>NC_080425.1:76268868-77468868 GCF_029873635.1 Malania oleifera
GGTGGGTGCAAATCTTCAATAGCGGTGGGCTGGTAGGTGGAGTAGGTTGCCTGCAAATCTCCAATGTCCACAACGGTGGGCTGCCGGTCTTCAATGGAGGTGGGCTGCCGGTCTTCAAGTTTAATCTTCAACATCCCCCCTTAAACTTGACTCTCCTAATTTTGTCATTCCGAGCATTGTCTTCAGTCTTGCAAAAATATCATGTCTGAGTGGTTTTATGAAAATGTCAGCAATCTGATCATACGTTCTGCAAGATATCAATTTCATTTCTTTCTTCCTGTAACCCTTGGTGACATGTTTTGCTTTGTATATCTGGACTTCTCTTTGAGTGTTCTTCTTGGTCTTGTAGACCCATTTTACACCAATAGTTTTGTGGCTCTTCGGGAGATTTGTCAACTCCCAAGTCTTGTTCTTCTTGATGGATTGTATCTTCTCATCCATCATTTTTCTCCATTTGTTTTCTTCGTTAGCTTTCTCAAAGCTAATTGGGTCGCTAGTTAGCAACAGGCAGTTTAGAGCAATATATTCTTCCATTGGTTCTGTATTTTCATACAGATCGGCTAGATTTCGAGCTCCTCTAGGTCTCATGTCTGAGATTTCACGCTCAATTGGTGATGGAGCTTCATTCCTCTGTGGTGAACCATGTGGAGGTGTCTGCAGCTCAGGAATTTGTGGCTCGATAGCCACTTCTCTTGTCTGTGTAGGTTCTTCTCCTTCAAGTGTCAATTCCGCATCTTTGGAACATTCAACCTGGTCCCATTTCCAGGATTCATTTTCTTCAAAGATGACATCCCGACTGTGAAAGACTTTCTTGTTGATGGGATTGTAGAGTCGATATCCTATGGTGCTGTCACCGTATCCTACAAGGATACACTTCTCTCCTTTATCATCCAGCTTTGTCCTTCTTGCTTCTGGGATCTTGGCGTAGGCTATGGAGCCAAACACCCTAAGATGACTCACACTGGGCTTGTGAGTACTCCAGGCTTCATATGGTGTCTTTGTATCAAGACTCTTCGTCGGACACCTATTTAGCAGATAGATTGCACATAACACTGCTTCTGCCCAAAAACTCTTGGGCACATTTTTATCCTTTAACATGCTTCTAGCCATGTTAAGGATTGTGCGATTCTTCCTTTCGGCTACACCATTCAATTGGGGAGTGTATGATGGTGTGAACTGTTTCTGAATTCCTTGTTGTCTAAGGAATTCCAGGAAAGCTTCGTCTTTGTACTCTCCTCCTTGGTCTGACCGGAGTGACTTGATGCGGAAGCCACTCTGTTTCTCCACAAGAGTTTTGAACTCTTTGAACTTATCGAATACCTCTGACTTCCTTTTCAAGAAGTAGACCCAGGTCTTCCTGCTGTAGTCGTCAATAAAGGTGAGGAAGTATCGATTCTGTCCATTTGAAAATGGTCTTAGTGGACCACACACATCTGTGTGTATTAGTTGGAGCGGCATAGTTGATCTCCAGTCGGTTTGCTTTCCAAAGCTGTTTCTATGTTGCTTGCTCAAAATACAGCTTTCACATATCACATTTGGATGATGGATATTTGGTAAGCCTTTCACCATCTTCTTGCTTCCCAATTGTTTCAAACTTTCAAAGTTTAGATGCCCATACCTTAGATGCCATAGCCAGTCTTTGTCTTTGATGATAGCGCTCAAACACCTTGGCGTATCATGTTGGATGGCGAGCGGAAACATTCGATTCTTTGCCATTTGAACTCGAGTAACAAGCTTTCCTCGAGCATCTATTATCACCATCTGCTTATCACTGAGGCTAATTCGATAGCCTCTCTCCACGAGCTGTCCGAGACTAAGTATATTAGTCTTCATGGCTGGCACATAGTAGACGTTGGAGATGTAAGCATGATCTCCAGACTTCTGTTTGATCAAAACATCTCCTCTCCCTTGGACTGCAATTTTAGAATTATCTCCGAAAGATATCTCCCCCTGAACTTTCTCATCAAGTTCAAAGAATAGGTTCTTTCTGCCAGTCATATGGTTGCTGGCTCCAGAATCAAGGTACCAAACGCTTTGGTCCTGAGGAGTTGCATTGTGTGCCATCAGCATCAACGACTCTCCATCTGCATGATCAGTTTCGGCAAGGTTGGCCTCCTCGCTAACCTTTTCTTGTTGTCGCCCCCAACATTCATTGCTATAGTGTCCATACTTGTGACAATTGTAGCATTGAATGTTTCTTTTGTCTACATTTGAGCGATTATTATATCCTCCTCTTCTTCCTTGTCCTCTGCCTTGTGGGACATAGCTCTGTTGATTTCGTCCTCCTCTAGTGGGACCTCTTCTGCCTCTGCCACCTTCTCTGGAGTTAAAATTCCCAGAATTTCTTCCACGAGATCCTCGGTCTCGTCCTCTTCCTTGTTGTGACGTCCCCCTTTTGTCGTATTTATCTGTAGTGAGGGACAACTTCGTTTGGAGAGCTTGCTCCAGTGCTTTATCATCACTTCTTCTATTGACTTTTTGCTCATGGGCTTGGAGTGAGCCCACAAGTTCTTCTACAGACATTGTTTCCAAGTCTTTTGTTTCTTCCAGGGTCACAGCTATATAATCATATTTTGGATCTAAAGATCGCAAAATTTTTTCACAAATTCTCTCGTCATTGAGAATTTCTCCATTTCTTCTTAATTGATTTGATACTACCATTACTCGTGTATAGTAGTCTGAAATGGATTCAGTAGACTTCATTTTGAGAGATTCGAACTCACCTCGCAATGTCTGAAGACGAATCTTTTTTACTTTATCTGCACCTTTGTGTGTTCGATGGAGAGAGTCCCAAACTTCTTTAGATGTCTTTGCGGAGGCGATGATCTCGAACGTGGTCTCATCAAGGCCTTGGTAGATTATAGATTTTGCCTTGCAATCTTTCTTTCGATCGGCTCGCAAGGTTGTTCTTTGAGCTTCGGGCATAGCTGCTTCGACTTCTTTTGATGGGCTTTCTCTGTACCCATCTTCAACGATGTCCATGACATCCTGAGAACCTAAAAGGACTCTCATTTGAATCGACCAATTGTCATAATTCTCTCGGGTCAATTTTGGAATGACCGATTGGATAGTACCGTTAGCCATCGAATTTAATATATAAACAACAGAGAAATGGGGGCTGATTTTGGTAAATCTAATGTCACCAATAAATTCAGAAGATTGAAAAACCTTAGGAACCGGTTTTGGTTTGCAAAGAACCGGTCTAAAAATCACCGAACCGGCTATAGGAAATTCTGGTGAATTTTTAAACTAACCGGTTCAACTTAACGGCCGCTTAACGGCGTTAACTGTTCCGTTAGGCCACGTGGCGCTTTCTGGACACGCCGCGTGTCGGCGCTTGGGAGCGGGTCGGATCTCGTTCACGGATCAGGGTTGCTGGTTTGGCACGCGGGTCGCTGACCGGGTCGCAAGTCGTGGATCCGGGTCGCGGGTCGCTTTGCGGGTAGGATCTCGCCAATCGGGCGAGGAAGACGCGTGCAGGCGCGTGTCGCCGTCGTCGGAGTCTTGCCGGCGCGTGGGCAGAACGGTGCTTAGGTGGGAGGCGCGTGGAAGCGCGTGGGGGATATCCCGGTGTCTGTTTGAGACGTGGTTTTCACCGTTGGAATCGTCTCGAGCTTAATTGCACAATGGTAGGCTCAATTTGATATTTGGAGCAACTTCAAAACTGGGAAGAAACTTGAATTTCTTCTCTGTTCACCTCTGTTTGGTGAATTCCGGCGTACCTGGACGCTCTGATACCACTGATGGGTGGAGAGGAGCACTCAGTCACTGGCTGTGACTGAAACTCAGTGAGGATAAATACCAAACAAATATATTTCAATCTGAAAATAATACAGAGGAATTAAAATCTCTCTCACGGCTCACTGGCTAATCTCTCTCACACACCACATTGCTCACATTTACTCACACACAACTCAGCTATTTATAGTAATTATAGAAATCAAATAATCAACAATGGTGGGTGCAAATCTTCAATAGCGGTGGGCTGGTAGGTGGAGTAGGTTGCCTGCAAATCTCCAATGTCCACAACGGTGGGCTGCCGGTCTTCAATGGAGGTGGGCTGCCGGTCTTCAAGTTTAATCTTCAACAATTATGGTAGTATTGTGGTAGATTATTATTGTGGTAGTATATCTAATATTATGACATGTGTATTTATTAGTTATGTGCATATTCTATGGCAGATTTATTATTTGAACGGTTTCCATAATCTTGTTCTCTCTCCTTACGTGTCTATAAAAGTGCATAATTTCTAGGGTTTGATTATTTCCACACTAGATTATAATATTAAAGTTAGGTTGATTATTAACATTTAGGATTTAATATTGATATTTTGATTATTATGATATATAATTTTTACGTGTTATGATTTATAGTATTAGTAGTACATTTTTCCTTTTTTTATTTAGCTATTTGAAATTTCAAAAAATTATGAAAAATTATAAAAAATAGAAAATTAGGAGAAAATTTTAAAAAATATTTTTGATTTATTATTTCAAAATACAGTAAAAATATAAAAATAATAATAAAAAATCAGAAAAATAGAAAAAGGTAAGGAAAATACTTTGAAACTTAAAAATCATTTTTTTTTTTAGTTCCAAAAACCTTCCAACTAGTATTTTAATACTTAGAAAAACCCTAGAAAATTTTCAAAATTTGGAAGTGTATTTTGTAAATTATTTTTGATTTTATCCCTATGATTTTAATGCTAGGGTATTAGCTTTCGGGTTTCACGTACCTTTAAGTTCTGAGGGAATATATATGTATATATATTATATTTATTTTTTTTTTTCAGTGTATTTATAAATTCATAAAAGGAGTAATTCAAAGATTTTTTAAATTAACTTAAGGATAATTTCAAATTAATTAGCACCGTTCGTAAAAATGGGCGCGTAGGTGGTGCTCGTACCTTCCCCTCGCGTAACCAAACTCCCGACCCCAACTCTGGTAATGTAGACCCTTTCTACCAGTAACGGGGTAGCAATCATATGTTCTAACTGCACTAAAGGTTAGTGGCGACTCCGATATTCCCATGTTTTTCCTTGAAAATTTAAAAGTGATTTTAATTTCGCCGCCCGGGGCACCCGCGCTCCCGGGACGTCGCGACAATTGTTACTTTGACCTCAAGTGTGCTTGCAAAGCTGCAATGGAAGCACCGACGTCACTTTTTATAATTTCTACGATTTCATTTGCTATTAAGTTGGACTTTAGTTGCGGGTGGCCTTGCGAGAGAGTCTTATTTATGCATGTATGTGGCCCTCTATATTGTATAATTTCAAACACCCTATGCTTTGGGCGTTGAGTTACACGCAACCACGAAACACAGCTCTCGTCTGCACTTCACCTAACCATCCACATTGTTGGGGTGGATTGCACCATCTTAAAATTGTGGTGTGTTTGCACACGGTGGACACAAACAGAGTGCATAAGGTCATCCTTCATGTCGAAAATCATACCTTTCCCAAATTATGAGACATCATCCCATCGTATTCCCTTGAGTGAACTTTCAACTTTAGTTATGATATGATCGGCTTTGACATCAACCATGTATGCTAACGGCGGCAAGTCGGGTACATTCCTATGACCGACAGGTGTGCTCTGAGGAGGCATGACAACTTCTTCATGGTGAACCTCATATGTAGTTTGTGCACCGGCTTCATCTACCCCTTGATCTGCCTCTTCAAAATCCTCTTCTTCCTCTAATTCACAGTCACAGTCCATATCTGGTTGCATTGGTTGGACTGTGTATGCCCCCTTCTCATTCATGAAAATAGATGGAACCGTTTGGAAGTTTGGTATGAGGATAGATCCAGTCGAACTTCGACCATACCTATACTTTGTGGATGGTTGTGGTTTGTGATGATAATTGCTTCCCACATTGAATCCTTGCAAAGTAAACTGCTCACCTCGAATCTCGGTTGACAAGAATTCCGACTGAAATGATGTACTGGGGACGTCATTCAAATCTGATACTGCAGTCACCTGTGAAAGATTATCAACTAGTCTGCTCATCTCACCAGTATCATATTCGGTATATGGTTAAGAATGGATGAATGCTTCACCCTACAAACTTGGGGCTCCGCCCATACTGCTACTACGAGGAATACGTTTAACAAAAATCTCAACTACATATACGTCTAGACAAGAACTCTACAGATCCAACGCAATTATGACGTCTGCATAAATTTTAATTGGGACGTCAATGCTTACGAAATTTCCACCACTCCCTCGTTGCGGATATCTTGATATTAGTTCTAACATGAACTCATTTGGATTAATATCTAAGCCTTCATATATTTTGCGTTTCTAACTTTCTAACTTCATCCTCCTTCGAACTCGAATGGCTTTCGTTGGCCCAGTGTTGTACTCAGTACCGATCGATCCATGAATAATCTCACCGTCAATGTATAATAAGACCGTTACTTTGTTAGCCAACGAATTTGACGTCATTATAACTTCCAAAAAAATTTATCTGCAAAAGGTGGTGAAGGAGGTTGGAGGATCAAGGAATAAATGAAAGAAGAGAAAACTTGAGTGATGACCAAGAGATGAGGAATGGATATATAGGGGTAACCAAACCGACTTGTGGAAAGTCAGTTTTGATTTTTTAGTTATTTTAATACCAAACCGACTTTCCAAAAGTCAGTTTGACGTCGGAATTAATTTTTTTAAACCAAATCGACTTTTCAAAAGTCAATTTTTTAAAAAAATTTAAAAAATTTTACCAAATCGACTTTTGAAAAGTTGGTTTGCTTAGTTTTTTTTTTTTAATTTAATTTGGCAGCATAGCTGTGCAACATTGCATGCATGCAATCCAGCCCCCTCCCCCTACCCATGCCCCCCTCCCCTTGTCTTCTCTGTCTCTCTCTCTCTCTCTCTAGAGCTCCTAGCTGACTCTATCGGAGAGTCGATCTCTCTCTCTCTTCTGACTCCTCTCTCTTCTATTAATCTCTATCTCTCTCTCTAGTCCATCCATTAAGCGCATCAAAAAACCCCCCCTCCTATCTCTTCTCTCTCCCTTCTTTTTGTCCTCGCCTGTCAGTCCCCACCCCCTGCAAACAAAAGCCCCCTCCCCTCCCTCCTCTCTCTCCTCTCTCCCCTCTTAAATGAGCTGATAAATGAAGTTTTTTTATTTTTTTTATTTCTGACAATGACAAGACCCAGTAGCACTTTTTTTTTTTTTTTAAGACCGAACTGATTTTTCAAAAGTCGCTTCGATACAATTATGTAATTTTTTCCCATTTCCTTTATATATGTGTTTTTTTTTTATTTTTTTATATTATATTTTCATAAAAAACTCACATAACTCACGTAACCCAGCCTAGTCCTAACTAAGTTAATCCTAGCCCAGCCTAAAACCCACATATAGCCCTTTAGAATTAAAAAAAAAAAAAGGTAAAAATCTAGGCCACCCATGTGCTGCCATTGTCACCACATATGTGTGACAGATGACATCCGCTACCATGTTAGCAGTCTACACCTAACTCCTGTGTGAGTAAGCTTTTGCATGTGGTGCGTCCTCACATGGTCTTGTAGGCCTCACATGCTCTGGATGTGAGAATGATCGTATATATTGTAAGATTTATGAAATGTATGCAAGGACACTGATGTAAAACAAGATTGGTTGACTTATGTCCTATGGTTCAATCACACAAGCACACATACACTCAAAACACACTTAAATTCATAACTCTTTGTAGGTATATATGGATTATGTGAAAACTTTTGGTACATGAAGACCACATTTGATATGCCGAAACAAGTTCGAGTCCGAGACTCGTGTGGGCCCCATCCGATCATGTGGGCTCCGTATAGGATACCTATATTATTATTATTATTATTATTATTATGTCAATCAAAACATTATTTTATGTATATGTACTTATTTACGTGTACAAATAGTCTTTACCCTATTTATCCTATGAAATTCCATTTTGACCAGATCGGTCTCCAAGGAGCGACTAAGCTGCAATGGTCTTTGAGCACTCACTAAGACAAAGTTTTTCTTGAACATCAAACATGAAATTAATGATCCTAAAGAAAAGCATCTCTGTATTGATATTAACTTAATGACCATTATTATTATTATTATTATTATTATTATTATTATTATTATTATTATTATGCGTTAATCGTATATACATTTTTGGGGTCATTACACGCTTTACATGCTAAACAATATAACGACCTCCTCATTTCCTGTTAACATTATATTGCAACTCTTTTTAACACTTCCAGAAAATCAATATAATAATGCAACTCTGTATATATTCATAACTCGATATAAAATCCATACTCAGTATAAAATCACCTTTCTGTATAAAATCAGAATTTCACTGTATAATATCATAAAAGGGATTCCAATCAATTTGATTTTGCAATTATAACAAATTGTTCTCATGTCATACAATTTAAAAGCTTATTTTATAATATAATAAACTGTCCGAAGAAAATATATTTTGCAAAAAACAATGGTTTGATCATCTCTATAATTTTATTTAACTCGCAATATAGATTTTTCAAGAAAACGGGAGATGATTACCCTACGCACTTTGGTTTTTTCCCAAATACATATATAATAACCAAAAACCATCATTTCCATAAGCCTGAATAATTCAGAAAATCATATATAATATTTATGTATCCATATTCTTAATTTAATCGGTTCAATTTCGAAAATAAACTGACATAATATTTTACTTAACTCAAAATACCTGGTTTTTCCTAAATACACGTATATATAATGTACCAAATTATCATTTTCCTATGCCTGATTATTTAGAAAAATCATATATAACAATCCTGTAATCATAAACTTAATTTTAATCGATTGAATTTCTAAAAATATATGACATAATCTATTCCCCTTACCTTAACCCTAGAGTCCAGCTTACGACATTCAAACGACAAAATCACTCCGGTTAAAGTGTTGAGAAGCGGAGTTAGGACCCAGCTATGATGTTCGTTTTTTGATTTGAGAGGGAAATACTGAGAACTTGAAGAGAGAGAGAGAGAGAACCGTATGACCAAGGGGTGGAGAATTGGGATTTCAATCCTCAGGAAACTACTTATATATATCTTTATTTCAATAAGTTTTTATTATCATTATTATACTATTCATTTTATTTGTTTATTTAATTAATTAATTTAATATAGTATTAATTATTATTATTATTATTATTATTATTATTATTATTTTTATTTTTGAATTACACTTACACACATATTTTTTTTTGGGTCGTTACATTATGTCTAGAAAATACGAGTCTCACACAACTCATTTGGGGGGGGGGGGGTCTTTTTTTTTTATTCCTTATACAATTTTTACAAACAAAATCAAAATATAATGTATGATTTTTTAAATTATTTAAAATTTGGAAATAAAAAATAAATAATGTAGATTAAAAGGTTTTTGCGATTCTTTCTTTGGGAAATCAAAATAAGCAAAGAAAATGACATTGATTTTTTTTTTTGAAAATTTTCAAAGAAACTTCAAGAAATGTAGATTAATAAATTTGGAAACATTTTGATTCAGCTATTTACTTGACCAGCACATTTTCTAAGTATGGGAAATTAATTTGAAGCAATCTAATAATTTAAATCATTTGACTAGTTTTAGAAATTTTCACAAAAATCTTCTCTAGGATGAGAAAATAAAGAAAGCATATTAAAGTTTATTACTTTCAATATTAATTGGAGGACTCAAAATAGAAAATTTGAGGGTGTAAATAAGTTGATGACAAAGAAGGAAAAATAACTAATATGAAATGAAATCAAAGAAAAAATATTTCTGAAATATGAACAATAAATTAATATGACTTTCAAAATTTCCAAGTATTCCCCGTATATATAAGTGCTATATTGGTTCACAACTATTCAAAGATTTCAAGCACAAAGATTTCATCTTGTGAGTGTGAAAAGGTAAGGCGAAGAATCCGTGTCTAATAGCTTGTAAACGAAATAAGGGGAGAAAGAAATGAGCTTGATTGGCGAGACATTGAAGTTCTCGATGTCGATGGTAGATGGTTCACTGCTGCTCAAAGATTTCAAGCACAAAGATATTTGTTTGTACGAAAAGGAGGTCTCTGCTTATGGCAAGTTAATAGAGAACAATTAGACAAATAAACAAATGTAATGTTATTAACCGTGTTGTTTTATGACTACTTTTATCTTGATGTTATGTTTGATTTTATAAAATAGAATGGGGTATGAAAGGAATTGAATCGAAATTTGAATGTCAAGTAGGACGAAGCTAAATGAAAAATTAAATTTCATTCTTCTCGATTATATTTCATCTTTATGTATCAAATGTGTAGTGACAAAATGTATTTCTTGTTTGCTTACAAAAACCAAAAATCAAAACAGGCAAAGGATGTTGTGGGCAGAACTATGGATTTTTGCCTATACTTTTTGACTGACCTCTCCATTAATCTAACCTCCCTTTTTTACTTCAGTTTTGATTTGGAAAATTGGCTTTTCCCCTTTCTTCTTCTTCTTCTTCTTCTTTAATTTATTTTATTTTATTTTTTATTATGAACTTTGGTTTGGGATTTCAACCATAAGGCATGATAGCCTCAAAACATCATGTTAATTCGCAGCTCTGTTCATATCTTATTGATAAAGCTGATTACTTTAATCTTCAATTTCGATTTTGTTTTTTACAATAATTTATAAAAAGAATTAACTTTATGAGAGTAATTTAAACTTTGGAAAGCATGATGCCTTCTTGTAAGTATCATTTAGCATAGTTGTTGATCAATGGGATAAACCTCACATCCACCATTTATTCATTTTCCAATTTTTCCATGTTGTATTTTTCATATAGAATAAAAAAAAAAGAAAAAAAGGTAGTTATAGATTGGTAATATTTGTTTGTTTCAAATTATCAAAAAAAAAAAAAAAAGACTATTGAATACGTGTTGTTTGTTGTTAGTTTCATCTTCGTTAAATAAGTGGTATTATTTATTTTGTATCATAATAACTGAAGTTATTTTTAAAATTATAATTTAGTAAAATGTTAAGTATTTAATAACCAATCATAAAATTATATATTTTTTTTATTTTTTAAGATCATGAATCTTCAAAAAAAAATTCATGGTGGCTAGCAGTGGTGACTTAAGAGAGAGAGAGAGAGAGAGAGAGAGAGAGAGAGAGAGGCCTTGAGAGAGTTTGGGGAAAGGCAAAAAGAAAAGCTAAAAGAGGAATATATATATTAAATGTTCAAAAAAAAAAAAAAAAAATGATGTGAGACACGTATCATTGCCACTTGACAAGTGACGTCATGTTAATTTTACCCTACCATGTGTAGCCCTTTAGAATTTCAAAAAAGTGAAAATCTAGGTCATCCGTGCGCTGCCATGTGTCACCACGAATGTCTAACATATGACGGCCCTAATCTATTTTCCTACCTTTCTCTCCCCTGAACCAAGTCAACTCGGTTTGACCCCAATAACACAGGTTGACTTGTTGACCTAATTCAAATCGGTTGAACTAGTTTGATTCCCTGAATTGCCATAAATTTTTATTTAATAAATTCATTTTTAATTAAAAATTTGAGAAAAATAGTAAAAAATTATTTAAAAATCAAGGAAAATAATAAAAATCATAAAAATAAATAAAAATTCCTTGAGCCATTTTTTACTTAGGGGACAAAAAAATTAAAAATTTTGAAAATCCCAAAAATAAATAAAAATTAAGAAAATTCTTTAAAAATCTTTTAAATTAGTAGAAAAAAATATAAAAAATAGAGAAAATTATAGAAAATTTTTGGGATCAATTGACCTAGACCTAGGTCAATTTTACCTGGGTTTTTGGATTTGGGCTGCTCAAATCCATGTCTAGGTTTTCGGATCCAAATTTGGATCTAAGCTCTTGGGTATGGGATTAGGGCATTTATAGAATATCATTGAAAATTTCAAAAGGAATCATTCTAGACTTGCAACCTTAAAAGAAATTAACACTAACCCTTTTATTCTCTGCTTCTAGATCCCTCAAACTAGCTCGAACCATTTTCTCTTTGCTGCCAAGCTCCTGCTTGCTACAATTTGAGCCCTTCAACTTCAACCCTCTTCAATTTCTTCAACCTTTAGCCACTCAGTCTTTTTTTTCACAATTTTTCCTCAAAATTTTCAATGAGTAATTCCACTCTTTCACTGTGTTTTCTCTATGTCTGTGCGCCTTACCCTTCTAAAACCCACAATTTATAGGTCTGGAAAATTACACAATTTAACACTGATTAGATCAATCAACACTTAATTTGATCAATCAAATTTATTTCAAATTGACTCACATGTTTTTAATTCACAACTTCCACATGTCTAATTTCATAATTTCTTTTTATTCTTGTAGGTTTAAAGCTGAAGATGCTGGTCCACCTTTTTATTTCATTTTTTTTTTCAATGAAAAATTCAATTTTTCCTGTATCTTCTCACTTTATTACATTAATAAAATTTGCCCAATTACTATTATATATGCCCCAAACAAAATGGGGTGTCTACAGTTGATTAATGGGATATGATAAACCCAGCACACAACTTTTGTTCATCTCCCAATTTCTTCACTTTTTATTAATTATTTTACATACAAACATAAAAGGCTAGTTATAATTTGAGCAGTGCTGCAGTCACGATTATCCCTTAATTAGCATTTGCTTTTGTAATTAACCTATCAGTCCAACCAATTAGTTTTTCTTTTCCCAAACAATGTGCAATTATAGTGGTGCTTTCAGAAGTGGCTTGCTATTCTTTTTATTAATTAGGACATTGTCAATTCAATGATTAGATTCCCACAAACACATTCTTAATTTTTGCTACGTCAACATATAATGGGATGCACGCATCAGACCGACAATGACAGTAAGATTAATTATAATACATGTTTAGTTGTTAGGCACAAATTTTATTTTTACTTTTTAAATGGTTATAAAATTTTTACTTTATTTTTGAATATTTAACTTTTGTATATCAAATTTTTAATTGCTTTTTATGTTTCTCGATATTAAAAACTTAAAAAAATAGAAAGTTTATTTATTTATTTATTTTTTGGTCAATGCTTTTCTATTTTAATGCTCGCTTTTAATGTTAAAAAATAAATCTTTCGTCTCAGGCCTTTTTCAAACATTCTGGTCTTTCTCGCCTCATTCGGGATCATAAATGGTGCGAAACGAGATAGCTCCACAAATTTCACTGCATACTCCCCAACAGTCATATTCCCCTGAGTTAGATTGGTAAACTCCTCAACTTTTTCTCTTATAGTGGACGAGAGGAAGTAACTGTCAAAGAAAAGCTCCTTAAATCGTTCCCAGGTCAGTGCCACTTTCACTAACCTCTGTTCCTCTAGCAGTTTCACTGAAAGCCACCAATGTTTCGCATCACTTGTCATCTTAAACGTGGCATAACGAACCTTCTACTCGTCCGTGCAGCCAAGTACTTCCATTATTGTCAGAGATGGAGCCAAGAGACAGTTGGAGACGCGTTGCTGAGTCAGAAAACGCGGTGGAATTATTTCTCATTTAATCTCTTTATTTTATACTTCCAATTGTGATTAATTTGATTGATTCGTATTTAATTATGATGTAAATTCCAAGCCTATATAAAGAGGGCTGTGGAAAGTGTATGATATATAGCACAAAACAGTGCAGAGAGAGCACAGAGAAGCTCAGGAGAACTAAGAGGAAGAAGGGAGGAAGAGAGAGAGAAAAAAAAAATTGTAATATTTTCTAGTGAGTTAGTGAATTTTGGTGTGTGCTCTGTGGACGTAGGTCATTATTGACCGAACCACATAAATTTCTTGGTATCACTTTGATCTGGATGTTCATAAGTTCCTAACAAGTGGTATTAGAGTCCGGTTGGAGCAGAAAAGCCAGATCGGAAGTGATCCCAAAATTCAGAGCTCTGTCTAATAAATTGAAACTATGTTTTGAGGCCACCATCGCATTCAACTCACTGAGAAGAAGAGAAGCGTGCCAGCCGAAGCTCCAAACAAGCTAAGACCAACGCTCACGCGCCCCCACACGCCTTGCTAGAGCAATACGCCTCTCCATCAACGCACCGATGAACAGTTCCTCACGCACTGCATGCGTCTTCTTTGCCCATTCCGTCTCGACCCGACTCGATTCACTCCCAGACCTGACCTGACTAGTCGCTCAGAATCGGCCACGTCAGCGCTACAGCATCAGCTGACACGCCAGCCAAGCCACGTCAGCAGGAGTGTGCCACCTCAGCCGGTGGGCCCCACTGCCACGCCATCAAGTGGACCCCACTGCCACGTCAACAAGCTTGACCAAGTTTGACCAAAACTTTGATTGAGTTTTTCGGAGTCGTTTTGGGTCCATTTTTCGAGCGACTTGAACCATTTCTAAGGTTTTCGATCATTCCAGATCCAACCACACTATCTATTTGAGCTATTTCCATCTCTAGATTAGTGAATCGAAATGTCGAATCAAAAGAGTTCAAAAATTGAAATGTTCAACGGGAACAATTTCGATTTCTGGAAGATGCAGATAGAAGATTATTTGTTTGGGAAGGAATTACACTTACCGTTGAAGGATAAGCCAACATTCATGAACGAGGACGAGTGGGAGTTGCTTGATCGAAAAGCCTTTGGAGCCATCACAATGACGTTGTCGAAATCTGTGGCGTTCAATATCAAGCATATAACATCCACCAAGTCTCTAATGGATGCGCTCTCTAATATGTACGAGCAGCGTTCAGCCACAAATAAGGTACATCTCATGAAAAGACTATTTACGATGAACATGTCTGTAGGCGAGAGTTTCAGCAGACATTTGAATAACTTCAATGAATTGTCTGATCAACTCGCTTCAGTCGAGATAACGTTTGATAATGAGATTCGGGTCCTACTGATTCTTAGTCAATTGCCTGAAAGTTGGAATGGTGTCGTCACTACCATCAGTAGCTCCGCAAGAAAATCGAAGCTTGTATATGATGAGGTCGTCAGCATGATTTTGACAGAGGAAATAAGAATGCAACCGAACCATAGCTCCAATTCGAGTTCAACCTTGAACATGGAGAATTGAGACAGAGGAAACAGGCATAGACGATCAAACAACTGTGGCAGATCTAGGCCCAAAAGGTCTAAATCCGGAAATCCCATAGGTACTCAGGACACAGGTTCTCAGAGCACTAAAGTTATTGAGTGCTGGAACTGTGGAAAGACTGGTCATTATAGGAACCAGTGCAAGAGTCAAAAGAAAAATTTCGAGACGAGGACAAAGACAGAAGCAAATATTGCTTCCGAGTATGATGAGATGTTAATCTGCTCTTTGGAGAGAAAGCAGGAGTCTTGGGTCATAGACTCCGGAGCTTCATTTCATGCCACATGCTGCAGAGATTGCCTAGAGGAGTATACACCAGGTAATTTTGGTAAGGTGTACCTTGGTAATGATCAACCTTGCGACGAAATCGGTAAGGGAGTTGTGAAGATCAATATAAATGGGTCAGTATGGAAGCTGAAGGATGTCAGGTATATTCCAAACCTGAGAAAGAATTTGATCTCAGTTGGTCAGCTAGCAGATGAGGGATACACGACAAAATTCATTGGTGATGAATGGAAAGTTTCAAAGGGTGTACTAACGATTGCACGAGGTAAGAAAAGCGGAACACTTTTTCTAACCTCCAATACCTCCATGTCTATTTTAGTTGCTGCAGGAAATGAAGACAACAACATCTGGTACCAACGACTTGGTCACATGAGCGAGAAGGGACTCAGGGTGATGCACTCAAAGGAAAAATTGAGTGGTCTACAGTCAGTACAGGTTGACATGTGTGAGGATTGTATATTTAGGAAACAAAAGAGGGTTAGTTTCCAAATAAACACTCATGCCCAAAGAAGAAGGGACTAGAACTGATTCACTTAGAATGTGTTGGGACACATCAGCAGAATACCGAGAATCCTCAGGTGGAGGAACTAGTGGAGAAGATCGTCGCACCACCTTCTCCTACTCCAGCTCCGGAGCTTAGGAGATATACTCGGTCCCATATACCAGACAGAAGGTATATTGATTACTTACTTGCTACAAATGGAGGAGTGCCCAAATGCTATGATGAAGCATGTCAGGTGGCAGATATAAGCAAGTGGGAGCTTGCGATGAAGGGGGAGCTTGTGATGAAGGATGAGAGGAAGTCCCTCACCTCCAATAGAATGTGGAAGTTGCCCAAAGGCCTTCATAACAAGTGGATGTATAGAATCGAAGAGGAGCATGACGGCTCCAGAAGGTACAAGCCTTAGTTGGTAGTCAAAGGTTTTGAGCAGAAGGAAGGGATTGACTATACCGGCATTTTTACACCAGTTGTGAAGATGACAGCCATCAGATTAGTTTGCAGGAATCGAGCAGACAGGAAGATGGTGACTACAGAGAAACTGAAGTTGTGTTCAACTTCAGTTGGTCTTCATGCTTGAAGACACATATTTTGAGCACATCATTTATTCATGATACTAGTTGAGGAGGCGTCTCTATCTCCAAGTGGGAGATTGTTAGAGATGGAGCCAGAAGACAGTTAGGAGCTGAGTTGGAGACGCGTATCATTCATGGAGATGAGTTGGAAAAACACGTTGAAATTAAGTGCAATTTATCTCTTCATTATCCATTGTAACTCTTATTCTTGAATAATTTTTATCTTAATTGTAATTTAATCCAAGCCCTATAAATAGAGGGTTGTGGAAGATGTATTGCACTGCACATAACAACCCAGAGAGAGTGCAGAAGTGTGAGAAGCTCAGAGAGAGCTAAGAGGAAGAAGGGAGGAAGAGAGAGAGAGAAAGAGAGAGATAGAGAGAGAGAGAGAGAGAGAGAGAGAGATGGAGAAAGGGAAAGAGAGAGAGACTTGTAATATTTTTCGGCGAGATAGTGAATTCTTGGTGTGTGCTCCATGGACGTAGGTCGTTATTGACCGAACCACGTTAAATCTTTGGTGTCATTTTGATCTGGAAGCTTACAGGTTCCTAACAATTATCTCCTTAATTTCCTGAACTCAGTTCTCTGCAGCCACTAGATCAGGTCCTCCCGCAAAATTTGGAGGGTTCAATCTAATGAACTCCTTGATGCTATAACCCTGATCTACAGATGGGTAGTTCTGCTCTTTAGGACCCTTCCTCATTTCTACCTTGAACTGAGGGGCTATACCCTTCAGCATCGTGGAGGAAACAAAATCCTCCTCACTTGAAGCCTCTGAGTCATCTCTTCCTTCAACCTCTACATTCTTCCCTCTAGGGTCCATCCTGAAAATAGGACAGAAAAGAATTAAGAATTCCATTATCATAACCTACTCAACACAATCACTAAAATCCAATCTACGTCCAAATTCTCAACTTAAGGACCAGTCCCAGAGTTTAGAAATGAAATCATCTAAGGTTTGCCATGGTTTTTCTGAAACTGTCGACTGCTTTAGAAAAATCACAGAAAGCTATCAACGTTCTTTCGCCTCTAGGCTACAAGACAAAATCATATAACTTTCAACACCTAACCTACCCATTTCTTATCATCATTGTCATCTATTCCTATACTCTGGTATTAATCATCCCTAAGTCTGCAGAACCTAAAACCTAATGCTCTGATACCACCTTGTGACACCCCGAACCCGCCAAGTGGGGCCTAGATGCCACATATTTCCATTTACCTTATCTAATACTATAACATCAATTACGCAGCGAAAAATAAACTAACATCCTTTATAACATACTAGAGTTCTCTCTCTCTCTCTCTCTCTCTCTCTCTCTCTCTATATATATATATATATATATATATATCCCAAAATAGTATTCTCCAACATCTAGTATTCTCAAATATATATATATATCTCAAAAACTTAAACAAAACCCAAAAATATACATCAAAAGTCTATACCCTCCCTCTCTAAAAAATGCTACGCCAGCCTCGAGCTCACTGAGCTCGATCGAGCAGAGGTTCTAAAAAAGATGAAATTCATATTGGGTGAGACACATCTCAGTAAGACAGAATAGATCAATACCAGTGTGTGGCTATCATGAGGTTTTTGGACAAAATATAATCATCATTAACAAATTAATCTACAATTATAAAATCATTTTCTGTCCCTACTCACACACATGCAACATATTTTATTAACGAGAATTTCCTAAGGATTGGGGTGATTACCTGTCCATACAAGTAGCACCTCTCTACTCTAATACCTTATGCAACCGAGTATGACTACAACTGATGCTCATTAGGACACTTACCTTACTCAGTATGCCCTTAGGTGGATAGTTTGTCTCGTATTCACACACATTCACACAATTATTTATCAGTGAAGGTTCCCAAAAATAGGGAAGATTACCCGCCCATACAAGTAACTATCCCCTTCCCTAATACGTTATGCAACCTGGTATGGCTACATTTGATACCTATCAAGGCACTCGCCTTTCTCAGCAAGCCGTCGGGCGGAGAGTTTACCTCGCCCCAAATAAATATAATAATACAATATATAATATATTTATACTTTACTCTATATCTGTTATCTCTGTAATACTCATCTCTTCATGATTTCAGTTCCCAAATTTCTCAGTATTTCACATCACATAATTTCATTTCACATTTCTCATCTTTTGTCTTCACATACTCAAGTATTCACATATATTTCACATACGCTTTTCTTGTAATGACCTGCTCCTTTTTCACACACACACATATATATATATATATATATATATATTATAAATAAATTATCATCACATCATGCATTCCAACTCAGCAGGTCACAATCCACCTGGGCCCGTGGGCACCAGGGATATAACAAAACATACAGCAGAAGCCTACGTAGCAGAAAGTATAAAATTATATACATCTCATCATAATGTGCATAACACATACCAGAGTCACTACAATTACTATCTCACAGTATATACATCTCAAAAATAAAATTTAGGGACAATCCCCACAAAACCTAACTGTCCCTACAAAAAACTTACCCTTCCAAAAAGGGCAAACAACTGATCTAGATCAGCGGGGCTTTTCCCGCTCTCCTATTAGGGGCTCCTGAAAAGTTAATAAGATTTAGGGGTGAGACACCTCTCAGTAAGGGAAATAAACTGATACCAGTGTGTGGCAACATGAGTATTCTGTGTTCTACATATACCATACATAACATATTCAATACTGTTTATCAAATATGGGAAAACATATGCATATCAACACATAGCAGAATATACTGCATTTTCATAAACATATCTCATCTCATACACTAATAATAACATAAAACAATCCTGGTAGGTTAACTGACTGTTGTCATGTATTACCCCCACATGACTGGGTTGTGTGGCCCAAAGGTGGGACCTGACAATGGTTGGTCGACCACTGCCAAGTCAAACAGTAGTCTGTAGGTCCGATGGGTCTACCCAGACTGGTCCGTACACCAGGGGCGATAACAGCATACTTCTTGAAAATAACCATATCGACCATCCAATCTCACACCACTCCGTACAGCGGCGTTAACACAGATATCATGATCACGAGGACCATGGACACATAGCAACGGTACCGTGCAAGCTAGACCAAGCCAACCAGGTTCTGATATCATATACATATACTAAAACCGTGATACATAAATATCTCATATCATTTATTTTCACATCAATCATATCATTTCACATATATACGTGTATCATGAAAATCATCGGCCCATACGCCGGTATTACACATTTTAACATAGCACGGCCCGTACATCGGCAAATCACATAGCACAGCCCATACGCTGGAAAACCACATAGCACGGCCCGTAAGCCGGCAAATCACATAGCACAGCCCGTACGCTGGCAAATCACATAGCACGGCCCGTACGCCGGTAAATCTCATCCACATAGCACGGCCCATACGCTGGCAAATCACATATACATATAAAAATTTTTTGGCCCGTACGCCGGTTTTCCATCATAGAAATCCATATCGTCCCCATTCCCAAAAAAAATAGTATTTCACAACATTTTTATACTCATGCCACACTAAACAAATTTTCTACGTATTCAACATATCATCATTTAAACAGTATTTTCCAAATATAAATCATATATATAAATATATTTATTTTTTCCTGAAACCAAATGCTACATATATATACATACATTTTCTCAAAACGAAACTAGCTTAGTTTATTCCCTTACCTGATTCCTGAAAAGCCCCTAAGAAAATCTTCCCCGTACCCACAAGGTTCTCAACTTAACATCCTGAAAATGAAAATTCGCAGAATTAAAGTTTAGTATTTTCGTACGTACAACATTTTCTATAACTACCACTAAGTCAAATTTGACTTAAAAAGTCTTACCTCAACTTAGGGATGATTCCCAACATTTCTAATCAACACCCTGGAACTGAAAATTTTCAGTATTAAAGTTCAGTATTTTTACGCGTATATCACTTTCTTCAACTGTCAAAAATCTAAATATTGAATATAAAGCCTTACCTTGGATTTGGGATGAAATCCAACTTCGTTTCCCTGACGATCCGCTCTGACAGACTTGTAGAGAACTTTGTTAGGAGCGTCGTGATGGCTTTGGTTTGTCGATCCGGCGTAAAACTAACCCGGAATCGAAGAGAGAGAGAGTCGTAGGAGAGAGAGAGAGAGAGAGAGAGAGAGAGAGAGAGAGAGAGAGAGAGAATGAACTCACACCCACCAAAAAATCCAATTCAATTTGGATTTTACTTTCAAAGCTTCTTAAAGAAGCTTGTGTTATTTTATATATATATATAATAGTAAACATTTATTAAAGTGTAGCTTCTTGAAGAAGCTTTTATACTTTATATACACACACACACACACACACACACACACACACACACACACACACACACATATATATATATATATATATATATACATGCTTTAATATTTATATATATATATATATATATATTTGTTCCTTATCATACTATTCATTTTACTTGTTAATTTAATTAATTAATTTTATTTTATTATTTTATTATTATTATATTTTTTTAAAATTAAATTTTATTATTATTATTTTTTTTTTCCCGGTTACTACATTCTTCATGTTATACAATGGCTAAATTAACAATTATGCATTTAAAACTAACTGCCAAATGGATAATCACTATCATGTCTTCTCTCATGACGGGTTATGCGGCCCGTAGGCTAGACTTAACCCTGGTCGGCCCACTAGAGTTAAATCAGTAACAACCTCTTCAGTTTGTAAGTCAAATTGACTGTTCCCATACTGGTCTAGACTTTAGGGGGACTCTAACCTTCTCAGCCCAATCGACCATCTCGTCTCCACACTCTCTCTAAGACGTGTGGGTGCACTAGCTCTTCAGAATTCACGCGCAACAGTACAGCTCCTACTATGGTCCACCAGAGTTGTCAAATCATACACTGTAATTTAACATTCACATTTTGCTCTGATTAAACAATTCACATGCAGTATAATCCCAATACATTCATTATTTCCAACATGTCATAAATATATCACAACCCAATTCAGTATTTTCATTTTACTCACGCCATACAATTTAAATAATACGCATAATTATATCATCTAAAATAATAAGCCAACCCATATTCATCATCCATTTTACTGAAAATACACGTCACTACTTTCATCATTTTATTTTCACAAATAATGATTAAAAACACAGCTCTAAGCTCAAAAATCTCAATTTAAACGGTTGGCCTTCAATACTTGTAGGATAATCATATAAATACACAAATAATTTCCATTTTAACTAGTGAAATTTACAAGTCTATTGGCTTAATCTATTCCCTTACTCGATTTCCTGAACTACGCCAGTAGGGACCTCAAAACGATGCCTGTGGCGCTCACCTGAACCTTGATACTCAAACCCCATATCAACAACTATTAAACATCCCCAAACTCATACACCCCATTTAAATAATTATATACTAGACAAGCAACTCATTTCTACCCTTACCTCAACTTTGGGGGTAATGCTTGAAAAGATCCCGTTCAAAAATCCACTCCATTAGACTTGTAGAGAATTTCCCCCAGATCTTTGTGGTAATTTCCGATCATCGAATCAGGCGATGAATGACGAGAAATCGTAGAGAGAGAGTGAGGGGCATCGTTTTAGAGAGAGAAAAAGAGAAATTTAAGGTTTCTTAATGAGAAAGAAAAGAGAAATCCTATTTATACGACGTTGACTTGGCCAACCTTGTCGACAAAATGAAGTCTTCGTCGACGAGTTGCAGAAGAATGTTCATCGACGAAAGAAGGACTTCGTCGACAAATCCTAAGCCTGAAATTTCTATCGTTCGGGATCTCTTCGTCGACGACGCTTGAACTTTGTCGATGAACCATAGAAGGACTTTCGTTGATGAAAACAGGGGATTCGTCGACGAAACCTATTGTTTTGCCCTTTTTAAATTCTCTTTCTTCTTTTCTTTATTATTTTTCATAAATAAATTTTTTGGGTCTCTACAATTTAGAAACCAATCATAAAATTATATATATATATATATATATATATATATATTTTTAAGATCATGAAAAAAAGAATTTTGTTTTGATAACAAGTGTAGATACCTAATTTGATCCAAGCATTATGTACGGGAACGAGCATTAAATTTTAAATTTTAAAAAATTTTGAGAGGTTTTTCAATATTTGTCAAATTTTAACAAGAGAATTTTTCTTTTTTGTTTTGAAATTCAGTAAAATTTTTGGTTAAATTAGAGATGACCTGTAAAGTCTTTTTCTTACATCTCAACACTCTCGCTTAGTTAAAAATTTTCTCTCTAAGTTAAAATTGAACTTCAAATTTAAAAAATGCAAAAATTTTCTCACTTTCTTTCCCTCTCCTAGGCTAAAGAATAAATTGTATTTTTGCATTGTACAAAAATTCATGGGGATTTCAATTAAATACATTAAAATACAAGAAAGGAAGGAAAATTGAGAAAGCAAAAAAAAAAAAAAAGGAAAAAATTAGCTCCAACCCATCTTCAGCCCTGGGCTCATAGCTTGCACACACAAAGCCCAGAATTTAGAGTTAGTTTCAGCGGAATAAAATTCAAACAAGCAATGACTCGGGGTGCACAAAAATTATTGAAAAACTAAAACCGGATCAAAATCAGACCGAAATCACAAGTAGTTCGGCTTTTTAGTATTCATTTCAATTTCGGTCTTAGAGAATGTAAATTTTTGGTTTCGGTTTTCAAAATATAATTGAACAAAAAAAAAATTAAATTTAAATTATATATATAAATTAATATAATTACTTAATTAGCATGTTAATATTTGATTGATCCATTTAATATTTAGAAATCAAAATGTCCAATAGAATCTCAACAACTCTTGTGAAAAGCATTTGGTGAATATTTAGAAAATTGGTTAAAAAATGAAAAAACTGTAATCGAACCGTCAAATGTTCGGATCTCCAAAGGATAACAAATTCGGTTCAGCTTCAATTTCGATTTGGAAAGACTAAAAACCACAAGGTTCGGTTAGGTTTTCTGCTTTACCCATAACCGAACTGTAATAAACTGATTACAACTTTAATAATAACTATCCATTCCCAAATAGAAGTTGACTTTGATGTTGATAGATCCTTTGAGTATCTCTAATCTTGTTTTTACTTTTGTTTTTGAATAATAAATTTATAAAAATACGTTTATTTATGCTACCAGTTTTGTGTTTTTATTGTTGATTTTTAATTAGTTTTAAAAATACTAAAAATCAAATTTTATAATTTATAATTATTTTGACCATTTGTTTTCAGAATATTTTAACATCAAAAACTAGTTTTTTTTTTTAATTAAATCATTCATTTTATATGTACTTTTTGGTTAAAATAAAAATAAAATGATCATATAAATTTAAATTTTAATTAAAATAAAAAACCCTTATAATTATAAAAAATAATAATAATAAAACCTTTTAGAAAATATCTTTACTATTTTACAATTAGCATGCATAACAAGATTATTCTTATAAAAGTGAATTTTGAAATTTAATAATTAAATTAAATAATTGTAATACTTTTTTTTAATATTTTAAATTTCATATTGTTTTATACTTTTATTATTCTAATAATATATATATATATATATATATATATTTTAATTATCCCTTGATTCAAAGGAAAAAAAAAAAAAAAGAGCATTTCTTCGGTAAACATTTTTAATTTGTTTAATTTGAGAAATATTAACTAAACAAGGTTGTTGGTTTTTATTTTTCAATTTTCATTTCTAATTTTAATTTTTTGTTTGTGATTATTATTTTCATAATATTTGCTAGTGATACCGAACAAATTCTCAATTAGGGTTTTAGAATATTTTTTTATAAAAAAAGAGAGTTAAGAATCCAAGATATATTACATTATAAACTTATGTAATAAGAGGAGAGTTGTTGAAGGTGGTGGAGTCTATTTTGTTTTCTATACTATTTTCTAGTTGTTATAAGTTGGTATTGGAGAATGCGATGATAACCTTACTATTGTGCTTATATTTCCCTTGTTTGAATCCCGTATACGTGAAAGTTTTGTGCATCGAGCATACCGAAGACATGTCTAAAATTGAGTCATACATGGGTCTTCCTGAAATGGGCTATTTCTAAGCCCACTCCTATCAAGTACAAAGGCCGGGCTGAGTAAACTGGATTTTATGCCAGGCCACGGCCCAAAATAAGGGCTATGGGTTCAAAATTTCAAATCACTTTATTTCATGTTTGGGAGTTTGAAGTTTGAATATATTTAAATTTGGAAATAAAAAATGAATAATGTAGATTAAATTGTCTGTGTGATTCTTTCTTTGGGAAATCAAAATAAGCAAAGAAAATGACCTTGATTTTTTTTTGGTTGAAAATTTTCAAAGAAACTTAAAGAAATGTAGATTAATAAATTTGGAAACATTTTGATTCAGCTATTTACTTGGCCAGCACAATTTCTAAGTATGGGAAATTAATTTGAAGTAATATAATAATTTAAAACAATTGACTAATTTTAGAAATTTTCACAAAACTCTCCTCTAAGATGAGAAAATAAAGAAAGCATATTAAAGTTTATAACTTTCAATATCATTTGGAGGGCTCAAAATAGAAAATTTGAGGGTGTAATTACATTGATGACAAATAAGGAAACATGGCTAATATGAAATGAAATCAATGAAAAAATATTTCCGAAATATGAACAATAAAAATGGCTTTCTAAATTTCCAAGTATCCCCACTATATATATATATATATATAAGTGCTACATTGGCTTGTATCCAATTTCATCTTGTGAGTGTGAAAAGGTAAAGCGAAGAATCCATGTTTAGTAGCCTGGAAACGAGATAAGGCGAGATAAAAATGAGTTTGATTGCCAAAACGTTGAAGTTCTTGATGTCGATGGTTGATGGCTCACTGCTACTCAAATATTTCAAGCACAAAGATTTTTGTTTGTACGGAAAGAAGGTCTCTGCTCATGGCAAGTTAATAGAGAACATATAGAGAAGTAATTATAGCTTGTATTTTTAAGCATGTTGTTATGCATTGTTCTAGTTCTATGTACTATTTTTATCTTAATTTCATAAATCAATCTAATGTCATGTTTGGTTTACAAAATGGAATGGGGTGCAAAAGGTTTTGAATCGAAATTGGAATGCCAAGTATGACGAATGGGATAAACCCCACATCCACCATTTGATCATTTCCTAATTTTTCCATGTTGTATTTTAAATATAGACATAAAAAAAAAGCTAAACTATTGAAACATGTTGTTTCATTTTCGTTGAATAAGTGGTATTTTTTTTATTTTGTACCACAATAAGTGAAGTTATTTTCAAAATTATAATTTAGTAAAATGTTAAGTATTTAATAATCAATCATAAAATTATATTATTTTTTATTTTTTTAGATCGTAAATTTAAGATTTTTGTTTTGATAACGGGTGTAGACATCTAATTTTATCCAAACATTATATAGGGGCATGAGTATTAACTTATAAATTTAAAATAATTTTGAGAGGTTTTACAATATTTGCTAAATTTTAACAGTGGATTTTCTTTTTTCTTTTTGAAATTAGGTAAAAATTTTGGTTAAATTAGAGATGCCCTTTAAAGTCTTTTCCCTACATCTCGACACTCACTTAGTTTTCTAACTCTTCCATCTCTTAGGCTAAAAAATAAATTGAATTTTAGCATTGTACAAAAATTCATTGGGATTTCAATTAAATACATTAAAATACAAGAAGGAAAGGAAAATTGAAAAAGCCAAAAAAAAAAAAAAAAACTCCAACCCATCTTCAGTCTTGGGCTCCAATCTTCAGTACCTGCTGCACACACAAAGCCCAGAATTTGGAGTTAGTTTCAGCCTAATAAAATTCAAACAAGCCCAAATCCATTTTGAGCCCAGCTCCTCTTATTTAATTAATACCCTACTGCCCAAACCCGTTTATGATCCGACCCCGAACTCGATCCGTTAACCCATTTTGCTATCCCTACCTATAGCACCCAGTCTCCACCCAAAAATCCCTAAAATAAAGGGAATTGACAAATTAGAAAGGGGTGAGAGAGAAAATTTAGGAAGATTTTCTAGAAGCTTCTAGTATAGAGAGTCAATGTTCTCTCAATAATATGTATCTCATAAAAACTTTAGTTCTTCCAACAAAGAGGTTTTTACCAAAATATTAAAAAGAAAAACAAAAAACACAATAATGAATGAAATGGGAAAAAATTACAAAATTATACCCAACCGACTTTTGGAAAGACGGTTTGGGTTTTTTTTTTTTTCAAAATGTTTGTGTCAGCCAAATAAAAAAAGGGGGGCTATGGGAGTCAGGGTGTCAGGCGCAGGGGGGAAGAGAGAGGGGAGAGAGGGGAAGGTGGGGGGTGTTGTTGGTGTATATGTGCGCAATGCCCACCTCCCACGAATTAATTGGCACACTTACCGAACATATGGTTCAGATGAGGTCGAAGCGGTAGACCGCAGTGGTACTATAAAGACAGAAGACGTTCCCCTCCTAGACACGGGAGTTCGGAGGCAATGCCCCCAGTGGAGGTTGCCCCCCGAGACGTTATGACCTATCCAGTGTGAACGATGTGCATGGTATGTCAAAGACGGTCACTAATGTCAAAGACGACCACTAATGTCAAAGACGGCCACTAATGTCAAAGTCGGTCATGGTCGGTGAGTCACCCATGTGCTTCTTCCACGAACTAGAGGCTATAAATAAGACTCTCCCCCACCGGAGCACTACACACATCTCGACAACAAGATTGTGTCCTCTTTTATTTTTCTATTTGTTGCCCTTTTGCCATTGAAGTTCATTTAGTGAGTGCATGGTTGGATAGATTGTTGTAATAAAATTTTGTGTTATCTCTTCAATTGTTACTTCAAAATAGATCTTGGTGTTGTTATTCTACATGGTATCAGAATTGAAGGCTACTAAGAAGAAACAACTATAATTGTTGAGATGTTGCAATGGTAGGAACTTCATCTTCCGCTACTACATCTCCACCAGCACTTCGGATACGTCCACTAGCATTCACAGAAGGAAAGTTAGATGACACAAACTACACTTTGTGGAAGTTCAAGATGAGTGTTATTATGGATTCATATGAACTACTTGATACAGCTCAAGGTATGGATTTAGAACCAATTGGCACGCCTGATCCCACCAATCCTAAGGTTATCATCCCTCTAGATACTGCCCTCGTCAAAGCATGGAAGAGGTGGAATGTAGATGCACTTTGTGCTATTGTCAAATTGTTAATACCTTGCTAATTATGCATTTTATGCATTTCCTGCACAACATGCATCTCATACATATAACATAGTCCCATACAAGGTTCAATTTACTCATGTCACACTATTTAGCAGTAAAATGCATATATATATATATATGTATTCCCCATAAAATAAGCCAACCTGCATTTAACATTCATACATTCAAAATATACCTTTCTTATCTTACATAATTATCCTGAAAATATATTTCATTTTCATCAGTTTATTTTCACATATACATATCTAATAAACAGCTATAAACTCGGAAAACATAAGTTAAATGGTTGGCATTTTAAACCCATACTGAAACATATACACGTGTATATAACACAATTCCTTTTCCATTAAATTTGTAAAAATTCTGGTTTAATATATATTTGTCCCCTTACCTGATTTCTTGAACTACACCAACAGGGACCCCGAAAAAATACTTGTGGCGCTCACCTGAACCTTGAAATAAAAATCTTAATTCCATTAAATCAACCCTAAATAAATTATTATTTTAATATTTCCTAAACCCATAAATTTTAAATAAATATTTATACCATCAAATATAACAAATTTACTTAATTCCCCAAATCTCACTATCGCTTTGGAGTGGGGCCTAAGAAACCCAAATTGGAAATTTACTCTAACCAAAATGACGACGATCGTGACAAGGACCCCCTGGTGGTGCCCGATCATCGATTTAACGATAGATTTAAGGAGAAATTAAGAATATAGGGAAATGTTATCTTACCCCAAGAATAGTGCCTATGCCGCTCCCACGACAAATCTGCTCTAATAAAAATGTCGGTGGCAGAGTTAGGAACCCAACAGTACCTTCCGTTTCCCGATCGACCAAATATCCGTCAAGAAATGAACGGAGAGAGAGACGGAGACGAAGAGAGGTGACAAGGAGATGTGAGAGTGAGAGACGTTTCAGGAGGGCTTTTGTTCTGTCTGCAGGCCTGAGAGGTGATTTCAATTTGAAATCCCTCAGGAAGCTTCTAGCTTCCATTTTTTTTTAAAACTTTATTATATATTATAATAATATTATATTATATACTTATATTATACATTTAGGCATATATATATTTAACCTTCACATAACTTAATTTAATTAATTCAATTAATTAATTTTTTTTATCACTACATAAAGAGGTTGGGCTTTTGGTCTTGAATTTGGGCCTGGGTGTTTTACATGAGAAGTAGGTCGGGTGTTTTTGAAAGTGAGCTGGGCCAGTTGTTTAAAATGGGCTTTGGGGTTTGGACTTTAAAATGG
Organism: Malania oleifera; assembly: GCF_029873635.1. Classification (NCBI taxonomy): domain Eukaryota; kingdom Viridiplantae; phylum Streptophyta; class Magnoliopsida; order Santalales; family Ximeniaceae; genus Malania; species Malania oleifera. The sequence goes on from NC_080425.1 coordinate 76,297,833, forward strand.
GATTGGTTAGATTTCAAAAGGGCTATGGGCCGAGTTATTTTAGAAACTGGTTATTGGGCCTAGGTATTTTGAAATGAAGGTAAGGCCCGGTGTATTTAAAACATGAGCATGGGTCTTTTTAAGTTTAAAACAATGCTAGGCTGGGTATGTTAAAAAGCGTCAGGCTTGGGGTTAATTTTTAAAATGAGGTCTAGGTTAGTTTCAAAATGAGCCGACCCAGTTACGTTTTTAAAATAAGGCCTAGGTTACATTTTTAAAACGGGCCAGGGGTGACCTGAAAACAGGCTCTGGATTTGAATTGTGGGTTCGGGTCTTGAACAGAATTTGGATCTCGGGTGCAAGTTCAAGCTTAGGTTCAGGCTAGGACATAGGGGGCTAGCTTCGGGTCTTGGAGGTTGGGGGATGGTATAATTTAAAACTCATTTCGGGTTCAAGTATGAACCTGCAATCCTAGGAGATATCCCTGCTTTCAAATTCACACACCAGCATTGCATGAATAAATTGAAACGGGAATGAGGGTTTCATATTTTACCTTCCTTTCTCCTCTCCTTCGATCTTCTTCTCCCCTCTATATATGTGTCTGAGAGTGCACAAACCGAAGCGTCAAGCTCTGCTTCTGATTTCAGGGCGCTGCTTGTCTCTTGTTCTGACTGAGTATCGCCCTGAGCTCCGAATTCCACGGAATTCTCCATTACTGTTATGAAGCTTCTCTATACTCTAGACCTCTCCTCAATTCTGCACGATTTCCTCTTCTGTAATTCTCTCTTTTTTTTAATCTCTGCAGAGTATTCTTGCCCTCTCTTTCTAATTTTCTTTCTCTCTCAATTCTTGCTGGGTGTCACTATGCCTCTCTTCAGGGATTTTTTTTTTTTTTTTTTCTATAGTGCCAAGCTCTCTATTTATAGGGATTTAGGAGGTCCTTTGGCACCAAAAATTGTTACCAGAATTCCCTCTAACAACCCCTGATAGGGAATAATTCTCTTTTTGCTCTGCACGTGTGATTTTTTTTTTAATGAATTTTAAGCCAACTAGCTGATTCCCCTCACTCTTGTGCGTAGGTGATTTTGTGGAACACATGGTCTAGCCAGGTGGCGGCCCAGGAATGGTGGGCAAGGGAATTATTTTTATTATTATTATTTTATTTATTTTCCTTGTACGCTGATGTACCCTCGTGTTATGCTTGTACTGTAACTTTAATTTGTAACATGTAAAGTTCCCATTCTCCTGTATTTTGCTTTTTATTTCTTGTATTTTTGTCTATATTCTGAATTCCTGCACGGGCTCCCCCTGATGATGTACCCCCGTGTCCATTCTCCTGCAACCTCCTTTTGTACACTCTTTTTCTTTCCCTGTATCTTTTTTGTTATGACGTGTACCCTTGAGTGATTCTAATAAAAATGTGACCTTGATGTGTTTTTCAATTAATTTTTTCAAAGAATACCCAGTAATTAAAGTATGACTTTAAGACTTAAATAAACGCACAATTTTGAAATTGAAAGACTCGATTTTGAAAGACTTTTTCTGGACTTAAACTAAAAATTCAATTAAAATTCTAGGACTCAAATTAAAATCAAAAATGGAAGAAACTAAATCTAAATGTTTGAGGAACTTAATTATGACGACTCACTTTTGAAGAACCTAATAAAGTTACTGGAGTTTTAAAAAGACTCAATTTTTTTTTTTGAAATTAAAATTAAAAACTTAGAAAATGGGACTTATCCTTGGACTTATTATGAAGAAAAAACGATTCTGAAATTAAAGGACCATAATGCCTAGCCTAAGGAAAATGTGCTTGGAAATTTCGGGGACTCAACTAATAACAGAAATTAATTATGCAACTAAAAGAACCTAATCGTGGAGACTGGTTAAAATCAAAAGGACTCGATCTAACAACTTATTTTAAGCTTGAGAAACTCTATTTTCACAAGACTCAACTTCAAACCAAATTTTGACATTTTTAAGGGACTTGACTTCTTGGAATCAAAAGGACTTAATTGGGGACTTAGGGTCTTAATTTTGAAAAAAATGTCTTTATTCGACTCCTAAGGTCAATTTCCATTATACTAGGTCTTCTTAAGAGTTGCTTGGCTAAAATTGGGGTGTCTACAATTAGTTTGACACTTGCCCATTAGGAACAATCTAACGGCCCATTATTGCCAATCAATCAAAGGAACAAGCAGAATTATGGATTTTTGCCAATACTTTTCTCTGTGACCTCTCCATTAATCTAACCTCCATTTTTGCTTTAATTTTGATTTAGAAAAATGGTTTTTCCCCCTTCTTCTTTTTCTTCTTCTTCTTCTTCGTTTTATTTTTATTTTTATTTTTTATTATTTTAAATTTTGATTTGGTAGGAGGTGAGGGTGTCGGGATTTCAAGTATAAGGCACACATAGCCTCAAAACATAAAGTTAATTCACGACTCAATCCATGTCTTATTTATAAAATTGATTACTCTCATTGTTAATCCCTATTTTGTTTATCGAACTAGTTATCTAGTTGTGACTTGTTTTACAATAGTTTATAGAGTGTTTCTAATATTTGAAAGCATTAACTTTATGAAAATGATTTGAACTTTGAAAAGCATTCAACAAACCATTTTAGTTGTTCTTCTTTTATTTTCCTCTCTACAAATATTGTTAGACATGATGAAAGTGATTGGATTCTCAATTGCACTCCATTCTATCTTTTTTTTTTTTTATATATATTGTGGTAAAGTATGCGTGAAGGCCACCATCTCCTGTTCCCACTTTTCTTTCTCCATCCATCACGCCATGCCCTAATTGCTTCTCTTCAATTGTTGATTCATGGGAACCCTACATCCACCATTTGCTCACTTCCCAAGTTTTCAATCTTGTATTTTACATATAGACATAAAAATTTAATACTGTTTGTAAGTGCAAGCAAAACTGAGCTTACTTAGTAATCCTAAATATTGTGCACTTACTATTTTTCACCTAATTTTTTTTTCCTTCTATTACTTTTCCAATCGTCTCCTGCCAGTCCAACCATCATTCGATTTTAGTCCCGCAAACAATGTACAATTGTCTTCTACCGAGCTAGGCTTTTTTAGTAAATAATTCTAAATTTGGACTTTCTATTGACCCATTATTCCGTTGAATTAGTTAAATATTTAAGGACCTTGTATAACCACAAGTATACGTAAGAGTTGAGTAAAATCCATAGCCAAAATCTCTTTTTCAAATTCCCTTTCATTTTCCATATTATATCACTATCATGCATGGGCATGCATGCATCCAACGGATGGATAGTGACAAGATAATAAGACTTTTTTTTATTATTTTTTAAATGGATGATGCAATTGGCACTCCATTTATTCCCTAATTTTTACAATAAAATAATAATTTAATTTTTACTTTGAATAATATGATTATTTTCAAAGGGTATAGTCATCATTTAATACATTAAAAAAGAAAATGTGAAGTGTTACCGTATTTTTTGGAGTGCCAATATTCCCTTCTGTAATAGGTTTAAAATTTTACTTCTCATATTTTTTTTAAATAAATATTAAAAAATTAGAAAAACTATTTCTATTTTTTCTTTTACTAATTCTTGAATGATGTTAGGATTTTAATGTATTATTTTTATTTTATTCCTTCATTTTAATTTATATCGACAAAGGATACGTTTTAATTTGTAGTCAATCAGTAAAAGATGCTCGTTCTTAATGTCAAAGAAATAATAAATAACTAAGAGCTTATTTGGTATCGTTGCAGTTTTCTATTTTTTGTTTCTGTTTCTCCACAGTGAAGGAACATATTATAAAAATACGTTTGTTTATATTGTCAGTTTTCTATTTTTGTTACTCGTTTTCAACTATTTGTCAAAAAAATTGAACCAGAATTTATGGTTTTCAGTTATTTTGGCAACTTGTTGTCACAAATTTTAATATCTAGAAATATTTTTTATTATTAATTTTATAAATTTTAATTTAAAATCAAAATTAAATGATTATATGAATTTAAAAATAATTAAAAGAGAAATATACATAAATTTTTAAAAATAATAATAAAGTCAATTGCAAAATGATTTTACTATTTTTTAATCGTCATGCTCAATAAAATTTTCATTGAAAAGTAAAATTTAAAAGTAAAACAATTAAGTAAAGTAAGTATAATAAATTTTATTTTTATTATAGTAATCTTTTAAGTTATATTATTTCTAATTTTATTATTTTAATCTTATTGTTGTAATATTATTTGATTTAAAGATGAAAATGAGTATTTTTAATTAGGTTTTTAATCTGTATTAATTTTATAAATGTTAACTAAATAGGTTGTCGGTTTCTAGTTTTTAGTTTCTATTTCTAGTTTTTGGCTTTCGTTTCTGATTTTTATTTCTTTAATTTTTAAAAGTGATACCAAACAACCCTTAAGCATGTTAGGGTGCTATTTTTATAAATTAAAATGTGATAAATTAAAATGACAATAAATAATAGAAAACCTTCGAGTATTATATTATTATTTATTTATTAAATTTTTTTTCACTTTTATTGTGAAAGTAAAGAGTTTGTCACCTTGAAAAGATTATCCATATCATGTACTTTCTTTCAAGGTTTTTAAACCCTCTCTTTTATTTGAGTTTTTAAAGTAATTGGTTGTTTTACATGGTGTTAGAGTAGGGGACTTTACTCAAGGTCTATTTAATTGTAAAAAAAATAATTTTTATTTTTCTTTCTACTCTCCTTATAAAATTCAAAAATTCAAAATGATTTTTTAGTTTTGTGACATTCATACAAAAAATGAAAAACAATAAAATTTTTTGGCTCTATTCTCTTCACTTGCAGAAAATATTTTATTTTTCATTTCTAATTTTTGTAAAAAATTACAAAAATGAGACATTATATTCGAATTTTTAAATTTGTATAAGAAATTCGGAAAATTTATATTTTTTATTTTCTTGACTTTTTGTTTCTCATAGGATTTTTGTAAATTCAAAAAAAAAAAAAGTATTGTTTTGTAATATTTGGAAAAAAAAAACTAGACATAAAAAACTATTTTTTGAAACTAACAAAATTTAATTCTCTATTTTTAAATAAAAAAAATCTTAGAAAACTAATGAAATAAACTGATGCTTTATAATTTTTTAGAAAATTAAAAGTGAAAAGTGAAAACTATTTTTATAAGTATTTTTTTTTAAATTATAATTAAAATTAAAACAAATGTCCATATAATATAAGCAAACAAATAAAGAGAGGTATGAGTTGTGTAACTCAAATGACAAACTTAAGATTCTCCTTATTGATAGACAAATTTTTTGAAAAAAAAAAAAACAAAACAAAACAAAATTTCTTGGGCTATAAAAACAAGTTTAAAATGAATGTGGAGGGCTTGATGTGGATTCTACACTACGCTAGCTTAAATCCTTTTGACACCATAATAGCAAAAGCATGAAGGCAAGGCAAAGTGGGATCCGACGCTCCTCTCCACTATCATATTTTTATCATTGCCCTGAATCAATTAATTGCACGTATGGCTATGGTGCTGGCTGTCTTTATTGTTGACCTAAATACAGTTTATAATTGCTGCAGTGTAGGCTTTGAACACACCCAACCAATGGGAATAATCAAATATGGAACCTATCTTTTGGCCACATCCTCTCCAACATATACCCTTAATCCCTTTTCTTTCCAAGGCTACTTTAAAACTCAACTGGATATTAAAAAGTAGAAACACTTTGATGTTGCAATGTAGTTTTGTATGGATGGTGTTATGCTAGCTGATAATTATGCTTTCTTTAGTACCATGCTTACATATTGTGTTTTGTAGATTTTATTTTCGGTAAGAAAAAATGTATAAAATTCATTATGTAAGCTATTCAAAGTCACCAATTAATCAGGAAAGGCATTATTAATATTTGATCATTCATAATCACATTTATAATCTTGCCATCAAATGATAGTCATAATAATGGTCATTAGTGTTAGATCTATACTGATCACTCTGAGAACTCGACGTTCTTAAGGGATGCAATGATTTGATTAGGCATGGAATATTCATTTTATAAGTTCCAAATTATAATTTCATGAGGAATTGAAGGGGTACGAAATATACCTATCATATATAGGCTAGGCCTAATAAGCCTCTCAATGGATCCACAAAAGTGATGTTGATCAAGTTGAGATTCATAACTACAAATATCATTATAATGTTATATTAGTTTGGCATTTTTGGGTTTCTCAATTACATAGAATATGTGGGCATGTATACATGCATTTATGCATACATGTGCATATGTACGTAGACTGTGTTGAGACTACAATTATTGTTGCATGCATTGTGTATGTACATATGCATGCAGACTATGTCAATATCATGTCGCCCTTGTGTGGGAGGGAACAAATTTGGAGATTGTGTTGTGTCGCGCACCCTGCTGGTGCCAAACACTAATACTACAACTATTGTTGTTGAATATATAACCAAACTAAAACAATACATAAACTAATAATAAAAAACAATAATAAAGAACAACACAAGAATTTACGAGATTCGATAAAGAATTACCTACATCCTCAGGTACGGATGATCAATCCATTATTTCCATAAAATTACAACTTGAACAAATTTTAAATTACCAGTAGTAATTAGAAATACCCTAAAGTACAAATGCTATTTGTAACTCTATAAAGTGGGAGAGCAATTTACAAATGGTGAGGGAAGCTCCTTATATACCCTCAAGCTAAAGGTTTTAAAAAAACCTTCTGACTGATGTGGGACTAAACAACTAACCAATCTCCACGTTGACGATAAATTTAACAAATTTTTCAGTCACAAACATTCTCTGGACTTCCACATCATCGGTGCCTTCCAAAAGTATTCAGACTTGCACGATATTGATTATGTCCAAACAATGTTTGAACTTGATTGTTGTCACAACCTTGGTCAACATATCTGCGGAATTCTTAGTTGTACCAATCTTCTGAAGAAGTATTTTGTCTTTATCAATTATGTCCCGTATAAAGTGAAATCGAACATCGATGTGCTTCGTTCGTGCATTGTAGACTTGGTCCTTTGCCAAATGAATAGCATGCTAACTATCACAGAACATAGTAATGTGCTTTTAAACAATTCCCAAATTTTCAAGTAAACCCTACAACCAAATAGCTTCCTTAACAGCTTTTGAAGCTGTCATATACTATGCTTCTGTCATAGACAAAGTAATAGTTGACTGTAAGGTAGACCTCCAACTCACTAGACCATTAACAAATGTAAATACATATCCAGTAGTTGATCGACATTTATTCAAATCACCTGCAAAATAAGAATCAACATATCCAACAACATGTTGATCAATAGTATTATTTTTCTCAAATACTATACCAACATCAATAGTATTCATAATTTATTATAAAATCCATTTCACAGCTTGCCAATGTCCTTTACCTAGATCAACATATACCTGCTCACCATGCTAACAGCTTGTGAAATATCAGGTCTTGTACAAGCCATTGCATATATCAGACTACCAGATGCACTTGCATAAGGAACTTGCGACATATACTTACATTCCTCATCTAAATTAGGAGATAAAGATTCATTAAGTTTGAAGTGAGAAGCACGCAGAGTGCTAACTAATGACTGCTCAGACATGCCAAAACTTTGTACTACCTTACTCAAATATTGTTTCTAAGTTAAACTAACTATCCTTCTCACCCTGTCTCTGCATGTCTCTATACCAAGTATTTTCTTTGCTTCACCAAGATCTTTCATCTCGAACTTTTGATTTAACTGACCTTTCAATTTGTTGATTTCTTCCTATTCTTTGAAGCTATCAACACATCATCAACATACAAGAGTAAATATATAAAAGATCCATTTTGTAGTCTGCGAAAACAAACACAATAATCATATTTATTTCTAATGTACTCGTAACCAATCATTAACTGATGAAATATGATGAAATCATTAGTACCACTGTCTTAGAGACTATTTTAAACCATACAACCCTCAATTTGCATACCTAATTTCTTTTCTAGCAACCTTAAATCCATCTAACTGAATCATATAGATTTCTTCTTTCAAATCACCATGAAAAAATGCAGTTTTTACATCGAGTTGAACTAGTTCAAGATCAACTTGTGCTACCAAAGCCAACAAAATTTGAATGGAAGAACATTTAACAACTGGAGAAAATATCTTAATATAATCAATATCTTCCTTCTGTGTGTTGCTCTTAACTACAAATCTAGTTTTGAAGCGAACATTATTTACATATGAAAATCCTCCTTTCTTTGCATAAACTCATTTGCAACCAATTGCTTTCTTACCTTTGGGCGGCTGGGCTAGCTCCCAAGTCTGATTCTTATGAAGAAACTTCATTATTTCATTCATCGCTCTTTTCTATTTATCTACTTTAGATTTGCTCACTGCTTCCTTGAAATTGTAAGGAACATCATCATCTACAACTAGAAGTGCATAGGCCACCATGTTAGCATACCGAGCAGGTTTTCAAATTTCTCTTCTTGACCTCTAAGAAGCAATTGATTCTTGTTGCTATGGAGATTCTTGGATTGAAATATCCTCTTCTTGTACACCATTCTCCACTGTAACTAGAGAGTTACATTGTGTAGCCTCATTTCTCACTATCCCAAAATTGTCTCAACCTCTACCTATTGTTGAGTACCACTGGTCTTTTCTTCAAGTGGTGACTCCTTATGTCTTTAGAGCATGCACCACTGCAACTAACTCTAAATCATATACCAGGTAGTTCTTTTCATACTCCTTAAGCTGTCGAGAAGCATAAGGAATAACCCTCCCGTGCTGCATCAACATGCATCCAAGTCCCTTTGGAGACGCGTCACTGTATATAACAAATCCATCATCTCTTGATGGAACAGCTAATACCGGCGTAATGACCAACCACTGCTTCAATTTCTGGAAGCTCTACTCGTACTCGTCAGTCCATTCAGATCTCACATTTTTCCTTGTGAGTAGTGTTAGTGGACTCGATAATCTAGAAAAGTTATCCACAAAACGCCAATAGTACCCTGCCAGACCTAGGAAACTCCTAACCTCCTGAACGTTCCCCGGTCTCACCCAATTCATCACTACTTCTATCTTGCTCGGGTCTACTGATATGCCATCCCCAGAGATCACATGCCTGAGGAAAGTGGCTTGCCTCAGCCAGAATTCACATTTCTTGAATTTAGTGTATAGCTTCTTTTCCCTTAATACCTGCAATACCAACCTCAGATGATCCTCGTGCTCCTCATAACTCTTCGAGTAGACCAATATATCATCAATAAATACTACAACAAACTGGTCTAAGTACTGATGGAACACCCAATTCATTAGGTCTATAAACATTGTCGGTGCATTAGTCAATTCAAATGGCATTACCAAGAACTCGTAGTGATCATACCTGGTTCTTAAAGCTATCTTCAAAATGTCCTCTACTTTAACTTTTACCTAGTGATATCCTGATAGCAGGTTAATCTTGGAGTAGACCTAAGTCCCCTGAAACTGATCAAATAAATCATCAATTCTGGGAAGAGGATATTTATTCTTAACTGTCACTTTATTTATCTCTCTATAATCAATGCACATCCCCATAGTCCCGTCTTTCTTTTTTACGAACAAAACTGGTGCTCCCTAAGGCGACACGCTATGCCTAATAAATTATTTATCCAACAACTCCTACAATTGGTCTTTCAATTCTTTCAATTCAGTTAGAGTCATTTAGATATCAGTTCTTAGAAATACTTGGTTGATATTGGAAGCGAAACAATTTGTTTTTCAAATAGAGATGACTTTTTAGAATTTTGGTTATAAATGTACTTTCCAATGGCTTCTATAATTTCTTTACAGTTGTCTCCCTCATAGCACAATATTTCTAATTTTTAACGAGAAACAAACGAATTGTACCACATGCATGATGGTTGATCTTTTCCCAATATTTGTCACCTATGTCCTTTGGTTTATCACCAGGAGCAGCATCTAATTCCTGCTGGTATAGGATATCCATCACCTCGCAATGTCGCATACCAAATTTATTAGTACCATTAAATTTTTCCACCTCAAGCCGAACATTAACTATCGTCTTTGAAGATGACAACGGAACTGTTAGGGTTGGAGTTTGTGTGGACAAAGTTTCTTCTACTGATCCAAGCGTAATTTCTGCCATCTTCCAAAACCATATATCCAATAGCAAACCAATAGAATTGAAGGCCTAGAATGAATAGTACCGCACTTATCCCAACCGTGTCTACTCTGTATATCCTATGAAATTCTACTTTGATCAAGTCGACCTCCAGGAAGTGACTGAGCTACAACGGTCTTTGAGCACTCGCTTAAACTAGCTCTTTCTAGGCATCAAAAAATGGACTCTAGGATCCCAATAGAGAAACACCTTCGTATCAACACTATGCAACTTGGCTCTGATATTAATTGTTGTGTCGTGCATCCCACTTGTGGCAAACACCAATACTACAACTATTGCTATTAAATATATAACCAAACTAGAGCAATGTATAAATTAATAATCAATGACAACAATAAAGAACAACACAAGAATTTACAAGGTTCAGTAAAATATTACCTACGTCCTTGGGCGCCAACGATCAATCCACTATTTCAAGAATATTACAACTTTGGCAAATTTCAAATTATTAATAGTTATTAGAAATACCCAAGAGTACAAATACTATTTATAACTCTACAAAGTGGGAGAGCAATTTACAAATGATAAGGAAAGCTCCTTTTATACCCTTAAACTAAAGGTTTTAAAAAAAACCTTCCCACCGATGTGGGACTAAAAAACCAACAAACTATTAGAATACCACTTTACCTAATAGCTTAAACCTTTAGGTTTAGGTAAAGTGGTAATCTAACATGATATCAAAGCTGGTAACTAGGAGGTCCTGGGTTCTAGTATTGTTGCCCACATTTTCTGTGTGGTATTTAAAAATTTATCATGTATTTATCTCTCTATGTGATGTCGAGCTACACGTGCAGGGGAGTATTAAAACTTGATATATATACATTGTTGGTCAACAACCTAATAGCTTAAACTTTTAAGTAAAGTTGCATTCTAATGGAGACTTTTCATTTGTGAGGAATCAAACTATCATGCAACTTGCATGCCGATTCTACATGTTGAACTGTAGAGTTCCAGTTTTCTACATAAAATTAGTCGTGGTGTCTATATAAAATCACTGGCAATTTCATTCTTTTAGCAGCTGTTTTCTCAACCTCAATTGAAAAACCACAACTAAAGTTTTTTTTTTTTGTGCTCACCATCTCCATCTAGTCGAGAATAAACTTTATGCACACATTTAACTCATTTCCCCCTTTAATCTTATATATCATAAATTTGTCTACATTGTCTTTGGTTCTCAAAAGATAAACACTAACAATATTTGGAATAATCTTTGATAAAGTTGATGAAATTATTTTTCTATGTCACGATAATCCATTTTGTAAAATTGCATCATGAATCAACTAAAGTATTGTGCACATGCTTAATGTTTCTTTGTGATTTTGCATTTTTTGACAAGCAAGTTTTGATTCTTATGTCCATGAAAACATTCCTTAAATAGCCCTTGACTTATCGTGCAATTGATAAAAACTCATATAAACAAAATGATCATACCATAAATCAAGAGACTATACATCATAAGCGGAAATTATCATTACATTATCAAGATTGAGCTTAAACATGCTGTTTTTTTTATTTATTAAAAACCATCTTTTTCAACCACCATTACATTTTTTTTTTTTTTTGAATGATGTGCAATTACAAAAGTGGAATGCCATTCATTTCTTAGGCCATTGTCAATTCAATGATAACATGATATTAGTAGGTAATAAGACTTTTTAATTATTTTTTAAATGGATGATGCAATTGGCACTCCACTTATTCCTTAACTTTTATAATAAAATAACAATTTAATTTTTACTTTGAATAAAATGATTATTTTCAAAGGGTATAGTCATCATTTAATATATCAAAAAAATTGTGAAGTGTTACCCTACTTTTTGGAGTGCCAATAATTACTTCTTGCAAAAGGTTTAAAATTTTAACTTTAATTTTCTTAAGAACTTTTATTACATTTCAATATCTATAAATATTTTTTTATTATTCATTTTATAGATTTTAAATTGAAATTAAATAATTATATGAATTTAAATATAATTAAAAAAAGAAATATACATAAATTTTTAAAAAAATAATAAAGACAATTGTAAAATGCTTTTACTATTTTTCAATTGTCATGTTTAATAAAATTTTTATTGTAAAATAAATTTTGAAAGTAGAGCAATTAAGGTAAATAAGTATAATAAATTTTATTTTTATTATAGTAATTTTTAAATTTATATTATTTTTTAATTTTATTATTTTAATTATATTGTTGTAATATTATTTGATTTAAAGATGAAAATGAGTGTCTTAAATTAAGTTTTAAATTTATATTGTTGTAATAGATAAATATTAACTTAGAATGTACAAGCATTTTGGATGCAAAAACAAGAAATCTCGTGCGTTTGACAATAGAAGTAAATAATGATTTTTCTAGAAGTTTAAAATTTTACAATTTGTATCAAGAATTTTACTTTAGGAAAGGAAAAGAAAATAAGGAACAAATTTATTTTTTGTTATTTTTTTTTCTATATGTTATATAATATTAAAGATGACAGTTTATTTTTATATAATTAAAAATTGAAAAAAAATTATAAATACGTAAAATTAAACATGAAGAATGTTAGTATTTTTTTCCTTTCCTTTGCCTAATATTTTCCGAATTCCAATCAAGACCTAATGATTCTGCTGCATATCTCTCTCTCTCTCTCTCTCTCTCTCTCTCTCTCTCTCTCTCTCTGGGTTTCTCAAACTGAGCCGAGAAAGATCAGTTCTCCGGCAAGCCCTAGAAATCGCGCATCTCCTTCAGCCTTTCCCTTTCCCTTTCCCTTTCCCTTTCCCTTTCAAAAGCATTCCTTTTTCTTTTTCTTTTTCTTTTTCTTTTTTTCACACAAAGGGGCACTCTCACTTCCAGACGTCTCCCTTCAACAGCCCCCTCTACCACGTGTCAACATTTGAATGGGGAGGCGCAGCTCCACGTAAAGAAGCCGGCTCCCCGTATAATTTCCCTAAATCATATCCAACTTTTATTTAGTATTCAAGTAATTATATTCAGAAACTGAAATTGAACTTTAAAGATTACTTATATATATCTTTGTCTCCGCGCGCGCGCGCGTGTATTTAACACTTCAAGGAAGTTAAGCCTGCTGGGTTCCTATAAATAATTTAACAACAGAAGCAAGTATAACCTTAAATATATTTAATAAAAAATAGATATAATCAAATTTGTGTAGTTTAATTTAATTCAGGTATATATTTAAATAAAATATATGTAATTAAATTTATGTACTTAATTTAAATCAGTTATATTTTAAAATAAAATCTGACATAATGTAGTCCACTTACTTGGATCTACTCTTCTAACGCGGTTTAAAACGATTTCCTAAAGTGAGTTAGGAAAGAGTGGAAGAATGAATTTTAAGAATGTAAAAATTCTCCATCCCCAACTAGATCTTTTTCCTCACTTATTCTTCAATTCATTTTTTAAATTTTTTTTATGAAAAATGAATTAAAAACTTTCCTATTTATAGATAATTAGACGAAGGGTATTTTGGTAATTTCATAATTCTTTTAAGGATTAAGAAATAAAATAATTAATTAATTAATTAAAGGATAAAGGAGAGAGATGGACGGATGGGGGGGGGGGAGAGAGAAATGCGTTGAATTGGGGGGAGAGTAACAATTTGAGAGTTTTTTCCCGTTTTATTATTAAAATAAAATAAAATATTAAATAATACCCTATTTGGAAAAAAAATTTTCAAACTAATGCTCACTTAATTTCGCAGTTTGATGCTGCGAGATTTAAAGCTGATGGGCGAGTGGGAAGGTGATGCGTGGCACGGGGCTGAACAAATCTCACGGCACCAAGCTGCGTGATTTAAAGCGACCAACAAGCGGGAAGGTGACGTGTGGTACAGGGCTCTGCAAATCTCGCAGGACCAACCTACCAGATTTGCTGCGCGGAAGTTTACTGAGCTGACGTGAGGCAAATCTTGCAAGTTGGTCTTGCGAGATTTGCTTTTCCCATTCTTCTGCCCTTTCTGCTTCAATTTTCTTCACATTGTAGAGCAGAGAGCAGAGGCCGGACAATTTTCCTCGCGTTGCAGATTACCATTGGCGAACGAATGTTGTTGGGTTACCGTTGCTGCTCATGAACGTTGCTGGCAGGAGTTGCTTGAGGAGGAAGATTATAAAAGGAGAGATGGGGTAAGGCCTTTGAAACCCTAACCTCATTATTTTTTAAGAGGAAAATACATATTCTTTGATTGATTTGTTAATTTGTTAGTGTGCATTATTTAGTCCGAATTACCTTCAAATCTTTGATTGAAGGTTTTTATTTCAAACTCCCAAATTTGAGGTATGTATTTTAATTTTGTTCGATTTCCATTTAATTTTTCTATTGCAATTTTTATTATAAGTGTATTGGAAATTTATATATATATATATATATATATATATATATATATATATCATGAGATGATATATTGATAATTTTTTATCCAATGTATATAGTTCAACAAGATGATATATTGATAATTTTTTATCCAATAATTAATAGATGATTTTTTTCTTAATTTTAAAATCGAATCATATTGCATTACTAATTAATATGTTAAAATATATGGTTAGTTTCTAATATGTTTTACACTAAAATTAAAAATATTTTTAATTAAAATTTTAATTGATAATTATGTTCTTATTATTTTAACTAACATTAAAATGTTTTTATTAAATGATAATAATAAATATATTATTATGTAATAAAAAATAATCTTATTCTTGATGTATATATATAACATGTGATTGTCATATTTTATATGTATGAATTACATATTGTGATTGTCATATCTTGTGTATATGTATATACATACTGTACGAATTCCATTTCCAATGGATTTTTGTTTCTTGAATAGCTTGTTTGATCTTATGTTTCATATTTTTAGTGTCTCCTTTGATCACAACCAAATTCATCACTTTTCATATATTATAGACAATAGCTACTTGTATAACTTTTGCCTTGTGATCTTTTGTACTCTTCAAATTAGTCAACTTGTCTGAAATTTTATTCCACTTCAAGTTTTGAAACTGAAGATTTAGTTGTTTCATTGATCCCTTAAATATCATTTAAATTTTGTTATAATTTATTTCCTAACTTAACACTTGAAATCAAATGCTGGATATTTTCATAATATATGTTTTTTATTTTCTAAAAAAACTTATTTATTTTATTTATTCATAATTCTAGGTCATATTGTGCATAATGGTAGTAATAAATTATATAAAAATATGGTACCTGTGGGGGGATAGGACAAATTAAGAAGCATGCATTGAGATAATAATTTTTCATAATTCTAGGTCATATTGTGCATAAAGTGATAAAGTGCTAATTGAATTATATTTTTCGAAATGAGTTTATATAAATGACTTAAAACTTCTCAAATTGTAGTTAATAAGAATTTCTGAAGAATTTAAAAATAAGCTTTTTAAAAACTTACAAAACTATCCAAACTTTAATGAAGAATACATAGAAGTATGTGACAATGTAAGTTTATTTTTTTTTTAAAATTATATTGTATTTATATGTAATAAATATATAAACATGTAAAAATAAATAGCAAATTCAATCACATTCTTCTTAATTATATTCTATACATGTGTTTGAAAGAATAGCTAGTTTCATGACAAATTATAAGTAGAATACGAATTATGCCTGATTGAACTGGGTATCCTCACGTTAATATCATGATTTTATTAGAAGAAATTCCATAAATTTGTCAAGATTTCATTTCTCATCTATTTATGTTACGTATCAAGATTGTTAGTACTTAGGTGATAAAGTGAAGGGGTGAAAATTATTTATTTAGTTTAGAGCTTTCATTTAAAAATTAAAAATCAAGCAACTTATTTTTAATATAACTTAATTAATTCTTAATTGAACAAAAAATTAATAATAAATTTGAGTGACATATTGATCTGAATGCCTCCTCTATGGCTGATGCAGTGATGTGAATTGCATGTTGGTAGATATTATAGGTTTTCGCATGCTTAAACTATGTTATTACATTGCTTACAAACGTTTCAGTGTCATTGTAAAAATGCGTAAATGTTCAAATTACAGACGGCATGCTGCCAAAATTTCGGTAGGACTTTTCTCAGAAAAGTCATAAATGCATGCAAAAATATTTTTGAAGTGGCGAGTGAAACATTTAGGGAAGATTGCAAGCGCATGAACGTAGTGAAATTAATTCTTGATTACTATTGACTTAGCATATCACTTATACATACAATTGTTATTTTGCATAGGTCTTTTATCTTTCCCGGGCATCGATCTAAATGGCGGGAAGTTCAAACAGTAATCTGGTGATGGTATTGTTGTACATAAGGGGTGATATTATAACTGGACCAACCGGTGTTGGATATAGTATTCCGCCAGTTTGACCTATTCGAATTGGCCATAGGTGTAAATTAACAAAATTGTATACGAAGATATACAAGTATTTGCATATTGATCCAAATCAATATGCATTGCAGGTAACCGCAAGATTCCCGATGCAAGGGCATCATGATACAGTCCTCTATGAGGCTGTTCCTGTAATTGATGATTATGGTCTACGCATTGTGTTGGATGCACACTGTATAGGGACGACATATTCAACTGTGCAATTATATGTCGAAAATATTCCTTGAATGGGTGTCGCCGTGGATAGGCAAACGGGAACTTTTGTTGAGCATGTGGTTGAAGAAGAGGAAGAAGATGCAGATTCATACATGAGTACAGATGTTGGTGGGATGCCTATTTTGGATATGAACGAATGTCCAGGATCATTGTTCAAGCCGCACACGTACGAAATACCTATTCTTGGCACGGATGATCATAGTGTTTGCGAAAAAGTTTCAACAGAACGACCTATTCTCTTTCTTTCTTTCAGTTATTTATAGTTCGCTTAACTTTTGTTTATATCTAAGTGCAGTTCCTATGGAGGCCCTACACGGTTGAGATTCTAGCCGATTTGCCTCCTGACTATGCAGTCGGGAGTGACCTGTGGGTAGCTCAAGTGTCACTCATATGCTTTCATATTATCGAGTGGTATCCCCGACCGAGTCATGCGACAATTCGAGTATCGACATGGCATTCCCGACCGATTTTTGACATCAGGGGTAGATATAGTTGAGGATGACCTCCGCGGCATGGATGGTCGCGGTCGAGGGGTCGTAGACTGGTTGACTATGCATGCGATATTTGTCATTGTGTGGGAGCATCGACGAGACTACATCGTACCAGGAGTGGCAGAGGATAGTCCAATGCATCCAGATGACCCATACTTCACTTGGTATAGGTCCATCACACGCCGTTTCGTCGATAGGACCGCTGCTGTATATTTGAGCCTTGTAAGAAGACTTTAACCCACAATTCATTTGTTAAGTATACATTACAATTTGCATGTGTTAGCAAAATATTTTCAAATCCTACAGGCTGATATAGTCATTAAGGTAGACTAGATCTTGCTCGATCCTGCGATCCACCGATTGATGAGTGCTGCAGTGGACCTCGTCCACAAGGACAATCAACGGATCCTAACACGAGGAGGACCTAATGTACCAGCATGAGGAGGTCGACCAGCTCCAATACGAGGGGGACGACATGCCTCCTCTATTCGTCTAGTGAGTCCCATCTCCTCGCCACCGGTTGTACAGGCGAAGTACATGTTTGGTCCGTCAGCATTATATGTGCCTTCCACTACAGCTGATATTGCCGGACCTTCGAGTAGACCAGCTAACGCTCCATCCGACTCTACTACTACCCCATCGAAGTCATTTTTATTGGACGACCTTTTCGATGGGGAGGAGGTCGATGCACCCGCTATGCCGCCTCGTTCTCATCGCGAGACATCATTTCAGTTCTCACTGCATGCACTTTGCATGGATGATGATTATGCAGTACCTCTTGGCAGAGATAATCCATATCTAGGATGATGGGATAGGACACCTGATGCAGATGACCAACACAGAGAAGGCAGACGCAGATGGTAGCCACCACGACCCCGGAGACGACCTCGCTGTGGCATGGAATAGTTTAGCATTATTTTCATTGCATTTCATTTGTATGTATATCATTGATTATTTTTATTTCTTTTGTATATATCATTGATTATTTTCATATCACTTGTATAACATTTGATTATTTTCATTTCATTTGTATAGTCATGTGTCTTGTGCACACTTCATACTTTTGAAGTTTATTTGTATATATTTTCAAATTAAATTGAGATAAATAAAATAACTTTTATTTAACTAAACAGTGAAAGATTCGACCTTTACTCCAAAGAATTAAATATTGTCAAATGTAAAAAATGACACATAATAATTATATATATGTTGCAACATGCAAAGTGCGGAAATCCTCACCCAAAATGACAATGGATAGCAATTTTTTGTTATTTTAAGTTTGAATGGTATCGCAACATCTGCAAGTGTCTGAAATTGCCGGAGGTTATAATAATCACTTTAATTTCATAGAATCAGTACCAACCTATTATTTTGCTAAGTGTATTTAGATCACTTAATTACTACTTGTTGATTGGCTTGTAGACTAATTATAAATTCAGTTTTAATTTATCTTGACAATATAAAACAAATAATAATGTGATCTTTTTATGAGTTTATGACAAATAATAGATAAAAAATTATTTTAAAAATAATAGGAGTATGAGCTATATATATATATATTAGATCGAGTGAAGTATGATTTTTAAGGATTTTACTCCCTCAGATAAGTCGAAATAAATTTTTTTTCATTTTTATTTAACTAGGGCCAATTTAGTAAGTAAAATTAGATTCGTAGTTATCTATCAATATCTTCTAATTTCTTTTTTTTAAATGTTTTGTAAATATCACGTTCTTTTGATTAATACTTCAATTTTATGATAATAGTTTGTCATTATGAATAAATAATTCTAAAAATTTAAATTTTCTAAATTAAATAGGACTATTTTAAATTTTTAACTCCTTGAGATTTAAATAATATATGCTCCAATGAAAAGAATTTTTTACAAAAAATACTTATCTAGAAAAATATTTATCTAAAAATAATTTTATCTACTATAAGTATTTTTAGTATATTTATTTAAAAAAATACTTATTGTTTTTATTTTTTTAAAAAAATTATTAATTCAATTGTCGAAAAAATTGAGTACATTCAAAAGCCTTCCTTGGAAAAAATATTTTATAATTTTTTTACAATTAAAACACATTTTTCTTTATTAACTTCGAATTAAAATATTCTGTTTTTTTAATTGGTTATAAGCATTTTAAATTTTAATTTGTATATATGTAACACCCCGACCCAAGGGGTTTGGGATATTAACTTTTTACTACTAATTTACAGCGGAAGCAAAATAAACTCAATTTTTATTAAACCAGAGCGCTAATTATCCATATTACAATCACTTATTTTAAAAGAAGAAAATTACAAAAATATAAATATCTGAAATCATACTAATATTTCTAATCAATCTTTATTTTTCTAATTCCCACCCGCATGTTTGCTAAGCCTGATTTCCAACATGCTCTTCAGAGTTGTCTGAAATAAAAATATGATTGGAATGAGACGACGCTTAGTAAGTAAATAAGATTATTATTAGTGTGTGACCAAAATGAGCTTTTTAAAAATTTCGTAAAACAATATTTAATATTATAACTTCAAAACTATCTCTAGAATAAATATAAATTTAAAAATTTTTACATAAAACTTTTACCATCAACTATAACAGTAAAATTTTATAATCATATATTATAACTATTAAATTAAATTTTTAACTTTAAAACTGTATAAATATTTAATGATAAATATACATATACTTTTCCTTATACGTTTTCTTTAGATCGTCATTTAAGCACTAGAATGATCATTTTCATGTAAACTTACACTTTTGCTTCAAATCATCAGTAACTTTGTACACGTAATTAAATATGTATAAACATATATTATAAAAATCACCCTTAGGCCTGTTTGCCATAAGTCATGTTTACCCCCATGATTGGGTTGTGCGGTCCGAAAACTGGATTTAGCTGGTTGGCCGACCAAACTAAATCAACGTACGTAAACTTTAAGTGAGATTTTCTTTATTAAGTCCTGGTCCGGAACCAGGTGTGCACTCAGGAGAAATCCACTAACATAAATAAGCACTCTGTAAACAGTGTGGGTGCACTCTGATCCGTATAAACTTTAAGTTGCGGTATCGAGCATCTGTAACTTTGAACTTTCGTTGCCATAAGGGGTTTTAAAATCATCTTATTATAATTTATGCAATTTAAAATAATATCATGAAAATCTCATCTTTATTCATATTTTCATAAAAATGCAACGTAAAAATAAACTTATACCACACAATTTTCGTGTTAAAAATATATATAATTTTATTTTTGAATAGAAAGAAATGCTGAAAATTTACCCGAGGGGATTAGAACATTTCTTAACCCAAAAATAGATGCAAGGATATTAAAGATAGAACTAGTATAATTAAATATGCGTAAAAATAAACTCATGAAAATTTTGTGGAACTAATTAACATAATTGAAATTTACTTATAAAATAAACTCGGGTATAAATTTTAAATAAAAAAAAAAAAAACTAACATAATCAAAATTTACTTACCTTCTTCTTTTACCGTGTGCTACGAACACAAAAACTATCTTTAAGCAATGAGATCGGAAAGAGTAGGTGAGTGAGAACTTACTCAAAATTCTCTCTTCACCACAAATTCTTTCACTCACTAATCATTCTCTTCCTTAGAAAATTGTTGTGAAAAATGAAGGTTGAGAGCTCCCTATTTATAGGAAAATTTTGGGGAAGAAATGAAATTTGTAAAAGTGTGGGGAGATGAGTGAAATTATAATTTTTTTAAAATTAAAGAATGGATAAAGGATGGGCAAGGTATGGGTTGAGTATGGGATGGGGATGGAGGCCATGTGAGAGTGCTTGCCACCATTCCCATTAAATAAATTTTTAATTAATTACTTACCTAATTAATCAATTAGTTAATTAATTATTTTATTATTTCATTATTTTTCTTAATCATTATTATCATCATTCTTATCATTGTTATTACTTTTAAACTATTTTTAGTATTTATTTATTTTATTTTTTTTGAATAAGAATTAAATTTAAATTTTGAAAACTCATGTGGGCCCCACACAACTTCGAGATCCAAATGGATCCTACGTAACTCGAATAACTCTCATACAATTTTATGCATCCTACATATTGAGACTCGTGTAAACCTCCATACGGTTTCAGAACTCATGTGGGCCCCGCATATGATACTTATATTATTATTATTTTATCATATATTTCTACAAATTATGTCAGTCAAAACATTATTTTATGTACTTATTTACGTATATAAACAGTGTCTACCCTGTTTCATCCTATGAAATTCCATTTTGACCAGGCCGACCTCCAGGGAGCGACTAAGCCGCAATGGTCTCTGAACACTCGCTTAGACAAGGTCTTTCTTAGGCATCAAACATGAAATCAAGGATCCTAACAGAGAAACACTTTCTTTTTTAATACTAACTATTATTCATTTTTTTTTCTTGGGTTATTACAATATATGCATATATATAGCCTGTAAATCTCGCAGGTTAGTCCAGCGAATTTACTCAGTGCCACGTGACACCACCCTGTTGGGCTGAGCCTTTAAATCTCGCAGCTTCATGCTACGAGATTTTCTCTGCAACCGTACCACGCGTCAGCTTCTCACTTGCTGGGCCTTCTCGCAGCTTGAGGCCACAAGATTACGTGAGCATCAGTTTGAGAAATATTTTCCCAATAAGAGTATTATTTAATATTTTATTTCTTTTTAATAATAAAACAGGAAAAAACTCAACAATCTGATCTTCAGATTGATTCTTCCTTATCAATCTATATATATAATATATGGATGAGATTGAATGAATTCAATCTTATTTCAAATCATTCATATCCTATTATATTATTATATATATTATTATATTATATTATATTATATATATTTATTTAAATAATAATAATAATAATAACAACAAATTTTTTTATTTTTTTTTACACTAATCATTTATATATATATTTTGGAATCGTTACATTAAGTACAATTCATTAAAATTTTGTAAGCTTATATTATCATTTACCTTTATATATTTAGACCACCTTTTTTTTTTTATTACATAGGGACTCCAGCTACCAACAAGCCCTTCGGACCCCCTGATGCAGCACCAAACCTACGGATCAGCATCCTTCCCCTAGGTCTCGCTGATCAGGTAAAGTCCGAAATGCGGACACGGCTTCCGTGCATTAGTTGGACATTCGGCCAACTTGACCCTCGGGACACATCTCCATTACCATCCATGGTCCCCACTAGTTTACAGAGCGAACTCTCACCATCCATGGTTCCCGCTAGCTCATAGAGTAAATTCTCACCATCCACAAGTACCGCTGGCTCCGCGAGTGTATCTATCTAAAATTGAACCCCCGATACTCCTTCTTAGATGCTGATGCTTTTCCACCGCACCATGCCCATGGGGGCTAGACCTCTTCTTTTTAATTGCATTTATATTTGACGTCAATTAAGTTATATATGGTACAACCAACCTTCAAAAATTGAGATATTTTATTGTAGCTCTCTTTTTTGAAAAAATAATATTCAAACTATAATGTTTTTTACTAACGATGTGGGTGTGATTTTTTTTATATCAAAACATAAGAATCAAAAAAAATCAAGTGAAGAGTATGCGCATGAGTTTACAATCAATGAGTAACATTTTATATTCTCAAAAGTATGTACACTTTTCGACAATGAGATCAAAAAATTTGAAAAAAAAAAAAAAAACTTTTTTAGGAATTGGGGATGATCCATTTCTGTCCAAACACCATCTTCGATATTAGCTGGTTTGTTTTCGATTAGCGGTTTGATCAAGTCATGTTCAATCAAGTTATCCTTGATTGGGCTTTGCTATGAACTAAAATTGTTTTGGCTGTCAAATTTCTCCACGCCAAACATGAATAAATTATTATCTATTCAAAAACAGCAACTTTGGGACCTACTGTTGATGTCTTCTTCAACCTTGATAAACTGCATAACAAACTGCACAATGCACTTGCACAATGCACAGTGGGATATTGCGGTGGTGCGTGTGGCTTCATTCAGGGTTGATTTGTTGACTTTTTGAATCTGATCCTTGTTTTGATGCTAACAAATCACATGTATCTTATGTGTACAATTAGTGTGCGAACATGTTTACATATCAGCATAGACATAAGATACATGAGAAATGGAAGCCAAAACAAAACTTAAAGCCTACATACAGCTTGATGTATTCCATGAAAAGGAGCAAAAAGAAGAAGACATTTATTTCTTGTTATAATGCATTTAATTTTTTATATCTGGTCTGTAATAATGCATGCATTTTCTTGATATGGATGAATGCTCAGAACGACTGTAGATTGACCCTAGGAACCAAATGACCTTAGGGCACTTAACATTTCTAAGAAAAACTTTTTCCCAAAAGACCAAAATCATTCAAAAGGTTTAGAAATAATTCTGAGTCAAATTTGGGGCAAAAAGCCCCTTAAAATCATACGTTGGTTTTTTGGGTTTAATTTAAAAGCTCAGTCAACCGAATCCATCCTTGGTAGTACAAATGCCTCGGTCGACCAAACCGGTTGACTTCGCTCGATCGACCGTTCTGTTTTGAACGTATCTTCCTTAGTCGACCAAACCAACACGTGTTTGACCCCCAACTGTTTAGTCGACCGTTTGTGTAGTTCAAATTGGCCATGGTCGACCGAACCACATGAACGATCAACTGAACCTCAACCATGGTCAACCGAACCTACGAAAGGTTCGAAATCACTCTGAGACGGTCGATTAAGTCCGTAGTTCAAAATTGACACTATCGATCGAACCTAATAATATGATCGACCGAACCTCTCAAGTTTTAAATTTTTTAAGGGCTTAAATGTAATTAACTTTTAATTAAACAATTTGAAAAATACCCAGCGTGTCCCCAACGGTCATAATTTTCAAAAAGTCTATAAATACCCCCTCATAACTCCAGTTTAACAACTTTGATTAGCCCAAATTTTCTCTCTAATCCATTGTTTATCAAAGTTCCCCCAAAACATTTTTTATTATTAAAATCATTGTTTTGGGACAAAATCTTTTATACGAATCTCTCCAACTCTCTTTCATGTTTTTACTTCAAAATCATTTTTTAGGAGAGTATTTTATTTAGGACATTTTATTTGCATATACTCTCACTTAGCACTTAATCTTTGAAAAACATTTTTGAGAGTATTGCTTAGGTTTTCTCTCAATTATTTTTTTGATAAATATTTTTGGGAAAAAATTATTTATAACACAAATATTTTCTTGAGCTTAAATTCCTAGATTCTCCAAATATTCTTTATTTGCAAAAATATTTATAAGAGAACATAATACTCATTTTTCATATATATTTTATTTGTGCAAATTTATTTGATAGCACCTTTACTCTACTGAGCATAACTCATATCATAAAAGAGTGCATATATTTGAGCTTCAATGTGTACATCTCTGCTTGTATTTTAGAAGCATGTTTCACATACAAAAATTGTTTTTAATGTATCTGTTGGCTTCATTCTGGAATTGAACTGGGGAGTCTCAGTCTCGTAAGTGAGACAAGTTGGGTTCAATCTTGTAATTGAGTTAGGGTTTACTTTGCCCTGTAAGGAGATGTTGTAACGGCTTCTACTCCGCTCATTTAAGTAAATAAGGATAGTGGAATCCTTGGGGGAGTATACCCAAGGCAGGGACGTAAGCTAGTTTGACCAAACCTCGATAACAAATATCGTGTGTTTCTCTCTCCATCTCATTTACTTTCTGCACTTTAATTACATATGTGTATGCTTGTTTATTTACTGTTATAATTATTTACATGCACACATTTGAGTTTAAGGAGATATGCTACACGTGTATGTTTAAACTTGTAGCTTAATCATTTTTTATAGACATTATTATATTGAATATGATATGATATATGGTGAATCAGCGTAAATGTTTAATTTAGGCAAAATATTTTTAAAACTCAATTCCCCCATCTCTTGGGATTACACCAATTCCAACACGGTTTTTTACACCATTTTCGCCGCTGTGACCATCTCGGCATGATCTATGCGATGGTGTGATCGAATTAAAGTTTCAAACAACTTTGTCGAAAACCCCCAACAATGCTCTAATACCAGTTGTTAAGGATTGAGGTGGTGTAAGCAAGTGAGTTATGTATTGTAAATTGTGATTGAAAGGTCGAGAAGTTGAGCTGAGAGTTGAGTTTGAGTGTGTTACTCCTCCTCCACTGTATTTCCTATTAAGATAGTGAAATTCCCTCTCTCCCGTGGATGTAGACTGAGTTTGACTGAACCACATAACTCCAACTGCTTGCTTGTGTTTGTGTTCTGAACCATCCCCCAATCCTTAACAAACTTTTCATCATCTACAAAAACAAGTTTGAAATGAATGTGGAGGGCTTGATGTGGATTCTACACTACGCTAGCTTAAATCCTTTTGACACCATAATAGCAAAAGCATGAAGGCAAGGCAGTGGGATCCGACGCTCCTCTCCACTATCATATTTTTATCATTGCCCTGAATCAATTAATTGCACGTATGGCTATGGTGCTGGCTGTCTTTATTGTTGACCTAAATACAGTTTATAATTGCTGCAGTGTAGGCTTTGAACACACCCAACCAATGGGAATAATCAAATATGGAACCTATCTTTTGGCCACATCCTCTCCAACATATACCCTTAATCCCTTATCTTTTTAATACTCTATTGCCTTTTTATTTTTCTAAAGCTACTTTAAAACTCAATTGGATATTAAAAAGTAGAAACACTTTGATGTTGCAATGTATTTTATATGGATGGTGTTATACTAGCTAATAATTATGGTTCTTTAGTACCATGTTTGCATATTGTGTTTTGTTCTGTAAGGAAAAAAATATATAAAATTCATTACGTAAGCTATTCAAATTCATCAATTAATTAGGAAAGACATTATTAATATTTGATCATTCATTATCACATTTATAATCTTGTAATCAAATGATAGTCATAATCATAGTCATTAGTGTTAGATCTATACTGATCACTCTTAGAACTCGACGTTTTTAAGGGATGCAATGATTTATGCTTGGAATATTCATTTTACAAGTTCCAAATTATAATTTCATGAGGGATTGAAGGGGTACGAAATATAGCTATCATATATAGGCTAGGCCTAATAAGCCTCTCAATGGATCCACAAAAGTGACATTGATCGAGTTGAGATTCATAACTACAAACGCCATTATAATGTTATATTAGTTTGGCATTTTTGGGTTTCTCAATTATATTGGTTTTTAGTCCCACTTCGGTGGAAAAGTTTTTTTAAACCTTTTGTTTGAAGATATATAAGGAGCTTCCATCACCATTTGCAAACACACCTCCCATTTTGTAGAGTTACAAATAGTATTTGTATTCTAGGGTATTTCTAATCACTATTGGTAATTTGAAATTTGTCAAAGTTGTAATTTTTTAGAAATAGTGGATTGATCGTCGGCACCCGAGGATGTAGATAATTCTTTACCAAATCTCGTAAATTCTTGTGTTTTTCTTTATTACTATTTTTGATTATTAGCTTTTGCATTGCTTTAGTTTAGTTATATATTCAATAGCAATAGTTGTAGTATTGATGTTTGACACAACTGGGGTACCTGGTACAATAATTGGTATCAAAGTTAGGTTGAATAGAGTCGATATGAAGGTGGTTCTCTATTAGGATTCTTGATTCCATTTTTTAATGCCTAGAAAGACCTTGTCTAAGCGAGTGCTCAGAGACCATTGTTGTCACGCCCTGAACCCGCAGATGGGTCTCAGTTGTGAATATAGTAACCTAACCTATCTCTGTACCAAATAAAACATACAAGATACTACTCTAAATGAGGGTCCAACCCCGTGGGGTACTCGTAAACCCTATACACATTCACATACATATACTCATCAAATACGCAGCGGAAAATGTTCTTTCTATACATATATCGTACCATACCAGAGCCTATACAAAACCATAATATACGTTCCCAAATTACAGTACATACTCTGGGTGTCTACAAAACCCAACAATGACCACCCGGTCCCAAAACTCATACTTACACAGGTACTAAACGCAGCTAACCGACACCACCGCTTTCGGACGCTAGGATGC
This sequence comes from Malania oleifera, assembly GCF_029873635.1. NCBI lineage: Eukaryota > Viridiplantae > Streptophyta > Magnoliopsida > Santalales > Ximeniaceae > Malania > Malania oleifera. Next base: position 76,325,190 of record NC_080425.1, read on the forward strand.
TAGTTTTGGCTACCCGAAGGACTTGAAAAATATTTGTATATTCAGGCTGAGATACCTCTCAGTAAGGAAGAAAGCAGGTCATATTAGTGTGTAACATACGAGTGTTATTTCAGCATAAAACATAATACAATACAATACATTACTATACAGTTCAATACAGTTACAGTATTTTTCACAAATTCGTTCCAGTACATATGATACCCAAACATATGGTCAGTGTCGGCACACTAAGCACCCAATTACCTTGCGATAACAGAAGCCTCACAGCGATACCGTTGCCACTACGGTGTAGCTCACACTCATTGGTGACCAGCCAAAAAGAACAAGCGATATTTCACACTCTCGGATATAGAGTCGAACACTCTCGCCCACAGTATTTAGCTGAGACATGGCGTCAACGTACGGTAATTAGCCGCCCCTATTTGATTTACAAAATCGGGAACAATTTTGGAACTCATGTCCCTATACTCATCAACGTATGGTAATTAGCCGCCCCTATCTATTTTTACAAAACTTGGAACATTTTACATAAAACAGTTCATTCCACACTTATTTGGCATACAACTAATCATATCATTTTCAGTTCAAGAATACAGTTTAATACAAATATGGGTACGGTCATCTCAATACTACAATTTTAATACAACATACAATTTCTCCAAAAAAATAGAGATGATATCCGAAACCCCCAAATTTTTCCAAAAACTGTAACCCAAAAATCCAGCATTTTCACACAATAGATTTTTTCAAATAAGTACCCAAAACATACATACGATCGTAAACTATAGGTTTATCGATCCCAATTTCAAAAATAAACTGATATAAACAGAATCCCTTACCTTTTCCTGAATACCAAACTACGAACTCTACGGCTCCAAAACTACGAACTGAGTTTCCAAAACCAAAAAATCCAAGAACTATAATTTACTACAATTCTTACTACTACACATATACAGAAATGAAACTGAAATCGGACCCTTACCTCGATTTTGGGTCAAAACCCGAAAATCCTTGAAATGACTTTCCGATCCACTATTCTCGAAAGAGATTTTTCACCTGATCCACGCAGTAATGTCGGATCGTCGAATCAATCGATGAACAGCGAAGAATCGAAGAGAGAGAGAGAGAGAGAGAGAGAGAGAGAGAGAGAGAGAGAGAGAGAGAGAGTTTGAGGTTTCTTAACAACTAAGCAAGAGAAATGGATATTTATAGACCCTTTAACCCTGCCAACCTCGCCGACGAGATGGCGCCTTCGTCGATGAATCATCCATAAATTTCGTCAAGAGATCTCGCTGGTTCTAGAGAGAGAGAGAGAGTTTGAGGTTTCTTAGCAACTAAGCAAGAGAAATGGATATTTATAGACCCTTTGACCCGGCCAACCTCGTCAACAAGATGGCGCCTTCATCGATGAATCATCCATACATTTCGTTAACGAACTGGCCCCTTCAACGATGAACCCTATTTCGATATTTTACAACACGTTCGGTATCTCTTCATCGACGAGACTTTGAATTTCGGCAACAAAGAGTATGAGGGCCTTCATTGACGAGAACAATGGCTTCATCGACAAAGTCTACAAAATTTTCCTTTTTACCTTTTTCCATTTATTCAATCTACATACCTTGGGTCGGGTTCTTACAATTGCGGCTCAGTCACTCCTTGGAGGTCGGCCTAGTCAAAGTGAAATTTCTTAAGATATACGGAGTAGACAAAGTTGGGATAAATGCGGTACTATTCATCCTAAGCCTTCTGTTCTGTTGGTTTGCTATTGGATATATAGTTTTGGAAGATGGCAGAAATCACGCCTCACCAGTCGAAGAAACTCTGTCCACATGACCTCCAACCCCAACAGCTTCGTCGTCATCTTCAAAGGCAACAGCCAATGCTTGGCTTGAGGTGGAGAAATATGATGATACCAATAATTTTGGTTGTGGCAATGTAAGATGATGGATATCCTATACCAGCAGGAAATAGAATGTTACTCTTGGTGATAAAGTAGAGGACATGGATGACAAAGATTGGGAAAATATCAACCGTCAGGCATGTGGTACAATTTGTTTGTATATCGCTAAAAATAAAAAAATATTGTGTTATGAGGGAGACATCTGCAAAGAAATTGTTGAAGATATTGGAAGGTACATTTATGACCAAGAGTCTAGAAAATTAGCTCTCTTCGAATTGGTGTGATCCCAAGAAGGGAGGGGTGAATTAGGTTTTAAATATATATATATATATATATATATATATATATATATATATATATATATATATGTTAAATGTGTTTCCCAAAAATATTTGGAGAAACTGGGATTTATGCTTAACAAAAATATTTGTGCAATAAATAATTTCTCCCAAAAAATGTTTATCATGAAAATAATCGAGAAAAACCCAAACTATATTCTCAAAAATGATTTTCAAAAATAAATAGTATGTGAGAGTATAGCATGTGAATACAAAAATAATTGCCCATAATAAATATATTCTCTTTCAAAATATTTTTGAAACAAATGGATGGAAAGAGAGTTGGAGAGTTTAGTTTGAAAATTTTATCCCAAAGAAGAGATTTTTGCAATTAAAATGATTTGGGGTGTAGTGATTCAAAAAATTAATTAATTATTAATTAAGAATATAATATAATATTAATATAATATTATATTATATTATAATATATATATATATATATAATTTAAACATTCTTGAAGCCAGAATTCTCGCCATCTCTCTCTCTCTCTCTCCCTCAATTTCTTCCTCGATTCTTGTCCGATTGAAAAATGGAAAAAAACCACTGGTTTCCATTCTTGGCCGCCAACATTTTAACCGGAGTGGATTCGTGATTTGGGCGTCGTAGGCACCACTCCTGTGAAAAGGTAAACTCTCTCTCTCTCTCTCTCTCTCTCCTTAATTTTTCCTTAAATTTTTAGCCAAATCGACGATCGGACACCACCGCGGGGTCCTAGTTTCAATTCTCATCATTTTAATCAGAGCAAATTTTTAATTTGAGTTTCCTAGGCACCACTCCAATGTTAGGGTAAAGATAATGAAATTATATCCGTTAATTATTTTAAAAGTTTAATTAGCTATTGGGAATATGTGGGCTTAGGAAATATTAAAATAATTGTAATTCTGGGGTTGAGTTGATTGAATTGGGAAAATGTGATTTCAGGGTTTTGGGCTCCAAAACGCCGCAGGCTTGGGTTTTAGGATCTTCACAGGAATTCTCTCAGTAAGTAGGTAAGGGAAATAAACTATAACAGATATTTTTGCAAAATTAATTGATTGATTAAAGTATGTGAAAATGAGAATATGGTATATAGTATTGGAAAATTATGATATGAATATTTTCCTTATCATTATTATATTGTGAATTACCATTTAAAATTGTGTGGAATGAGGAATATAAAATAACAACTTTATATTGGAAATGTGAATAATACTGAAATATATGATTTGTACTGTGAAATATTGATATACTGTTATATTTTATGCAGATATAAAAATACGAGAAACCCAAAAATATTTTTATATAGAAATGATGATATGAGAAACCCAGTTATATTTTATATAAAAATGATAAAATGCGATATATAAATATGTTTTTACTAAGAATTGATGATATATGAAATATACAGATATGTTTTACATAGAAATGATGAAATGAGATTAGAAATATACAGAAATAATGAGAATTACAAAAATAATGAAATGAGAAATACACATATGTGTTTTACACTGGATGATGGTATGTGAAATACTTAAAGATGTTTTGTACAAAAATGTTGAACAGACAATTATACAGAAATGATGATGATGATGATATATATATATATATATATATATATATATATATATATATATATATATATATATCTGTGTGTGTGTGTGTGTGTGTGTGATGAGAATTATACAAACATAATGGAATATGAATACTAAAATTTGGAAATGAGAACCCTGATGGATCAGTGTTATTCTGACAACACAGTACTGTTGCTAGCATTGTTTTAGTGCAACCACACGTCAGGTACAGAGTGTGGCGAGATAGTCGATTTAGCCTGTGAAGGGTTGTGTTACCCTCTGGGGTCCAGACCAGGATTGGGTAGGCCAGCCATACTACAGACGTGTTCCCTATTTTGATCTAACCGGGTAGGCCAACCGCGGTTAGGTCCAGCCTTCGGGGCACACAACCCAGTCACGTGGGGTGAATACATGACGAAGTGATTATCCTCAGGATGGTTTCTTGTAATAACCCCAAAAAGGGATATAGAAGATTAGTGGAGTGATTCCAAAATTTTTTTTTAATTAATTAATTAATCAAATTTTTAAAAAAAGAAAAGAAAAAAATTAATTAAAATTTATTTTTTTAATAAAATATATTATTAATATTAATTAAATATTATTATTATTATTTAATATTATTATATTAGTAAATGATTCCTTCAGGAAGTATCTTGAAGGAAATCAAAATTTCATCTCTTTCTTTAACCTGCAATCAGAGAGCATGCTCTCTAGCACTCTCTCTCTCTCTCTCCTCAATTTCTTAGTGAATTTTTGTCCGATCGAAAATTAAAAGATACCGCTAGACTCTATTTTCCGCTGTCGTCATTTCTACTGGAGTGGATCGGTGGTAGGAGCGACGTAGATGTATCTCCTTGGGTAAGCTAATTTACCCTTTTTCTTTAATTTTTTACAAATTATAAGCTTAATCGACGAACAGACACCACCACGAGAATTTAGGGATGATTCTCTATAAGTCTAGTAGGACAAAATTCTCGTGGGGTCGTCGTGGGCAAAACCCCAAATTTGGGGTATGAGGAGATATTAAATGACTTATTTTTAATTAATTAGTATTAATTTAGAAATGTTAAAATATTGAGCATTTGGGGTTGAAGTAGGAATTTTGAAATTTAGGACCGGATAAGCGTCGTGGGTGTAATTTTGGGACCCGTAGGCAAAATTTAGAAAATTAAGTGAGACTGTTAAATGTTAGTTTAAATATTAATTTGAAATATATGGAGCTTAGGGAAGGTTAGATGAGTATTATTTTGGAGAAATAGATTAATTAATTTGGAAAAAATGTAAATTTCAAGAGTTGAATTTTGGGCGCCAATGGCGTAAGATTTGGGGTTTTAGTGAGACTCTCAGTAAATCAAGTAAGGGGAATAAATTATAGTAGTGTTTTTAGAATTATTATTTGATTTAATATGTGAAAATGAGCATATGATATTTTTTCTAAAAATTATTATGATATAAATATCAAGTAAATTGTGTGGCATTTGAGTAATTTTAAATTGTGATATTTTGGAGTGTGAAATATAACGATGAGTAATTTTTGAGAAAATATTGAAATGAGAATTATTGATGTGATAGTGAAAAATAATGAAATATTGTATTTATATGTGAGTAGAAATGTTTTGCCCGAAAGATGAGATTTTGTGAATTTCTGATATTGGAAAATAATGAAATATGATATTTATTTGTTAGTGGAAATTATTTGCATGAGAAATGAGTTTGTACAAATTATTGATATGAGTATTTTGGAAAAAAGTGAAAAATACGTGAAATATGATACATGTTATTACGCGATGATGAAATGTGCACAGAAAACGATGAGAATATTTATATTGAACTGAATTGTGATATACTGGAATATGATTGATGGAATGCCAATACCGCATAATGATTGCGGGTATGTGATAGTAAACCCTGTTGGATAGTTATGATATTGAGTACGGTACCGTTACTAGTGGTATTAGTGCAGCCACACAAACTCTTGAAGCGTGTGGCGTGATAGTCGACTAAACTATTGTGTAGGGTTGTTGGGCCCCCTGAGTCCAGATTAAGGTTATAGGCTGGACAGTCGTTCTACAGACGCGATATGTGATATGATATTTGATTTAACCGAATCGGCCAACCACGGTTAGATCCAGCTTTCGGGCCGCACAATTTTGACCATGGGGGGAAGCATAGCGTGGATAGAAAGATCCTCAGGGTGGTCATGAGTTACAGAAGTGATGTTAGTATTTGATACCAAGGATACTTCTGAGCCGGAAAGTAAAATGAAAATGGAACGTGAAAGAATGATAAAATTGGCTAAAATAAGAAATGAAAGAAAGATTGGAAATTGAGAAATAAAGAATATTAAGTATGAGAAATGAACTGTGTGAGTTAATGACATAAATAATTGAGGCAAGTGAAACTCTCTGCTTGAGGGCTTACTGAGTAAGGTAAGTGCCCTAATAGGTATCAAATGTGGTCATACCCGGCTGCATACGTGTTAGGGCAGAGGGAAGCTACCTGTAAGGGCGGGTAATCTTCCCTATTCTCAGGAATTTTGCGGATAATTATGTGTTGGAAATTACTAAATTTGAGAAATGATTTTAAAGCTTATAAAAATTTGTGTTGTATATCTATATGATTATGAGAATGTGTATATCAGTGTGTTTTCTTAGATGAAATATTGATTTGAAAAGTAAGTGTATTATAATTGAACTCATATGGCCACACACTGTAAATAATTAATTCCTTCTTACTGAGATGTGTCTCACCGAAATTATCTAAATTTTTCAGGGAACAGGGATAGATCAGGCGATAGAGCTCCATGGCCATTGGGAGCTAAGACCCTGATACACAGGGTGAGTTTCTGGACTAGGAGAGGTGTAATTCCCCTAATGTTAAGTAGTTTTTAAGTTTGTGATAATGATGTATATGTGTGTATGTAGATACTCTGGGTATTGTATTCTGAATGATATAAATACAATGTCTTCTGCTGTTAGGTTTTATAAATAAAATGACTTTTTACCTGGTACCCAATGCGGGTTAGGTCGTACGAATGGTAGTAGGATTGTTGATGTGGCCGATTTGTGAATGTTATGAATGGCGAGTGAATATTTAATTAATTTATTTATTATTGAAAAAAAATTGGTACAAAAATCGGGGAGTCACATTTCTCATTACAGACGCGATAATGAGCAGCCATGAACTACAAACGAGTAGTGTATTTTATACTGGTGGATGCTCATGAGTTAGAAAATGTTTATGAAAAGTGAAAAGTGAATTGAACAGCTATGAGTTATAGATGCGTAGTGTATTTTATACTAGTGGATACTCATGAGCTAGACTATGAAAATGAAAAAAAAAAAACGATTTGAGAAATGAACAACCATTAGTTACAGACATGTTGTGCTATATGCTAATGGATACCCATGTGCTAGAGGATGATTATGAATATAAGAAATGACAGAGTACGTATATGATATAAGAAATGAATAAGTATGTATATGATTATGAAAATGATATGAAAATTTATGACACTATGTTTTATATATAATTATGAGTGCATATCGGTATATTTTCTCAGTTGTTATAGTTATTTAAATGGATGTGTTAATATATTTAAACTCATGTGCCACACACTGTCAATAATCTATTCCGTTTTACTGAAAGGTGTCTCACCCAGAATCTAAACATTTCAGGAAATAAGGATAGATGAGTAGAGAGAGCTCCGAGATAGAGGAGACCGTAGTACCTTATAGTCTACTATTGCTTTGTTTATGACGGAAGCGGAGTACATGGTAGCTTGAGAGGCTGTTAAGGAAGCTATTTGGTTGCAAGGTTCACTTGAAAATTTGGGAGTTGTTCAAAAACACATTACTATATTCTGTGATAGCCAAAGTGTTATTCATTTGACAAAGAATCAAGTCTACCATGCACGAACAAAACACATCAACGTTTGATTTCACTTTTTATGGGACATAATTGATGAAGGCAAAATACTTCTTCAGAAGATTGCTACAGCTGAGAATCCTGCAAATATGTTGACCAAAGTTGTTACAACAATCAAGTTCAAACATTGTTTGGACTTAATCAATATCCTACAAGTCTAAATACTTTTGGAAGACACTGATGATATGGAACTCCAGAAAATGTTTGTGACTTAAAAATTTGTTGAATTTATCGTCAAGGTGGAGATTTGTGGGTTTTTAGTCCCACATTGGTGGAATCGTTTTTTAAAGCCTTTTGTTTGAGAGTATATATGGAGCTTCACTCACCATTTGTAAACACACCTCCCATTTTGTAGAGTTACAAATAGTATTTGTACTCTAGGATATTTATAATTACTATTGGTAGTTTAAAATTTTCTCAAGTTGTAATTTTATGAAAATAATGGATTAATCGTCGGTACCCAAGGATGTAGGTAATTCTTTACCGGACCTCGTAAATTCTTGTGTTATTTTTTGTTGCTGTCTTTGAGTATTAGTTTCTGCATTGATTTAGTTTGGTTATATATTCAATAGCAATAGTTGTAAGTATTGGTATTTGGTACAAGTGGGGTGCTAGACATAACAAATTACATAGAATATGTGTGTATGTATGCATGCCTTTATGCACATATGTGCATATGTACTTAGGCTCTTTTGAGACTAAAATTATTATTGCATGCATATATATATATATATATATATATATATATATATGTGTGTGTGTGTGTGTGTGTGTGTGTGTGTATGTACGTGTGCGTGCAGACTATGTTGATACCATGTCGCCCTTGTGTGGGAGGGATCAAGCTTGGAGACTGTTAGAATACCACTTTACCAAATAGCTTAAGCTTTTAGGTAAAGTGATAATCTAACACGGTATCAGAGTTGGTTACAAGGAGTTCATGAGTTCTAATATTGTTGCCTGCATTTTCTGTGTAATATTTAAAAATTTATCGTGTGTTTATATTCCCATGTGCTGTTGGAATGCAAGTGTAGGGGAGTTAAAGCTTGATATATAGATTGTTGACTCAAAACCTAACAGTTTAAGCTTTTAGGTAAAGTTGTATTGTAACAGAGACTTTTCATTTGTGAGGAATCAAACTATCATGCAACTTGCATTCTGGTTCTGCATGTTGAATTGTGGAGTTCCAGTTTTCTATATAAAATTGGTCATAGTATTTATATAAAATCACTGACATTTTCATTCTTTTAGCAGTTATTTTCTCAACCTCAACGAAAACCACAACTATTTTATTCTTATTTTTGTTTTTTGTTTTTTTTGTTTTTTTTTTTTGTGCGCAGCATCTCCACCTAGTCGAAAATAAAATTTGTTGTCACATTCAACTTATTTCCTCTCATTAATCTTATGTGGCATAAATTTGTCTACATTGCCTTTGGTTCTTAAAAGATGAACACTAACAATATTTGAAATAATATTTGAAAAAGTTGATGAAATAGTGTTTTCTACGACACGATAAGTACTAATCCATTTTGTAAAATTGCAGCATGAATCAACTAAAGTATTGTGCACATTCTTAATGTTTTTTTTGTGATTTTACATTTTGTCACAAGCAAGTTTTGATTCTTATGTCCATGAAAACATTCCTTAAATAGCCCTTGGCTTATCAGGCAATTGAAAAACACTCATATAAGCAAAATGATCATACCATAAATCAAGAGACTATACATCATAAGCGGAAATTATCATTACATTATCAAGATCGAGTCTAAACATGCCATTAAAAGCATAACCTTCCCCGCAAACATAATGTTTTTTGAGAAAAAAAAAAACTAACTTATCATGTTCGAAGGATATCTAAAAGGCCATGCTTTAAGAGAAGAGCAACCAAGTTTATTTAAATTTTTGGAACATGCAATACTTCCTTTATGGTAACAATCTTTTTAGGATTAAACTTCAATTCGAACAATCTACCAAATGACCCATATACATTTGCTTTTCATCCTTTACTATTTTGTACCTCTTTAATGAATTATGATATCCAACAACATTGTGGGTTACACCAATATCAATCCACCGTTCCACCTTATTTCTAGCAATACATGACCCAATAATCATTGTAAGAGCTCATTAGAGATTTTTTTTTATTTTTTATTAGCCTTTTCACTGCCTATGATGTTTGGCACAACGCTAATTTTATGGTATTAGCAATACTTGCTTTAGATTTATATCTAAAAGAGCTTAAAATTAGTTGTTTGTTGAATGAACCTTTACTCAAACGCTGTTGATTGAATGAACATAAGAAGGGTATCTAACTTTAATAATAATAATTTTTTAAAAAACAGTTTAGAGCGCAAAATAATTTAAATGTTTGGCCTTTCCACGTGGCATGATCTCGGAGTAACGCGTGAATTCCCCATAAAGTCATAAACCCTTATATAATATCAACTTCACCGGAAAGAAAAAATACAGAGATCATACCACAGCGGAACAGAGCCTTCGTCTTAATATATTTTTTTGTTTTTCTTCAGTTTTTGGCGATGGCGAGTATGAACTGAGCATGCGGTTCATGGCAATAGCGTGTATTCGAAATGAGAGCCGAGGCGACCTTTCGCGGACACCTCACTATCCGTCCATGCCCAAGTACCCCAAAGGCGTCCCGGTGCCGGAGAAGAAGATACTGCAGCGGTCGGAGGCTAGGGCTCTGTTCTCCATCACTGGAATGACGTGCTCTGCCTGCGCCGGCTCCGTCGAGAAAGCCATCAAAAGGCTTCCCGGAATCCGAGAGGCCGTCGTCGACTTCTTCAACGGCCGAGCCCAGGTCATCTTTTATCCCGCCTTCGTTAAGGTAAGTTTTTTTCTGATCCTTCCTTCTAGCTAGGTTGCATGCGGCGATTAATTATTGTGTTGAATGTTCTGTTTGTTTGGATGGAAGGTGCTTCCTTGAAAATGTTTGTGAAGAGAAAATGATTCGGGTACGAAAGGTATCATCTTGATGGTTGTACCATCATTTTGAAGACATGATCAGATTTGCCAAGCTCTACTATATTACTTCCAGTCTTGAGTCTTGCAAATGGGTTCTGGAATATATATATATATATTTTTTTTGCCAGAAAACCTTCCTTTCTTGAAAGATTTCAGCCTTAATCTGTGATTCTAGATCGAATGTTCTCTGATTATTTTCCCATTTCATATTTTATACAAGTTACTCTCCGTTGGCAGGGGGTGATGAGTGTATTTTGGTTTGATGTTTTGTTCGGTTGAAGGGGAAGTAATTTTGAAGTTTTACTCACGGAAGCAAAATTAGTAACGTCGAGGTTCTGCCGTGAGCCATCTATATCATATGGAAAGTCCATGTTTTAATTCCGTAATTGAATTAAACAAGGTGTTGAATTCATGTGATTAGGTGCTCAAACTTTGTTTACAATATTTAATCTTTTTAAAAGTTCCATATTATTAGGTGGATATATTGCTGCAACCTGGCTATTGCTGTTTGGGATGATTATGTACATCAATTTCTAGTCAAAGGACAATCCATTATGAATTATGATAATGCATTATTGGTGGTGTTTGGAATGATTTGAAAAAAAAAATGCTGCATGCATGCATACATATATACATACATACATACATACATACATACATATATGAATTTTAAGTTAAACAAATAACTTTTTCTTATCTGAGTTATTGATGCTTGAGTAAAGAAAGAGTTAAGTATTTGTGAATAAAATTTTACAACATGCTTTTAACTTGACATTCGCTGTCAATCACTTGAGTGACTTTTGCATAACTAATTTGTATAAATCTTATTGAAGCAATTTATGAAAAAAATGACTTACATGAGTCATTAGCCACCTAAGTCATTCTTATTAGTTAATCCAAATGGCATCTAAGTAGGCAGCCATTAAATATGCGCTGTATATATTTTTTGAAATGAAATAATATGTGATGAATATTGATAACAAAAGCAATCCCAAAATGGGAAAAAGATAAAAATTGTGTTTGAAAGTATGAATTTTGAACTTTGAATTTGATTTTGAACAAATTTTAATAGAATTTTTATTACATCTTATATGAATTCAATACAAATCAAATCTAAAATCTCTCGGGAAAGAGGATTATTGACATATGAAGAAAATGGGTTATTGACATACGAACATAAATCTTGAAAAGGCAAATCGTATGTTTGGATGCTCGTCAGACTTATTTACCTTGGACATTGTTTTTTTTTTTTTTTCCTTCACAATGGTGTCCAATGGCATTGCTAGCTTTTTTTACTGCTGCTACAACTTGTGCATTGTCTGCCATACATGAGTCATGGCTGATGCTTGTTTTGTTTTTCATTTTCATTTTTTAGGAAGTGCATTCCAATGCTTAACCAATCTAATAGTTACAATTTCGTGGGCCGGTGGATTGCTGATAGTTAACTAACAGGATTGTTATTAATGAGTGGTATAGTATGTGTGATTTATTTTTTTCAGCCTTATAAGTGTTGTGTTAAAGCCGAGTGTTAGGACTTGACAGTGTGATCTCAGTTAAATGGGGAGGAGAGATGTTTTCACTTGTCCTCATTAGAAATTTTATACTGGATGTTGAATTATTCGGATGATAACTTTTGTGGTTGTCTTATTGATTGAATATAACAACTAGTTCCACATGTCATTGAGTATAAAGGTTGCTTGTCCTCATGAATTCATTATTGTTGGAGCTGATATTTTGTGACTATGAATGACTTTTGAAAACCTCTTGACTATTCATGATAGCCGGATTTAACATGTAGTTATTGGCTAACTTTGTCAAGGGAGAGCCTTGACGAGTACTGCGCGGCCTGTTAATTGAGTTTAAATTGGCGGTGGCAGTCCGTGACACTTGGCTTTTTTTTTTTTTCTTCTTTTTTAGCCAATTTATGTGTTCTTTCAAATATTATAGCGTACTTATTATACACTGTATAATGAACACTTAGGACAAATGTCTCTCCAATACTAGGAAAAAAAAAAAGGACAAAATATTGGGATTGACAAGTATTACGATTAAGAAAATAAGTGAATAATAAAATAGAAATGCAAGGAAATGGATGCAATATTTTGGTGGTTCGGGCTCACACTCTACATCCATTGGAGAAGATGAAAAGAGAATTTTACTATTGGGAAGAAATAAAAAATAAGAGTATCTACGATATTATTCTCTTTGACACACTCTCCAAAGACCCACAAATGCACCTACATATACACCACGTCAAAAAAAAAAAAAAGAAGAAAAACTTCCTCTTAAAATCAAATTAATTCTCCCTCAAATGAAGGATGCAAATTAATTTTCCTTGAGGCCAACTCTTTAATTTTCTTTCTTTTAATACTAAAAAAAAAAAAAAATCCTCTTTTTAATGAGAGAGTAAACTCTCAATTTATTACAAATAACTCTTGTTAGGACCGGATGAGCTCATGAGTGGGCTTGATACACATGAGTGAATATCAACTTGACCCAAAAGCTTAAGCCTATTGGGTCTTGAGCCCAATCATGTATATAAGCACCCATCATCCACTCTAATTTTTCAATGTGGGACAAACTCACAAGGGGAATTCTCAATAATCTCCCCCTCACTTGTGAGTTCCAACTGCTCCCCCTTGAACAGAAATCATCTCCCTTTTGGGAGTAAGCCCAATTCTCCAATAGTTGCTCAAGTGGGCCTTACCACTGGCGTCTTACGTGCGTCGGATTGCATTCCACGTGCCTACGAACCAATCCTACCTCTCACATCTTGACTCTATTCGGATCCATCTGCAGCTTAAATGATCCTTATTGGCCTTATCCACACACTTGGTCCTCCAAGTGTTAGCATGTCAGGAGAATTAGTTTTACGTATCGACCTTTTATGATGTTGCTCACCCGGAGTTATGAACCGTCGGCTCTGATACCATTTGTTAGGACCGGTTGAGCCCATGGATGGGTCTGATACACATGGGTGAACACCAACTTGAACCAAAAGCTTAAGCCTATTGGGTCTTGGGTCCAACCATGTATATAAGCACCCATCATCTACTCTAATTTTCCAATGCGGGACAAGCTCACAAGTGGAATTCTCAAAAACTCCTATCTTGAATGAGAGATTTATTATGAAGTATGAATGTACTGACCAAGACATGAGAAGACAAGTGACTCTTCTTTTGAATGAGAAATTTAATGAGAGATTTACTGTGAAGTAGTGATATGGGGCTGGTCCATCATTAATAAATCTCCCCCTCTAATCACAAATTGATAATAATTTTATTATTTCATATTTTCCATCTATGCACCCACAGACATATTTCACGAATTGAAGATTCCAATTAAGGTCCAAACAATACTTGAAACATAGCTAATGCTAGAGACTTTGTCAACATATTTATAGAATTATTAGTAGTACCAATTTTCTTTGCAATAATTTTCCCTTTTAAAATAACATCATGAACAAAATGATACTTGACATTAATTTGTTTTGTTCTTTCATGAAACATTTGATCCTTACTCAACTGAATAACACTTTGGTTGTCACAATGAACTATAATCTTGTCCCAACAAGATATAAGCTCACCATTCAAATCCCTCAACCAAATAGGTTTTTTGACTACCTTTGTTATGGCTATATATTCTGCCTCAATAGTGGATAGGCTTGCTTTTCAACTTAGTGCACATCCTCCGAGAGTGAACATACTTAGTAATGAATCTTCTCGTCAAGATCCCCAGCAACATCTGGATTGGCATGATCAATAGCATTGGACCTATGTCTTCCAAATTTTAAACAAACATTAGAAGAACCTTTTACATATCAAAGTATCCATTTTTCTGCTTGCCAAATATTTTTACTCAAATTAGCCATGTACCTGCTCACAACACTAACGACATGTGAAATGTCTGGGTGGGTACAAATCATAGCATATATTAGACTTTCAACTGCACTAGAATAAGGAACATGTGACATTTAATCACTTTTCTGATGTTTGATTGTGGAGACAAAACAACTGATAGTTGGAAAAAAGCAACAAGCGGAGTGCTAATTGGTTTGACATTTGTAATGCCAAAACATTTAGAACTTTTTCAACATATTCTTTTTTGTTGAATACAACAATCCTTTTTTTCGATTTTGGTGAATTTCCATGCCAAGGATTTTCTTTGCTCCTAAATTTTTTATTTCAAATTTCCTAGCAAGCTGGTCCTTTAACATGTTGATCTCGGATTTATCTTTGGAAGCAATAAGCATGTATAACAAAAAGTAAATAAAATAATCATTTTTATGTTTCTTGAAGTTCACACAATTATCATGCTTGCTCCTTGAATAACCATTGTTCAACATAAACAAGCCGAACCTTTTGTACCACTGACAAGGAGATTGTTTCAATCCATATAACTATCTTTTTAATAGACAAACATGATCTTCTTTTCATCAATAATAAAACCTTTAGGTTGATGCATGAAAATCTTTTCCTCAAGTCTACCATGCAGAATAACTATTTTAACATCTAGTTATTCCACTTTCAAATCATGCATAGCAATGAGATAATAATACACTAATAGAGGCATGATTAACAACATGATATGATAGAAAACATCATTAAAATCTAGTCCTACAATTTGACTATAACCTTCAACAACTAACCGTATCTTATACCTTGCATCCTTAACTCTTAGAATACCTTCATTTTTCTTGAAGATCCATTTGCAACCTACAATCTTCTTCTCTTTGGGAGACTTTACTAATTTCCAAGTGTGATTCTTGTGTAAAGACTCAATCTCCTTTTGCATAGCTACTAACCACTTAGCAAAATCAACACACAAAATTGCTTTTGAATATGCATGTTACAGGATCTCTAGTTTCATTTGTTGCTTGTGCAACTACCAAAGCATAGCCAAAAGGATTATAATAAAAAAATTGTACAACATTATCATACCTTGAAGGTAATTTGATCTCTTTTTTAGGCCTATGTTTGACAATGCTATAAGATTCTTCATATGACATTTCTTCTACTTTACTAGAGTTCTCAACTAAGTCAATCTAACTAGGAATATTCTCCTACAAAGAGGTTGTTCATATTCTATCTCCACTTTCTTGATGTTTTTCTTGACTTAGTTAACTTCTGCAATGGTTTCTTTCTTATTCTTTGGGTTAAACTTTCCAGTCTCACTAAAAATAACATCTCTACTAATAATAAACTTGGGTGACTTGGAATTGGGATATCAAAGTCTATAACCCTTCACCTAAGTTGCATAACCAAGAAAAATACATTCTTGGCTCTTGGCTCTAATTTCCCTTCACTAACATGCACATAGGCAGGAGACCCAAAAATTTTTAGATTAGAATAATCAACAGATCTACTAGACAATACCTCTTCTGGGGTCTTGAACTCTAAAGTTGAGGCTGGAAAGTGATTTATTAAATGGCAAGCAGTAGAAATAGCCCTTATAAAAAAATCCCTCAATAAATTAGCATTTGAGAGCATACAACAAGCTCTCTCCAAGAGGGTTCTATTCATGTGCTTAGCTACCCCATTCTGTTGTGATGTATGTTTGACCGTATTATGTCTGAAAACGCTTTCATTTTTGTGAAAGTCTTCAAATTCTTGTGAGCAAAGTCCCATTCCATTATCATTTATGAGTCACTTGCAAGGTCTTAAATTTTGATTTCGACTCAAATTTTGAAGCTCCAAAAATATCAAATTTCAATGGAAATTTCAATTTAAAAAAATCATGGAAATTAGTAGTAAAACATGAAATTCTTATGAAACTTTAGAAATGATTAATAGACGTAATGATATAAGTTTTAGGACTAATATATTACAAGTTAAATAAATCTATGTTGTGTATAAGGTCGAAAATTTGTAATATAATTTGGGTATCAAACATATTTGTAAGATAATGTACATTAAGCATATTTTGTTAATGCAAATGAAAATTTTAATCATTTAAATATTATTTATTATACAAATAATGATAATTTAGACATGAATGTTTGGATAAAAAAATGTGTTCTAAGTTTATTGTTTCACAGAAATTTCACTTCTCTCCTAATCTCTCATTTGAATTCTAAGAAAATTTTGTTGCATAGTTAATTTTCGATAAGTTTTGCTAAAATTTCAAGATCTCAGTAATTTTCAGATGATTCGTTGAAATTTTGATGGTGATTATGTAAAATGGAAATCAACTGCCTTTTCGATTTCGAGAGTAACAAAAATTAGAAATTTTGACAAAAATTTCTACAATTTCGTGAAAATTTAAGACCATGGTTGCTTGACCTTCTTTTCAATTTGTTTCTCAATCATTGCTTTCTATTGCTTGAAATATCTAAACACTTCATTCTTATGCTTCAAACTAAAAAAGAAAAACACTTACATGAACTCCACCTTTAGAAGGAACATGGGAAGGTCTCTAGAGGTCAAAATGTATATAGTCCAAAGTACCTTTCGTTCTATGAATGCTAGTGTTGAAAATGACTCTCTTCTGCTTTCCAAACACACATTGTTTGTAGAATTCCATCTTACTTGTACTTTGGCCGCAAAGAAGACCTATTTTGCTCAGTGACATTAGCCCATTCTTGCCCTTATGTCCCAACCTTATATGCCATACATTGGTAATATCATAATCTAGCATAAAGGATTGAGTAACAGCAACATCACCTAAAACTATAGCACCTTGCAATGCCATAAATGAGTATATAATTTCTTTGTTTTTAAAATAACAAGGGCACTTTTCCTGATCTTCATAACTCCATCATCAGCGGAGTACTTGTACACTTTGTAATCAAGGGATCCAAGAGAAACATGAGTCTTAAAATTCAGAATGTTTCGAATTTTGATGAGAGTTCTCACAAAACTATCAAACATTTTGTTTCGTACAGTTCCAGTCCCAGCAATTTTACTAGTTGCATTGTTGCCCATTAATACAATCCTACTAGAGATTGACTCATATGAGGAAAATCAATCTTTATTGGGACACATATGAAGCAAGGATGCTGAATCCATCACCTAATGATCTTTAAAGCATGCATCACAGGTGGTGGAAGAACAAATTTAGTACCTTTGGATTCATTATTGACAACATTTGTCTCTGCTTTTTTATCATTCTTTCTTTGATCTTGGCTTTGTTTGTTTGCTCTATTCTTGTTCTTCAACTTGTAGTAGTCTGCCTTAATGTGCCTTTTCTTCTCATTGTAATTGCAAATTTTATTTGCATGTCTTCATCTTGATCTGAATCTATTATTTGAATTTTTTTCCATGGTCTTCCCCCTGGCGACCAAAGCATCTCCTTATCTTTCACTATTATTTCATGTAATATGTTACTCAAGCAATTATCTAGAGAACAAAGAAGCTTTAACATCCTCTAAAGAAATGGTATATCTACCAAATAAGAAATAAAATGCTTGCAGGAGGGTTAAGGAACATCATAATAATAATAATAATAAAAATAAATAAATAAATAAAAAGGCTTGATCTTCTTCTTCAATTTTGACATGAATTGAATTCAAATATATAACAATTGAATTAAATTCATTTACATGGGTTTTCACGGACATACCTTTTTCCATCCGCAATGATACAAGCGGTGCTTGAAATATATCTTGTTAGTGAGGGATTTAGTCATGTATGACTCCAATTTAAGACATAAATTGGCAATGGTCTTTTCTAAGAGAAATTCCCTTAGGACAGTGTCTGAAAGACATAACTGTATTGCTATCATAGTTTTTTCATCCATCTCATCCTTTTGATCATTTATCAAAGTATTCAACATTTTATCTTTTCTCAGCATTGCTTTCACCAAATCCTTTTGGGTCAAGAATGCATGCATTTTAACTTGCCGAAGATTAAAAATGTTGGAACCATCAAATTTCTCAATGTCGTACGATGTCAAAGCCATTAGGAATGCAAAACAAAAGCAAGAGAATTGACACAAGATTTACTTGGTTTGGCTTACAGCCTATGTCCATGGGAGAAGATGACAAGAGAATCTCCCTATTGGGAAGAGATAAAATGTGAAAGCATTTAAGATGTTACGCTCTTTGACACATTCCCCAAAGACTCATAAAGGCACCTATATATATATATATATACACCTTGTCAAGAATAGCTCCTTTTTAAATTAAATTAATTCTCACCTCAAATTAGGGATGCAAATTAATTCTCCTGAGGTCAATTCCTTAGTTTTATTTCTTCCAGTACATGCAAAAAAAAAAAAAAAATCTCTCTTTAATGAGAGAATAAATTTTAATTTATTACAAATACCTCCTATCTTGAATGAGTTTATTGTGAAACATGAATGCGTTGACTGTCGAGAATTCCACTTGTGAGCTTGTCCCACATTAGAAAATTAAATTGAATAATGGGTGCTTATATACATGGATGGACCCAAGACCCAATTAGCTTGAGCTTTTGGGTCAAATTGATGTTCAACCATGTGTATCAAGCCCACCCATGGGCTCCTCCAGTCCTAACAAGTGGTATCAGAGCCCGGTTGGAGCAAAAAAGTTAGATTGGAAGTGATCCCGAAATTCAAAGCTCAGTTTAGTAGATCAAAACTGCGTCTTGAGGCCACCATCACATTTAGCTCGCCGAGACAAAGAGAAGGGTGCCAGCTGCAGCTCCAAAGGAGTTCAGAAGAATCTGCACGCGCCCCGTTGGTGCAGAACGCTTCGCCACACGCCAGACACGCGCCGGCGACCTATCCCTCACGCGCTGCACACATTGCACGCATCTTCCTCGCCCGATCCATCTCAACCCGACCCGGCAAGTCACTCAGACCCGGGGTAACCCGAGATCCAATTCTTGACCCGAGTCTGACCTCCACCTCAGTGCCACATCAGCGCGCCACGTCAGACACCACGCCAGCAGGTCCCTACCACATCATCAATGGGCCCACCCTTGCCACGTCATTAGTGGTCCCCACCCTGCCGCGTTAGCTGCCACATCATCAGTGGTCCCCACCCTGCCACATTAGCGCCACATCAACAGGTGCCACGTCAGCAAGTTTGACTAGATTTGACCAAATTTTAACTAAGCTTTTTGAAGTCGTTTTGGGTCTGTTTTTTGAGCGACTTGAACCATTTCTAGGGTTTTCGATCATTCTAGATCCAATCATGCTATCCATTTGAGCTAATTCCATCTCTAGATTAGTGAATCGAGATGTCGAATGAAAAGAGCTCAAAAATCAAAATGTTCAATGGAAACAATTTTGGTTTTTGGAAGATGCAGATAGAAGATTATTTGTTTGGGAAGGAATTGCACTTATCGTTGAAGGGTAAGCCAGCATCCATGAACGAGGATGAGTGGGTGTTACTTGATCGAAAAGCCCTCGGAGTCATCAGAATGACGTTGTCGAAATTTGTGGCGTTCAACAGCAAGCATATAACATCCACCAAGTCTTTGATGGATGTGCTCTCTAATATGTACGAGCAACCTTCAGCCGCAAATAAGGTACATCTCATGAAAAGACTATTTACGATGAACATGTCTACAGGTGAGAGTTTCAGCAGGCATTTGAATAATTTCAATAAGTTGTCTGATCAACTCACCTCAGTCGGAATAACGTTTGATAATGAGATTCGGGCCCTACTGATTCTCAGTCAGTTGCCTGAAAGTTGGAATGGTGTCGTTACTACCATCAGTAACTCCGCAGGAAAATCGAAACTTGTATACGATGAGATCCTCAACATGATTTTGACGGAGGAAATAAGAATGCAGTCAAACCATGGCTCCACTTTGAATTCAGCCTTGAACATAGAGAGTCGAGGCAGAGGAAACAGGCATAGACGATCAAACAACCGCGGCAGATCTAGGCCCAGGCGGTCTAAATCCAGAAATCCCAGAGGTACGTAGGACATAGGTTCCCAGAGCACAAAAATTATTGAGTACTGGAACTGTGGAAAGAATGGTCATTACAAGAACCAGTGTAGAAGTCAAAAGAAAGAGTACGAGACGAGGGCAAAGACAGAAGCAAATATTGCTTCCGAAAATGATGAGATGTTGATTTGCTCTTGGAGAGCAAGCATGAGTTTTGGGTCTTAGACTCTGGAGCCTCATTTCATGTCATATGTTGCAGAGATTGCCTAGAGGAGTACACACCAGGTAATTTTGGTAAGGTGTACCTTGGCAACGATCAATCTTGCGACGTAACCGGTAAGGGAGTTGTGAAGATCAATATAAACGGGTCAGTATGGAAGCTGAAGGATGTTAGGTATATTCCAAACCTGAGAAAGAATTTGATCTCAGTTGGTTAGCTGGAAGATGAGGGATACACGACGAAATTCATTTGCGATGAATGGAAAGTTTCAAAGGGTGTACTAACAATTGCGCGAGGTAAGAAAAGCGGAGCACTTTTTCTAACTTCCAATGCCTCCATGTCTATTTCAGTTGCTGCAAGAAATGACGATAGCAACATCTGACACCAACGACTTGGTCATATGAGCGAGAAAGGACTCAAGGTGATGCACTCAAAGCAAAAATTGAGTGGTCTATAGTCAGTGCAGGTTGACATGTGTGAGGATTGTATAGTCAGGAAACAAAAGAGGCTTAGTTTTCAGATAAACACCCATGCCCCAAAGAAGAAGGGACTAGAACTGGTCTACTCAGAATGTGTTGGGCAGAATACAGAGAATCCTCAGGTGGAAGAACCAATGGAATAGATCGTCGCACCACCATCTCTTACTCCAGCTCTGGAGCTTAGGAGATATACTCGGTCCCATATACCAGACGAAATGTATATTGATTACTTACTTCCTACAGATGGAGGAAAACCCGATGCTATAATGAAACATGTCAGGTGGCAGATACGAGCAAGTGGGAGCTTGCGATAAAGGATGAGATGAAGTCCCTCACCTCCAACAGAACGTGGAAGTTGTCCAAAGGCTTTCACAACAAGTAGGTGTACAGAATTGAAGAGGAGCATGACGGATCCAGAAGGTACAAGCCTCAGTTGGTAGTCAAAGGCTTTGAGCAGAAGGAAGGGATTGACTACACCGGCATTTTTATACCAATTGTGAAAATGACAATCATCAGATTAGTCCGCAGGAATTGAGCAGACAGGAAGATGGTGAATACTGAGAAACTGAAGTTGTGTTCAACTTCAGTTGGTCTTCATGCTTGAAGACACATATTATGAGTACATCATTTATTCATGATACTCTGGTTGAGGAGGTATCTCTATCTTCAAGTGGGAGATTGTTAGAGCTGGAGCCAGAAGACAGCCAAGAGATAGCTGGAGACGCGTTACAAGCTAGGAGCTGAGTTAGAAACGCAGTGTAATTTATCTTTCCATTAATCTCTCCATTATAACTTCCATGGATAATGGGTGCTTATATACATGGATGGACCCAAGACCCAATTAGCTTGAGCTTTTGGGTCAAATTGGTGTTCACCCATGTGTATCAAGCCTACCCATGGGCTCCTCTGGTCCTAACAAGTGGTATCAGAGCCGACGGTTCGTAACTCTAGGTGAGCGACATTGTAAAAGTCGAGACGGGAAACTAATTCTTCTGATGTGCTAACAGTTGGAGGACCAAGTGTGTGGCTGAGGCCAATAAGGATCATCTAGGCTGCGGATGGATCCGAATAGGGTCAAGACGTGGGAGGTATGATTGGTTTGGAGGCACATGAAATGCAATTTGAGGCACGTAAGACGCCAGTGGTAAGGCCCACTTAAGCAATTATTAGAGAATTGTCCCAGAAGAGAGACGGTTTCTATTCAAGGGGGAGCAGGAACTCACAAGTGAGGGAGAGATTGTTGAGAATTCCACTTGTGAGCTTGTACCACATTGGAAAATTAAAGTGGATAATGGGTGCTTATATACCTGGATGGACCCAAGACCCAATTAGCTTGAGCTTTTGGGTCAAATTGGTCTTCACCCATGTGTATCAAGCCCACCCATGGACTCCTCCGGTCCTAACATTGACCAGGTATGGGAAGATAAGTAACTCCTTTCTTGAGAGGTTTATTGCGAAGCATTCATATGGGCTGACCCAGGTATTCATATGGGGCTGGTCCATCATTAACACAAAAGATGTTGAATTTATTAGTATGAATCTTGAAATACATAGCAAATGCTTGGGTGGTAACCAGACTTTTAATATAGGCCATTCTAGGCTTTTTGCTGCGAGTAAAACATGTGTGTTGTCATTGACATGCATGTGGCAACTGATGATAGTTTTTTTTTTTTTCAAGGTGATGATATACATTGTCTCTCCTAGAACCATTGTCTATTAAATACTTAAGAGCATGCTAAATTGCTAATGCTTAGCCACCTGAATAGTTAGAAATTTTGCAGGGAAGTTGGACTGCTGATAGTTGGATGACATGGTTATTTCTAATATGAGATTCTTTTCAGCCTTATCAATGTTATGTTAAAGCTCTTCCTTTTTTTTTTTTTTTTCACTTTTTTTTCTTGAAACATTTTTAGCTCGGGTACTAAGAAGTTGTGATTTTTATTCCACATTCACATTCTTTATATAGGAGGAGACAATTCGTGAAACCATTGACGATGTTGGATTTCAGGCCACATTGGTTAGAGAGGAAACAAATGATGGATCCTCTCAAGTTTGTCGAATAAGCATAAAAGGAATGACATGCACTTCTTGCTCCACTACCATTGAATCTGCTTTGCAAGCAACTAATGGTGTACAAAAAGTTCAAGTTGCTTTAGCTACTGAAGAGGCAGAAATTCGTTATGATCCAAAGACTGTGAGCTACAATCAGCTGTTGGAAGCCATAGAATATACCGGATTTGAAGCCATGCTTATTAGTGCAGGGGAAAACAGGAGCAGGATACATCTCAAGATTGATGGGGTACGGACTGGTCATTCCAAGAGAATGATTGAAACCTCTCTTCAAGCACTCCCAGGAGTTCAAGAAGTAGACATCAATCATGCACTCAATAAATTTTCCCTTTCTTACAAACCAGATGTGACAGGACCTAGAATTTTTATCCAAGTGATTGAGTCAACTGGATCTGGGCGTTTCAAGGCTGGACTATTCGCTGAGGAAGGAGCAAGAGAAACTCATAGACAGGAGGAAATTAAGCAATACTATAGATCCTTCCTGTGGAGTTTGATTTTTACAATTCCAGTGTTCTTATCCTCCATGGTCTTCATGTATATTCCTGGTCTAAAACATGCATTGGATACTAAAGTAATCAATATGCTGAATGTTGGAGAGATTTTGAGATGGGTATTATCCACTCCAGTACAGTTCATTAGTGGACGACAATTCTACTCTGGGTCCTACAAAGCACTGTGCCATGGTTCTGCAAATATGGATGTCCTGATTGCCTTGGGAACAAATACAGCTTACTTTTATTCGGTGTACTCAGTGTTGAGAGCAGCTGCTTCTCAAAATTTTGAGTCCACTGATTTTTTTGAGACTAGCTCAATGCTCATCTCATTTATACTCCTTGGGAATTATTTGAAGGTTTTGGCAAAGGGGAAGACATCTGAGGCCATTGCAAAACTGATGGACTTGGCTCCTGAGACAGCAACACTTTTAACTCTTGACAAGGAAGGAAATGTGGTAAATGAAGAAGAAATAGATAGTCGGTTGATCCAAAAGAATGATGTGATTAAAATTATCCCTGGTGCTAAAGTAGCTTCAGATGGCTTAGTTATTTGGGGGCAGAGCCATGTAAATGAGAGCATGATAACAGGAGAGGCCCATCCAGTGGCAAAGAGGAAGGGGGATACGGTGATCGGAGGGACTGTGAATGAGAATGGGGTGTTATATATTAAGGCAACGAGGGTTGGCTCTGAAAGTGCTCTTTCACAGATTGTCCGACTTGTTGAATCAGCACAGATGGCTAAAGCTCCAGTGCAGAAATTTGCAGATTGCATATCAAAATATTTTGTGCCTCTAGTTTGTATACTCATGTTTTCTCCTCTATCTAATTGCCTTCCATGTATTTTTTGGGTGGAGTGATAAGTGTTAATTGATGGCAATTTGCTGCAGGTTATTGTTCTTTCCTTTTCCACGTGGCTTGCCTGGTTTTTGGCAGGAAAGTTCAATGGCTACCCAAAATCTTTGATACCATCTTCCATGGATAGCTTTGAGCTTGCATTACAGTTCGGCATTTCTGTTATGGTCATAGCCTGTCCTTGTGCTCTAGGCCTTGCAACTCCCACGGCTGTCATGGTTGGTACTGGAGTTGGTGCTTCTCAAGGTGTACTTATCAAGGGTGGCCAAGCTTTAGAGAGTGCACACATGGTAAGCATGCATTTTTTTCTTAATTATATATAATATAACATAATACTAGAAAAATTAGGAATAGGAGATAAAACTCAAATCCATTCCGTATCAACTAGGGAAAATAAATAACTAGGTTCAATTTATTTCCCGAGTGTAGGATGAATACTTCAAAATTTCTTAGTTCATGTCATGAAAGTGCTGCCGGTGGCACTATTTTAGAAAGAAAGTGGATTAACGAGGAAGATGTATAATTTGAACATGGACTGAGCATATTAAATGGGCTAGATTTCGTAATGTGGTAGCCAGATATGTTAACTTGTAAATTGTTAATCAGTTTCTTCTGGTAATTTTTCCATTGTCCCTTGACAGCGATGCCTGTTAGCATCTCAGTGTTTCTAGATTATAAATTACTATTTTAATTCAGATTTAATTCACAACAAAATCTTGATGCTTGTCCATATTGTAGGTGAATTGCATTGTGTTTGACAAAACAGGAACTCTCACAGTGGGGAAGCCAGTGGTTGTTAACACCAGGCTCTTGAAAAATATGGTGCTTCGAGAATTCTATGAACTGGTTGCAGCAGCAGAGGTAAGCTTTTTTATGTTGTGGACTTTATGCATTAGACAAACGATTGTATTTGGAGCAGCCATGTACGTTGATGGGTTTAGAAATCTTACGGCTGAGCTTGGGATTTGCCTGTTGGGCCTGTTTCAGAAACCAGAAGTTTGTTTCATCATATTCATACTGTGTACCAACGGGAACCATATTAGCAGTGATTCTGTGGAAACTAGTAACCTGACATTGAACCCCCACCCCCCCCCCCCCCCCCGGGGTCTCTCTCCCCCTCCCTTCCTGTCCCCTAGTCATACCAAGAACCAATTTTCACTGAACATTACACATATTATAGTCCAAACAAAGGTTATCCAGTGTGCCCAATTTTCCAGTATTCCTGACGACCTGTTAATTCATAACTAAAGTAGCTAGCCTAACAAAAGGGATTGAGGTGTGCGTATGATGTATCTGTACCAGGTGAACAGTGAGCATCCTTTAGCCAAAGCCATCATTGAGTACGGAAAGAAATTCAAGGACGGCGAAGAGAACCTTGCCTGGCCAGAAGTGCAAGATTTTGTTTCTGTTACGGGTCATGGTGTGAAAGCGACTGTCCGGAACAAGGAAATAATCGTGGGGAACAAGGGCATGATGTTGGACCACAGCATCCCAATTCCATCAGAAGCAGAAGATATCCTAGCTGAAACTGAAGACATGGCTCAGACTGGGATTCTAGTATCTATAGACAGGGAGATGACTGCCATTATAGCCATATCTGACCCATTGAAGCTTGGTGCTCAGGAGACCATTTCAATTCTGAAGTCCATGAATCTGAGGAGCATCATGGTGACTGGAGACAACTGGGGAACTGCAAATTCCATTGCCAAGGAGGTTGGCGTTGAAACTGTCGTTGCAGAAGCCAAGCCTGCTCAGAAAGCAGAAATGGTGAAGGATTTACAGGTATGCTGCTGAACAATGAGCATTGGCTCTGAACTGTTTCGTTTTCTGGTAAATTTGTGTCTTTAATCTGCAGGCTTCAGGCTACATTGTGGCAATGGTGGGAGATGGCATCAATGATTCACCAGCCCTTGTGGCTGCAGATGTTGGAATGGCAATTGGGGCTGGCACAGACATTGCCATTGAGGCAGCTGATATTGTCCTCATGAAGAGCCACTTGGAGGATGTGATAACTGCCATTGACCTTTCCAGGAAAACCTTTTTGCGGATTCGTTTGAACTACTTCTGGGCTTTAGGTTATAATGTCCTTGGGATTCCAATTGCGGCTGGAGTCTTTTTCCCATCCACCGGATTCCGTTTGCCGCCGTGGGTTGCTGGAGCTGCAATGGCGGCTTCCTCTGTCAGTGTTGTTTGTTGCTCTCTCTTGCTCAAAAATTACAGGAGACCAAAAATTTTAGACACCCTTGAGATACAAGGAATAATGGTGCAGTCAAATGATTGATAATACGGACCTTGATTGTGTTGCCACTACATACCTCTCCATGTGTTGGTAGATTCTTGTCCAAGATCAAGTTGGTGCAGTGCAGTTGACAAACCAATGAATATAATTTATAAATAGATTCCAGTGTTTGTGTTAGAATTTCTTGATCAAATTTTAAAAAGCTAAAGCTTCACCTTTTTTATACACCAAGGCAATATTTGATCGATAACGAAATCCAGCAGGGTAAACCCATCAGTAATTTTTTTGAAAAAAAAAATTAAATTAAACTTGTTAGGTTTGTGCATACAACACAATATTTTATTGTTATGTCTAGCAAGCCTCTCCCATCTTCAAGCGTTCTAAGGTTTGGTTCATGTGTCAACTTTTGGTTCAAAAAATATATTTTTAAAAAAGTTGGAAGATATTTGTAAAGATTTTATACATTCAATATTGTGAAATCATGCCTTGAGGTTGTGCGTAAATATGAAAAATAGAGAAAATAAAAAAAATAAAGAAGAATAATGAATCTACGTGGTTTAGTAATATGTTTATGTCCAGAGAAATCTTGTGCAATTTTCATTATATTATTAAACGAAAGATGTTTTAAGATTTCAACCTTGGCAAAAATATGTATAAATAACTCTATATAAAAAAATCCAAAGGTTCTCATATGATGGTATAATTACATTTCGCGCTAATTCAAATTTATTGCACCGTATCCACTTGTAATAGACTTCAAGTGGATACTCTAAATATGAGTCACAACTCAATAATTTGCTCCTTGGTGAATACTCACTACCTTGGAGTTTTTAGACTTACACTTCCGCTTGAAGTTACACATCACTAATTTAGTAATTAACAATATGGAGTAAGTTCAAGCAATGCGATAACTTCTCCTTAATAACAACTTTGTTAACATGTCAACTACATTTTCTTATGTGGCCACCTTAATCGACTAATTCCATTAGTACCAATTAACTCTTGATATAGTGATATTTGACTGCATTGTGCTTTGTTTTGACATGATACACTTGTTTCATTGCTAAGTAAATATCCTTACGATTGAAAATAAATGAATAGTCTACTCCTTTATGTCAAGTTCAGTTACCAATCTCTTCAATCACATCGCCTCCTTTGCAGCCTTTATCATTGCCATGCATTTTGTCTTAGTGATACAAATGCAACAATGGTCTGCAACATAGATTTCCAACAAATATGTCCATATGCTATAATAGTGTATACATAACTATGGTGGACCTCCTATCATCTAAATCTCTTGCATAATTTGCATCAACGAGTTCTTGTAATAAAGTTGAATCCTATTTTGTACCAACTCTATGCCAAAATCTGTAGCGCTTTTCATGTATCTAAAGACCCACCTCAAAGCACTCTAATGCTCGTTGCCTAGATTTATTATAAACTTATTCACCATACTAACTGTATGTTCAAGATTTGAATGAGTACAAACCATGACATACATCAAACAACCCCTTGCATTTGCATAATACCCTTGACATCTCTTCCATATCCTCCTTTGATATTGGACATTGTGTTGAAGATTGCTTAAAATGATTTGCCGTTGGGGTAGACACTAGCTTAGCATTGCTTATGCTAAATATTTCTAATACCTTCTCTATGCAAGCCTTTTGAAAGACCTAAAGCTTCCGATCTTTCTTGTCTCTTCATCTTTTTGTCCCAATGACCTTCTTTGTAGCACCAAGATCCTTTATCTCAAATTCCTTACTAAATAAGGATTTTAAACCATTGGATAACAAATATTCTTTACAACAATCAACATATAATAGTAAAAGGATAAAAAAACCATCAAATAGACTTCTAAAATAAGAACAACAATCTTACTCATAGGGGGTATATTCGATACTCATAATTTATGAATCAAAACGCTTGCACCATTGCCTTAGTGGTTGCTTCAGGCCATACAATGATTTTCACAATCAGCAAAGATAATTTTCCTTCCTAGGTGTTGGTCCAAGTGGCAACCCAATGGGGGGGTGAATTGGGTTTAAAAAATTAAAGTGCTTGATACTTAAATTTAAAGCAATTCAATCAAACCAAGAAAATACACAAATCTAAAAACAATTCAATCAAAGAGAGAGTGGAAGAGAAATACAAAAGATTTAATAGTGATTTGACTATTCTCGCTGTAGACACCCCA
The DNA here is from genome assembly GCF_029873635.1 of Malania oleifera. Taxonomy (NCBI): domain Eukaryota; kingdom Viridiplantae; phylum Streptophyta; class Magnoliopsida; order Santalales; family Ximeniaceae; genus Malania; species Malania oleifera. The sequence continues at coordinate 76,354,257 of NC_080425.1, forward strand.
TTTTGCCTGACCATTATATAGAAAAATTTAGATTTTTTTTAAGAAAAAAAAATATTTTTTTTGTTTTAAAATTGCTAAGCATAATTAGATTGATTTTCTTGTTCGACTGGGTGATTTAAGTTTTTTGGAAAAAAAAAATGTTATAAAAAACAAGGGAGGTGTCGTCTAAGATCTTGGCCTAGCAGTTGCTCTCTTGGTGGATATTCCAATTTACTCATTCTCATTGCCCTGAGGTAAGTATCCATTCACTAAGGGGTATTATAGAATCCTTTTTTTTTTTTTTTTATTTTTTAACTATCTTTCTTTTGCATTCATAAAATATTGCCAAAAAAATACAATAAAAAAAAAACAAAAAACAAAAAACAAAACAAAAACAAAAAAACAAAAAGAGCAGCCCTCAGTCGTCCTTGAAGCTCCAATCAAGCCCTCCTTTCATGAGATCTTGCATTTGCACACACAAAAGACCAAAGCTCAAGTTGGCTGCAGCCCAAGTTTCAAATTTGAGGCCCACGGTGGGCTTGTGTTCAATTTAAGGCCCAATTTGGGCTTACTTTACATTTTGTGGCCAATTGTGGGCCTATGCTGAACTTAAAGCCCAATTGGGGCTATTTTCTTTAAAATTTCAAAGCCCCCAAATTTGCCTAGCCTAACCTTTAGAGATCTCTTCCAGCAAGCAGCCCCTTTTCCTCTTTGTTCCACCAACTAGCCCCTAGCAAATCAAGAGCTAATGAGGGTCTAGCCCCCTCCTTTAGCCTATAAATAGGGAAATTGAAGAGAGAGCAAGGGAGGACACCATTGAGAGTGACTCGAGCAACAAAAAACAGAGTGAAGAAGAGTGTTCAGAGAAAGAGAACATCCTGGAGAGGGATAAAAGCCACTTGGGTAGCAAAGAGAAGAAACTAAGTAAGGAGGAAAGCAGGCAAAAGGGTATTCAAAGAGTGAAGGAAAAATAGAAAGGGCACTAGAGAAAGAAGCTAAAGAGAAGAATCTGAAGAGAGGAGAGATCTTTTTGATAGATAATAGAGGCCAGGTCTTTGAGGTAAATGCCCTAAATTTCTCTTGTAAAAATGATGTTCTAGCCCTTTTGAATCAATGTATGGGTGAATGACTGTATTGCAATAGAATGGATGGAAGCTTTGGTTCATTGTGCGATTGAAGAGGTTGTGTCTTTAAAAAAAAAAAAATCAGATTGCAAAGTTTAGAATAAACAAGTTTGCAAAAATTGGAATTGATCTATGAAGAAAAGTGAATTTACCAATAGCATGATTAGTTATTTTAGTACCCAAAGCACCCCAACCAAGCCCCTTAATTCCCTCAACCAAAATTCAAAACCTAAATAAAAATACCTCAACCAAGCCCCAAAACTTTACCAAAACCAAGTAGGCCCTATCAAATGTCTTGAAAATTTGGGTAAACTTGACTTGAATATCCCTAAAATACTTAATTACCCAAGTTAACCTAACTCAAGTACTCAGGTCAAACTACGCACGACTTGGGTTAGTAGACCCGAAACTGAGTTAGACCTAATGCAAATACTCGGGTCAACCGAACCCAAGTACCTAAGCCAACCCTACCTTGACCCAAGGACCTGGGTTAACCCTAACCCGAGGCAACCATACCTATGTAAACCAAAACCCAAACCTACCCTAACTCAAAACCCAGGCCCAAACTGAAACCTAAGTCCAATACCCTAAGTCAAACCTTGCCTTGCCAACCCAAACCCAAATTTAAATACTTCCAACATACTATAATTTAAAACCAACTCAACTTGAACTACCCAAACCCAATCTGAAATCCTTGCCCCACTAAATTAATTTGAAAGCTCTAAAAGGGTGAATATTTGTCAAGGTGGAGATCGTTGAGTTGTGGCTCATATTCAGAGAGTATAGTCTAAAAGCTCCAAAGTGATGAATATTCAACAAGGTAGAGATTGTTGAGTTGTGACTCATATTATAAGGTATACACTTGAAGGCTATTACAAACTAGAGTCATGCATGGTGCAATACAATTGTATATCATATGAGGGTAAGGTACATTATATTAAAGCCATAGTGCAATACAACTATCTATCGTATGAGGGGGTACAATATATTAGAATTATGGTGCAAATACAACTATATCATATCATAGGATACAGTATGTTAGAGTCATGGTACAATACAACTATATATCATATGAGGGGGTATAGAATGTTAGAGTCATGGTGCAATATAACTATATATCTTATTAGGATTTGTAACGCCCCGACCCTCTAGGTGGGCCTAGAGTGCTACTATACATACATAACATGCATATCTCTTATACCATACATATACTATCAGCCCAAATAAGGGAAATCGGGTGTCTCATATTGAACATCACATTCACATACAGCGGAAGACATAAACATACATCATCTAATAAATCTAACCAGAGTTTCTAACTTTTTTCTCATATACATCCATACATACTAAAAACACAACCTACTATTACAAACCCCAAAGGATATCCTTGCCAAAGCCCGGTACATATACAAAAACTTACATAAACTAATAAAAACACTATGCTCCAGAATACCTTAAGAAGTCTAGGACCAGTTTCCTGTAGGACCTGAAATAAGATTTGTGTATTAGGGTGAGACACTTCTCAGTAAGGTAGATCATATTACATCAATGTGTGACTACATGAGTTTATTCCAATAGAAATCAATTACACATTTAAATCAGTCACAACCCTGTGATATAGAAGATATATATATATATATATATATATATATATATATATATATATATATAAATCCTGCATAAGATAATTCGACTCATTACAAGCGAAAGACTCTGAGGTTGGGATAGGGTACAGGCCCATACACTGTACGATCCCTCGACTCGGTACTCAAAGCTGTAACTTTGCCCATTTTATTTTTAAATCATGTATATGCCTAATGAACTCATCTTAGCTTTGAAACATCATATCAACACTATTTACTTCCTCCATGGTACGAGTTGTGCGTTTATAATGCTCTAATCTAGACCTGGGGGCACCAAGCTAGTCACGCTACTCTCTCCAGTATGAATTGGCCTACACCACCCTAGTCCATGATCAACCAGTGGCCCTTCTTAAAAAGTTGACTAGTTCAATACCCACACTCAAGAATAGCGTGTGGTCACTGTATCTCTCATGCTAGCAACGGTACTGTGATTTCTTGGTAACAAGCTTTCTCAAGCGGTTCATATATCATATATATAATTTATATTAAAAGGACAGTAACCTATTTTCATTCATAAAGCATTTAAGCAGTTCCAGTATTTTTCACAATTCATTCTTTATTCTTTCATTCATTGGTATAAATCAGCACACACAACTCTCGATTTAACCTTGGTACGTTCATCTCTCGGTATTTAACCGACATCTCTTTTCTACATTTTTTTATAACAATTTGGAACTCCAGTTCCCATATCTCATAATCATATGTCTCAATTTAGTATATTTCCATTTAACATCTCATGTCACAACCATTTGGTTTAAAAAGCATTAGCATAGTGTATGGTTTGAAAAACACAATTTAAATAAAAAAACAAGGGTTTCAAGCACCTCCTACTTTAGGTTTAATACAAAGAAATGAGTTTTAGGAAAAATGGAGGCCATACCCTAAAACCCTAATTTTACCAAAACCGTAAAATCGAAAAACCGGCAATTCCATCCGGTGAAATTTTCCAATTAAGTAGTCATATAGTACATAGTATCATAACCTACAGTTCTACCGGTTTAGATTTCAAAAATAACTGATGTAAATAAATTCCCTTACCTATTTCCTGAAAAACACTCGAGACGCTCGAAAACTAAGATCAATAATCTACTCCGCTAAACTTGTAGATATTCGCTCCCTAATCGTCATAGTAACTTCCGATCATTGAAATGGGCAACGAACGACGAAATATCAAAGAGAAAGAGACGTTGGGCGTGGGTTCTAAAGAGAGAAAGAGAGGAATTAAGTTTCTTAATGAAGAAGCAAACAAAATATCTTATTTATAGACCCCTTGACCCGGTCAAATTCGTCGACGAGCCACATAAGGTCGTTCATTGACGAAGGAAGGACCTCGTCGATGAACCCTAAGCCTGATATTTTTCGGACGTTCTGGATCTCTTCATCGACGAAGCTTTGAATTTCGTTGACGAAATTAAGAAGGCCCTTCGTCGACAAGAACATGCAGTTCGTCGACAAAGTCTACTGAAATATCCCGTTTTCCTTTTCTTATTTATAATCCTTGTTTTATGGGTTCGGGTCTCTACAATCTCCCCTCCTTATAAAAATTTCGTGCTCGAAATTTGCTAACAATTTTCTATCACATCATCTGAACTACCACTGCTCTAACTCTAGAAAGAGTCGTCAGCCACCTATATAGCAGCCCCGCCCCAAATTTATTACCTGCCCTCTCTTATGATAGAGGAATACCGTGGTCACACATAATGTCTCGGGAGATTACAATATTCATAAAAAACTCTCCCGGAGACCATATATACATTAAACCTGAACAAACCTGCTCTTTTAAACATAAACACAAACTACTTACTTGCCATTTTGCTTACCTATCTAGCTCTGAACATCTCTGAATAACTGAGGATACTTTTGACGTATCTCTGACTCTAACTCCTATAAGGCCTCTTCTACTGTGTGGTTACGCCACAACACTTTCACTAATTGTATCTCCTTAGTACGCAACTTCTGTACCTTCTGATCCAGAATCTGAACTGGTACCTCCTCATATGCTAACGCATCACCGATCTCCAGAGGTTCATAACTTAGTACGTGCGAAGGGTCTGACACGTACTTCCTTAGCACTGATACGTGAAACATGTCATAAACTCTGGATAGTGTTGTGGGTAACATCACTCGATAAGCAACTGCACCTATCCTTTCTAGGATCTCAAATGGACCAATATACCGAGGGCTTAACTTCCCTTTATTCCCAAACCTCATCATCCCTTTCATCGGGGCGATCCTTAGGAATATCATATCCCCTACCTCAAACTCTAACTCCTGTTGGTGAGTATCAGCATAACCCTTTTGCCGACTCTGTGCTACTCAAATTCTTTCCCTAATTAGCTCGACATTTGCAAAGGTCTATTGAATCAGTTCCGATCCCAAAATCTGTCACTCGCCTACCTTATCCCAGTATAATAAAGATCGACACCGGTGACCATACAAAGCCTCATAGGGTGCCATCTCTATACTGGCTTGGTAACTGTTATTATATGCGAATTCCATGAGTGGTAGATACTGAATCCAACTATCCCCAAAATCCAATACACACGCCCGCAACATATCCTCTAAAGTCTGAATAGTTCTCTCGAATTGTCCATCCTTCTGCAGTTGAAATGATGTATTGAATGTGAGCTGCGATCCCAAGGCATCCTGTAAACTCTTCCAGAAATGAGAGGTAAATCTTGGGTCTCGATCTGAAACAATAGAAACAGAGATGTCGTGGAGTCGTACAATCTCTTGCACATATAGCTATGCTAGCCTATTTATGGAATAGCTGACTCTGATGGAAATGAAGTGCGCAGTCTTCATCAACCAATCCACTACAACCCATATGACATTCTATCCATGCACCGCTGCAGGTAACCCCGATACAAAATCCATCGAGATATGCTCCCACTTCCACTTGGGAATGTTAAGTGGTTAAAGTGTTCTTGTGGGCCTCTAGTGCTCTACTTTGACCTGCTGGCATGTCAGGCACTGCTCTACAAAATGGGCGATTTATCTTTTCATGTTAGACCACCAGAAAGATTCCCTCAGATCCCCATACATCTTTGTGCTCCCTGGATGTACTATGTAGAGCGAACGATGCGCCTCCTCTAGAATAACCTGCTTAATATCAGCATCATTCGGTACACAAATCCTGGTATGGAATCTTAATACCCCATCGCCTAAGATGTTGAAATCTGGCTTTAAACCATTCTGAACCCCTTCCATAACTTCTATCAACTATGTGTCTTACTTTTGAGCAGCTTTGATTCTCTCACGTAAAGCTAGCTGAATAATTAAACTAGTAATGAATGCCTGTGGATCCTCATCAACCAATTCCATTCCCAACCTCTCCATATCCATCATGATTTGAGGTTGCGTAACAACTACTGAGATCAACGCGTCCACTGACTTTCAACTTAATGCATCAGCTACCATATTAGTTTTTCCTAGGTGGTAACTAATGGTGCAGTCATAGTTTTTAATCAGCTCAAGCCATCTACGTTGCCTCATGTTCAGCTCCTTATGGGTGAAGAAGTATTTGAGGCTCTTATGATCTGTAAAGATCTCATACCTTTCACCATATAGGTAGTGTCGATAGATCTTTAATGCAAAAACAACAGTTGCAAGCTCCAAATCATTCGTAGGGTAGTTCTTCTCGTACTTCTTGAGTTGGCGAGAAGCATAAGCGATAACCTTACCCCGTTGCATCAAAACACACCCAAGTCCTTTCTAGGATGCATCATTGTATATCATATAACCATCATCCCCTGACGGAATGGTCAATACTGAAGCAGTAACTAAATGTTGCTTCAACTCCTGAAAACTCTGTTCACACTCCCCAGTCCACCCAAATATACTATTCTTCCTCGTAAGCTGTGTCAGAGGACCCGATAGTTTAGAAAAGCCCTTGATGAACCAACGATAATACCCGGCCAAACCAAAGAAACTCCGAACCTCATTGACATTCCTTGGTCTTGTCCATTCAACCACCGCCTCTACCTTGCTCAAATCCACTGATATTCCTTCCTTGGACACTACGTGCCCTAGAAATGCAACCTGTTCTAGCCAAAACTTGCATTTCTTCAATTTAGTGAAAAACTTCTTCTTCCTAAGTACCTGAAGAACCAATCTCATATGAGTCTCATGCTCTGTTGGGCTCTTAGAATAGACCAGAATATCATCGATGAACACCACCACGAACCTATTTAAGTACTCGTGGAACACCCTATTCATCAGGTCCATGAATACGGCAAGAGCATTTGTCAAGCTAAACGGCATAACCAAAAATTCGTAATGGCCATACCAGGTTCGAAAAGCTGTCTTCGGTATATCCTCCAATTTTACCTTCAGTTGATGATACCTGGATCGTAAATCGAACTTAGAGAAGATTTGTGTGCTTTGTAGCTAGTCAAACAGATCATCGATTCTGGGTAACGGATATTTATTCTTCATTGTTACCTTGTTAATCTCTCTGTAGTCGATGCACATCCTCATCAACCCATCCTTCTTCTTCACAAACAGTATCGGTGCTCCCCAGGGTAAAACACTTAGTCAGATGTAACTCTTATCTAGTAGCTCATGTAGCTGCTCCTTCAATTCCCTCAATTATGTAGTCATACGATATGAAGCCTTTGAAATCAGTGTCGTGCCTGGAGTCAACTTTATAGCAAAGTCCACCTCACGATCAAGAGGCAATCCCGACAAGTCCTCTGGAAACACATCTGGGAACTCACTTACTATGGGAATCTCCTCTAGCTTAAGTTCTTCTCTTGGCATCTCTTTTGAAAATGCCAGGTACCCCTGGCATCCTTTCAGAAGTAATTTCATAACCTGAATAGCTGAAAGGATCCGTGGTGCAAAATGCACACATGACCCTATGAACTTGAATTCCTGCTCCCTGGGAGGCTTGAATACTACCTCTCTCATGTGGCAATCGATGCTGGCATAACTGGCTGATAGTCAGTCCATGCCAAGAATGATATCGAAGTTGTGCATATCAAACATAATTAAACTGACTAGTAATACTCTCCCTGAATCTCTACTGGGAAATCCCGAATCACCTTACTACATACGACTACAGACCCTGACGGTGTAGTCACTACTAATTCACCATCTTACAGTTGTACCTCTAACCCACATAGTTTGACGAATCCCTGAGAAATAAAGGAATGTGTCGCTCCTGAATCAAATAATATTATAGCTTTATTCAAAAGCATATAAATATTACCTGTCACCACATCTCTGGCATTCTCCGCGTTGCTTGGAGTTAGGGAATACACCCTTTCCTGGGCTATACCCCTCTGAAATCCACCACATGGTGCTTGAGTACCTCCTTTATATAGCTATTGTGGGGGTGTGTTGCTCCTCGGCATGCCAAAATCACGCATCAGATGTCCTGGCTTACCACACCGATAGCAAACACCTGAACCCATCAGGCACTTCCCTGCATGCTGCTTGCCGCAAGTAGGACAAGCTGAGGAAGATATGGTACCCTGCGATGTACCACCGCCAGTCCCTCGCCGCTTGCCTTCATCACCACTATATTTCTTCCAAGTGCCCTGCCTCGCACCTGAATAAGAACTGGGAGGCGCTGGCCTCTTCTTCGAGATCTGAACCTCGGTATCGTCCTGTAGGCTCTCCTCTTCCACAGTGGCTTTATCCACTAGAGTAGCAAAGTCCTAAATCTGCAATATCGTCGTATGCTTCCGAATCTCATTCTTCACACCCCTCTCAAACTTCCAAGCTTTCCTCACCTCATTTGGTACCATAAACGGAGCAAAGCATGATAACTCCATGAATTGGGCAGCATATTGCTGAACTGACAATTGCCCCTGAGTTAGAATCATAAACTCCTCCATCTTTGCGTTCCTAATAGTGGTTGGAAATTACCGCTCAAAGAACACTTCTCTAAAATGACCCCATGTCATCACCACTAGTACCGGTTGATGCTCCTCCAGCATCCTTACCAATTCCCACCACCTCTCAGTTTCTCCAGTAAATTTGAACATCGCATAAGCCACCTTATGCTCTTCCGTACAACACTGAACAGCCAAGATCTTCTCGATCTCCCAAACCAATTCTTTGCTCGGATCGGGTTTGCACTCCCTACGAAGGTAGGAGGCTTCAGTCGAGTGAACTAGTCAATAGAACATCCCATCTCAACTGTGGGACGGTCCTACCCCCTAGAAGTTCGCACGACTTTAGCCATAATGTAACAACCTCCTTATAAAGATAAATTCTCTACTATTTTAAATTAACACAATTTCCTACATAGCGGAAAGCAAATAGCATGAAACACAACCTTATATATATATATATATATATATATATATATATATATATATATATATATATATATACACAATACCAAAGTGTCTAAATATTCCATAAATATTACATATTATACTGTACTCTCAAGAACTGCTCTTACTAATACTAGGGCTAACAAAATTGTACCCCAAAAACACTCACCCTAAAAAGGACAGACTAACAACTCCTCTATCTGCGAGCCTACTCCGCTTGCCCAACTGGCTCACCTAAAAAATAATTTAACACTGGAATGAGCCAAAGTTTAGTAAGACGAAACATGTTATCACTAGTGTGTGACTACTGAGATGTAGATCTGTAAAAATTAATCCAAGTTATGAGTAGTACAAAGAACTAAAACTGAAAATGCTGATACTACATAACATAATATAAAACCTTTAACTACATAATTTCACATGTCAAACTATATGAAATAACTTTTCATAATAATACTACTAATTCGAAAAATCTGATAATACCATAATATCTGAGAATATTTCCCTGGATGGCTGTATGTTATGATTTAACCCCTCATGACAGGGTTGTGCGGCCCAACGGCTGGATCTATCCTGGTTGGCCTACCAGGGTAAACCACTCTACTCCTCGGTCAAATCAGCCCTCTTCAACCCATATCTGATGGGGAGCTTGTCCATAACTAGGCACGATCGACCTCATACTACTTACTATCTGAGTTAAGTGGTTGCACTCTGAACTGAATATCTGTATATCTGTAGCTACGGTACCATGCTCTACTGTATGGTTCAACAGGGTCTGATACTATATAATATATTTCTGTATACAACTATCTGATTTACCATGATTCTGAAATAATTGTATTAACCATGACACTGAAATAAACTGTGACTGTGTCAACTATATTTCTAAATTGAACTGTAATCTGTAAGTCATGATACTGAAAATTTTATAATTATGGTACTGAAAACTGTATAATCATGGTATTCTATAATTACTATAAAACATATCCACTGGCTGTATATTTTGTAAAACATACCCTGAAAATACTATAAAACATGCTTCTGTACTATATTTACATTCTCAAGCCACACAGTAGTTTAATACATAATATTCATAATTAATAAACTATATAAAGTCCTGCTGTGAATAATAACTTGGTAAAAATATACATTTTATACTGGAAATCATTTTAGAGCTACCTAGCATAACATATTTCTCTTACCAAATTATCGAAATGCCCCCATTGTATACTGATCCTACACCCGCAGGGCTTCCTATTCCACACCTTGAAAACCACATTTTCCAGAAAAGAATATCAATGTTTCTTGGCCTACATCATTTCCTACAACTTCCAGAAGGTCAAAAACTAAATAAAAGACCCTACCTTGATTCTGGGGAGAAATTCGACTCAATCCCACCAATGATCCGCCCCAGAAAACTTGAAGAGAGCTCTGCTTGGAGCGTTGTGGTGGCCTTAGATCGTCGATCCGGTGACTGACGGAACCGAAATCGAAGAAAAAGGGAGGAAGAACCATCCAAGAGAGAGAGAGAGAGAGAGAGGAGAGATTTATGCCAAAAATTATGCGTATAAACCAAGTTTAGGCTATTTATACTGCAGGGCTTCGTCAACGAGCCACGTCACCTCGTCGACGAGGTCAAGAGACAATTCTTCGACGAACCCTACCCTTTGTCGATGAAATTTAGAGTCGCCCAAACATCCTCTCGGTATTTTCTTGTCGACAAAGCTCGCCCTTGTCGACGAGGTCCTGCTATACCCTCATCGACGAATCCCCTATATTCGTCGACGAGGACCATGGAAAAATTTTTGGTTATTACCCCCAAAGTGCAATGTCGTCGACGAACGAGAAGTTTGCCGCCTCCTTCTATTTCTTTTTCCATTTCCATCCTTCTTTATTATTTAAATACCATTATTCTTCGAGTCACTACACATAAGCTATTGAGCGAAGTCCCGCAACACTACTGTGGAGTCACTGCTTGCCTCATGACCAGCCGCTTCACTGCTACTGCCTTTGGCATTAGCAGTATTATCCTCGAACTCCATCCTAAGGAAACAATTGAGAAAATTGTTTAGAATCTCCATACCCTACATATCTGCTATAACTACAATACTATAAGACTCATTTCAATAAATTAACATTCCTAATAATGACATACTCTACTAACTTGATACTCTCATTCTAGCTCAAGTGCCGCCCCTCCACTTGGAAAAAAAACTGTCAATGGATTACCGTGATTTTCTGAACCCGTCGACTGATCCAGAAAAAACATAGAAGTCCGTCAATGGAAATTCTATCTCCAGGTCTATGAAGCAAAACTCGAAAGTCCTATCCCCATCCTATACTCTGGTAAAGTTATCCAACTTAGTCTGCAGAACCTAACAACCTAAGGTCTGAACATTTCCATAACCAGTCAATGTGAACTTCATCACACTTCTGGCTGGTAAATGCTCTGATACCAATGTAACGTCCCCCCCCCCTTTTTGGGCGTTGTCACTTTCCTTATGGGCCTTGCGCGCATGGCAACAACAAGTACCTATGAGAGCACTCACCAAGCACCCTACCTTGTACGATAGGCCTACTCAGCAAGCCCCTGGGCAGAGATTCCTACTTTGCCACAATCATTCATAAGCAAGAGTTCCTGGGAATCAGAGGTAACTACCCCTTTGCTCTGATACCAACTGTAACGCCCTGACCCTCTAGGTGGGCTCGGAGTGCTACTATACATACATAACATGCATATCTCTGATACCATACATATACTACCCACCCAAATAAGGGAAATCGGGTGTCTCATACTGAACTTCACATTCACATACAACGGAAGACATAAACGTACATCATCTAAAAAATCTTACTAAATTTTATAATTGTTTCCTCACATACATCCATACATACTAAAAACATAACCTGCTATTACAAACCCCAAAGGATATCCTGGACAAAGCCCATTACATATACAAAAACTTATATAAACTAACAAAAACACTACGCTCCAGAATCCCTCTAGAAGTCTAGGACCGGTTTCTTCTAGAACCTGAAATAAGATTTGTATATTGGGGTGAGACACTTCTCAATAAGGTAGATCATATTATATCAGTGTGTGACTACATGAGTTTATTCCAGTAAAAATCAATTACACATTTAAATCATTCACAAACCTATGATATAGAAGATATATATATATATATATCCTGCATAAGATAATTCAACTCAACCTCGGGTATATATATATATAATACATAAGATAATTCGACTCATTACAAGCGAAAGTTCCTGAGGTTGGGGTAGGGTACATGCCTATACATTGTACAATCCTCGGCTCGATACTCAAAGCTGTAACTTTGCCCATTTTATTTTTAAATCATGTATATGCCTAATGAACTCATCTCAACTTTGAAACATCATATCAACACCATTTACTTCCCCCATGGTATGGGTTGTGCATTTATAATGCTCTGATCTAGACTTGGGGGCACTAGACTAGTCACGCTACTCTCTCCAATCTGACTTGGCCTACACCACCCTGTTCCGTGATCAACCAGTGGCTCTTCTTACCAAGTCGACTAGTTTGATGCCCATACTCAAAATAACGTGTGGTTGCACTATATATCTCATGCTAGCAATGATACCATGCTTTCTTGGTAACAAGCTTTCTCAAGTGGCTCATATATCATATATACAATTTATATCGAAAGGACAGTAACCTGTTTTCATTCATAAAGCATTTAATCAGTTCCAGTATTTTTCACAATTCATTCATTCATTCATTCGTTTATTCTTTCATTCATTGGTATAAACCGGCACACACAGCTCTCGGTTTAACCTTGGTACATACATCTCTTGGTATTTAACCAGCATCTCTTTTCTACATTTTCTGATAACAATTTGGAACTCCAGTTCCCATATGTCATAATCACATTTCTCAATTCAGTATATTTCCATTTAACATCTCATGTCACAACCATTTGGTTTAAAAAGCATTAGCATAACGTATGGTTCGAAAAACACAATTTAAATAAAAAAACAAGGGTTTCAAGTTGTAGTAACTTGGAAAAAAATTAATATTAATTATTAATTAATTAAATATTATTTAATTGAATTAATTAAATTATGTTATATGAAGGTTATATATATATATATATATATAATATTATTATAATATATAATAAAGTAAAAAAAAAAAAGAATGAATAACATCAGGAAGCTTCTCAACTTCCTGATTTCAATTAAATGGAATTATAGAGGAAGAACGCCCCCCCTGAGAATATGATATCTCTCTCTCTCTGTCCTCTGTCACCTCCTTCTCTCTCCCCTCATTTTCTCGGCCAATATTTGGCCAATTAGAAAATCGAAGATATCATTGGATTCCTATCTCTACCACCGACATTTCTACTCAAACGGATTTGTCATAGGAGCGCCATAGGCACAACTCCTAGGGAAAGGTATACTCCCTCGCTTTCCTTAATTTCTTCTTAAATCTTCAGCTATATCGATGATTGGACACCACCACGGGGCCCTAATCTCAATCGTCCTCATTTTGGCTGAAGCAAATTTTCAATTTGGGGGTTCTAGGCACCACTCCAAAGTGAGAGTGAGATTTAGGGAATTAAGAAAATTGGTTATTTTCGGGAGTTTAATTGTTATTTGAAATTTATGGGTCTAGGAGATGTTAAAATAGTATTTTATTTAGGACTGATTTGATTGAACTAGGGTTTTTAAATCAGGGTTCAGGTGAGCGCCACAGGCATTATTTTGGGGTTCTTGTTGGCGTAAGTCAAGAAATCAGGTAAGGGGAATATATTAAATTAGGAATTTTGAGGAAATAACAAGTGAAAAATAGAATTATTATGTATATATATATATATATATGATTTTTATGTGGGTTCTAAAATGCCAACCGTTTGAATTATAAATTTTTGAGCTTAGGGCTGTGTTACTAGATATTATTTGCAAAAATAGAAAGTTAAAATGACAAATTTTTTGGATAAGTGTGTAAGAAAGTAAATGTATAATTTCAATATATTAATGATGATTATGGGTTTTCTTATTTTCAGTGAACATATGAAATATGTAGTTAAATTGTATGGCCTGAGTAAAATGAAGTTTCCGTGTTAAACTATGATATATGTTTGAGACACAGGAAATACTAGAACTGTATTGATAATTAAATGTAATATGATTTATTTTGCAAGTATTTGGTAAAGTTAAATTATAATGTATGGTTTGAGAACTCCAGTGGACCAAGAAAAAGGGCACAGTACTGTTACGAAAATGTATGGTAGCGCTAATGCACCCACACGTCTTAGATAGAGTGTGGAGACGGGATGGTCGATTGTGCTGGGGAAGGGTAGTGTCCCCCTGGAGTCTAGACCAGTGTGGGAGTAGCCAATCGTTCCTACAAACTGTAGAATATGGTTGATTTAAATCTGGAGGGCCAACGAGGGTTAAGTCCAACCTTTGGGTTGCACAACCCGTCATGAGGCTGAAGCATGATTAGGATTTATCACCGGTATAAAGGGTTCTAAACGCATAATTATAAGTTTAACTATGGATAATATGGAAACAATGGATATGTAAATGGCAGTTATGGAAGTAATGGATATAAGAACAGCAGAGAAATGACATGAAAACGGAATATGCGAAAACAGACATGAATATAGAAAGAAATGATGAATATGCGACACATGAATATATAATATGAACGTGAATGTAATGAATGGCACAATGATAACAGCATAAAGAGTAATGTAGTAAGGTATTATCAGTATTAAATATAGTAGTATTACTTATATTTGGGGCGGGGTATACTCTTCTCCCGAGGGCTTGCTGAGAAAGGCGAGTATCCTGATTGATATCAGTTGTAGCTGTAGGCTACATAACGTATCAGAGCAGAGGGAAACTACTTGTATAGGCGGGTGATCTTCCCTATTCTTGGAAACTTCTACTAGTAAACCTTTGTGTGAATGTGTGAGTATGAGATAAACTAACCACCTGAGGGCTTATTGAGTAAGGTAAGTGTCTTGATATGCTACGGTTGTGACCATAGGTTCTTAGGGTATCAGAGCAAAGGGGTGCTACTTGTATAGGCAAGTAATCGCCCCTATATTTGGGAACTCGTTGGTAAAATACCTTGCATGTGTATGAGTAGGAACAGAGAATGATTTCATAATTGTGGTTTATTTGAAAATAATGAATATATATGTTGTACTTAAATCTCATGATTGTCACACGCTGATTTAATGTATTCTATCCTTACTGAGATGTGTCTCACCCAATAGTTAAATTTCATCTTTTCAGGATCTTCGCGGGATCGAGCTTAGAGAGCTCAAGCTGTTGTTGTACTTTTGAGAGAGAGAGAGTGGGTATGGAATGATGGATATGTATATTTTTCTTTTGGGTTTGTTTATGTTTTCAGAGATGTTTATGGAAGTTTGTTAATATTGGAAGTTGGGTTATGTTTTTGAGATGTACATAGATATAGAAAATCTAGTATATTATGGAAGAATTGTTATTATTTTTGCTGCGTAATTGAATTAGAGTCAGGTTTAGGTAAATGGAACACATGGCACCCAGGCCCCACTAGGCAGGTTCGGGGCATCAAGAGAAGGTAGCAAAGATATATTTCAAATAACATTTGGGACCCTAGTTTCGGGTTCGGGACGTTACATTTTTGGTATCAGAGCAATAGGTTTTGGGATTCTGCAGACTTAAGGATGATTAATACCAGAGTATAGGAATAGGTGATAATGAGGATAGGAAATGTGATTACGCGCTTAAATTGCGTAATTAGATGTTTTAATTACGAATTATATTTGGAATTAAATTTCTAATTACTCTCAATATTTTAACATTGTGTCATATTTATAACATTTGGGTTTTATTGAGTAATTTATGAATTTTTTTATATTTTTTATTGTAGGACAACTATTAGAAGCTAAAAAACCAATGGTACTTTGTAATCTGTGCGCAACTCTCTCATCCGACCTCTGATTCTGATGATTCAAGATACTATAAAAAGACAAGAAAATGCTCTACAATTTTCATGTTTTTAATTTTAAGAAATACTAGCTGGATCAAGGTCGAAATTTGACGTGAAATTACCATATGCTGTTTTTATGGACTACTTCGGCATTACTTTGTAATCTGGGCGTAACTTTCTCGTCCGAACTTCAATCGAGACGATTAAAAAATTTTGGGAAAGCTGAGAAAGAGTTTTACAACTTTTGTATTTCAAGCTTTGAGAGATACGGAAGTTTACTAGGTCAAAATCGGCCTTAAAAGTGCAAAATTGATTATGTGTTAACAAAAGGAAGAAAAAACAAAAAAAACAAAAAAGTGGTGTCTACGACCCCCAAATCAAAAATCTATTCTGGCTAACATGATGAGAATCGAACCTAGGACCCTGTGGTGGTGTCCGATTGTCAATTTGGCTAGAGATTTAATGAAAAATTAAGGAGAGAGTGAGAGTTTACCTTATCCCATGAGTGGTGCCTACAACGCCCTAATCACGAATCCGCTCTGGTTAAAATGTTGGTGGCCGAGATAGAAACCTAGTGTTATTTTTTATTTTCCAATCGGTGCTCGTTGGATCAAGGAAATCGAGAAGAGAGAGGAGGGACGAAGGAGAGAGACTTGGGGAGAGAGAGAGCTATGAAACTCTCTAGAATTGCCTGAAGGAATTTTTTATTCCTTCAGGTTACCTTTTCACATATATAAGTATATAATATTATAATATTGTAATAATATAATATAATATATTAATATATTATATTATTTTAATTAATTAATTTTTTAATTTAATTTTTTTGTTTTTTGTTTTTTTTTTTACATTCTCAAGCATATCATTTTTTGGGGCGTTACACCTTGGGTCCTCCAAGCCTTACTTCTTTTTCTGTCTTTTTCACGGGATCAAGATCAGAAGGTTCACCAGAGGGTCTTCAACTTTTTATCCCGCAATACTTGACAAGAGGTAGAATAGGTGCAAAGCATGTTTTATGCATTCATCCAGCCAATCAGGAAAGTTCAAAGGAGTATCAAATGCTGCTGAAGATCTGAAGAATGAATTTCCAACTCATAGAATCAAATGCCCTTTTGAAATCAACTTTTAAAGCAAAGTTTGGATTTGGTTTTAATGTAGTATCATGTTTGGTTTGTGGAATGAAATGAAGAAAAAATATGTAATGAAAATTTAAATAAAGAATATGAAGAAATCAAGTGATTAATATGATTTCATTTCTTTAGATTCCATTCTATATTTTCACTCTTACATCCTAGTAAAAGAGTTCTTTAAGTTAGCAGAATATTGTCTTGGATGCTTCTGCCTTTTATGAAAGTTGCATATGTTTGGTGTTGTGGGCGTTGAGGCATGAAAGGATTTCTAAAATGGAGAATCTAGGGAAAACCTATAAGACACACTTATTTGGAATGCTAGAATATTCCTCTAAGTCAAAATCATATTCCATGGTCATTCTCTTGTGACAATTTTCATAATGCTGATATGCATTAATTCTTCTTTTTTTCTCTAATTAATAACTTTTAATATTTTAAACCATTCAATCACTGCCTCTCCAATTCTCAACTTGTCAATTATTCTCATCATATCCTCTTCTTTGATTTCAAAAGTTGTAGCTTTGAAATTATTCATCAGCCAAATTCTCTTTTCAAAAATTTAGAAATTTGGATTGCACAAGATGATAAGGGTAAAGATGAGGAAGTCGAGATTTACGAAAAGATCTTTCTTGTCATAAACACTGCTTTAAATAGTTACCCTATTTTTTTCCAACTCTAATTTATCATTTGAATTTGTTATCAAATTACTAAAAAAAAAAAAAAGGAGAATAATATGCCAATTTTATGTGATCTAAATTAAATCACACTTATCTTGACTTGTTTTAATAATAATATTTTAAAATTTGAAATTATTTAATTTTCCTATGTGATCCTAAAGGTTACGTTTAACATTTCTTTTCATTGCGATGAATTAATTTTTTGGTTCTTTCAATATTCATGACAATGTGTTCAAGTAATTACTCAATTATTTCAGGTTTCTAACACTTCAATTGCACTTTAGTATGTGTAATATATTTTTCTTTTTTGAAAAAAGAGAGCGGTACCTCTTATCTTTATTAGAAAACCCC
The DNA here is from genome assembly GCF_029873635.1 of Malania oleifera. Taxonomy (NCBI): domain Eukaryota; kingdom Viridiplantae; phylum Streptophyta; class Magnoliopsida; order Santalales; family Ximeniaceae; genus Malania; species Malania oleifera. The sequence continues at coordinate 76,372,427 of NC_080425.1, forward strand.
TCACTTATGGCGGAGGAATACCGTGATTCCAATATTGAGACTTGGGGACAACAAAATCAAATCTCAAGATTCTAAAACTAACTTAACCAACTTATTCAAAACCAATAAACCAATGACCAGCAACCAAACAAATAGATAAGAACTAAACAACTATAAGTGAAAAACAAACAAAACTCTGGGAGATAGCACAAAGCATCACGAGCGCAATGAAGGAAATCTCAACAAATCCAATCGAATCATTCCCCTGACTTGTTGTAAAAGATTATCCTGGCAACTAAATGATCGGAATATACCAGATTCACCCTGCTTGGTAAAGAAATCTGTGTTGGGCTTTTGTGGAGCCTAGTTGTGTTTTAATTTGGATGCTGACCCGACCCCTATTTAATTAGAGATTTCTATTCTAAGGCTTAGTCCACGGAGCGAAGGATTGCTTTCGGGTGATTAGGGTTTGCGTGGTTGTACCTACGAGCGAGCGAGAGGGAGAGCATTGTATCGCCGCACTCTCTGTGTTTTCTTCCTGATAATATTGAAATCCCTGTAACTCCGTGAACGTAGGCAAAATTGCTGAACCACGTAAATATTGTCTTGTGCGTGTGATTGATTTTTCTTTGGCGTTATTTTCTCTATTTTGTTTCTCACAGGTTTCGGGAATTTGTTGTTTATTCCCAACAACTGGTATCAGAGCCTAGGGTTAGGTTCAAGTGGGAGCAATGGCAGAGGAAGCAGGAAAGGCGTATGGAATAGAAAAGTTTGATGGAACAGACTTTGGATTCTGGAGGATGCAGATCGAGGATTATCTCTATGGGAAGAAGTTACATCTACCTCTTCTAGGAGAAAAACCTACTACTATGAAGGATGAGGAATGGACTCTCATTGACAGACAAGTACTGGGAGTTATAAGATTAACTCTATCCAGGTCTGTTGCACACAACGTTGTGAAGGAGAAAATGACAGCAGATCTGATGAAGGCTTTGTCTAGTATGTATGAAAAACCATCAGCAAATAACAAAATACATTTGATGAAGAAATTATTTAATTTAAGGATGGCAGAAAACGCATCTGTAGCACAACATCTGAATAAGTTCAATACTATCACAAATCAATTATCGTCGGTAGAAATTGATTTTGATGATGAGATTCGTGCACTGATTGTTTTGGCTTCGTTGCCAAACAGTTGGGAGGCAATGAGGATGGCAGTAAGCAACTCTACTGGAAAGGAAAAACTGAAGTATAATGATATACGGGATTTAATTCTAGCTGAGGAGATTCGCAGAAGAGATGCAGGCGAAACCTTAGGATCCGGTTCTGCCCTAAACCTTGAGACCAGAGGCAGAGGTAATGACCGAAATTCAGATCGGGGTAGATCAAAATCCAGAAATTATAATCGAAACAGAAGTAAATCCAGACCTGGCCAAAAGGGACAATACTGGAACTGCGGGAAAACAAGTCACTTTAGGAGACAATGCAAAAGTCTTAAAAAGAAGAGTGAGGATGATTCTGCTAATGCTGTAACGGAAGAGGTATAGATTGCACTACTTCTTGCAGTAGACAGTCCACTTGATGATTGGGTTTTGGACTCAGGAGCTTCCTTTCATACTACTTCACACCATGAAATTATATAGAACTATGTAGCAGGAGATTTTGGTAAGGTGTATTTGGCTGATGGTACAGCCTTGGATGTTGTGGGTATGGGAAACGTCCGGATGTCATTGCCAAATGGGTCTGTTTGGTTACTAGAGAAGGTACGACATATTCCTGACTTGAGAAGGAATTTGATTTCTGTTGGACAGCTTGATGATGAAGGGCATGCGATGCTGTTTGCTGGTGGCACTTGGAAGGTTACAAAGGGAGCCAGAGTATTGGCTCGTGGAAAGAAATCTGGTACTCTATACATGACCTCAGGTCCAAGAGATACAATTGCAGTTGCTAAAGCAAGTACTGATATAAGCTTATGGCACCGCAGACTTGGTCACATGAGTGAGAAGGGGATGAAAATCCTGCTGTCAAAAGGGAAACTACCAGAATTGAAGTCCGTTGATTTTGACTTGTGTGAAAGCTGCATCTTAGGAAAGTAGAAAAGGGCGAGTTTCTTGAAAAGTGGCAGAACTCCGAAGGCTGAAAAATTGGAGTTAGTGCACACAGATTTATGGGGTCCTTCTCCTGTTGCATCCCTTGGGGGTTCAAGATACTACGTTACTTTCATTGATGACTCAACCAGAAAGGTATGGGTTTATTTTCTGAGAAATAAATATGATGTATTTGAAACTTTTAAGAAGTGGAAAGCTATGGTTGAGACAGAGACAGGTTTGAAAGTAAAGTGTTTGAGGTCGGACAACGGAGAAGAGTACATAGATGGAGGATTCAGAGAGTATTGTGCTACACATGGAATCAAAATGGAAAAGACCATTCCTGGGACACCACAGCAGAATGGTGTAGCTGAGCGCATGAACAGAACTCTTAACGAGCGTGCTAGGAGTATGAGGCTACATGCTGGACTACCAAAAACTTTCTGGGCTAATGCTGTCAGTACTGCAGCTTATCTGATAAATCGAGGACCTTCAGTTCCCATGTAGTTTAGACTTCCTGAAGAGGTTTGGAGCGATAAAGAGGTAAATTTTTCTTACTTAAAAGTTTTTGGTTGTATTTCTTATGTTTATGTTGATTCTGATGCTCGTAGTAAACTTGATGCAAAGTCCAAAATATACTATTTCATAGGCTATGGTGATGAGAAATTTGGCTATAGGTTTTGAAATGAAGAAACTAAGAAAATCATCAGAAGTAGAAATGTGATATTTAACGAACAGGTTATGTATAAGGATAGGTCAATCGTAGTGTCAGATGTCACAGCGATAGACCAGAAAAGTTCTGAGTTTATTAACTTAGATGAGTTAACTGAAAATACTGTCTAGGAAAGGGGTGAAGATGATAGGGAGAGTGTAGAATTGCAGGAAATTCAAATTACACCTGTAGCTGCGGTCCGTAGATCTTCCAGGGCCACTAGACCTCCACAGCGTTATTCACCTGCTTTAAATTATCTTTTGCTAACTGATGGTGGTGAGCCAGAGTGTTATGATAAAGCCTTGCAGGACAAAAGTTCAAGCAAGAAGGATGAGATGGATTCCTTGTTGGGGAATCAGACATGGGAACTAACTGAATTGCTAGTAAGGAAGAAGGCTCTGCACAACAAGTGGGTATACAGAATAAAGAACGAACATGATGGTAGCAAGCGCTACAAAGCCAGATTAGTTATCAAAGGGTTTCAGCAAAGGGAAGGCATTGACTTTACAGAAATATTTTCTCCAGTTGTGAAGATGTCAACAATTAGACTAGTACTGAGAATGGTGGCTGCAGAAAATCTACATCTTGAGCAATTAGATATGAAAATGGCATTCCTTCACGGTGACTTGGAGGAAGACATCTACATGATTCAGCCAGAAGAGTTCATTGTCCAGGGACAAGAGAATTTAGTCTGCAAACTGAGAAAAAGCTTGTATGGTCTAAAACAAGCTCCAAGACAGTGGTATAAGAAGTTTGATAGTTTTATGCATAAAATTGAGTTCAAAAGATGTGAAGCTGATCACTGTTGTTATGTTAAGTTCTTTGACAATTCTTATATCATTTTACTGCTATATGTAATTGATATGCTTATTGCAGGGTCTAGCATTGAGGAGATTAATAATCTGAAGAAGCAATTGTCAGAACAATTTGCAACGAAGGATTTGGGAGCTGCAAAACAAATCCTTGGAATGAGAATTATTAGAGACAAGGCTAATGGTACATTGAAGCTTTCACAGTCAGAGTATGTGAAGAAAATTCTCAGCAGATTCAACACGAATGAATCTAAACCAGTGAGCACACCCTTAGGTAGTCATTTCAAACTAAGCAAGGAACAGTCACCGAAGACAGAAGAAGAAAGGGACCATATGAGCAAGGTGCCCTATGCTTCATCTATTGGCAGCTTGATGTATGCTATGGTGTGTACAAGGGACCATAAACATTGCACATGCAGTAGGAGTTGTGAGCAGATTCATGAGTAGGCCAGGAAAGCAGCATTGGGAGGCAGTAAAGTGGATTCTGAGATATCTGAGGGGTTCATCAGATACATGTCTTTGCTTCACTGGTGCAAGTTTGAAACTGCAGGGTTATGTAGACGCTGATTTTGCCGGTGATAATGATAGTAGAAAGAGTACTACTGGATTTGTATTTACTCTAGGTGGTACATCTATATCTTGGGCTTCAAATTTGCAAAAGATTGTTACTTTGTCTACTACAAAAGCTGAGTATGTTGCGGCAACTGAAGCTGGAAATGAGATGATTTGGCTACATGGTTTCTTAGAAGAATTGGGTAAGAAGCAGAAGATGGGCATTCTACACAGTGACAGTCAGAGTGCAATCTTTCTTGCCAAAAATTCGGCTTTCCATTCAAAGTCGAAACACATACAAACAAAATACCACTTTATCTGTTACCTTGTTGAAGATAAGCTGGTAATACTTGAAAAGATATGTGGATCTAAGAACCCAACAGACATGTTGACTAAGGGTGTTACTATTGAGAAACTGAAGCTGTGTTTAGCTTCAGTTGGTCTTCTAGCTTGAGGAGAGGAGGTTGAGGCTTCAGTTGGTCTTCTAGCTTGAGGAGAGGAGGTTGAGGGATTGTTTGTTTAGAAGGATTGCGGTTGATACTGGTGATTAAACTAGTCTCCAAGTGGGAGATTTGTTGGGCTTTTTGTGGAGCCTAGTTGTGTTTTAATTTGGATGCCGACCCGACCCCTATTTAATTAGAGATTTCTATCCTAAGGCTTAGTCTATGGAGCGAAGGCTTGGGCTGTAAAGCTGTACTTGTGGGGGTCCGGAGGCAATAGCCCCGGAAAAATTTTGGAGCCCATTCAGAACGGAACCCTAGGCGCAACATATAAAAGGATTGCTTTCGAGTGATTACGGTTTGCGTGGTTGTACCTGCGAGCGAGCGAGAGGGAGAGCATTGTATCGCCGCACTCTCTGTATTTTCTTCCTGATAATATTGAAACCCCTGCAACTTCGTGGACGTAGGCAAAATTGCCGAACCACGTAAATATTGTCTTGTGCGTGTGATTGATTTTTCTTTAGCGTTATTTTCTCTATTTTGTTTCTCACGGGTTTCGGGAATTTGTTGTTTATTCCCAACAATCTGCACTTTTATTCGCCTTCCTGTAACATGTTCCACTTTGTATTGTATGCCTCTCAATGCTAGCACAAGCTCTTCCCACAATTCCCATAAGTTTCAAGTCGAACACTTCCTAGAATTAATCCATTGAACCAACAAAGTAGAGTCACGGGCAATCTCCACTTGATCAAATCTGAGATCTTTGCATAGATTAATCCCTATAATAATCGCTTTCAATTCGGTCATATTACTGGTTCCATAACCCAGCAATGAGGAAAAAGCTACTTTAAATAAATCTCTTTCATCTCTTATCACGTCTCCACCACCACAATTACTTGGGTTACCTCTACAGCTTCCATCTACATTCAACTTAACCCAACCTATCCCATGTTTACACCATCTGACTACACGAGAAAGACGAACCCTCACATTTTTTACTTGAATATCCAAAGCACGAAGGACTACAATATTCGTGCAAGAAGTAGGTGCACATTTAGTTAACTTGTCCGAAATGGATCTCAACCAATATTTAATATCAAGCCACACAGTTCTCACCGAATCATGAATTGATTTCATCCTGGCTCTACATCGACGAGTCCAAAGTCTCCAAATGATGAGACTAGGTATGATACTTACCAAAATACCTAACTATGAGGCCCATCTTGCACAACTAAACCAGACATTAACTCTAGCTTTCCATGTATTCGTTGCCATACAACTAACACCCAATGCCACTGCTGCTTGTTTTCAGGCCTTTCGGAGATCCCCTTTGTTAGTTTCATGGATGATTTTTATGTACTGGTTCAAATGAAGAATGAACGAGATTTTCTTCATGGATGGTCTCGTGAAGGAAGGATTTTGGCTGGGTTTCTGTTTCGTATTTTTTGATGGACAAAGGATTTCAATTTGAAGCAAGAACCATCCTTGGCCCCTCAATAGTTATTTCTCCTTGGTCTTCCGATGCTCATATACAAGCCTGATTGTTTACAAATTCTAGCCACGAGATTTGGTCGATACCTGGGAACTGACAATGCTACGCTTAACCAAACTAGGACTACGGGTGTGAGAATGTGGGTGGAGGTGGATTTATTGGCAGATTAGGTGGATGCTTTCCCGATTATTGTTTCTACAAATTAAAAAATTTCTCATGAAGTGAGGTACGAAAAGTAAGGATTTTATTGTGAGAAATGTCATAGACAAGGGCATTCAAAGGTGGTATACCGAGTGGGTGAAAGGAAACAAAAAATTGGGGATAGAAGTAAGGATACAAAAAATGCTATACAAGAAAATTGACAAGAAGTTTGGCGCGTGAAGCAATTGGATAAAGGGAAGGAAGTTCAGAGAGAATTGATAGATCCATGCATTGTTGAAGAACCATTAGAGGTGGCTCATGTTCAAGAGGGTGCAACGACATCACAAATTTTGCCAGTGGTTGAGACAGTTCCGCAAAGTGAGATGGAAATGGAGGAGTTTGTTCTTGAAGGTCTGAGGCCTAAAGTGGAGATTTTGCAGATGAACACAAAACGGTATGAGATTGAGCAGAGGGAGGAGATTGTTGAACTAGTCTTGGGTGCTCCCGACACTGATATTCTGATAGTGGAAGATGTTATAGTAGTGTGTGATCAGTTGATGACATCTAGTAATATGGTTTCAAAAATCTTAGAACAAGAGTGTACAATCATGCCCAGGTATGTCCCACATAATTGTGAATCGGATGGGCAGGTAGAGACAAATACTTTAGAGAAACTCCCATTAGAAAAAAGGTTATTGTTCAGATGATGATTTACATGTTCCGTTTGTTAAGTTGAAGGATATTAATGGGCAAAGTGAGAAGAAGTCTCAACGGGTTTTTACCCGTCCAAAGAAACTTGATTTATGATTAAACAATTCTAGTGTGGAACGTGTGGGGATTAGGCACGTCTAAAAGCCTTTTACAAAAGTTAATGATGAAATTTTTGTCTTCTATTTTGGTTCTTTTAGAGCCATTTTCTGATGAAAATCTGATGTCGCAATGGGCTGACTTTCTAAATTTTCTAAATTTTTGTGCATATGCATCAATGGGGGGTAAACTTTGGATGTTTTGGGAAGAGGAAGTGCACTTTGAGTTACAACATATGTCTGATCGAGTTATTTCGTGTATTTTTAGTTTCATGGACCAGAATTTCTTGGCTTCATTTGTTTATGCTAAATTTCGTCAAACAAATCGTCGGGAACTTTGGAATGATTTGGAGTTTGTAAAGAGGGATGATTTCCCTTGGTTAGTGGCGGGAGATTTTAATATCATCCATTCAGATTCGGAACGTATTGGTGGTCATACGAGGTCGTTACTTGCTTTGGAGAAATTTAATACTTGCTTGGACAACTGTGGTCTTATGGATTTGGTTGGTACTGGCAGCAACATGTTTTAGTGTAATGGTCGCAGTGGAAATTCTCGGAGTTGGGAAAATTTGGATAGGGTCCTCTATAATTCGAATCTTCTCCAATCTTTGTCAAATATTTATTTTGAGTATGGAAAGAGGAGGACTTCTGATCATAACCCATTGATTATTCGATTTCATAGAAATTTGCATCGGTATGGTCCTTCTCCCTTCAGGTATCAGAATATGTGGAGCACTCATCAGTCTTTTAAGTCTTGCGTGAAGAAAGCCTGGAGGGAGGAATCACATGGCACGGGTTTAGTTAGACTTGCTACTAAATTGAAACATACGAAAGTTGCAATCCAAAACTAGAACAAACAGGTTTTTGGACATATGTATCAAAATATTAAAAAATTGGAGGAAAGTATAGAAGTTCTAGAGGCTCAGCTTCAGGTTGGGTATTCGCCAAAAATGGAGGAAGATTTATTCCTTACTAAACTCAAGTTGGAAGCATGGGAAAAGAGGGAGGAGATTCATATTTCTCAGCTAGCCAAAAAATGTGGTTGGAGGCCGGAGATAACAATACAAAGTTCTTTCATGCATTTGTGAACCAAAAGAGGAAGAAGACTATGATTAATTCATTGAAACTTACAAATGGAGAAGTGTTGGATTCTATGGAGGCTGTTCATGAGGGTGCAGTAAGGTATTTTCGAACTTTTTTAACAGGTGTAGGCCTCGGTCGAATAGCTTACCTTATTCATATAATATCCTATGGTTTTTGAAGAGGAGAATATCGATGCAACTAGAGATTTTTTTATTGGGTCTCCTCTTCCTAGATTTTATTCTGCATCTTACATTGTTTTAATCCCAAAAGTTCAGAATCTCTAAAGTTTTGACAAGTTTAGGCCTATTACTCTTTGTAGTGTTATCTACAAAATTTTTTCAAAAATTATTATTGCAAAGATGACAAGTTTATTGTCTACATTGATTTCTCCAGAGCAGAGAGCTTTCATTCCTGGTAGAAGTATATTTGAAAATATTTCACTGGCACAAGAAATGGTTCATCCTCTGCATAAGAAATCTAATGGTGGATATGTAATGATCAAAGTAGACATGGCTAAGGCATATGATAGGGTCGATTGGGATTTTTTAAACTTGGTTATGAAAAGCTTTGGATTCTCGCGAAGATTCTGTGGTTTAGTGGCGAAATGTGTTTCCTCTCCTTGGTTCTCCATTATGATGAATGACACTTATAAATGTTTCTTTAAAACTTCTCGAGGATTTCGCCAAGGAGACCCTCTATCTCCTTATCTATTTATTATTTTACAGTAAGTTCTTTCTCGGCTTCTAAAGAAAAATTTTATGGAGAATAAGATAGGGGCTTACTATCATCCTCGTGGGGCGCCTTTGGTATTTCACCTTCTCTATTCGGATGACATTCTTATTTTTGCCAATGGTAAGAGAAGTTCCATTCGAATGCTTATCAAGACTCTTAAGAAATATGAGGATTGGTTAGGTCAAATCATAAATAAAGAGAAGTCAAGTATTTTTTTGTCAAAGAGAATTGCTTATGCTCAGACGAAATCCTTGTTAAGGATGACTGGCTTTGCGGAAGGAGGGTTCCCTGCTACATACTTGAGTGTTCCTTTGGTATCGGGTCATCTTACGGCCCATATTTTAGAGCCCCTAGTTGCTAAATTAAGGAAAAAGATAGCGGGTTGGAAATTTAAACTTTTATCTCAAGGGGGACGCTTAATTTTAATTAAGCATGTATTATCATCAATGGCGGTTCATCAATTAGTGGTAATGGACATTCCTAATATTGTCTTCACAAAGATAAATTATATGTTATCGAGTTTTTTTGGAGTGGAGTTAATGATAAAAGGAAAAGGAAAGGGTGTTCCTGGCCTAATATATGTATGTATGTTTGTGAGGGTGGTTTGGGTATTAGGGATTTTGAGGAAGTAAAAAATTCATTGCATAATGAAGTTTTTGTGGAGATTGTTAACTATGGATAATCTATGGACTCAATTCTTTAAAGCCAAGTATTTGAATAATAGACACCACTTGAGAGAAATGAAAAAGGAACCAGATTTTGGTGATCGATTGTTCGTGTAATTCCTGAAGTATTAGAGCATGTTTGTGTCCAAATTAAAGAAGGGTCGGCTTCTTTCTGGTTTGATCGATGGTTAGCCTCTGGTCCCCTTTGTGCTAAGGTTCAGGAAATTAGAAACCATAAGCTACGAACACGAGATTGTTGAGATAGAGATAGGTGGAATGTTGATTTATTAGCGGATCTAATGGGTGAAGATCAGGCTAAGGAAGTAATGAACTCTGTTATTTCTTGCAAGGAGGGTCTAGATATAGTAATTTGGGAACCTTCAATAGATGGGAAATTTACCACAGCAAGTGCTTGGGAAATTATAAGGGAGCGTAAATGTGATGCCCCGATTTTCGTACAATTTTTTTTTCTTTTAATAAATAAATAATCACGTCATAAATCCACAACATCCACAAATCGGCCACGTCAACAATCCTAGTACCATTCATACGACCCGACCCGCATTGGATACCGGGTAAAAAGTATTTTATTAAACAACCTAACAGCGGAAGCCAGTATATATACATAAGTCAGAATACAATACCCAGAGTATCAACATATATAAATACACAACACTATCTCATACCCAAAAATAATACAATCCTAGGAAACCACACCTCCCTAGTCAAAACTCACCCTATATCTCAGGGTCCCAGCTCCCTATGATCACGGAACTCTACCACCTGGCCTATCTCTGTTTCCTGAAAAATTTAGATAATTTGGGTGAGACACATCTCAGTAAGAAGGAATAGATTATTTACAGTGTGTGGCCAAATGAGTAGAATTATAATACACTTTACTTTTCAAATCACCATTTCATTTGAGAAATACACTGATATTCACAAACACATAATCATATAAATATACAACACAAGCTTTTATAAGCTTAAAAATCATTTATCAAATTTAATTATTTTCAACACATATTTACACGCGAAGTTCCTGAGAATAGGGAAGATTACCCGCCCATACAGGTAGCTTCCCTCTGCCCTAACACGTTATGCAGCCAGGTATAGCCACATCTGATACCCATCAGGGCACTCACCTTACTCAGTAAGCCCTCAGGCGGAGAGTTTCACTTCGCTTTAATTATTTATATTATTAACTCATAGTATTCCATTTCTCAATTTTATCATTCTTTATTTCTCAATTTCCATTCTTTCTTTCATTTCTCATTTTAGCCAATTTTATCATTCTTTCACTTTTCATTTCCACTTTACTTTCCGGCTCATGAGTATTCTTGGTATCAAATACCAACATCGCGTCTGTAACTCATGGCCACCTTGAGGATCTTTCTATACACACTATGCTTCCCCCCATGGTCAAGGTTGTGCGGCCCGAAGGCTGGATCTAACCGCGGTTGGCCGACCCAGTTAAATCAAATATTATATCACATATCGCGTCTGTAGTACGACTGGCCAGCCTAATACCCTGATCCGGACTCAGGGGGCCCAACAACCCTACACAATGGCACAGTCGACTGTCACGCCACACGCTCCAAGAGTCCGTGTGGTTGCACTAACACCACTCGCAACGGTACCGTGCTAAATATCATAACCATCCAACAGGGTTTACCACCACATACCCGCAATCATTATGCGGTATTGGCATTTCATCAATTATATTCCAGTTTATCACAATTCAGTTCAATATAAATATTCTCATCATTTTCTGTGCACATTTCATCATCTCGTAATATCATATATCATATTTCATGTATTTTTCACATTTTCCCAAAATACTTATTTCTCATGCAAATAATTTTCACTCACAAATAAATACCACATTTCATTATTTTCCAATATCAATAATTCACAAAATCCCATTTTCCAGGCAAAACATTTCTACTCATATAATAATACCATATTACATTATTTTTCACTAATCAGATCAGTAATTCTCATTTCAATATTTTCTCAGAAATTACACATTATTATATTTTACACTCCAAAATATCACAATTTACAATTACTCAAATGCCACACAATTTATCTGATATTTATATCATAATAATTTTCAGACAAAATCTCATATGCTCAATTTCACATATTCATTCTAATAATAATTCTAAAAACACTGCTATAATTTATTCCCCTTACCTGACTTACTGAGAGTCTCCCTAGAATCTCAAATTCTACGTCCTTGGCGTCTGAAATTCAACTCCTACAATTTACATTTTCCCCAAATTAATTAATCTATTTCTTCAAAATAATACCCATCTAGCCTTCCCTAGACTCCATATACCTCAAATTAATATTTAAACTATTATTTAACACCCCCACTTAATTTTCTAAATTTAGCCTACGGGTCCCAAAATTACACTCGCGGTGCTCACTCGGGCCCTAAATTCCAGAAATCCTACTTCAACCCAAAATACTTAATATTTTAGCATTTTTAAATTAATGCTAATTAATTAAAAATAAGCCCCCTAATAATCGTCGCACCCCAAATTTGGACTTTTGACCCGACACCCCCACGAGAATTCCGTCCCACTAGACTTATAGAGAATCATCCCTAGATTCTCGTGGTGGTGTCCGTTCGTCAATTGGGCTTATATTTTGCAAGAAATTAAAGAAAAAGGGGAAAATGGCTTACCCCAGGGAATACGCTTACGCCGCTCCTACCACCGATTCGCTCCGGTAGAAATGACGGCAGTGGCGAATGGAGTCCAGTGGTATTTTCGGATTTTCGATCGGGCGAAAATTCGTCACGAAATCGAGGAGAGAGGGAGAGAGAACGTGAGGAGAGAGAGAGAGATTGCAGAGAGTTACAGAGAAAAGAAAAGAAAAGAAGAAGAAGAAGAAGAAGAATAATACTAATAATAATAATAATAATAATAACAAATATACTTGAATCTCCTGAAGCTTGTTGAAGCTTCAGGAGGATAATAATAATAATAATAATAATATTTAATTAATATTAATAATATTTTTTTAATAAAAAAATTAATTTTAATTAATTAATTTTTTTTTCTTTTTCTTTTTAAATTCGTTTAATTAATTAATTAATTAATATTTTTTAAAATTTTATTTTTTTTATTTTTTTTATTTTTTTGGAATCATTCTATTAATCTTTTATATCTCTTTTTGGGGTTTTTACAGTAAAGATGAATTCTTAGTTGCAAAATGGATCTGGCATCCTATGTTGCCAAAACGAGTGTCAATTAGTATGTGGAAGTATTGGTTCGCTTGTCTTCCAATTGATACTTGTATTAAAGAAGTAGGTGTTCAGATGGCATCTCGGTGTGATTGTTATTCAAATGTCAAGATTGAATCTCTAGACCATATGTTTTGCACGAGATCGTTCGCTCAAGAGGTACGAAAACAAGCAGCAGTGGCGTTGGGTGTTAGTTGTATAACAACGAATACATGGAAAGCCAGAGTTAATGTCTGGTTTAGTTGTGCAAGATGGGCCTCACAGTTAAGCATTTTGGAATCAATTCATAATTCGATGAGAACTGTGTGGCTTGATATTAAATATTGGCTGAGATCCATTTCGGACAAGTTAACTAAATGTGCACCTGCTTCTTACACAAATATTGTAGTATGTGTAATACTTTTCACAATCTATTTATGTACATTTCTCTTATACATTTTTAATGTTTTTCTTGGTTCTATCTTTCACATTCTTAGTTAGTATATTCATTTTAAAACAAAAGAAAAAAATTTGGTATTATTTTGCCATCAAAGCATTATTTCAACCTCCGTGATTATCAGAATATTCATTTGCGAAGAGATTCTATGCTCGATATTAATGTTGACATCCTTGTTTACACCTTTTATTAGTATCATACTATGCATGATTGATAAACTTTGCTTTTCTTAGTGATGGTTGTTTGTTAGTGTCGATTGTAAGTCTTTGAAAATAATTTTATTTGTGTGATATTTGTCTAATTTTATAATACTTTATGCAAGATTTTACGAATTTTGTGACCACAACTGTTTTTTTTTTTTTTTCTCTTGGAATATTACTATTGTATATTTATATTAATACTTATAAAATGAAAAAATAAATAAATTTCATGAAGTACATGAAATATGAAAAGGCTATTACTTTCTAGATAACTTTTTAAATCTAGACAATTGTCTCAAAATAGGTTAATATCTTCTGTTCTAAATTTTAATAGTCTACAAAGGAAAAAACTTATGTACCATGCCGTACCTGCCCTCCTTAGTTGATTCGTGTATAATTATAGAAATTCACTTGAAGTGCAAACTTGTGAAATGAATTCTACTTTTACACTTGCTCATAATTTCAGCCAATTGATTAGAACATACCCAATTGATCCACACAATGTACTTGAAGAATTTATTTATATTTCAACAAGAATTAGTTATTGAATTTTGGGATAATTATATTTGTAAAATTTCTTTTTTGGTAAAATATCTTCTTCCATTATTTGTCCTATTTAAGAATGTTTTATCATTATTACAGAGAAGGGGGGGGGGGGGGGTGGGGCGGGGGGAGAATAAACATGGGAATCACATATTCCCAAAAATCAAAGTAGAATTTTGTTCTCAGCAAAGATAGTACAACATGGTACACACCAGGTACACATGGAATTCTTTGTTTGCTCCTTCTACAATGGTGAAATCTATAATGCCAACAGTCGGTGGCTTTAAATCAAAAGCAAGAAGTCCCATTTAAGAAGATTTTCACATCTTCGAAGGCAATGCTTTTTTCTGGCTAGACCCAGTCCCAATATTTTCTCCAGCCAAACGCTGCTTTTGTAGTTTTTCTTTGACCTTGAAGAGGACTGCATGCACTTCATCAAAATGAGGTCTTGTAGCATTTTTTGTGTTCACAATCCATTGCTGAACTTTCTTGTATGGACCTAATATTCTATTCCGATCCTTCTCATCCAAAATCTAAACGCAACAACAGTTTTCATGAGTAGAGGTATCCCTCCTAGGGTTTTTTTTTCCTGGCATCTCTCTCTTTCAAGAAAGGAGTAAGAAAACAACAACAGTAACAGGGAAAAGAAACTGAGTTGGATCCTATTACCTCTAGCTGCATAATTTCACACACTAGGCTGAGATCTGCAATGGACGGTTGAGAGCCACCCAGCAAGAAGCGCCCATCCCCCTTTAGCCAAAAGGATTCAATTTTTGAAAGAGACTTGAACAAAACCTTCTCTGCTTCAGCAGCTGCTTCTAGATTCAAAGGCCGGCCGAGCACAGGCGCTAGTGCAGTATTTTGAACCAATGTTACTGAAAAGATAAGCCTAAATTAAGAAACCATGACCTATAGCTATAGGAAGGGATAGGAAAAGATAAACCTGCACTAATTAAGTACATTTTTCACTTGATAACATTATTATAGATACACCAAGCATTACTAGGCATACATACAACATTGCAACATTTAGTGGCGCCTGTGTACTTTATCATAGGATAGGGAATAGGCATACTCATCACAAATGTGTTTTGTGTGTAATTTTCAATTTGCAACGGTCAACCCAATGCATCTATAGCCCATCAGACCATGACATCCACCATGGTGCCTCCTAAGTCCCAACCTTTTGTGGATAAACTATTTTTTTAACTGAGAAGTGAAAGAGTTAGAGAATGTCATATATGAAACTCAAAGGAGAGGGATTCATGGACCATGGTGATAGGGACACTTCAAGACTGAAGCTACAGAAGCCTCCCTGACGCTATTAAGCCTACATAGGTCAATTGCAAGGGCCAGGGTGCCTCATGAATGCAGAACATTTCTCATCTGTGGAATAGGCCAACTTCACTACCAAGGCAGCTGACAAAAGCTCCAGCCCCTCCCAACTCCACCAAGGCTGCTTACGGAATCTTAGCTTGATGCCTAGAGATGAGGACCTCTAAACCACAACTGACTGGTTTTTCCATTTCATGAAGAATTAAAAGACTAGGATATTGTCTAGCAAGTAAATTGGTCCTGGCTCACCTTCCAAATGATTGAAGAGACTTGTTATCAACCTAAATTTACTTACAAAATAAAGTAGACCAGAGAAAAGAATAGACATATTGGAAGTTACATAGTCATCATTTAATAACTTCAAGCTTCTTTAAAATCCAAATATGAAGCACCTGCACCAAAGCGTAAATTGGAGTGATGCCAATCCAACACAGAGTGGATCTTAGCTCTTCTAAAAAGATCAGCTGGATACCTGAAAGTATGAGGGAAAAATTTTAAGAATAATTAAAATTCTTAGCTCTGTGCACTGGATCTTGCATATATAGATACACACATGTGCAAGTGCAAATTAATCATGATGCAAAATATGGATTTTAGAACCAAATATGTCAATTAAATATCAATGCATAAATGAAAACGCACCATATGCTGAAAAAAAGAATATATATCATTGCAAGCTATTTCACATGGATATCAGAACACTGCATGTTTATACTATATAGTTGTTTGATATATCTAATTCAAAATTCTTATGACAGTTGGACACAGTCCTCTACTTAATTGAAAAATGTTGATGTGACACAGCCTATGTTTCATGGAAATTTTTTTGTAAAATTGGAATGAAGTCAGAAAAACAATAAAGGCATACGAGGAAGCTTAACTTACCAATGATCTGCAACTCCAGGAAATGAGCAAGCAATATAGATGAGGATTGCATGACTGCAAAGGAAAAGAACGAAAGTCTCATGAAAGCCATGAAAGTATTAGAAGCAGGATATATCCAATGCATAGCTAGATAATAAATTAAAAGCAGCAACCAACTCCTAGATTTTTGGAAACTAGGAAAGTGAAAAATCACAAAAGCATAATTTATGATATTTATAGATGAATCCCTGACAAAAGATCCATTTATATTTTATGAGAACGCTAGGGCAATGCTCTAGTTCAAAAGTTGCATGATATGTATGCATGCCAAATACAGTGATGGATGCAACCAAATAGCATAGAATTTCAAATTTTTCTTACATTTTAACCACTGGCATGAACTAAATGATCAATTATGATACGCTTATGAAAACCAAATAGCATGCCAGGAACATAAGATGACAAGCAGCTGAAGTACACCTCCATATTTATGTTTAATTTAAACAAAGATGATGATCTACTGAAGTGAGTTGCTTTTAGAAATGAACAACCCTCATTTGCTCAGAAGTCATTTGTAATCAAATAGCAACCCACATGGAGGATTAAATCAAATGGTTAGTAGATTTACAAATGAATCCATCAATTACATTTGATTAAATCAAAGAGATTGGAGGCTGAGAGCAATGATGAAAACAACATTACGATCCCACAAAAAGGATAGAAAGCAAAGACAAACAGACAAAACAATGTAAATACTATATTATGATGATTTGCTTTGGGTTAAAAAAAAAAAAAAAGGATAAATAGTAGTTTTATTTTGGGAAATGAGGGTCATGCAAATAGTATTTGAAACAGTAGGGTCCTTTGGTTTGGCAAAAGGAAATGATTTTTGGTTGAGATGATTTTTTTTTCTTTGAATTAGTTAGTAGTATGTTTTGGAGCATTTGTAGATGGAACATCTAAAACAATGCGTGCATAAGTGGATTATGACATGCTTTGGGTTTTGTGGATTGAGGAAAAGATTAGAAAGAAGAATAAAAGGGAAAATGAGTTGTGTACAGAAAATCTGCTTAAATTTGTGCAAGTACATTATGTATTATGTATATGGTAGCGTTCTAAATGCATGGCAGCAAGTTCAATGCCTACTGAGCAGCACAAAATTATAATAAAGCAGTGAATGGTACATGGCAACAGAGCAAGGTGCTGGCATTAATCACCTAACTCAAAGACCCTCTCTCCCATAGTCCATAGAGCAAGGCAGCACGTCCAATGCCAGCAGGACTTACGTACTGTCTAACAGTACACCATGTTCTATGACAAACCACTTGAACCCTGGATGTTTGTTCGAACACTGCTGGCCATTTGTCTTTTTAAGCTTCTTTGGGTAAGCTCTGAATTTTGATCTGCTTAGATCCCTAGAGTTCAGCTAAGAAGAGTATTTGGGGCACTAGTTATAGTTGGGCGAATTCCCAACTTGATCTTTTAAGGTCCTTGAGTGCAGGTTAGATGAAATTTTGAGCTTATATGTCACCCTCACTCACTTTCCCTCCCTCTCTTTCTCTCTCTCTCTCAAACACTAAGTGTGATATGGTGCTGGGTACTGAAACCGTAACTGGTTAATTTAATGGCAAATATCGAAGCAACCAACATTTTGGCTTTACATGATATGAGATAAAAACTAGAAAGAAGACAAACCTGCAGGGCTTTTAGCACAGAGATTTAGAAAAAAAAAATACAGAGTATTGTATTTGTGAAAACCATGAGTACCCACAGATGACCTGTCTTGCAGCCTCAGATTATCTTTTTCTACAAGTACTAATGCCAATATGATATGTTCTAGCCTTCTTGGCAAGTCAAGATACAAAACCTAAAGGTCTTCCCATCCCCACTGAGGAAAAGGAGGATTGGGTGCTGACCTTCTTGAGGATAACAATTAAAAAGTAATTAATTATTGTTGATATTAACACAATTTTCTGAATTATGGTTCGTTACTATTATTTTGAATACTAGTTATAAAAGTGTGTCCCCAGGTCACAAGGTTCACCACTTTGCTAGGGTAGGCTGAGGGTAGTCCTAGTGTATGCAGCATTACCCCTGTTTTTATGCAGAGAGGCTGTTTCCTTGAATAATAGTTACGCTATCCAAAAGAAATTGAATATTAGTTAAGGGGTTTTATGAATTAGCATGTCATTTGCCATTTAACATGTAATTTTCTTAGATTTTCTAAGACTTCGTGGCGGGATATTATTTACCATTTGCAATGTGCACCTGTGGCTCACGCTAAGATGATAAATGTCTGGAGATAATAATGTTTGACATCTTTAGTGACATTGATGTTTTTTCTGATGGTATTGTTATGTATTTCAAGCCATTGATGATTTTATGATAGTAAAGCCATGTCTTTCAAATGTAGCACGGCAAGCCAACCAATCATGTACAAACATTGCCAGGTCTCCAATAGTGTAAATCCAAGGCAGTCCAAGAAATGAAGACATAAAAATATGCAAATATATTCACGTGTCAACTAAAGTGATGGCCGCCAACTCCACCTATGCCTAGAGATCCAAACCTTATGACTGTCTCATGTCTTTCTCTTTATGATATTTTAAAAAACATTTATTTTTGTATTCAATCTTTATATGTAGAGAAAAGTTTTATGTATGTGATTCCTACTTTAGACAATGTAATATGTTTATGTTTTTTGTTCAATAAATTTAATTTTTGGTTTACTTCTATTTGTACAAGATAGTTATTACATCTCTTGATTGGCTTTATAGATGCACTTTGGCTTAAACTTTAAAGACACAAATGATAAATAAAGTCATGTGTTTTGCCTTCAGATTCTTTTACTAGTGGCTTTGAATTTCTTTTGCAGTGATTTCTTTCACCACTTATTATCTTAGCAAGAAGTATTCTACTTTTAGTCCTATAGCAGCAGTTTGCTCCAATTTTTCCAGTGATTTTTGTGGCCACTGGTAAAATTCAACCTTGCAACGATAATCAAAACCATTGGTAAATGGGGCAACCTGCAAAGCTTTAGGAGCATTTCTGTTCTTAACAAGCAACTGTATTAGTTACTGCTACATGTTTTAGCAGTGGTTTCTTTGACCTATACTAGTGATTTTGGCCGCTAGTAGATACATAATTTTTTGTCCTTAAATGTGTGTGTGTGTGTATCATGTCATTCAGTTGTAAACAAACTCAGATTTTGCAGTGGAAATTAAACGTAGCAACAATGAAGAACAAATATTGAACACACACACGCAGTATATATGAAAGCAAGAACAACAACGCAAAGAATTACGTGGTTCGGCAATGGCTACATCCATGGGAGCAATCGGCAAAGGCACTATATAAGTGTCAAAGAACACAATACAATACTTTTACAATGATCTTCTTCTTTCTCTCTCTTTGAAAATATACCCAGAATGGTATATTTATAAACACTTCGGAGGTTTCCCTCCAAACCCCCAACTACACTAACGTTCACATTCAAAATTTGAAATCAACCTCACTATCTCGAGCCAAACCGTTGACGGTTTTAGGCAAACTGTCAACGGTTTTGAGATACCGAGAGCAAACCATCTCAGTAACATTCAGACAGCCGTCGACGGTTACTTCGACGGAAAGATACTAAGAGCAGACATTCTGAAATTTCAGCCAAACCGTCGACGGTTTCCCCCAATACTAATTCAACTATGCTTTTCTTCCTTGTGTATGTCCACCACTCAAGAATATAAGCCACCAAACACAACAATCTCCACCTTGGCGAATTTCTGCCCCTTAGGAGAACCCAAAAAAACATAGTCAGCCTGATGCACTACCTTGACCTTAGAACGTTAGGTTGTATCCCTCTCCCCTCTAGCACTTGGAGACATGAAGCAAGTCCAAGGAATGCTTGAACTTATCAGTAGTAACCGGTTTTGTCAAGATGACTGCTGCGTTTTCAGATGAGTGAACCTTATTTAATACAAGTTCACCTGAAGTAATCAATTCCCAGACCCTATGGAACCTTACATCAATATGTTTCATTCTAACATGGTATACTTGATTCTTCGCCAAGTAAATAGCACTCTAACTATCACTATGCAGCACAACTCCACCTTGTTGTATACCCAACTCCTTGACCAAACCGGTAAGCCATAAGGCTTCCTTTGCAGCTTCGGCAATTTCCATACATTCAGATTCAGTTGTAGACAATGCTACCAAGGATTGTACCATAGACCTCCAACATATAAGTCCTCCTACAAGGGTAAAGACATAACTCATTGTAGACCTTCTGTCATCCATATCCCCTACATAATTAGCATCAACAAACCCCAACACTGATGGACTATCATGTTGCTTGCCGAACATGATGCCATAACTAGAAGTACCCCATAAGTATCTGAAAATCCATTTAACGGCTTCCCAATGTTGTCTTCCTGAATTAGAGAGAAACTTACTCACCACACTTACTGCATGTGCTAAGTCTGGTCTTGTACACACCATGGCATACATTAAACTCCCCACGGCGCTAGCATAGGGGACCTTTGACATGTGCCGAATATCATCATCCGTACTTGGACATTCAGCAATAGACAATTTAAAGTGACTCGCTAGAGGTGTACATACCGGTTTAGCATTAATCATGCTAAACCTTTCCAATACCTTCTCCACATAACCGCCCTGAAATAGCCACAACCTCCCTGAAGTTCTATCTCAGCAAATCTCCATCCCAAGTATCTTCTTGGCTGGACCAAGATCCTTCATGTAAAACTTTTTATGCAAAAGATCAATTAACTAATTTACCTCAGTTAAATCCTTCAGATCTATTAACATGTCATCGACATACAACAATAAGAAAATGAGAGAATCATCATCAAACTTCTTCACATACACGCAGCAGTCATACTCACATATTTTGTGGCCTATCCTAATCATATATGAATCAAATTGTTTGTACCATTGCCTCGGAAACTGTTTCAGCCCATAAAGAGACTTCTTCAACTTGCAAACTAAGTGTTCTTGCTCGAGTTCACTGAATCCCTCCGGCTGTACCATATAAATCTATTCCTCAAAGTCACAATGGAAAAATGTTGTCTTCACATCCATTTGTTCCAAATGCATATCAAAATGAGCTACTAATGTCAACACTACCTTGATGGAAGTGTATAGGACCACAGGTGAAAAGATTTCACCATAATCTATTCCCTTTTTCTGTGAGTACCCTTTTACCACGAACCGTGCCTTGAATTTCTCTCTTTCCATTTCTGAAATTGTTTCCTTCTTCCTATATACCCATTTGTAGTCTATCGCCCTCTTCCCATCTAAAAGCTCCACCAACTCCCAACTTTGATTTTTATGCAGTGACTCTATTTCCTCAATCATAGCACCCATCCACCTACTTTTCTCTTGGTTGTGCACTGCCTCTTGAAAAGTAATTGGATCATTGCAACTGGTAATAAAAACATAAGATACTAACTCTTCAAACCCATACCTTGGCGGTGGTCTAATAGTGCGTTTGGATTTTTGTATAGGAATATTGTCAACTTATTGGTTTCCCGAGCTAGAACTCCTCGCAACTAAAGGATCAAGATCATTGTCATTGCCCTGAGTTTCTAACTCCACCTGCACAACATGCTCATCTCTGCTCCAGTTTTCTGGCTCCTGTTTCTCTTCATCATCAACTTGAGTACGCTTCACCATAACTTTCTCATAAAAAACTACATCCCTATTGATCACCACCTTATTTGCCATTGGATCCCATAGCTTGAACCCCTTCACACCCTTTTGATACCCCAAAAAGATGCAACGTCTCGACTTTGTGTCAAGCTTTGATCTCTCCGCACTATACACATGAACATAGGTTGGACAACCAAATACCTTCAATCCGGAATAGTCTACCGCATTTACTGTCCATACCTCTTCTGTCACTTTCCCCTGTAGTGATACCCTTGGCGACGGTTTACCAAGAAACAAGTCATACTAACTGTCTCGGCCCAGAAGTTCTTCGATAGTCCGGTATTAAGTCCGAGACACCGAACTCTTTCAGCTAGAGTTCGTTTCATCCTTTCAGTCACACCATTTTGTTAAGGTGTCCGTGTCCAGTGAACAGTGAACTGTCTCTTAATGCTCTGCTACTCACAAAACTCCATGAACCTAGAATCAGCGTACTTAGTCCCATTGTCTGACCTGAGGCATTTGATTCTCCTTCCAGTCTGGTTTTCCACTTCAATTTTCCACAACTTAAACCTGCCAAACGTATCAGACTTGTGCCACATGAAGTATACCCAAACTTTCCATGAGTAATCGTCAACAAAGCTCACAAAATAAACATGTCCTCCCCGTGATGCCACTCTAACAGGCTCCCAAACATTAGAATGTATGTAATCAAGAATACCTTCCGTTTTGTGAATAGCTGATTTGAATTGCGCTTTATTTTATTTCCCAAGAACACAAAACTTGCAAAAATTCAGCTTACATGTTTTCATACTTTTCAAGAGTTTCCTCTTATAAAGTTCTTTCATACCATGTTCACCCATATGCCCAAGTCGAATATGCCACAAAATGGTTTCATCAAATTCAGAATCTACAACTGCAACTCCACCTACAACAATAGTTCCCTGCAGTGTATAAATATTTCCATCTAACTTTTGTCCTTTCATCACCATCAGATTACCTTTGCCACCATTATAATCTCACTTTAGGACTTGTAAGTGAATCCATTACAATCCAAAGTGTCAAGTAAAATGAGACTCTTCCATAGGTCCGGTATGTGTCTTACATTACTCAAGGTTCTCACAGCACCATCAAACATTTTGATTCTAACACTTCCTATGCCAATGATTTTACAAGAGAAATCATTTTCCATAAGAACTGAACCTAAATTTACCAACCTATAAGTGTTGAACCACTCCTTATTTGGAGTCATATGGTAAGAACATGCCAAGTCTAGGATCCACGAGTCCGTGAGGCAGTCCGACCCCGACGAAACTGAAAGTACATCACCATCACTGCAACCTGTATTTTCTTCTTAAACTACGTTTACTGATTTTGAAGTCCTTTTATGCTTTTTCGCATTTCCTTTCTTCTAATCCGGACACTCCAATTTAATGTGCCCTTTTTTATCGCACTTATAACACCAACTATCCTTTTTCTTCTTGAATTGAGTTTGGGATTTTTGACTCAATCCTTTTCCTTCTCCGTGTGAATTTTCATCGCAGATTTTCATCCTTTGATGAAACCCCAACAACGCACTTGTCACCTCTTTCAAGTTAAGGGTCTTTTTCCCCTATGTAAGAGTGGTAACTAGATTCTCATATGTGTGAGTCGCTAACAAGGAATTTAGTAGCATCAACACCTTATCATCCTCTTCAAATTTCACTTCAACTCGCATTAAATCACTTATGATTTGATTAAATGCGCTGATGTGCTGGTTCAAGTTTGAACCCTCCACCATCTTAAGCCAATAAAGACGCTGCTTAAGAAAAAGTTTGTTTGTAAGGGATTTGCACATGTACCGACTTTCAAGCTTTTTCCAAACAGCCGCAAGAGAATCTTCCCCCATGACGTGATAAAGCATTTCATCGGCCAAACACAATCATATTGTAGCAACAACCTTTGCCTCTAATTCTTTCCAATTAGCCTCATCCATACCTTCCGGTTTAACACCGTACAAGGCCTTCACCATCCCTTACTGCACAAGCAAATCTTTCACTCTTCTCTGCCATAAACCAAAGTTACCGATGCAATCAAATTCAACAACGTCAAATTTTGCAAACGAAGTACCCGATGCCATAACAACAAGTGCTCTAATACCAATTGTTGTGAATAAACTTGGATTTTGCACAACAAAAATTAAACGCAGCAACAATGAAGAACAAATACGGAACACACACGTGCAATATATATGAAAGCAAGAACAACGCAAAGAATTACGTGGTTCGGCAATGCCTACATCCACGGGAGCAATCGACAAAGGTTTCGCTATATAAGTGTCAAAGAACACAATACAATACTTTTACAATGATCTTATTTTTCTCTCTTTGAAAATATACCAAGAATGGTATGTTTATAAACACTTCAGAGGTTTCCCTCCAAACCCCCAACCACACTAACGTTCACATTCAAAATTTGAAATCAACCTCGTTGTCCCGAGCTAAACCGTCCACGGTTTCAGGCAAACCGTTGACAGTTTGAGATACCAAGAGCAAACCATCTCAGCAACATTCAGACAGCCGTCGACGGTTACTTCGACGAAAAGATACCGAGAGCAGACATTCTGAGATTTCAACCGTTGATGGTAAGAGCCAAACCACCAACGGTTTCCCCCAGTGCTGATTCAACTATGCTTTTCTTCCTTGTGTATGAACCACTTAAGAATATGAGCCACCAAACACAACACATTCAATAACTTGATATTGGAGAGCTATCTTTTACTATCTTTTTAGATGTGAATGTGCACGGGAGCCCACCCAGAAATTATGCATTCAATTAATATATTTCCTATAGATGTATTGTGCATGGAAGCCACACCAAATCAAGCCATGGTTAATCTTCCAATTTGTAATTCAATTCATATAATTTGTATCAATTCCACACCAAATCAATTCAAATCTTACTAGTGAATCGAAAAACAACTTAATCATTGCCGAATCTATTAATTCACTGTGTGCATCTAAGGACTCCATCTAAATCCATATATTCAAACAAATTTAGACCTATCACATCCTAATAGGCCCGATAGATTTGAAATCCCAAAAACAGCATTTCTTCTTCTTTTTTTTATTGGTTTTATTTTAACATGATCACTTTTCATTCCTCGTCAACGGCTTTATGCCAATTTTGTGCTAAAAAATGGAGAAATTGAACTTTAGGTTTCATGCAGACTTCACAAAACCATTGTTTACTCTTGGAGGAGGGTAATGTTCTACCACTTAGAAGAAAGAGCAGCAGAACGCTCTTCGGCTAAGGTGGTACTCATATTTCATCATGTTGTCAAGATTCAAAAGTAGGTATTTTTAGTAGTTTGTCCCATCATTACCATTTTTTTAGGTTAATTTTTTTTTTTTCTTTTTAATTAGAGAAACTGCATAAAATATGATTTTTTTTTTTTAATTGTTGATAAACATCAAAGGTTCAGTGTTTTTTTTCCTTGATTCCTTCCCCTAAACAACATAAAGTTCTTTTTTTTTTTTTAACTATTTTGTTTGTTGTTCATATGTCAATATATGCATGTCATTTGGACTTGATTTTTAACATTTGTTCTGAATCTTACAATTGGATTTGATTTGAGATTCAAGATTCCCTGAAATTGGAATTTTGATTCATGATTTAACCTCAATTTGACAAGCATGAATTAAGCAAGGAATTAAAGTAATCATGCAACAAATTTAGAAATATATAAATAAATAAAAATAGTAGAGACCCAATGATTCATATTGGCATTCAAGTCCGTGTGTATACACACACACACACATGTAATTGTAGGTCCAATATAGGTGATAAGTTTAGACCATGAAAGATCACCTTAGCCTTTTCAAATTGGCAAGAAGAAAACTTATGGGGACTGCGATCATTATGTAAAGGCTGCTATAGTCGTTATACGACCACTATATGACTATTACAGCGACAATAATTTTATTTTATACTTTTCACTTCTCACTTTTGTTTTTGACGCTCTTTCATAAATCATTCTCAATATACTACATGGAGATTGGGAGGGGGGGGGGGTTATAATGAGGATGATAATGATACAAATTTACTGTTTTTTTAAAAACTCACAAGAGATGCATTACTAAACAATTTGATAATACTAACTTGTTAAGAAAGTATTTTATTTTGATAATATTAGCAATTTGATATTTATCTATATTTTTCAACTTCAACCTTATTTTCTTTTCTAGTTATCGTATATTTAAATTATTCATATGTCTCATGTGTCCAATAGATTAATCAAGAGTATAATGTATTTTGTTTCATTAATTAATTTATCACACATAAGAATTTATAAAACATAAGAATAATGAAAAAGTATAAATACGCACGCATGTAAATTTTCAGTCAATGGTAGTTTAAAACAAATGTAAATTTCTTCCCTTGCCAAAGAACTTAATTAGTTGAACTAAAGGATCCAAAATACATTAACCCTATGTTTTGAGAGGTCTTGGATTTGGATTTTAAAAATAAAATATATACAAAAAAAAAAAAGGCAGCCCGGTGCAAAAAGCTCCCGCGTATGCAGGGTCTGGGGAAGGGGCCAAAATTGTATTGAAAATTTTTCCAAATCCATCATAATCCAAATCCAAGGTCCAAAATCCGTGCTCCTAAACATAGTATAAAACTCTTTCTAAAAAAGGCTAAAATCTTAAAACATTAAAATACACTAACATGCATAAGGTTGTGCGTGCTTGAAAAAAATTCACGGCCATTGCACCCGCTTCCCTTTATGTAACATCCGCTATTCATACTTCCCACTACATCCATTACTGTCACATGTTATAGTACCCGCTACTGCAGTTTAAAACCATGATCCTAGGAACTTTTTAGATTTAAATTTATGTGCATTGAGTAATATGGTAATTTAATAACTATGATTCCATTATCCCAATTTTATTTCTCACAACAAAATAGGAATGGAATTGACATTCCATTCTAATCTCGATTCCATGCTTCAATCAAGCAATAGAATGGAATGACACATTCCATTCCATTTGACTCTCAACATTTTGATTCAGTGAAAGAAAGCACTGCCACTAAAGATCAGAACATCCTGATGAATTTATGAACATCTAAATGGATCTAAAAATAAGCACGATGAGGACCAAGCTGCCATCATATCTTGGTTCATATCAGATATTAAAGGTGGAACCCGTGACAAAAAATAACACAAAACACATTTGAAGCTTAAGCTAACAATGAGTATTTCAACGCACAGAATACCACCATACTCCAAATTATATTCACAAAAGTAATAGTTCATAGGTGATGATTGAAGAAGTGAATGAAGAAAATTTTAAAGTACCTCTCGAACAGCTTAAATCTCCCATCGAATATCACCGGAAGTTTCCGCATTGGGTTTATGCCTGAAATTACACCACCGCAAACTAATAAATAAATAAATCGGGCAGCTAGAACTTTCGTCCAACATGGACAGTGCATTCTCTGAGATGCATTCGGATTGTTCTTGTTCAATAATTGAAACAACACCTACATGATAATATCTCAAAACCCATTAATCTTACAAAGACGCACTTTCAAACTCAGGAGACAGCTGCTGACCCTTGGCAATATGTACCCTAACCTCCTCAAAATCGATCCCGTTCACCCTTCAAACGAACGAAACAAAATCAAAATCAAAATACAGAACAGCAACCGCGAACAGCAGAACAAAAACGAGAAATGGGTTGAAACCCAGAAACGCTGAAGAAGAAAAATTACTTGCAGAAGAGAAGAACGGCACGACTTGGCTGGGACATCCGATCGGCGTATATTTTCAAAGTCATTTTTCACTTCTCTTTGGTTCTGGGATTCTCCTCTTCTTCGGTTGATAATGATTGAATGAACTCTGCTTCTGTATCTATTCAACTCTGCTTAAGGTCAAGCCAACGCTCAGCCACCGCCGATCCGTCATCGCTTTACGCCCTGGCGGAAATGGCTTTGTTTAATCATGCGAAGACTCGCGCGCGCACCTACGCGCAGCGTTTCCTTTATTAAAGTAGCATTAATTATCTATTAGTTCAACATTTCTTTTATTAAAATAGTGTTGATTATCTAGGTAAGTGGCAAATTTAGCACTTTTTTTTTATTCAAAGATGATGACCTTCATTTATTTATTAATAAATCTTCACTTTTAATAAACAAAAAGGTCAATGAAATTGATTAAAGTAACACTTGATTCTTGACACGTTGAGAATTTTTTATGTTACCCTCTCTTTCTCATCCCATATTCTCTCACAATAGAGGAAATGGTCCAATGAAAGATTCCAATAATTTTTTTAATTATTTTAGTTTTTTAAAAAAAACTTTTCCCCTTTTTTTAAAATAATTCTAAATCATTTTTTACCACCTTCTTTTTTAATATTTTTATATTATAAAATTAATCTAAATTATTTGAGAGAATTGAATCTGCTTAGAAAGACCCTAGGTTGCAAAATAGTGTCTAAGATCTTAAATTGACTTAAGAGTTTTTAAATTTTCAATTCACCTCTTTTTGAGTTCACACCAATTATATTAATTATTGATGATAAGAGAAATTATTAATCTAATTAATGTTTTCAAAAATATTAATTCATTTATCATTGGTGGTTAAATGAATTTTAAATTCTATTCTTAAACAATAAGATTACTTTTTTTTATTTATAAAAAATTTTACATCTTGAAATTGAAATCACATTAGGTTCAAGCTCCTGAAAATATAACTGTTGTATTTTAAACATTTTGAATTAACTTGTAGAAAAATAAATACAATAGTATATAATTTGAAGACAATCATCATGCACATACTACAATGCTCAATTCAAATTTAACGTATACAATATTATCACCAAACAATTTAATTTCTAAATTTACAAAGTATACTAACATAGATATGTCTAATTTTGTTTTCACTTATAATATAAGAATCTGTATCATTCTCACAATAAGCTAGGCGAGTGCTCCAATGTTGTGAGTTGCACATATGCTTCAAAGCAAAATACTAGCTTTCAAGCACATCCAAAATAATAGGAGGAAAAATTAAATTCTTTCTAGCATCATTTTAGAGCAATGGATTAAAGTCTCGTGTCCTCTCAATGAACAGATTATTACAACATGGTTATTTATCATTTTTATGCAAAGTAGAAAACCATTTTGAAGTTAATTAACTAGATGTGGTCTCACGCTTCCATCTAAGAGTATTTTTCAAGTTAATATCCCTATGGAAAATTTGCTGTAATTATAAAAGAGACACTTTCAATTGAGTTAGGGATTAAACTCATAAGCAAGGTCAATTAACAATAGATAATACAATAAAATGTAGTAATTGAGTCTTGGTATCAACTATTGAATGAAAAATCCAGTCTGAAACAAATTAATGTGTAAAAACATACAAAGAGGTAAGTAATCAAATTCATAAATCAATTACAAACAAATATATTTATAAATATTTTTGGTGAAGAGCCAATAGTGAATTTTAAATGAACATAATAAAAGAGAATTTTTTATAAAAACAAATGAATGATAGTGGGAAAGAATAAATTTGACTACTCTTTTGGGAATTTCATCAAACTGTTGGTTGATGAAAAAAAGAAAAGATAGACAAGAACATTCATTCAAAGTCGAAGGCAGATCTGTCGAGGATGGCAATCTAGCAGTCGAGGATGACATTGAGCATCTCGTTAGCAACTCACCCTCCTTTGCGCTTTGTAATCCTATATCACTCAGTTCAACAACTCTTACTTATTTTTCTTCGGTGTCAATAATGTTCCAGTGGGGAAAATGTGGCTTAGAGAATGCGCAAAGAGACTCGAAGAGAGGAAAGAGTCAAATTTGGGCAAGATTTAGGTGAGCCAAAGGGAGAATGCATAGAGAGAAAAGAAAGAATAAGAAATGTGTGTGTGTGTGTGTGTGAGAGAGAGAGAGAGAGAGAGAGAGAGAGAGAGGCAAATTAGGTGTGATGACAAAAAAATCAGGAAATTCATGTTATTGGTTAACTGTAACATATTGTAAGATGGTATGTGTAACCAATAGGATGTAAGTTCATTTTAAAGTAACCAATCAAAAAATTGGAAGCGAATTAAATAGTTCAAAAGATTTTAAAAATTAGGATCAGCATTTGGACGCTTCTTAGATTAGGCCGATGTCTTTTAATATATATATATAATATATTTGAATTGAACTAAATCATATAATTACATGAATATTCAAACTAGCTTATGTATAATTATGTAATTACATGTAATAAATATCTAAATCGTATTACCAATTATGTAATCATAAAATACTTTTAAATGTATTGCATTAAGTTGATTGCCCTCCTAATTAATTAAATTGAAAATTTAAACAACTGGATGAATTAAACAGTTCCATCTATTTTTTTATTAATTTGATTTTTAAATGAATCCTTTATTTAGAATTCATATGAATTTATTGGGATGGACATCCCAACCGAACCCAACCCTCCTGCCCATTAATGAAGTCATGAGCTCACACTCGCGTGCATTGTACCCCATTTCCCCATTTCAGATTCAGAGACACCTTAATTGCACCGCTGTAGCCTGTATTCATATATATATATATAAATGAACTCTGCAGATGGCAGTTGTCACTTCCCCCACTCTTACCATTTTTTATAGCCTCATCCTCATCGCAGTGACAAGGGGTGAGCATTGATTGAAATTTTATATTTAATTGAATTTAAAATCGATCGGATTTCGATTAAATTGGTTATAATGAAAATCGATCGAATTTTCATAGTTAATCGGACTCAAAATCGATCGAATTAAATTTTAACTAAATCGATTAATTGATTTTAACCGATTTAATATTTTAATATATATAAAATATAAATAATATATAATATATATATAATTTTAATATATATAATATGTAAAAAAATAAATAAATTTTTAGTACATATATAATATATAAAATATTTTAATATATAATATATAATTATTTATTATTAATTTATACTATTCAGTTAATTTAGTTAATCGAATTAATCGAACCTAAAAACCGAACCAAAAATTGAAAATCAAAATTCAGTGAAAAATAAAAACTGGACCGAATCGAATAAATTTTTAACCGAATCGACCGAATTTACTCGGTTAATTCGGTTTTAACCAAATTATGCTCACTACTAATCTCAATCTGTAACTTATTAAAACACACACACTATTTTATATATCAAATTTATACAATTTTTTTTAAAAAAAAATTAACAAGTCTTGTAGTTTTAGGATGCGTCAAACTTTTTATATTCGATTCATTATAGATCAAAATATATAGTCAAGTAAATGCTCTTTTCGTAAAAGGATTAGAAGTGGCATAGGAAGTATAGTAGTTCTTTTGCCTTCCTATATCCTTTACAAATTAAAGTGTTGGTAGTATCATTCTTGTCATCCATATTATGTAATTTCAAATTATTTTAATGAAACTATGGATTTAATTAAGAAATTTAGATATTTAATAAAAATAAAATATAAAAAAAATGATGCTTGAATACTTGAGAATATGCGAGAAATTAACATTTTTTTTAATTGTCGGTTGTTTTTCCCTAAACAACAAAACATTATGAGTCCATTTGGATTTAGGATTTTGTTTTAATATGACTATTGTTGAAAATTTCACTTGTGTGTTTGTCTCACATTGAAAAAAGTGAGTAAATGATGGATGTTTATATACATGATTGAACCCAAGATCCAATGGATTTAAACTTTTGAGTCAAGTTAGTGTTCACCTATGTGTATCAAACACATCTATGGATTCCTCCGGTGCTAACAAGTGGTATCAGAGCCAGCGGTTCATAACTCTAGGTGTGGGAGTGTGTGACCGAGGTTAAAGAATGATCATTTAAGCTGCCAAGATGGATCCAAATAGGGTCAAGACGTGAGAGGTAGGATTGATTTGGAGGCCCATTTGGAATACAATCCAAGACACGTAAGACGCAATGGTAAGGCCCACTTAAGCAAACTATTGGAGAATTAGTCCCATGAGGGAGAAGATGACTTCCTTTCAAAAGGAAGCAATTGAAACTCACAAGGGATGGGAAGATTGTTGATAATTCTACTTGTGAGTTTGTCCCACATTGGAAAAAGTGAGTAAATAATAGGTGTTTATATACATGCTTAGATCTAAGATCCAATAAATTTAAACTTTTGGGTCAAGTTGGTACTCATCCATGTGTATCAAGCATACCTATGGACTCTTTCGATGCTAACAAGTAAAAATTAGAGAAAATTAAATGTTAACTTTTTTTTTTTTTTACAAATTTGGTATATTTTTTATTTTCTTTCTCACTTTTTTGGATAAACAAACATAAAAATGTGAATTACCTTAAACTTTTCTTCTTCTTTTTTTCCAATTTTTTTTTAATTCTAAATGGGGCCAACGATTCTTGAATTTCTTTCAAGAAGATCGAGCCATGTTAAGTTGATTTATTATTAGTTGATCTTAGCTGGATGGCCTGGAGATATTTTTGGTATTGCTAAGTTACATAGTAAATGTAACGACCTGCTTAATTCCACATGTATATTTTTTTATAATACAATATAGCACATCCAGCAGATCATGATCAACTTGAGCCCGTGGGTAATAGGGATATAACAGATACACAAAACGGAAGCTTAAGCAGCAGGAAACATAAAATCATAATACCATAAACACAAAACCATCCATCTCAACATCAGAGTTACTACATCCATTGTATTTAGGTATATACATCCCAAAAAGAAAGTCTTAAGGACATTTCCCACAAAAATCCATCTATCCCCACCAAAACTTACCCTTCAAAGAGGGCAGACCCACATTACTATCTCAGTAGATCTTTATCCGCTCTCCTATTAGGGGCTCCTGAAATGTTTATGAAATTTTGGGGTGAGACACCTCTTAGTAAGGGAAATAAACTAATACTAGTGTGTGGCAATATGAGTTTGTTTGTGATATACATAAAAGCATATATAAGCATATCAAGTAAATATGTCTGTATCATTTTTAAGAAAAACATGTATAAATATACCATGACAGATAATACTGAATTTTCATAGCATAAATCATCTCATATAGTAATAATACGAAAACAATCCTGGTAGGTTAGTTAATTGTTGTCACATATTACCCCTACATGACTGGGTTGTGTGGCCCGAAGGCGGGACTTGACAATGGTTGGCCGACCACTGCTAAGTCAAAAGTACAGTCTGTAAGTCCGATAGTTTTTCCAGACCTGGCCCGTACACTAGGGGCGCTCACACTTCTTAAAACACATCTACTATCCGTCCTCACGCTACTTCGTACAGCAGTGTTAACACAATATCGTCATGATCCTGAACACATAGCAGCGGTACCCTGCAAATGCTAACCTATACCAAGCCAATTAGGTTTTGATAACATATAACATATAATCAAACTGTGATACATGGATATTTCATACTATTAATTGCCAAATCAATATCACACATCATTTTGCATATATATACATCATGAAAATCATCGGCCTGTACGCCAGCATTTCATATTTTTACCATAACTTGGCCCGTACGCCGACAAATCATATCCATAATTTGGCTCGTACGCTGGCAAAACACATCTATAGTTCAACCCATACGCCAACAAAACATATCCATAGTTCGGCCCGTACGCCAGCAAAACATATCCATAACTCGGCCCGTACGTCGGCTTTTCATTATAAAAATTCATATCTTTATCATATTCCTAGAAAACATTATTTCATTATAAATTCTACTCATGCCACACGAAAATAGGTTTCATACATATTTAAACATATAAGTACCTTAATTTATCCTCTTACCTGATTCCTAAAGAGCCCTTAAGAAAACAATCCTGCATCTGTAGGATTCTTCATTCAACACCCTAAAAATGAGATTTCTCATAACTAAACTTCAATATTTCTACCTGTACTACACTTTCTACAACTGTCAGGAAGTCAAATATTGAGTAGAAAGTCTTACCCTGAATCTAGAATGAATTCTGAACTAGTCCCACCAACGATCCACTCTAGCAGATATGCAGAGAATTTCCCCAGGAGTGTCGTGGTGGCTTCGGATCGTCAATCCGGCGAAGAACGAACCCATAAAACTAGAGAGAAGGTGTAGGAACCGAAAAGGGAGAGAGAGAGAGAGAAGTTGTGTGTGAAATTTCAGCAAAAAAAAAAAAAAGAATATTTGGCCTATTTATACAATGACCTTCGTCGACAAGGTCATGAAGACAATTCGTCGACGAAGTTCAGAATCGTCCAAACCCACTTTTGGTATCTTCTCGTCGACGAATTACACCCTCGTCGACGAGCCCAATATGCCGTGTCATTGACGAACACTTCTTAAACTAATTCCATTTCCCTCTCTCTTTAATATTTAAATACCATAATTTCTCTGGGTCACTACAGTAAACTTGTCCAAAAATGGTTTATGCCTAAGCCATCTCTGAGTATTATGTATATTTTTAAATCATCAAATAGTATTTGTATGCTTTATTTAGTTATCTTGTATTTGAGTTTGAGAGATTGAATTTTAAGCTTTGAATTTGAATTTGTATGACTTTGAACAAAACGCAATTTAAAATTGCATTAAGTTTCATATAAATCTACACAAATTCAAATGATAAAATTTATGCTCCTAAAACTACCTTATTGTATTTTGTGAAGTTGATAATTTTATCCTTATTTGCAGTAGAACCCTTTTTTGTTGATAGTTTTATGAACAACATATTTAGAAGAATTTCGAACATGTTATATAGAATGTCTTGTGCCATGATTATTCATAATTTAAGCAATTATTCATAATTTAAACATATACTTTTTATCGATTAATTTTTACATTGTATATTTTTAAATGAAGATTCTATGTTTAGTCAAAATTGATTTGATTCCTTCTCATTCCCAAACATACAAAATTTGTTTAATAAAATTGACTTGTTATGTTAAATTCTTTCTAAGAAAATCTTAAATTTTATCTTTATTATATTTTCTATAAAAGATAGTACGTTGTTTAATTGTCATAATAAGAATGAAATAGAACAGGAAAAATTAATCTCATTATTTTTACACATTCGTCATAAGTATTTTATTGTATAAACACATCTATTTTGAGTGAGCCACAAATTACGTAACTAATTTCTATCAATTCTTCTATCGCATCCTTAATTATTTATATACTTAGAAAGCTGAATTGGTGACACCTGCAGAAGATGAACCGGTAGAGGAGGTGCTGGTAGAAAGGGTTCGTGATAGACAAATGATTGTACCGTCAAGATAGCCGTGAAGATCATAGCCAATGAACAATGACGTCAGTTGGACGCGCCAAGAAGGGAAGTTGAAAGGAGTAAGCTTCGAGGGAAGCTGAGAGCCGACATTGATGGCAATAAGAGGAAAGTTGCCACTGCCAGGAGTGTCGAGAGTGGTGACAACAACGGACTCAGAGGAAACGACCATTAGGAAAGGAAAAAAAAAAACTCGTTAGAGAAAGAGCTCTGATACCATATAGAAAAATGCAGGACTTCCTTTCATTTGATGTAAAGATGTCCTATATATAGGACTTGTACAAGGTATGTTTGTTACACATTCAAAAGTATTTAAATACTAAATCAAAGAGATCCTAGACTATCAAATACAAACAACAATTCGAGTGATACAACCAGATTGCCACATATGTTGACTTTTTGAGTCCTATCCCATTTTAATAATGACAAATCACAACATCTTATTTGTGTGTTAAGTGAATGAACAAGTTTAAGTTTCAAAAAGAAAAAATTATCGATGCAAAATGGAAGCCATGAAGCACTTAAACGAGCACATATCTTGGTAGATTCCATGGATATCTGAAGAGCAAAGCTTGAAGACTTGTATTTTTCAGTTGTAATGTACTTATGTTTCAATTGTGCATGTATAACTCATTGATTTGATATGAAGCTCAACCATGACCGTAGTTGGACCCTAAGCACTCTATATTCTATTGAAAATCATTTTTAAGATGTGCAAAAATTATTTCAAAGTGTTAAAATCACGTTTGGAATGAAAACCCCAAAATAAGTTTTTTAAAATTCCCTTCATGTTTCTACTACCGCATTAATGAGCACTTTTCTTGATCAATTAGTTCTCATCTTTAACAATGTTCAACATAAAAGTTATGAGATTTTATCTTAACTTTCTTGAGATACCAAGAACATCCCATTTGGAGTTTTCTAAAAAATGTAATGCCCAAAATACTGAAAGGTGTCCACAACAGAAAATTCCCTTCATGTTTTTGTCGTTGCATTGATGAGGGATTTTTTCGATCAATCAGTTTTCATCTTAAAATAAGTTAAACATAAAAGTTTTGGGAATTTCTCTTAAATTTATTTTGATACCAAGAACATCCCATTTTGAGTTTTCTAGAAAAATTTATGCTCCAAATACTGAAAGATATCCGCAGTAGAAAACCCAAATTTAGTCGACCGGATGTTAAGTCCAGTCGACCGAAGTTCATCATTTTATGATTCAATCAATCGAATCATTGGTCAGTCGACCTAATGTCGTGGATGTGGGAAATCACCTTGAGTTCAGTCGAACGAACCTCAATTCAGTCGATTGGATCTCTTGAGTTTCGCCAATAATAGTAAGAAAATGGCTATATTTTCAAAGATAAAATATATTTTATTCCCCAATGGTCACATAAAGGTCATATCTCGCCTTTGCCTACAAAAATCAAGCTTAAACACTTGGACAAAGGTTGTTGATCATCCTTAGAGCATATTTGAATGTTCTTTGATTCTTGAGCATTTTTTAAACTCACTTTGCACATCATTTTCAAACTTCTCTTACTTTTGTTTTGAAAATACTTTTGGAGAAAATATTTTAAGGCTCTCTTGGAAGCCTTTAGCATATTTTACACTCACATTTATTACATCAAAACTATCTTACTTTTGATATTTCAAAAGTCTACTTTGAGAAAATCATTTCCATACTCTATTGAGCTTGTTAGCTTTGGTGCAATCCCAATAAGAGGGGTGAATTGGAGATTTAAAAAATTTCTTCCTAGGTTAAACTAATCTAACAACAGTATGACGCAACCTAGGAGCAGTCTAAGTATATATGAAACAATAGATACAATATATTAAACGATTTTTAGTACACGCACCATAATTTCAGTATTTCTTAACCAGATACAATGTCGTGTCAATCAAATATGCAGTATATTCAGTAGGGAAATTATATCAAGCACAAAGCAGAATATAATGCATGAAATGTAAAAGTGACCCCGAATATGATATCGGAGTTCGTCTAATCCTGCCTACGTCCCCGCCTTGGCACACCCGCACAAGGATTATACTATAAGCTCACTTAACGGGTGGAGCAGCACCGTTTACAACTAGGTCAATTAGGGGGGTTGACCTCAACCCATACCTTACCAAGATGGTGCACCTAACTTTCCTAACCGAGTCTAAACCAATCCAGGACTATTCCACAGGGTTAGTCTCCCTTTTCAAACCCGCACCTGGAATACAGTAAATATAAAATTTATGTACACAGAAATGTGCTTCTCAACTAAGCAGACTATGTACTACAATACTACACAGTATAATCAATCAATCAATGCACATCAATAATGTAGGAATAGTAAGCTCAGTGATGTGATTTTTGTGCAAGCAACACTCAACAGGATATAATCACAAGTATGCTTAATAGTGTATAAACAAGTTATTTCTTTGAAACAAGATATTCAAATCTCAATAATAAATCATGGTTTCAAAGATGTTGCAACAATATTCAAATCAACTTAAAAAATATTTTCTTCAATGAAATATGCTTAAAAATTGTTTGAAAAATAATATAGCTTGTAAAAATATTTGCACAATAAAATCAAAACTATAGGAATTGAAAAACAAAGTGTAGTCCCAAGAGGGAGGTGAATTGGATTTAAAAATTTTCTTTTAATTCTTTTTAATAATCCTTAACCTCTTTTAATTCTTTTAATGAATTCTTTAACTTGTTGTTGATTCTTCAAACTTTCAGCAAAAACTTATTTCTTTATTTAATCCACAACCACACAAACATTCAATTATTCAAGTAATCAATCAACCAAACAATTTGAAAGCAAACAACCAAACCCAAGATTAAAGTATACAACACTTTAGTAATGTAAGAACTCAAGATGGTTGTTTTTTTATATAAGCCCTGCGGATATGAATTTGATTCAAGCCCTGTGGTTAATGCAATCCCTTTGATAATGAATTGACTTTCTCAAAATGATTTTCAACAAAACATTCACACTCTTCCCAAAATTCAGAATTCAAATAAACTCTTAGTTAATTTATCTTTAGGTGTTAATGAGTTAACGTACATTCTTATGGTTTTCGCAAAGTATGGTTTAACTAACATACTCCCTTTCGGTTTCCGCAACCCAAATCAAAATTAGACTTTAAGTTTACTTAATTTCCAAATTTACGTAGTATATATGATTAAGAAATTAAATCAACCACGCATTTTATATGTGATGAAAATAAAGAACAAGGGAAAGAGAGAGTGAAACCATGACTTTTACGAGGTTCGGCTTATACCAAACCTACGTCCTCGCCTTTGGCAAACCACTAAAGGATTCATTAAAATTAGTTCCTTTGTCAGGAAGAACAACACTGTTTGCACACTTCTTCAGTAGGCTAGAGCCCGCCTCTTCAAGTGATATCCCCTCACTCGGTCACTCCTTCAAATAGGCTAGAGCAGCACCTCTCTAAACGATATCCCCTCGCTTAGCCAACGATCTGAACACCTTGAATCGTCCAAGAACTAGAAAAGATATTAAGTAAACACTGCGTACAATAGCACTCTCAAAACAAAGTAGATTAGTACAAATTCAGTTCTAGGTACTTCAACAATTTTAATACCAATAAGAAATATAATTGAAGCTCAAGTATAGAATTCACCAAGGGTTCTTTAGTGATTGAGAAAACTCAGTATAGAAACCGTAGGTTGGTGTTTCAGCAGCAATTCAGATGATTTCCCCAATAAGAGTATGAGCAATAGAGAACTTTGAGAGATATTAAGAGATTTAATGCAATTTTGTTGTGTGATTGCTTGTGTATATATTTCTTGGGATTATGGTAGTATTTATAGGCTTTTTAGAATTAGTTTCCTTGTTCCCCAAGTTACTTGGAGTGTCTTCCAAGTTTTTATAACATTCACATTTGAAAAACTAATTTTTAGAATTTTCCCATAAAGTTCAAAAATTTGAAATCCCATGGAGTCAGTTGACTAGACAGGCAGACCCTTCTGTTTGCCAGAAATTAAATTTAGTAAATTGTCAGTCGACTGACCCGACCACGTTCAAATATTGTCAGTCAGTTAGCTCAGTTTAGTTCATTTGGTTAGTCGGCTGGGCAGCTTACTTTACAGTTGCATTCTTCGTTAGTCAGCTGACTGATCTTGATTCATAATGGTCAGTCGGCTGGGAAGGTTTTCAACATATTACTTGTTTCAGTCGGTTGAGCCATTTTAGGGTGTTTTGGTCAGTCGGATGACTAGTCCACTTTCTGGTTTTTCATTTTTAGTTTTTCAAAATTAGTTTTACTCTCTTGATTTGATCTTTCATAAAACATTTTTTGGGGTTTTAAAATAGGTCTCTAAGTCCATAAATATCCCCTAAAGAGTTTTAACAATATTTCAAAAAGATATTTAAAATTTGAAACACTTACATAAAGACTTCTAGGATATTTTGACATTTTGAAATACTCAAGTCTTCATGCTTGTTTTGCTTTGAGCACTTTGTTTTTCTTTGACTCTCTTGCTTTGCTTCTTTGGTTCTATCTTGACTTCAAGTTTTAACATATTATTTTTAAAACCATGTTTTTGATTCTTTAAGTTTCATTTGATCCTTGTGAGCACATTGACCTTGCTTTCATATATGTGAATTCTGAAATCATCACTTAACCAAATATATTATGTTCCACTTGTTTGTTAGTATCAAAACAAGATTTTAAGCCTTGTAAGGTCAACAAGAATCTTGCAATGACAATGTAAAGATCCTTAAGCTTGTTAGTTTATCCCAACATAAGATTTACAATATTCAAATATGTGGGATAAACTTAACTGACTAAACTCTCCAAAATTTATATCAATAATCAACCAAAGTAAAGGGAGTATTAGTAATATCTAATAAGTACTAACACAATCAATAAGCTCTCACAATGCTAAGATGTATTAAGGGAATGAAGATATAAGAGTATTTGGGTAAAACAGAATTTTGAAATAGAGAGGATTTTTGCTAATGATTTTTTTAATCTTCTTACTAATCTACCAAAATGAGGTCCTATATATAGACAATGGCTAAAATATAACCGTTTAGGACATGTAGGGTATTATTAGGAATGCTTTAAAATATATTAGAAAAATTAACCCTGTTTAAAACATGTTAACCTCAGTAAATAATTTGCAACTCGAGAGGTTTCGGGTGGCTGAACTTTAGTTCGGTCACCCGAATAGACTCAGCTCAAAAAGCCATTTTTAATGGTTCGGGTGCCTAAGTTCAAGCTCAGTTGGCTGAACAAAAGTCAAAATGATTTTGTTCGCGGTTCGGGTGCCAGAAGCTAAGTTCGTTTAATCGAACTCAAATGTTCGGTTGCCCGGGGCCTATTTTGAACTAAAACATTCAGTGGCCTGAATTGGTGAAAAGTTACCTTTTAAGGGTTTGGTCGCCCGACTTCTCACAATTTGCCTATTAAGTTTAATTTATTTCAATTAAATCTCTTGATAGTTATGAGGACTATGTTGTGCATTTGTATAGGGACCTAAAGATCTTCAAAGGTCTTTGAGGACACCAAAAAAATTCGGCATCGATCGACCATGCCCTAATGACATTCGGTTTCCTATGGTCAATCTACGGTCATTTTGAATTTAAAATTACCTACATACATGACATGCAGAAATTATTACAGACCGATATAAATTATTACAGACTCAAATATAATAAATGCACTTACAAATGAAGCATAAACAGGTCTTCTTCTTTTGCCCTTCATTTTCTCATTGAATATGCCACGAGTATGATCTTTAAGACTTTTAGGTTTCCATAAATGTGTGCACTGAATTAATGACCCATTTAAGTACTAGGCACACACACATTAGTAATTAAAATTTTTTATTAAATTATAAAATAAATAAATATGAAATATAAAGAAAATAATTAAATATTAGAAATTATGTATATATATATGTATATTATATAAATTTTAATTTATTTATTCTATCATATTCCAATTATTCATTGAGCTTTTTTGCCAAATTTTGTTGATTTTTCTTTTGCCAAAAATCATTATTATTATTTAATAAGCGCCAAAATTTATTAATTTGCAAGTAAAAACATGGGTTCATCTACTTGTGTAATTAAGAAAAGCCAAATGCGTTACTAAACAAAGATTAGTAAATTGCATTTATTACGCGTCAGATGATCACTGCTGCCTTCTTAAACTCCGTTAAAAAATTTACTTCTGTGCCACGTGTCCTCTCAGATATTAATTTAGTTATTTTTTGTGCTTACTATTACATTTTAGAAATAAAATAGTTTGCGCGAAAAAAATAAAAATGAAGGGATGGTCCGGAACTCCGGATGGACCCGAGGTTCTGAATCTTCGGCGGGGCCCACAGTAATCCAGATCATACGGTCACGTCCTTGAGGGCCCGGCCCACAAGAACGCCCCGTCACGTGCTTCTCGGGATTACACGCGCATCCGTATAAAGATTAGCTCTAGGAAGCGGTCGCCCTCTCGTTCTTACTGTGAGATCCGTTCTGTATCGCCGCGACGTTTCCCTGTCTTTCACTTTTCTATAAATTGGGTGAAATCAGGTGGGTGTCCTCACGGTAACCCAGTGAGGACGCCTACACTGTAAAAGACTTCTCCTTCCCGGTGTTACGAGACCAGAAGAAA
Source organism: Malania oleifera (assembly GCF_029873635.1). Lineage (NCBI taxonomy): Eukaryota > Viridiplantae > Streptophyta > Magnoliopsida > Santalales > Ximeniaceae > Malania > Malania oleifera. Next base: position 76,414,152 of record NC_080425.1, read on the forward strand.
ACGAAGCGGAAAACAGAACGCTCTGTTTTTGATTTCTGATTTGCAGACAGAAATTAAGTTCCGAATCTGAAGTGATTTCTGAAAACAAAATCAAAAACAAAAATAAAAATAACAGTTTCAGTCGTTTTTCCTGCTTTCTACATTCACTGAAACGTCTCACTCTCTCTCTCGCTGTCCGTTAAAGCGGATCATCGATAGTTCAGTCTTATTGCAAGGAGGATGAGTCAAAGGGAGAAGATTAAGCTGAGAACAGGTGATTTTCTCTTTAATTTTCTGCGAATGTTTCTATGAGAGTTGTTGGAGCAGCTCGGTGAGCTCGCTCCTGCTGTTTTTTTTTTTTTTCCTATTAATGCTTCGTTTTTCCAACGTAAATTTTGGATTTGGCGTTCAAAAATTTCAATGTAATCCATTTTCAGGTGAGTTTTGGAGCAAAAGATCTGTTATGCCAGCATGACATCGAAAACTTCAGAGCAAGGTGATGAAGTTGAGTCTATTCCTTCGATTCTTGCTTTATTTATGATTTTTCGGAGAGCTAATACTTATATCTGCTTTTTGAAAGATTTTAATTCGTAGTAAATTGCATTTCGCTTTAGATTATATATTTTTTTAGACGGCGTAAAGCAGAGCTTGATTGATAGTTCATTGTATCGTTTTGGAAGTAAGCGGCATTGGCGCCGATTCTTGGTCTGAAAAGCTTACATGAGTAATTTCAAAATGCTTATCCTCCAGTTCGCCAACTATCTAAAATTTAGGCCTTTATGAAAGGCTGGTGGGCCGGTGACTTCTCTTTTTAGGGTTTTTTTTTGGCTCCATAATCTTTCCCGGTGACTCTGAGATCATGACACTGTTTGGTCTCAGTAATAGACTTTAAGCAGTTTATACTCAAGAGGGATATGCTGAATAAAGCTAGTGTGTCTTCAGCGGGCTTTAAGGATCTGTAGCTTGAAGCACGCTGTAGATGCTTATTTTTTAAAGGCTTTGGATCTTCCTAAGGGCGAAGATTGGCACATGCTTATGAAAAAGGTGCTTACACGTTGCTGTCTGAATCTGAATCTATTAGGAATTGTTTATTTCTTTAAGCATTTACTTTCTGCAGTTGAAGTTAAGAGATTTCTTTTTAATATTTTTCCTTGCCAAATTTTTATTCATAATTATTATTATTATTTTTTTAAGAAGAAACAAAAGAACTGTTCAAGGGATCATGAGAAGAAGACAATTTCTGAATTTTGTGGGTCTTTTCCCCTGAGCTCTTGGAAAGGGGTGTTTTTATTTTTTATTTTTTTTAATGTTTTCTTATTTGATAACTTTGCTTGTGTCTGCTGCATATGTGCATGAGAGTTGATTGCTGACAATATTGATTTTTTTGTTCATTTATGCTGCTGGCGGTCCATGTGAGATATTATTGCGCCAAATTTAATACACAAACTGAGCTTGTCAGCAAAAAAAGCTTGCATCTGTTTCGGATCTATCTGCTTGAGTTTTATTTATGGGTTAGCTAATAGTGCTGATAAAAAATTCAAATACCAGGCTTTGAAAAGCGCATGACTGCTTCGAGACACATCCTTGGAGATTAAAATCCTCCTCAGGTACATGCCCAAAATTTATAAGGTCTGCAAGTTAAATTCCCTATTTTGCAATCCAGTATTTGCTCTCTCTCTCTCTCTCTCTCTCTCTCTCTCTCTCTCATTACACACACATTAATTTGAAGTAATCATCAATTTTTTGGGTGCTTTTGTTTCTACAGACCACTACTGAAAATCAGTGTCACAAATTTTGCATTTTATAACAATTCCATGAAGTTTGCTCATATTATGTGCTTTCGTGTGAGAATAAATAATTTTCAGTTTTTATTTCCTTCGGGTTTTCGTTTGAATTTGGAAAACAAGAAGGAAAAGAAAAGAAAATGGAATAAATCTACTTTGTAAATTAATGACGTGTGATTAATGTTTAATTTTTATTAATTTACAATGATATTTGAATAGGTTTTTGTTCATACTAGTATTTAAGATGGAGAGCAAACAATTAAAAATTGATCTTTTTATGTTATTCTCTTTATTTCCACGACAAATCCCAGAACCAATGAAAGAAACTTTTTAATTACTTTTCCTAGCACAAACGGTCTATTCACATATCAGAGAAGCATATAAACATTTGGTATACCTGTTGCTTTATGTTATCATTGGTTTGAATGGTTGTCCATTTTTTCATCAGCATTGTTTCTTTGAAGTACCTTCTCTGTTTTTAAGAGTAAAAGTTGCATTGATTTTTGCTGTTAAAAGGAAAAAATTGCTTCAAAATGAGTGACAACTTTGCTCTTCTAAATCTTTTTTCAGCCATCTATTTCTATGAAATCCTTCCTATATGAAGATGAATATTGGGGCCATGAAGTATTCAAAGTTATGAATTTAATTAGAATTATATGGGTCAATTAAACTCCTTTGTAACTTTGTCTCTTAATAGTGATAATACAAAAATTCTGTATAGCAGACTGAGATTACATTTGACATGAAACAGTGCTCTTAACTGTACGTGGTGGGCCCATTTCTTAGGGAAAAGATGATCTCGCTCTTCCCCATATGTGAAATGGCTTTATAGCTTTTGAAATGTATAATTAGTTATCTTTCTTTTCTGCAAGCATGGTGTTTCATAAAGTTTTACTAATAACATAATATTAAGGTTGTTGATGCCATTTTCAATTCATAAATGCAAGATCTTTTAAACACTAACGAATTGCTTCACCATGATTTAACTGTTTTACTTAAAAAAAGTTTCTAGTATGTCACAAATGCTATTTTTCAAAAGTTTTTGGAATTTTATGATAAAAAAGGCATTAGACCACTGTCAGTCTGTCAGATTTAGTCCAACAATCCGAGTATAATTTGTCCTTGCCCAAGATCTATAAACTCAGTGCTTAGTAATCATTTAAGAAGTGGCTGACTGGCTGTGTAGACCAGACCCAATGGGCCCTCATTTGCATTTGAAGACTATGCTCTCTCTCTTGTTCTAACATAGTACTACAAATGTGTTGCAAGCTACTGGTAAGGGTTGCTCTCTAATGGAATGAAATGTTTGTTAGTGTTTTCCCTTTTCATTGCATGCTACTGCTGTATGCATTTCAAGGCGGCATACATATATCCTATTTTGTAGTAGATTCAGATAATCACTATCTGAAATCTAAAATACTGCTTCATGTCTTATTTTGTAAATATATCTCCGCCTCCCAAAGTTTCTGCCTGTTCTTTCAGTTAGTGTCTAATAGCCCCAAACTTCATAAAGCGTAAGCATCTCAGATAATCCAAGTTCTGACATTATATTACAGAGCTACAATTAACAAAATTTGATTTCTAGGTATGAAAAAAAAAAGGAAAAAAAAAAAAAAAAAAACAATGGTTTTGGCCATTTTCTTGATGCATCAGTGTTGTTTTGAAGATAGCATGTACTTCACCAGAATAGTCAAGTATCTGCCGAGAGTTTTTTAAATAATCCATCTTGAATTTATTACCCATTTTCTTGGTAAGAACAACTTACAATAGATTGCCCCTTCCAGCAGATCAATCAGCATGCTCATCTTTTGTCCTCTTTAATCAGCAGGAAACTGAGCAACTTGAAGTTGCTCTATTGATAAAAATTGTCACAGATGAAGCTAGTCTAGTGAGTGCTCATCGTTTTAGATGTTCAATGAATTCATTTGGTTTCCGGCTCATCTGATCTGTCCATTTCTGCCTGCAGTTATTTCCAAGACTCATCCTTTGACAATGACGTAGCTATATTTCCCATAGTAGAGGCCATACATGTATACCAAAAAATGTTCTCTACTACAATGATTTTTTCCATTTTTTACATTGTAGGGAAGTATACAAATATGGCAATACACTTCAATTGGTTTTATTCATTAAATTATTTCATTTGAATGCTGTCCCCTGGATCTGGTAATTTTTTGAGGGTTTTTTATTTTATTTTATTTTATATGGTATTAGTTGTTCCATTTGAGTAATGTGTTTGCTAGTAAGACCAAGTACATTAATGTCAATCATTAAATCATTTCATTTGAATGCTCCCCCACCTCGTCTCCCCTCACACCCCAACACCCAGGTCTGGTCTTCTTTTGAGGTTTGTTTTTTATGATATTAGTTGTTCCACCTTAGTAATGTGTTTGCTAGTAAGATCAAGTATATCAATTTCACTCATTAAATCATTTCAATTGAGTTCTGTCCCCTTGGTCTGGTCTTTATTTGAGGTTTGCTTTTTTGGTATTAGTTGTTCCATGTTAGTAATGTGTTTGCTAGGAAGATCAACTACATGATTGTTTTGACCTTTGACCTTTCTCTGGTTGATGTTTGCCTCTGTTGTTCTATTCAAGTTCACCTTCAAGCCTTATTCAGTTGATGTTACTGCTTTAATAGACAACGTCCTATTTGTTTTTCCCGTGGTCATTTTATTTGTTACTGGCTGTTTAAAGTGGTTGATGATTAGTGAGTTAATTTTTCCATGCTTTTAGGTGTCTGTAATAATTTTCCTCTTCAAGGTGGTTGAACATCCTTCAAGTACACTATCATTATGAGCAATCTTAAGCTGGGTGTAGATGTGATTAGTGCCCACAACCTTATGCCAAAAGATGGGCTGGGTTCTTCTAGTGCTTTTGTGGAGCTTTACTTCGATGGCCAGAAGTTCCGTACCACTATCAAAGAAAAAGATCTCAACCCTGTTTGGAATGAGCACTTTTACTTCAACATATCTGATCCATCGAACCTCCACAATCTTACTTTGGATGCGTGTATCTACAACAATATTAAAGCCACCCACTCCAGATCTTTCCTTGGGAAGGTTTCCATCAGTGGGACTTCATTTGTTCCGTACTCAGATGCTGTTGTTTTGCACTACCCTTTGGAAAAGCGTGGCATATTCTCCCGTATCCGAGGCGAGCTTGGTCTTAAAGTTTGCATAACTGATGATCCATCCATAAAGTCCTCCACCCCACATCCTGTAGCTGAATCCTTGGATCCGAGCTCTATTAGACAGGACCAAACAGTATCAAATCTGGTCTCCGGTGTTTTATCTAATGCCAAAGCTGAGTCAAGACAGACCTTCCATCATCTCCCTAACCCAAGACACATTCAACACCAGCATCATTCTTCAGCTACAGCAGTGCCCAACCAAGTAGCAAAATATGTAGTGGGTGAGATGAAGCCTGAACCACCACCTTCAAGGCTTGTTCGCATGTTCTCTGCATCATCATCACAACCTGTTGATTATGCACTCAAAGAAACAAGCCCATTTCTAGGAGGCGGACAAGTTGTCGGGGGTCGTGTTATTCGTACGGACAAAACTGCAAGCACTTATGACCTCGTTGAGCAGATGCAATTTCTCTTTGTAAGAGTTGTAAAGGCGCGAGATCTTCCTGCCATGGATGTTACAGGGAGCCTTGATCCATATGTAGAGGTGAAAATTGGAAACTACAGAGGAGTTACGAAGCACATGGAGAAAAAGCAAAATCCAGAGTGGAATGTGGTGTTTGCCTTCTCCAGGGATCGGATGCAAGCATCTGTTCTAGAAGTTGTGGTTAAGGACAAGGATCTGATCAAAGATGATCTTGTAGGCATTGTAAGGTTTGACTTGAATGAGATTCCCATGAGGGTCCCACCTGATAGTCCTCTGGCCCCCGAGTGGTACTGGCTTGAGGACAAGAAGGGGCAGAAGAAAAAAGGTGAGTTGATGCTTGCAGTCTGGATTGGCACTCAAGCAGATGAGGCTTTCCCTGATGCATGGCATTCTGATGCAGCTACACCTATTGACAGTTCAGCAGCTGCCTCTACACTGATACGTTCCAAGGTTTACCATGCACCACGGTTATGGTATGTGCGTGTTAATGTTATTGAGGCTCAGGACTTGGTCCCAACAGAGAAGAACCGTTTCCCAGATGTATATGTGAGGGTACAGATAGCGAATCAAGTGTTGAAGACGAAGACAGTCCAAGCTCAGACACTGAACCCGCTCTGGAATGAGGATCTTTTATTTGTTGCTGCTGAACCCTTTGAGGATCCTCTTGTACTTTCTGTTGAGGATCGTTTGGGTCCTGGAAAAGATGAGATCATTGGGAGGGTCTTCATACCACTAAGCTCTGTGGAGAAGCGAGCCGATGATCGAATTGTTCACTCTCGTTGGTTCAACCTGGAAAAGCCAGTGGTTGTGGATGTAGATCAGCTGAAGAAAGGGAAGTTCTCTAGCAGGATCCAGCTTCGAGTATGTCTAGATGGAGGTTACCATGTTCTTGATGAGTCAACTCACTATAGCAGCGATCTCCGCCCCACAGCAAAACAGCTTTGGAAGCCATCAATTGGAGTTTTAGAACTTGGCATCTTAAATTCTGTAGGACTCCACCCCATGAAAACACGCGATGGAAAAGGCACATCAGATACATATTGTGTAGCTAAGTATGGGCACAAATGGGTCAGAACACGCACTGTGGTTGACAATCTGAGTCCAAAATACAATGAGCAATATACATGGGAGGTTTTTGATCCGGCTACAGTTCTCACTGTAGGTGTTTTTGACAACAGTCAGCTGGGGGAAAAAGGCTCTAATGGCAACAAGGACATGAAGATTGGGAAGGTCCGGATTCGTATATCTACGCTCGAAACAGGTCGTGTTTATACACACTCTTACCCTTTGCTGGTTCTTCACCCCACTGGCGTTAAGAAGATGGGTGAGTTGCATTTGGCAGTACGATTCTCATGCTCATCTTTTGTGAACATGCTTCACATATACTCACGACCACTGCTGCCAAAGATGCACTATGTGAGGCCCTTTACTGTGATGCAGCTAGACATGCTACGCCACCAAGCTGTCAACATAGTGGCAGAACGGCTGGGTCGAGCAGAGCCTCCACTCCGGAAGGAGGTGGTAGAATACATGTCAGATGTGGACTCACACCTCTGGAGTATGCGCAGGAGCAAGGCAAATTTTTTTCGACTGATGACAGTTTTCTCAGGACTATTTGCCGCTGGGAAGTGGTTTGGGGAAATCTGCTCGTGGAAGAACCCAATCACAACAGTGCTTGTTCACGTGCTTTTTATTATGCTTGTGTGCTTCCCAGAACTGATACTGCCCACAATTTTCCTCTACATGTTTCTAATAGGGATATGGAACTTCAGGTTTAGGCCAAGGTACCCTCCCCACATGAACACAAGAATCTCGCAGGCTGAGGCAGTGCACCCCGATGAGCTTGATGAGGAGTTCGACACATTTCCCACAACTCGAAGCCCGGAGCTTGTGAGAATGAGGTATGATCGGCTGAGGAGTGTGGCTGGTAGGGTTCAGACTGTGGTGGGTGATATAGCAACTCAGGTTGAGCGTGTTTTGTCACTGTTAAGCTGGAGAGACCCCCGTGCCACAGCCATCTTCGTGACATTCTGCTCTGTGGCAGCCATGGTTCTCTATGTGACGCCATTCCAGGTGGTGGCAGCTTTGGCTGGGATCTACACAATGAGGCACCCCAGATTTCGCCATCGGTTGCCATCGGTACCCATCAACTTCTTCCGCAGGCTGCCTGCGAGGACAGATAGTCTATTGTAACTAAAACGGAGAGTGGGTGAGGGTGTATCTACTTGTACCCGAGCTCCTGAGGTTTCAGAATGTCTATTTTGTTCATCAATGTCCGCGTTCCCCTCCTTCCCTATGTTTGTTATGTGCCACAGAGTTCAGTACTGACACATGAAAGAATAATTTGTATCCTAGCCATTTTAACTACTAAATTTGGTCACGTAGTGTACTTATTTTCCTACCCTGTAGCCTAATTCCTATCACTTTAAGCCTCCCAAGTTAAAAAAAACTAAGTTAAAAACCATAGGAATTATTTCATAGTTTATAATAGAACTGGAAAAGTGTGGTCGCCCATTGTTGGCAAATGGGTTGATTTTAGTAAGCAGTGGGAACATCATACCAATATAAAGTTCAGTTAAACCCTAAATACTCTACAAGCAGTATAGAGGGGAGAGGGGTCTGTAATTATCTGTATTTTTTTTTTCTTATGCAGTGTGGGGGAACAGAGCCTTAAACTTGGAATTGTGTGTGATCTTCACAAAATTCAATCATTCAAAGACAAATTATCTAATTGATTTGAATTTTGTGCATAAATTTCAAATTGAAGAAAAAACTAAATGGTCACAAATGCAGGTTTACGAGTGCCTGGCAGGGTAAGGCAATGGAATTATAATTACTGCAAACATCAGAGCACAGCAGAAGCCATAACACAACAAATGAAAAGGCAAACCAGTGATGCATTGCAGGAAAAGGGACAAAGCCATGATTTTCAGATGGAGCTGATCTTAGATTACGTACCCTTGGTTTCTTGAGAGGTAAGAGTACATCATCTGAGACTGGCTTTCCCACTGCCACTGGTGAGATGAGAACATAACTGAATGACCTAAGCAGGAGCAGGTTGTTAATTCTTAATTTTTTGGTCGCCCTCTCTGTATGTATTCTCATTCAAGACATTGAGCTCGCTGCAATCTGTCAATCTCGGAGAAGGGGAAAGGGAAAATGAAAATAACCTAAAGAAGGTTGTAATTACGAATTAGTTGAGCAATCAATGGATATACTCATATTCTTTTGGTTCGGCCCATCCATTCTACACGATTTTATTTTAATTTTGTTAATCTTATGCTTGAAAGTAGGACTACAAATGAATTAAGCCGCTACTCGATAGCTTGACTTGACAAGGGTTTAATTATTTGAACTTATTTATTATTTAAATGAGCGAGTTTCAATCCAAATTTTAGACTCGATTTGTGAAAAGCTAGGTGTTAGCCTGCTTGTTTCGGCTTGTGACTAGTTTGATAACTGACTTGAATGATCTTATTTATTAAACTCGTTAAGGAGTTCAGTAATGAACTTCGTTAATAGACTCGTTAAGTTGACACAATCCCAAGAGTCCAATACTAGCCTAATCATAAGTGGATGAAACTGTTATTATTAGGTCAATTATAAAATTTTAGCCCAAGTCCAAGCCTAAACTCGAGCTTACAAATGAGCCGAGCTTGAGCTTGAGCTTGAGCCTGAACCAATATTTTTTTTAATTTTAAGCTTGCTTGAGCCCAACTTTCTGAGCTTGAATCCAGATAGCCCGAGCACGAGTTGAGCCCAAGCATGCTGAAGCTCAGCTCGACTCGTTTGTAGTCCTACTTGAAAGTATGAAATTGAAATTTTGAATTTAAATCTATTTGCATTTGAAGAAAATATAATACAAAATTATAATGAATTTCTTCTAAATAAATGTGAATCCAAATCCAAATTTAAAAAAAATCATAATCTCAAACATTATCTGAGGATTTTTCTTCTAATTTTGATTTGTATTCTGAAAACACCAAATTTAAATTTTCCCTATCTTATGAGTTTATATATTTTTAATATTTTTTTTTTCTTTTGCTAGGCTTTTAATATATGTTATGAATTTTAACATTATTTTTAATAACAACATACCTTGACAAATCCTAATTCTTTCCTAATTTTTTCTTAAAGATAAAAGGCTAAAGCCTTGATGTGTTGCGTAGGTTGTCGGCAGAGACAAAAAGGAAAAAAAGGGTTTGAAAGAAAGATTTTATTTGACAATAATTCATTTTATTCTATAATTTAAAAATAGACAGAAGGGTTTTATTTTGACGTAATGTTCTCGCTTTTTAAGAGCATTTCTCGGAAAAAATGTCTTCTTAATTTAAACGAAAGATCGATTCAAGTTACACTTGAAGAATAGATTAAATTTGAGTTGAGAGTAGAAAACATGGACAGGATAAAATTATAAGTTATAACCAGGGGAGTTACATACTATAGATTGAATTATTAATAGCATAATTTTGGCGAAGACATTCACAATAGTGCCCCCTCCTCACTTTCAACTCAACTTTCTAAAAGATAAAAATAAAATTTAAAATAACTAAAAATATGAGGATCGTACCATAATTATATCTATATATATATATATATATATATATATATGTATGTATGTATGTATGTATTTGTTAATGATGTTTATAAAACATGTTGCCGTGAGTGATTTACATTGGCCAACCACGGAACTCATATTTTAGTTTGATACTCTAACTAAGTGTAATGTATTGAAAACAATGCCCACACAACTAGTTAATAGATTTATTGCACCAAAAAAAACCTCCACCTATTATATTAATGGTTGATCTCATCAAATGAAATTCCAAGATTCTACTATGTACTATAGACATTGAAGTGGAGGCATAGGAGCCATGGATATTTTGAGTAGAAATATAATATTTTAAAAAAATTATCTAGATCAAATATTTAGCATGTTGTAGATACCCCATTTTGTCCCGGGCTTATATAATAAAATTGGATAAATTTTTTTATTTGATTAAAGTGAGAAAATATAAAAGACAAGGAAATTGAATTTTTTTACATTGAAAAAAGAACAAAAAAATATAAAAATGAAATAAAAAAATTGAAGATCGGATACTCTATTTCCATGCTTGCATCTACATACACATAAATGAAATTTTCAATTAGAAAATCAAAATTGAAAGCTAATTTGTTATTTAAGATTTATTTGTTATTTTAATTGGTTAATCAACTTAATTAACAAATTAGTTTTAAATTTGATTGATTAAGTTAAATTTGATTAGTCAATCAAATTTAAGTTTTTTTTTTTTTTAATCAAATTTAAGTTAGGAATCAAGAATATACCTATAAATTGAGGACTTTTGAGGGTGGTAGAGACACAAATACCGAGAAGTCATATAGACCATTGAGAGCGGGAGTCAAAAAAATTGAAAGTTTGAAAGAATTGTGAGTTTGAAGGAGAGTTTGTGAAGAAAGTGGATAAAGACTGCAATTCAAGAGTCGGAAAGGTTGCAGATCTTGTGTGATGACCCGAAAAATAATGGTATTTAAATAATAAAAGAAAGGAAAATGGAAACCGGAATCAGAAGGAGGCAGTCGACTTCGTCGACGAACGCGAAACTTTCATTGACGACGTTGTATTTTAGAAGGAATAATCGAAGGGAATTATCAGGGCCTCGTCGACGAACACAGGGGATTCGTCGATGAGAAAATACCGAGAGAGGTTTTGAGTAGTCTGAATTTCGTTGACTAGGTGTGGGTTTCGTTGACGAAATTATTGAAGGACTCGTCGACGGGATGACGTGGCTCGTCGACGAATCTAGTCCTATAAATATCAAAAACCCGGATTAAACATCAAAATTAAGGAAAAATTTCACTCTCTTTCTCTCTCCCTATGGTTTCTCTCTTCGATTCCGGCTCCGTCGCTCACCGGATCGACGATCTAAAGTCACCACGACGCTCCTGGAAGAGTTCTCAGCATATCTGCCGGAGCGGATCGTTGGTTGAACTCCGTTGAAAATTATCCCTAAATTGAGGTAAGACTTTTTAAGCAAAATTTGGTCTTACAGTAGTTATAGGAAATGATATACACATGAAAATACTGAAGTTTAGTACTGAAAGTTTTCATTTTCAGAGTATTGAATAAGAAATCCTACGGCTGTGACACCAGAGTTTATAGAGGCTTTTCTCTATAGTTAGGTAAGGGAATAAACTAAAACAGTTATTTTTCCACGCAAATTACCATTATTTCTTAGCAAATTCATTTTCAGAAAAACATGTATTATATATGAATATTATTGAGTAAATGTATATTTGGGAAAAATACTGCTATATATAGGAATTATGATTTTAAATGGAATGTATGATTTAATTCAGTATTGTGTGACATGAGTATTATTTTTCATGAAACGTATTATGTTAGGACAATTTTACGAATAAGCATGTTTTCAGGAATTACGTAATAATGTAGTATATGATTTTGAAATATATGATAATTGATTTATTTTCAGAATGATATGTATGAAATGTTCGGAACGAGGCCGTAATTATGAAATGTTCGGCATGAGACTATATTTATGAAATGTTCGGCACGAGACCATGTTTATGAAATGTTTGGCACGAGGCCGTATTTATGAAATGATCGGCACAAGGCCGCTATAATATCATGTATTATATGCTATCAGAACCCGAATGTTAGTTTAGTTTAGTTTCAGGAGCTCGGTATCGTAGTTATATAGATCAGATATCTATGTTCAGACTTGTGTTAACCACCCCACGAGGGGGTGGGAGATGAATAGTCGATATGGCTTCAGTGTAGAGTTGTAGACGTCCACTTGGCAGTCCGGACCAGGGTGCGGCGGACCCATCGTACTTACAAACATTTTTTATTCGATAGTGGTCGGCTAGCCATTGTCGGGTCCCGCCTTCGGACTGCACAACCTGTCATGGGGAGTAATAAATGATATCAGCTAACTATTCATCCTAGGTATGTTTTCAGTATTATCATATATAACAAACGATTTGTGAATGATATGAGTTACTAGAAAAATATGAAAGTGTATGATGATTCAGTATATTATGACGAATATTTAGAGATGTATGAAATGTATTATATATGTATAACTGCATTATATATTCATATTACCACACAACTGTATTTAGTTTATTTTCCCTTACTGAGAAGTGTCTCACTCCTAAACTTAAATTAATTTTTTAGGAGACCCTGAGAGACCGGTGGGTCGTGGCCGTCGTTGAATGAGTTGAGTTACCCCACTAGGAGGGTAAGATTTTGATATGGGATTAGGAGATTTTTGTTGTATGATCCTAGGGTTATTTTGATGTTTTTGAGGTTGTATATAAATACAGTATTTTGATGATGTAGTAAACTCTGGTATTATGTAATTCATGTTTTGATTGATGAAATTTATTTTTATTGCTACTTAGGTTTCCGCTATTTATGTTAGGTTATCCTCGCTACCCACAGGTTCGGGCTGATGTTGTTATTATTTATGTTTATTATGTGATAAGTGAAATAGGTTGTTACAGTTTGGTATCAGTACTTAGGATACTAGGTTCTGTAGACTCTAGAGTGCATCAGTAATAATATCAGAGTATAGGATAAGGGAATTTGAGGTAGGATAAGGGAATTTGAGGTCTGATTTTATAGTCTAGATGCAGGACTTCCGTGGTGGTTTGTATGATTTTCCTGAAGTGACGATTTCAGGAAAGTCATGGTAAACTATCGTCGGGTTGGGTATTTAAGTTGTAGGATTAAACCTTGAATTAAAATTAGGAGAGATGAATTAATTTGGGAATAAATCCTATATTGGTTTGGGGATATATGTAGTGAAGGGATTCTGTAACGACCTGCTTAATAAACTGGTTCTTATTTTTTTATTTTTTATATACTATGATAATCTACATGCTCTGATACCATACTGGCTGATTTAAGAAATAAATCTCATCTTTAATTGTGGACCAAACCGAATATTCTGGCATATTCCCTTTTGTATTTTTCTTGTATTCCCCTATGTTTTGTGTATTACTAATGTATTCCGAGGAAAAAAATATGTACAATTTTGTTAAATTAGACCTCGGATAAAATGGGGTGTCTACAATATTGTACTCTGTTGAAATCCATTTAAGGGCATTCTTGTCTATACAAATATTTTTTTTCTCATCTAATATATTAATTTTCATAAAAAAAAAAAAAAAAAACTAATGATGTAGCTTTTCATAGTTCTGGAAGCCACAAGTTGGGTATAGCGACTAGGTGTTTTTTGCTTAAACCACAAGGAGGCTTTAAGTATATTTTTTTATTTTTTATTTTTTTAAAAAAAAATGCATTAAATGAGACACATATATATTTTAATAATTAAGTAAAAATATTGGTCTGATATAATGCTGATGATGATGATTGCATTATAATATATTATATATTCTTTATTTTAGATGTTATGACGATAAATAACTGCATTAGATGGTGATCAACAAAATATTATATATATATATATATATATATATATATATATATTATTTTAGATAGTATGACGATGACATTAGATGGTGAACAACAATGCATTCCATGTATTTTTTGGTTCATTGAAAGCTGACATTAGACAAGTCCAACACCAACCAATAAAGCTTTGTACTTCTCATAAGATTGAGATCTAAGACCTATACCATAGAAGTCCCAAGTGCTAACAGCCTAACATTGAAATGTCCCTCCAGAGAAGACAATATATATCATTTCTAAATTAATTAATACTCTTCAAACAAAAATTGTTAAAAACTAACATCTAAGTGAAACAAAAAAGAAAAAGAAAAAAAAAAAGAATGGACTAAATATCATACATGTTAAAATGTCATGAGTAAGTTCTAAACATAAATTCCAAGATTTGATGATCAAACTTTATCCATAAAGCTAATTTATATATAATAATCAAGCATTCACTAATCATGTTGATGCATATTCACTCAAATACTTTCCCTTTTTTCCTAGAAAAAGGTGTATCAACCTTTGAAATCAATTTGGGGGAAATCAATTACAGTACACTTCTCCCGCAATCCTCCAACCAAGCGTGACCCTGAAGAAGGCATAATAGGGGGAGGAGTCACCCACAGAGCACCCACCCATTTATCCATTTTCCTTTAGTTGGGGGTCACTCCTCACACTACGTGCATGCCATGATCAAAGCTCGAACCCTTAAATTGTGGGAAACAGAAAGTATCTAGGGCTCCCCTGATCACTAGAAAACCACAACAGCTGATGCAGCCATCCCCAACAATGGCCATTGCTGTTCCCACTATCGAATCAAAAGAATTTGGTTTTCATGATTCAACTCTACTGCCCAAATTTATGTACCGAATTCCCATTGTAATTCTTCTTGTGACTCCTTTGTTGCTCTGGTCATCCTCCACCACCATCATCTCCAACTCCATTGTTCATATTTGCATCTCTTCCCGCAAGCTCAACCACCTCTACTGCCTCTCCGCCGGAGCCGAACCCGCTTCCCGGTCCCCCAACGCCTCCTCTATTAGCCCTGGCAACAGCACGGGTCACGCCCTGATTGATCACCATTTCTTTGGTGAGGATAACCCTGCTCTTCCCATCAATAAGAGCAGTTTTTTCAGTAATTACAAGGATGAGGGGGTCGTGACTGCCGTTAAACACGTTGAAGAACAAGTCCAAGCGCATCGTTCGTGGGCGTCTGGGGCTAATGATCACGTGGGTTGCGAGGGGAGAGGCATTTTTGTGTATGATTTACCTTCAAAGTTCAATAAAGATTTGGTTGCTCAGTGCAATGACATGGTTCCGTGGACGAACCTCTGCGAGTATTTCGCGAACGAGGCGCTTGGAGAGCAGTTGCCGGAGCTGGGGAACGGATGGTACAAAACCCACCAGTACTCACTAGAGATCATATTTCATTCTAGGGTTTTGAAGCACCCATGCAGGGTTTATGACCCTAATGAAGCAAAGCTCTTCTATGTGCCCTTCTATGGAGGATTGGACATATTGAGATGGCACTTCAAGAATGTGACTAACCAGGTTAAGGATTCTCTTGGGCAAGAGCTGGTGAGGTGGCTCGATGGTCGGCCGCCGTGGGTTCGGAACTCTGGGAAGGACCATGTTTTTGTTTTGGGCAAAGTTTCATGGGATTTCAGGAGAAGAGGTGATTCTCCATGGGGTACCAGACTGTTGGAACTCAACCAAATGCAAAACCCTATCAAGGTTCTGATAGAGCGGCAGCCATGGCACCTTAATGACGTCGGTGTCCCCCACCCGACCCACTTCCACCCTCGGTCTGATGCTGATATCATCGCATGGCAGCTGAGGATCATGCGAGCCGATCGGAGAAGCCTCACGGGTTTCGCAGCCGGGGAGAGGCCTGGTTTGCCCGAGAACATACGGTCCTTGTTGATCAAACATTGCATTTCGGCCGGGGAGGGGAAATGCCGGTTTTTGGACTGCAATTCGGGGGACTGTGCTCAGCCCGAATCGGTTATAAGGCTGTTCATGGAGTCAGAGTTCTGCTTGCAGCCTCCCGGGGACAGCCCGACCCGTAAATCGCTGTTCGATTCGCTTGTTTCAGGTTGTATACCGGTGCTGTTTGATCCATTCACGGCCTACTACCAGTATCCATGGCATTTACCGGAGGAACACGGGAAGTACTCGGTGTTTATATATCAAGAAGAGGTGAGGGAGATGAAGGTGGATGTGGTGGAGAAGCTGATGAGGATTTCCGTGAAGGAGAAGGAGGAGATGAGGAGGTACATAGTGTATGAGCTATTGCCTGGTTTGGTGTATGGAGCTTCAGATTCGAGGCTTGAAAAGTTTCAGGATGCTTTTACCATAACAATGAATAATCTGCTTCAAAGGGTGAGCAGATTGGAATGAATTAATTATATTGAACATTGTCAAATTTCAGATGAAACAAAAAACTGAAGCAGAAAAAATGAAGCAGGAAACTGAGAATTACTTAATGAATTAATTTGGTACAAAGAGGTATTTATAGAGTTAAAATACAATAATAGAAAGAATAACTAATTTTCTTCATGTTTGCCTACTTTGACACATGTGTCTTTAGAGTTTAACTCCATTTTCTCAATCTGTAAAGCTATACTCCAACACCCCCCCTCAAAATGAACATGTATATTAAGAATGTTTATCTTGCGAAGAGTGTGATGAAACTGAAGAGAGCCTAAAGGCTTTGTGAATATATCAGCTAGCTGCAATCTTGAAGGAATATAAAAAAGTTTAATAATGTTTTGCTGCAGCTTTTCTCTAACAAGACGGTAGTCAATTTGAATGTGCTTTGTTCTCTTATGCTGGATAATGCTAATTTACTATTTGTATAAAGTAGTGTTGGCTGTAGGTGGCTGATATGTAAATCTTGCAAGGCAAAAAGGAGCCACTGAATTTCACATGTTGTTGTAGCAAGGGCTCGATATTCGGCTTCTGCAGAAGATCTGCTAATGGTAGCTTGTTTTTTACTTTTCCATGAGATTAAAGAGTTGCCCAGGAAAATGGCAAAACCTGTTACACTCCTTCTAGTATTAATACACCCGGCCCAATCACTATCAGAGAAGGCTTTTAGCTGCAATTCTGATGAAGAGGAGAAGAAAAGACCTTGTCCAGGTGTAGCCTTTAGATATCTGAGAACTCTAATAGCTGCCTGGTAATGACTAACAGCTGGTTTGGCAAGAAATTGACTTAGAACTTGAACTGAATATGCAAGATCAGGTCTAGTGATTGTTAGGTACAATAATCTTCCAATCATCCTTCTATAAGCTGAAGGATCTTTATAAAGATTAGAATTTGTTGCTGTAAGTTTAAGATTTGAATCCATTGGAAATGCAGCAGGTTTAGCACCAAGAATTCCAGTGTCTTGAAGTATATCTAAGGCATACTTTCGTTGACAGATTGATATGCCCTTTTTAGACCTTGCCACTTCCAAGCCAAGAAAATATTTGAGTTCCCCCAAATTTTTAATTGTGAACTTGTCATGTAGGAAATTTTTGAGCAAGTCAATCTCTAGTAAACTGTCACTAGCCAGTAAAACATCATCAACATATACTAGGAGTACTATAAAAGAGGATTTCGATTTCTTAATGAACAAAGAACAATATGAATTTCCTTGAGTAAAACCATATTCAAGTAGAGCAGTAGATAGTTTTGCAAACCATTGTCTAGAGGCCTATTTTAAACCATAAAGGCTTTTGAGAAGTTTGCAAACTTTGTGTTCTCCTTTAACAGCCAATCCAGGGGGCAATTCCATATAAACTTCTTCATGTAAGTCACCATGTAGAAAAGCATTATTTACATCTAGTTGGTGAATATGCCAATTTTTAATTGTTGCAATAGCAAGAAACAACCTTATAGATGTGATCTTGGCTATTGGAGAAAATGTATCAAAAAAATCTAAGCCTTCTTGTTGAGTGTAGCTTTTAGCCACTAATCTGGTTTTGTACCTTTCGATAGTGCCATCTGCTTTGTATTTAATTCGAAATACCCAATTGCAGCCAATGGTTTGTTTGTTTTTAGGAAGAGTAACAAGTTCCCAAGTTTTGTTTAACTTTAAGGCATTTAACTCATATTGCATAGCAACTTGCCATTCAAGTATTTTGTTAGCTTGGTTGTAGGTTTTGGGTTCTTGGAAGGCTGAAATGGATGCAAGAAAAGTTTTATGATATGTAGATAATCGATGGACAGAAAGAAAATCAGAAATAGGATAGAGATTACCTGAATTAACAGAACAACCAGCAGAAGCAAATGATGGAATTGTGTTTGAAACAGTAGAAACATTACCACAATAATAATCCTGCAAAAAAACTGGTCGTTGTTTTATCCTTGAAGACTTTCTTAGTTGCTATGTGTTAGGAACCAGATTGGTAGGATTGAGGAATATTAGAACAATCCTGACTACTGGGGAAAGAAGATGACTGAGAATGTAAAATTGAGTCATTAGAAGATAGGTTCTGATTTTCTTGAATTAGAGAAGGAGAAGTTTGATTATTTTGTACCTGATAAAAAAAAAATTAGAATTAGTTGGAGGAAATAGAAAGGAGTGTGTCTGAGAATATGAAATAGGTGGAAGAGCTTTGAAAGGAAAGTTGTTTTCATAGAAAACTACATTTCTGGAGATGAATATCTTGTTTGTATTGAGGTCCATTAGCTTATAGCCTTTTATATCAGATGGATAGCCTAAGAAAAGACATTTTGTGGCTCTTGGATCAAATTTATGTCTGTGATTTGTAAGTGTTGAGGCAAAACAAAGACAGCCAAAAACTTTGAGATGGGAGAGATTAAGTGCTTTGTTAAAAAGCATTTCAAATGGTGTTTTATTATTTAGGAGGGGGGTGGGAATTTTGTTTATAATGTGTGTAGCAGTTAACACACAATCACTTCAGAAAGTTAAAGGTATATTTGATTGAAACATTAAGGCTCTAGCAGTGTTTAACAAATGTTGATGCTTCTTCTCCACAATTCCATTTTGTTGTGGAGTTTCCACACAGCTTCTTTGATGTATGATGCCATGATCATTATAGAATTGGGTTAAAGAAAATTCTGGGCCATTATCTGATCTTAATGTTTTGATAGAAACATTAAATTGTGTTTCTACCATTTTATAAAAATATTTGAGTATAGAAGGAACTTTAGATTTTGTTTTGAGCATATAAACCCAAGTGCATCTTGTGAAGTCATCAACAATAGTAAGAAAAAATTTATAATCAGAATATGAAATAATACCAAAAGGACCCCATATGTCATAGTGAATCAAATCAAACATTTTATTAGAAAAAGATTGAGATGCAGGAAAAGAAAACTTTCTTTGCTTTGCTAAATGACATATATCACAAACATTTGAAGAACTAAGAGAAATAGATGATTCTAATTGTTGAAGAAAAGGTAATCTTGAGGTAGAAATATGTCCTAATCTGTAATGCCAGAGATCTAATTGAGGTTGATTAATAGCTGAAACAAAAAATGAAGAATTAAACTGTTGTGGATTGCAGGTAGCTTCTTTTGAGGTAGTTGAAGATAAATGGTAAAGTCCATGCTTTTTAAATGCAATCCCAATCATCTTCTTTGTTGATTGTTCTTGTAAAAGGCAATAATAATAATAAAAAAATACTGAAAGATTAGATTCTGTTGTTAATTTGGAAACAAATAGCAAATTAAATGAAAAACTTGGAACACACAACACATTTTGCAAAAATAATGTTTTCGAAAGGCAGACAATGCCAATATGAGTAGCTGGGACAGAAATGCCATTAGGCAAATTAATGGAAGTATTAATTTGCTTGGGTGTAGAAGAATATAAGTGGGGTGAACAGATCATGTGATCTGTTGCACCAATATCCAAGATCCAAAAGAAATTATGTTGTGAAGTTGAAGAAACTGAATAACAAGAATATAGTAATTTACCACAGGATTGAGAAGTAGCAAGATTCACAGCTGGTGTAATTGATGGATTTGAATTTGCAAGTGCTAGTAGTTTAGTAAATTCCTCAAAACTTAAAGAAAAACTTTGATTCTCTTTACTGTTTTGAATGTAAACTTCTCCAGATGAAATGGTAGCATGGGTAGTGGGAAGATTTCTCTTTCCTTTGGGTCCAGTCCAACCAGGAGGATAACCATGAAGTTGGAAGCATTTGTCCACTGTATGTCCATTATATCCACAATGAGTGCAGCGTAAAGAAGACTTCTTCTGCTTGTCTTTGGAGACCTTTGTTTTGAAAAAATTGATGAGTATTTTGTTTGACTAATAGGGCATGGGTTTCATGACATACTGAATTTGTTAGTTGTCTTTGACTTTCCTCTTGAAGCAATAAAGAAAAAACTTTAGTCATGCTTGGTAATGGGAAAACAAGAAGTAATTGACTCCTTACTAAAGCATAGGAATCATTTAATCCAATCAAGAACTTTAACACATAATCAGATTGCTGGTGAAGTAGCAAGAAATCAAAAAGATTGCAAGTGCGTGATGCCATTTTTCCACAGCTACAAGTTGGTAATAGCCTGTAGTTAACATACTCATCCCATAAGGTTTTGAATGCACTAAAATATTCAGTGATTGATGAAGAACCCTGAGTTATGGAGCTTAAAAATTTTTCAAGATGAAAAACCCTTGGGCCATCACTTCTCAAATATCTTGTTTTCAATTCATTCCAGAGATCTACAGCAGATGCTACATAAAGCAAACTATTTCTAATATCCTTAGAAATAGAATTCATGAGCCAAGAAAGAACCAAATTATTTGCACGAAGCCAAGCAGTATGATGAACATGCTGATTTGCAGGAGGAGCAGTAATCAAACCATCAATGAAAGCTATTTTGTTCTTGACAGTTAGAGCCATAGTGATCGATCGACTCCAAGCAATGTAGTTGTCTCCCACAAAAACGTCTGAGACCAATATAGAACCTGGATTATCACTGGGATGAAGATAATATGAGCTTGAAGAATCATCTGAAGGATTTACAGGGGAATCAGCAGATAAACGAGAAAAATCTGAAACATTTGGAGGATTTGATTCAGCCATTTTTCAAGAAAAATTCTTGAATTACAGGAGTTTGAATTGTAGAATCAGAAAATACAAGAATCATGAAATTCTTGAATTGCAGAATTCAAGAATAGAATTCCAGAGCAGAAATTTTGAATGAGAAAAAAAAAATTCAGATCAGAATGTATGCAAGAAATGTAGGAGCAGAAAATTCCAGAATAGAAAATTCTGTAGGAGAAAAAAAATTCCGGAGCAAGATAGAAAAAAAAAATTATATATGCGAAAGCAAGAATCAGAAATCTTGCTCTAATACCATGTCAAATTTATGATGAAACAGAAAATTGAAGCAGAAAAAATGAAGCAGGAAACTGAGAATAAAATATGAATCTTTTACTTAATGAATTAATTTGGTACAAAGAGCTATTTATAGAGTTAAAATACAATAACAGAAAGAATAACTAATTTTCTTCACGTTTGCCTACTTTGACACATGTTTCTCTAGAATTTAACTCCATTTTCTCAATCTGCGAAGCTATACTCCAACAAACATCAACTGTATAATCTTTTGATTGATTGATTTGTTAATTAATTTCAATTCCATGTACAAATTAACGAGTATGGGGAATGAGTAATTGGAGTATTAAGGAGATGATGACTTCAAATTAATTGTTCATGGATTGACAATCAAGAATTTTTTTTTTTCTTTGCATGTTTTGGTGAATCAGATCAGTGTTTTATATATGTTGACTAGGATGGTTTCCTCTAGGATTACAATTTCAATTCACTTTTATAAAATTTTGAATCGGTCACTTCATTTTTATTTTATTTTTGGTTCAGTGGGATAGCCAGGGTTGGCCCTCAGACTCAAACGCTAAGTTGCATCCGAGTAAAAAAGTCTTAAATTTATTCAGATCCTGGAACTCAAAAAATATTAAAAAAAGAGAAGGAAATATCAAGGAATTCAGGATTTGTTAAATCCTGTTTTCATGATTTCTTACTAAGAAAGTGAAATATATATACCGAATTAATAAATAAAATTTCAATTTTACACATCATTAATATTTGATTTTCTTAATTTTCAATTATATTAAATCAAACTTTCATATTTGATAGTATTTAATATAGAAAGAAAATACAAGCGAAAATAAATTTCTTTCTTATTATCCTTTTATTTTCCCAAATAAAATTTTTGATCCAAACAAGACCTAACTGACCACCTTTGGCATTAGATTAGTTCAAGTTCTTCTTTCGATATCTTACCAAAATAGAAATTTAAAGATAAAAGTTAAACTGTGTCGCAATTAAAATTTCAAGGACTACTGGGGTATTAGTCAATGAAAATTCAAAAACTTGATTGGTTTTTTATTTTGTTGGTTGGTTGCCATAATATATGAATCACTATAAAATTAAAAGAGAAAGAAAACTTAATTTGTTATGGAAAAATGTAAAAATAAATAAATAAATTAGGATTTTGGGAAATTTCGCCTTAATTATTGGGTAGTTACAATTTAATTAATCCTGCAATTCTTTTATTTCGTGAAAGGTAAACTAATTTCATAAAAAATTCTTAGTTTGAATAATCTCGGATCTTGTTTCGATCTCATATCTTTAAGCTAAAGAAATAGTTCAAATTACTCACGTGCATACCTCATGTTAGACAAATCCCAACATTCATACTACAAATTAATAAAAAAATTTTAAAAGAAGCTTTTGACATTTTCTATAAAAGATAATAAATTAAAAGAAAGAGTTAAGCCACCTACAATTTGCCAAACTGTCCTTTTGTTAGCTTAAAGGGATGTTGAATTAATTAATTCCACCTTTTCACTAACAAGCAATTGTTTTACCATATTAAATAACAACAATAACAACAAAATCAAACTTTAAGTCCCATTAGGTGGGGTTGGTTATACGTATCATTTTCCACTAATTTATGTGGTCATAGGTCATTTCTTTTGACAGATTCAGAACTATTAAATCTTTACTTACTATCTCATTTCAAGTTATTTTAGATATACCCTTACTTCTTATACTACCCCTCCACAGTAATTAACTTACTCTTTCTCACTTGCGCACTATGTAACTTACGTTGCAAGTTTCCATATCATCTGAATCGTCCCTCTCTTACCTAATTTTCTATAGGAGATTAGATTTGAATAATATGTAAGTACCATAAAATTATATCAAAATTTGTCCAAATCTATTGAAATTCAAACCCAAAATCCGAAATTTATACTCTCAAGCGCTACTTAGTCCCCTTGAAAGGGAAGAAGATGTAATTGGGGACTTAGGGATTAATTTAAAATGTAATGCATGTTTGGAGATCCAATAAATAATAATAAATTATTTTATGCACCTTATAATAATACTCACTTTAATTTGGGGTATGTATGATACTTTCTTCTTTTAATCTCTTTCCTATTATAAACTATATTCTTAAAAACAGACTTTTTGCAAGTAAGTCGTAACCTTAAAGTTACTTTGCATAGAGTTCATTGAATTTGAGACTTCAACTATTTTTAATAATGTCTCATTTTTTTGTTTATATTTATATATAAAATAGAAAAATAACAGGAGAGAGATAGACATAATCTTTCAACTCAATATACGGAACTCCACAAAAGAATAATTGTAGATGATTTTGATCCCAAATGCAAGCAATTGTCATCTATAAGTCAAAGTTTTTGACTAGATAAATCGTTTCCTTTTTTTATGCAAGTGAATAAGTTATAATTAAGTATTCACCAATATTTTACTGAAACGTTGACCAACCACTCTTTTATTAGGGAACAATGCTTCTAGATACTTTTAGTTTTGCATAAATTAGTATGTTTGACATAGAATCTAACGGTCTCCACCTTATTTGACAATAATCACCTCGTAGATTTGTTGTCTCCAACACAAAGTTGGTCAAAATAATTATCTACTTTCATCTTTCATATATGTGTCTTTACTTTATTCACCACTCTACCTTAAATTAAAAAAAAAACAATATTCATATTTCGTTATATCCAAGCAACAACCACTATAATAAGAAGTGTCAACAATAATGCCACTAAAAATGATGATTTTAAAACATTGTACAAATTATCTTGTTCAACTGTACATACATGCATGCATACATATATACATACAACAATTCTTTTTTGATATATTTTTTAAATGTTGTCCCAAACTATTGTTTTTTATATATGTTTATATATCACCAAATGTATTTTTTGTGATGTAGGACGGGTTGGGTTAGCCTAGTCAATCCTACAGTTCAACCCTTACACAAACACATACACTCAAATATTTTGGATTAAGAATTCAATTAACTAAACATAATTAAACACCATAAATTATGTGACATTTCACATGTTATCGGATTCTTGAGAAAGTGTATGATTTTGTCCAGAAAATAAGTCCCAAATGTTCCTTCACAAAGGAATCAAGTTATATATATGCGGAAAAGATGCTATTTCAAGGAAGTCAAGAATGTAAGTTCTATGCTAGCACATCAATATTCCCACAATTGATATTAGTAAGTATAAAAAATATTGAAAACTAAAGGTTCAGGGTGACTTCAGTTGCCTAAACTGCAGGGTTCAATCACCTAAAGAATTTAGAAGCAGAGTTCTTGATTGGCAATAGCGATTCAGTTGACTGAACCAATGACTTCAGTTGCTTGAATACCTATGGGTTTTTAACAAAGTGTAGGATTTCAAGAGCTATTTTAACAAGGATTATTGTTGGGCTTCAAGTAAGAATTCACAACCAGATAAGGGCTTAATAAAAATAACAATATTATCAAAGAAATTTGTTGGATGACTTGATATTATCCACCACAAGCTTAAATCACGTCGGAAAAATCCTTGGAACAAGCTTTGATTATAAAGATATAAGTGGAACTATTGTGTGTATATAAATGTGGTTGTGTGGGGTGTCTGAGGGATAGATGGGAATGGTGATAGCACTGGATAGGGTGGTCTCTCATCACGTGGTCTTCAGAGAGAACACTTGTAGCCTCATACTATGCAATCAAAATGATTGGACAAACTTTAAGCTTTAGTAAAGAAATTCTTCTCAATATTCAATATCAATTCTCTATAGAATTCTTACAATGATTCAGAATATAAAGGCTCAGCATGGGGGACAATACATTAACACACTCACAAGCATGGGGGAACAACAAAGTATTAAATACTTGCACTTAATTCTAACACAATAAATATTCCGACTTTCTAGACACACATGTATGCTTATGCTTAGTTGACTTAGACTTATTACAATTCCAAGTGAAGATTCAAAAACATGTCAAACAAGGTCCAAAATTGTGTAGGGCCCACAAGTCATGGGGGGCCCACATGGGTCTTGGACTTGAACTCGCTTCAGCATATCATATGAGGTCTTCACGTACCGAAAGTCTTCAAGTAGTTTTCTAATAATTCCATGTGTACCTACAAACAATTATGAACCGAAGTGGACATCGGGAGGTCGTCCACGTGTCACCATGTCGGCAAAGGAGACAGTCAAGGCCTGATGATCCCCATCATTTTGTAATATTTACAGATATTTTGAAAAGAAATTTTTGTAACATTTATAAAAAATTGCTAAAAGTCAAGATTATTTATTGTGATGCTTATATACATCCTACTTGTAATGTCAATGCAAAAAATATTGATTTGATATTTTTAAAAAAAATGTATTTTAATTTATTAATTATATATATATATATATATATATATGTATGTATATATGTACATATGATGTATTCACAGACAAAGCATGCTCTGCAAATGCTTTCGAATTTTTTCTTGTTGCTTTTTTCTATCAATAATGTTCTAAAACTGTAAACATTTCCTTACAAAAGATATCTTTGATGTTCTTGTACAATAGCTATTATTGACATTGTATTTTGTCTGGAGTGTGATGTAGTAAAACTTAAATTTAATTTTCAAAGGTCTTAGAGAAATTAGGCCTTTTAATTTGTTAATTTTCCATGACATTTTCAAATAAAATTCTAAATGGGTTTTAAGAGAGTTTTCTTATCAAAAGTTTAAAATAATTTTTCAAAAAAATTGAATTTTTGTGCTGGAATTTGCAAGTCTTGTGGGCTTCTAGGGCCCATGAATACTTAAATGGGCACTTCATCGCCAACCTCATGCAGGCCCATGATGACACGGGCCCGCATCACATACCACTGCTCCTTACCCGTGGCATGGAATCAATTGACACGAGTCGTCACATAGCACTGCTCCTCACCTGACAACCAAAAATAACTAAAATTATATACACACTACTACTACTACTACTACTACTACTACTACTACTAAAAGTACAAAACACTTTGAAAATGATTTCGTTCTTGTTGATAAAGAATTCTTTGTGAAGGGCAAGCTCCTGAAACAGATTTATCACACAACATTGGCTGTTATTGCTAAATCTAAGCATGCCTTTTCAGTTCAAGACTTCAGATCAATAGACTGCTGCAATTTTGCATATTAAGTGATAGCTAAAATTTTAGCTAACAAAATCAAACCATGCCTTGGCACCCTTGTCAACCCAGCCCAGTCACCTATTGTTCAGCAGAAAGTATGGTAGAAAACGTTTATCTTGCTTAGGAGCTGGTGAGGAATTATGCAAGGAAAAGAATCCCCCCCAGGTGTATGCTCAAAATATGACTCTGTATCATGGGCTTTTCTTAGACAAATGCTCACCTATCTGAAGTTTCCAAGTCTCATGGTGGAAATAATAATGTAGTGTGTTGAGTCCACTTCCTTCTCAATTGCTCTGAATGGAGGGTACCATGGTTTTTTTCCTGGGAAGAAGGGTCTTAGACAAGGAGATCCCCTGTCTCCTTCACTGTTTGTCCTCTGTATGGAATATCTATCAAGACTTCTCAAGGGGCTTGAAAACAGCCCAGATTTCAAATACCATTTGAAATGTGGAGACCTTAAGATTTCCCATCTTGCCTTTGAAGATTTTATTCTCCAGAGAAGATGTTCCTTCAGTCAAGCTGATCATTGATTGTCTAACTAAATTTTCTGCTAGCTCAGGTTTGAAAGCCAATAATGAGAAATCAAATTTGTTCACTGTTCGAATTATAGTTCGGGACTTAGAGGAGATCAGAAGGCTCACTGATTTTGTCGAGGGTGTGTTCCCATTCAAATATCTTGGCATTCCATTAGCTTCAACAAGACCGAATTCCATTCATTATGCTCCTTTAATCAACAAAATTGGTAGCATATTCAGTTCGTGGCCAAAGATCACTCTTTCATATTCATGCAAACTGAAACGTGTCACTTCTGTTACCCAAGGAGTTGAATGCTTTTGGTTGGCTATTTTCCCAATTCCAAAAGCTGTCATGAACCATATTGTTAAGCTCTGTAGGGCATTCTTTTGGGGTGGTAAAAGGAAGCAATTGGCTGCTTGGAAGGTTGTGTGTCTTCCCAAGGAAGAAGGAAGCTTGGGAGTGATTGATCTCAGCATCAGGAATAAAACTCTACTAACAAAAGCTTTGTGGAATATCCAGGAGAAAGTTGATTCCCTTTGGTTGAAATGGGTTAGCCGTTATTACTTGAATGGGAGAAGCGTATGGGAAGCCACTTGCAAACATGAGGACTTCCCACTTTTTAAAAGAATTTTGGAAATTAAAGATAAGATTATTGAAGAGTTTAATGATCAGGTTGCTGCTGATGCTCAGTTCAGACTATGGCAGACGGGAAATAAACTCTGCTGCAAGGAAATGTACCTCCATTGGAGAATTAAAGGCAGGAGGGTCCTCTGGAATTCAGAAGTGTGGAAGAGTAGCAGTTACCCAAAGTATGCTTTTATTCTTTGGCTTGCTGCCAAGGGTAAGCTCCTTACTAATGATAAATTTGCTGGGGTTGGTTGGAGTAGGTCTGTTCCCTGTGCAGAAATGAAAAGGAATCCCTTGACCACAAACTGGCTTTTAGTGACGAAAATTTCAGTCACGATTTTAATTTCGTCACTAAAAATATCTTATTAGTGATAGTTTTTATAAACCATCACTATTATTGTAAGTGTAGACATTCTATTTTTACCCTAACCAAATAGAACAAGGGGTTCCTTTTTTATTATTATTTTATTATTATTATTAGTATTTTTATTATTACTTTCTTATAATTATTATTTATTTATTTATTTATTATTGTTATTATTAATTTACTATAATTATTATTATTACCTTATTATTATTATTATTATTATTATTTTATTCAAAATTGATACTTTATTATTATTATTATTATTATTATTATTATTTATTTTCCTATATTATTATAAGTAATTTATTATTATCACTATTATTTATTTATTATTATCATTATTATTATTTTATCTTTATTATTTTTATTTTTACTATAATTATTTATTACTATTTACTATTTAGTAGTATTATTATTATTATTACCTTATTGATATTTATATTATTATGATTATTATTATTAATATTATTTCCTTTTTCATTATTACCATAAGAATAAAAACATAAAAAAAAAGAGAAAAAGAAAAAATAAAATCAAGAAAGGAAAGTTTCTTAGTGTTTTCAAATTTTTTTTTTATATAACAGCGGGGGAGCGCACAACAGCCTGAGGCCAAAAAAGAAAGAAAAAAAAGCCCTAACTCTTTGACTCTCTTCTCTTATTCTTCCTTGTCTTCGTCCCTGCTCTGTCTCCCTCGGAGACATTCCAGCAGCAGTTCTGTATCTCCGGCAACCACCCGAATACCCCACTGCAGCATCTCCATCTTCCAGCAGCCACCACAGCACCTACCCATTCTCCCATCGCCCTCACGCTTCTCTCCCTCACTCACGATCCAGCCTCATTCTCGGCCACGCCTCCAGCAACGGCAACACCAACTTCAGCCGAGACCCAGCAAGGCCGAACCCAGCAAACCATCAACAGCCCCTCTTCACGGCCAGCCTCCAGGACCTCCAGCGTCGCCAACCACCGGCATCACCCCTGCTCCACGGCATCCAAGATCTCCAGCTAGCATCCAGGATCCCCGACGACTCCTACGGCTCTCCCAACAGCAGCAGTGCCGCCCGCTGCTCCCTGCAGGTCCAGCCGCTCCTGCTCTCCGTGAGCCTCCTCCATCACAACCACCAGTCCCTGCTGTCACTGTCACAACTCCAAGCCAATCTCCGGCAATCTGCTCCAAGCCTATCTCCAGCCTTCCAACTCCGGCCACCATCCTTCCCACGGCACCTGCTGCAACCAACTCCAAGTCCATACGCAGACTAGCCGTGGCGTAGCTCTTCTCCGGCACAGATCCGAAGACCTCCTACCAGTTTCAGCACCGCAAGCTTCCCCTGCACCAGCTCTTCTCCGAACAGAGCACTGCAACCTCACCCTCTGCTCCGGTGGATCCCCACAGTCCAGCCACATCTGCTCCATTCTCCGTCAGCCCCCTCGGTGAGTGTTTTTCATGCAAGCCACACACACACACAGCACACACAGAAACGCAAACACACACACACAGCACACACACACAGAAACGCACACACACTGCACACACACACACAGCACACACACTGCACACACACACAGCACACACACTGCACACACACACAGCACACACACACAGAAACGCACACACACAGCACACACACACGGCACTCACTCACACCCATACACTGTGCACACACAGTGCACACACGTATTGATTTATTTTATTTTATTTTAGGGACGTTTATATCTTTGTCTTATTTATTATGTATATTAAATAATTAATATTATTATTGTAGGATTTTAATGTTGTAATATTAGTATTTAATATCCATGTTTAGGTTTTTGTCATATTTATTATAAATACTAATTGGTTTATTTTGTTTTTGTAGGATTCCTTTTTGTTTGATCGGGTCTCAAGTGTCAATATTTGAATTTTCTTGTCATCTTTTTTTAAATATGTAATATTATGGTTTACTATCTAATATTGTATTATCAGCATGTATATATTTTTTTCTTATGATATGCTTTTATTATTACATTTGTTTTGTATTATCATGTAATATTAAGGCTCATTGTTTCATATTGTTTTATTATCATATATACATATTCATATCTATTATGGTTTGTCATTGTACATATTTATATAATATTATGATTTATTATTTTGTGTTGTATATACTATGGTTCATTATCATGTAGTAGTATCGTTAGGGTTTTGATTATTCAACGTTTATATCTAATATGATTTTAAGTATTTCACATTATCATGGTTTAGGTATTTTTTTTTTAGAGTTTGGATTATGTCATGTTCATATTTATTAGGGTTTTGATCACTTCATAGTATCTTTGTGTACTTTTAGGGTTGAAATTGCTTCCATATAAATTATGTACTTAGGGTTTTTGGTCATTATTGTACTCACTTTATATTTAATATTTGTATAGTTAAGGTTGTGTGTTAATTTTGGCAACCATGTTGTATTGGTATATATTATTTTCAGCAATACCTTGTTTCCATAATTTCATTATTTCTCTACTTTTGCATTGGTTTCCATGTTTTAATTTGAAATTTGGTTTATTTCTTTTGTTAATTATTTCCATATGGGTGTAAAGATATTTATAGGATATTAGGGGTGTGTACCATTAGGAAGGTTATTATTATTATCTTTTATTTATAGTGTATTATTATTATTATTATTATTATTATTATTATTATTATTATTATTATCATGTGTGAAATTATTACGAATATGTATTTATTGTTAATATGTGCGTATTGTTACTATTAATATTATTTATTATTGTCATTATGGGATTATTATTATTATTATTATTATTATCAGTACCATTATTATTATTTTTACTATTGTTATTTATTATTATTATTATTGTTATTATTATGTTCATTATGATAATGGTTATTATTATTTTATTTTATTATATTTTTGTTATTAAATAATTTTTGATTTTTGATTTTTTTTTCATCCCTATGATTTTATTGCGGGGGTATGAGCCTTCGGGCATCACGTACCTTAAGCTCTGAGGGAATATATGTATATATATTATATGTATTTATTTATTTATTTATTTTTTATGTGTATTTATAAATTCATAAAAATGGGTAATGTAAAGACTTATTAGATTAACTTAGGGATAATTTTAAATTAATTAGGTACCGTTCGTAAGAACGGGCGCGTAGGGGGTGCTTGTACCTTCCCCTCGCGTAACCGAACTTCCGAGCCTAACTCTAGTAACATAGACCCACTCTACCCCTAACAGGATAGTAATCATGTGTTCTAACCACACTAAAAGGTTAGTGGCGACTTCAACATCCCATGAATTTTCCTTGAAAATTGTAAATGATTTTTAGTTCGCCGCTCGGGGCACACGCGCTCCCGGGATGTCGCGACTGTAAGTAATAGTGACGATTTTTACTATCAGTGTAAATATTAGTGACAGTTTTGAAAACCATCACTAATAAGACATTTTTAGTCACGAAACTAAAACTGTCACTAATACTTTCGTCACTAGAAACCTAATTTTATCGCCCAAACCATCACGGGAAATAACTTTTCACGTGAAAACTATCTCAGGAAAATATTAGCGACATTTTTTGGGGTATTAGTGACGAACTCAAAGCATCACTAAAAGCTACTTATTAGTGATGGTTAAATAATGTAATGCCTAGAAAATTATATGCATGGAAGAGTAAAAAAAAAATTAAAAAAAGTTAAAAAAATTTTATTATATAATAAATAAATAAATAAATAAATAATATTAATTTAATAATATAATATAATATAATATAATAATATATTAATATAATAGAATAATATTATATTATATATTTATATAAACTTACCTTAAAGGTTAAGAAAGCTTCAAAATGATGATATAAGTAAAAGCTTTGGAGAATTCCAACTCTTATCCATGTTCATTAATTACACTATAACATATGCAAGTAAATGGTGTTGATTACATTTGTAACGACCCAAATAAAATGGTAGTTAAATAATAAAAGAAAAGGGAGAAGGAAGTTGGGAAAGAAGGGAAGCTGTCGAGCTTCGTCGACGAACATAGGGTTTTGTCGACGAAGGGTTAAGAGAATTCGTCGACGAACACAGGGTTTCGTCGACGAGAAAGTACCGAGAGGGGTTCTAAGGCAGCCTGAATTTCGTCGACGAATACAGGGTCTCGTCGACGAAATTTGTGAAGGACTCGTTGACAAAGGTCGAGCTCATCGACAAATTCCGCTATCCTATAAATATGGAAATTCGGAAGTTTAAAGCTTCTTTAAGAAGCTAACTTTTTTCCCTCTCTCTTCCCTTCGGTCCTCTCTCCTTCTTTCATTGATTTCGGGCTAGATCTTCGCCGGATAGACAATCCGAAGTCACCACGACGCTCTTGGCGGAGTTCTCTCTGAATCTGTTGGAGTGGATCATCAGTGAAAGTAAGGTGGAAACCATCCCAAATCCAGGGTAAGACTTTTTACTCAATATTTGGATTTGTGACATTTGAGAAAAGTGTTTTATGCGTTAAAATATTAAACTTTAATACTGGAGGTTTTCGTTTCCAGGGGTGTTGATTGGGAACGTAGGAAATCATCTTTGAGTTGAGGTAAGACTCTTAAACCGAATTTGACTTAATGATAGTTAAAAGAAATGTTATATACGTTGAAATACTAAAGTTTAATTCTGTGAGTTTTCATTTTCAGGGTGTTGAGTTAGGAACCCTGCGGGGGCGGGGAAGACTTTCTTAGGGGCTGTTCAGGAACCAGGTAAGAGGATAAAGTAAGCTAGTACTGTTTTGGAAAATGCTTATTTATATATAGTTATCATTTGATTTATGAAAAATGTATATGATTATATATATATATATGTCTTATATTTGCAAAATACTGTGAAAATGATCGTATGTTGAATATGTGGAAAATCTACTGTGTGGCATGAGTAAAAATGTTGTGAAATGCTGTTTTCTGGGAATGTGGATGATATGGATTTTTATGATGGAAAATCGGCGTACGGGCCGAGATGTTTATATATATATATATATGGATGTGATTTGCCGGCGTACGAGCCGTGCTATGTGATTTCTCGGCGTACGGGCCATGCTATGTGATTTGCCAGCGTACGGGTTGTACTATGTGATTTGCTGGCGTATGGGCCATGCTATGTGGTTTGCCAACGTACGGGCTGTGCTATGTGATTTGCCAATGTATGGGCCGTGTTATGTGATTTGTCAGCGTACGGGCCGTGCTATGTGGTTTGCCAGCGTACGGGCTGTGCTATGTGATTTGCCGACGTACGTGCCGTGCTATGTTAAAATGTGTAATACTGGCGTACGGGCCGATGATTTTCATGGTACACGTATATATATGTAAATGATATAATCGATATGAAAATGAATGATATGAGATATCTATGTATCACGATTTTAGTATATGTATATGATATCAGAACCTGGTTGGCTTGGTATAGGCCAACACTTGCACGGTATCGTTGCTATGTGTCCATGGTCATTGTGATCATGATATCTGTGTTAACGCCGCTGTACGGAGTGGTGTGAGATTGGATGGTCGATGTGGTTATTTTCAAGAAGTGTGCTGTTATCGCCCCTAGTGTACGGACTAGTCTGGGTAGACCCATTGGACCTACAGACCAGACTATTGACTTGGTAGTGGTCGCCCAACCATAGTCAGGTCCCGCCTTCTGGCCACACAACTCAGTCATGTGGGGGTAATACATGACAACAGCCAGCTAACCTACTAGGATTGTTTTATGATATTATTATTATGATATGAGATGAGAAATGTTTATGAAAATGCAGTATGTTTTGCCATGTTTTGATGTACTTATGTTTTTCCAGATTTGATAAACAGTACTGGATATGATATGTATGGTATATGTAGAACACGATATACTCATGTTGCCACACACTAGTATTATTTTATTTCCCTTACTGAGAGGTGTCTCACCCCTAAATTTCATTAACTTTTCAGGAGCCCCGGATAGGAGAGCGGGAAAAGCCCCGTAGAATTAGTATTGTTTATCTGCCCTCTGCGAAGGGTAAGTCTTGGTAGGGACAGTTAGATTTTTGTGGGAATTGTCCCTAGAATTATTTTTGGTATGTATATACTGAGAGATAGTGTTTGTAGTACTCTGGTATGTGTTATGCACATTATGATGAGATGTATATGATTTTATAATTTCTGCTGCGTAGGCTTCTACTGTATGTTTTGTTATATCCCTGGTACCCATTGGTCCAGGTGGATGATGACCTGCTGAACTGGATTGTGGGATATGGAGTATTGATTTTATGATATGATGATATATATAAATATATATATATATATATATATGTGTGTGTGTGTGTGTGAAAAATGAGCAGGTCGTGACAGCTTGGTATGAGAGCCTAAGTTGTTAGGTTCTGTAGACTTTAGAGTGCAGCAGAAACAATACCAGAGTTTAGGAAAGGATTTCAGGTTTTGTTCTATAATCTAGAGGCAGGACTTCCGTGGTAGTTTCTGTATTTTTCTTGGGGTGACAATTTCAGGAAAACCATAGTAAGCTATTGTCGAGTTGTGTTCCTAGAATGTAGGACTGGGGATTAGAAATTAGTTAGGAATGTTGAGATAAGTGGTGAGGATAGGTGGGTAAATTATAAGGATAGAAGTTCTAAGTCATGTTTGTTGTTTCAGGATGGATCAAGAAGGAGGAAATAGTGCCCATGCGAGTGGTAGTGATGGTGCAGGACCATCAGGTGCAACTAGGAACGACTCTGATGCGGTATTACGTAGCGTGGCTCAGAAGGTTATGGCTGAGATCGCTAGGAGTTCGAGGGAGCTGAGTGGTCCATCTGCAGGCCATGGGTGCACCATAGAGAAGTTCACGAAGATGAATCCTCCCACGTTCTCAGGAGGAGTTGATCCTATAGTCCCCGAGAACTGGATGCAGGAGATTGAGAAGATCTTGGTTGTGTTGCAATGTACTAAGGAATAGAGGGTCCTCTTTGCCACCTATAGACTGATAGGAGAGGTTGAGAGGTGTTGGACTGCGGTGAGACTATTGAAGTAGCAGAAGGTGACTCTGATAGCTATGACATGGGACCGGTTTAAAGATGTATTCTTTGACAGATATTTTCTAGCTACGGTTAGGGAGGCTAAGGTAAAAGAGTTCCTGAGTCTGAAGCAGGGACAATTATCCGTCCAGCAGTACGCAGCACGTTTCATCGAGCTCTCTTGTTTCGCCCCGTATATTGTTCCTGATGAGATAAGGAAGGTGAGACAGTTTGAGAGAGGTTTGAGGCGGAGTATATTCAAGCAGGTGGTGGTGCTGCGGATCTAGGACTTTGCGGAGTTAGTCAACAGGGTGGCTTTGGCAGAGATTGGGGAGCGCCTTGATGCAGAGGAGCAGGGACAGAAGAAAAGTTCTGCATATACCGGCTACCAGCAGGGTCATAGACCGGGCCATGGAGGAGAGGTAATCATGGCAAAGGACGGAGACAGGTGATGGGAGGACATAAGGTGCAGACAGGGTAGGGTCCTCCAGTCTGTCAAACTTGTGGTAGGAGGCATTGGGGGGAGTGTCAAGCTGGTGGTATAGTGTGCTACCGCTGTGGTAGATTGGGGCACATGGTGCGAGGTTGTCCTACCCCATCAGATGCAGTTCCAGTGTGTTATCGCTGTGGTAAACCGGGGCATATGGTACGAGACTGCCCTACACCACCAGATGCAGTTCCAACTCCTAGACCATATCGGGGAGGTTATCAGGCACCACGTGGGGGCCAGCAAAGGAATATGGCTCCAACCAGGGTGTTCACTTTGACTCCAGGCGAGGCTGAGACAGCAGGTGACGTGGTGACAGGTATGGTGATTATGCTTTCTTTTAAAGTCATTGAATTATTTGATTCAGGAGCTACACACTTGTTTGTGTCTTCGAGGTGTGTTAAATTATGTGGGGCTGAAACACAGTCATTAGATGTTGAATTGTTAGTATCTACGCCGACTGGATCAGTAGTGAGGTGTAGTAGGGTACTCCGCAACTGCCCAGTAGAGATTTAGGGGAAAATATTGTCTACTGATTTGATAGTGTTAGACATGCACGAGTTTGACGTTATATTTGGCATGGATTGGCTTGTGGCTAATTTTGTCAGCATAGATTGCCGTGCACGAGAGGTGATATTCAGATCTCCGGGGAAAGCGGAATTCAAGTTCGTATGGTCGCGAGTGCAATCCTCGCCTCAGCTAGTTTCAGCTATGCAGGCTAGGAGACTACTGTTGAGTAGTTGTCAGGGGTTTGTGGCTGTTGTGAAAGAGATTTCAGGGAATTAGTCGAAACTTGCTAGCACGCCTGTAGTAAAGGAGTTTACAGATGTTTTCCCAAATGAGTTACCAGGCTTGCCACGCGACCGTGAGGTAGATTTCCCTATTGATCTACCTTCCGGTACGACGTCGATTTCTAAAGTACCTTACCGAATGGCGCCAGTAGAATTGGCAGAATTGAAGAATCAGTTACAGGATCTGCTTGATAAGGGCTTCATACGGCCTAGTGTATCTCCATGGGGAGCTCCTGTTCTATTTGTGAAGAAGAAGGATGAGACTATGAGGATGTGTATAGACTACAGGGAGATTAATAAAGTGACCATCAAGAACAAATATCCTCTACCCCGTATTGATGATTTGTTTGACCATCTCTAGGGTACACGGGTGTATTCGAAGATTGACCTCAGATCCAGCTACCATCAAGTGAAGGTGAAAGCAAAATACGTCTCAAAGACGGCCTTCAGAACCAGGTACGGGCATTACGAGTTTCTTGTTATGCCGTTTGGTTTGACGAATGCTCTTGCGGTATTTATAGACTTGATGAACAGAGTCTTCCACCGATACCTAGACCAGTTTTTTGTTGTGTTTATTGATGATGTACTGATCTATTCGAGGAGTTATGAGGAGCATGAGACGCACCTGAGGCAGGTTTTGCAGACACTTCGAGAGAAGAAATTATACGCCAAATTCAGATAATGTGAATTTTGGCTTGAGAAGGTCGTGTTCTTGGGGCATGTTATATCTGGAGACGATATTTCTATAGATCTAGTAAGATTGAGGCGGTGGTGAATTGGGTTAGACTGAGGAATGTCTAGGAGATCCGGAGTTTCTTGGGGCTAGCGGGATATTACCATCGTTTTGTTAAGGGGTTCTCAGCTTTGTCAGGACCTTTGACACGACTGACGAGGAAGAATGTCAGATTTGAGTGGGACGATAGCTGTGAGCAGAGTTTTTAGGAGTTGAAGCAGAGGTTAGTCACAGCGCCAGTGTTGGTCATCCCATCTGAGGGTGGGGGGTATGTCATTTACAGTGATGTGTCCTTGAAGGGACTTGGCTGTGTATTGATGCAGCATGGTAGGGTAGTGGCGTATGCGTCTAGACAGTTGAAAGAATATGAGAAGAACTACCCTACCCATGATCTTGAATTGGCTGCAGTAGTACATACGTTGAAAATTTGGAGGCATTACCTATATGGTGAGTAGTGTGAGATCTTCTCCGATCACAAGAGCTTAAAGTATTTCTTCACACAGAAGGAACTGAATATGAGGCAGAGAAGGTGGTTGGAGCTTATAAAGGATTTTGATTGTACCATCAGTTATCACCCAGGGAAAGAAAACGTGGTAGCTGATGCGTTGAGCAGGAAATCTAGGGAACCGATGTTAGCAGCTATGGAGATCCAGCATCCAATTATGATGGATTTGGAGAGACTCAGCATAGAGTTGGTGGAGAGTGATCTTCCAGTGTGCATTGCCAGCTTGGTAGTACAGCCTACTCTACAGGAAAGAATTAAAGCCGCCTAGAAGGAGGATCCAGAATTAGTAGAGGTGATGGATAGAGTACAGAGTGGTTAGGGGGAGGAGTTCAGTATTGCAGATGATGGAGCTTTGCGATTCCGTTATAGATTATGCGTTCCTGCAGATACTGAGATCAGGAAGACCATTCTAGAGGAAGCTCACCAATCTTTGTACACAGTTCATCTTGGTAGTATGAAGATGTATAAAGATCTGCGAGAGTCATACTGGTGGAGTGGCATAAAGAGAGAGATCGCCGAGTATGTAGCCCAGTGTTTGACGTGCCAGCAGGTAAAAGCTGAGCACCAGAGGCCGGCATGACAGTTGCAGCAGTTATTTATCCTAGAGTGGAAGTGGGATCATATATCCATGGACTTCGTGTCAGGACTGTTGACGGCGTTGCATGGCTAGAATGCCATCTGGGTGATTGTTGATCGATTGACGAAGACCGCCCACTTTATTCCTATCAAGATCAGCTATTCCCTCAGCCGTTTAGCGGAGATTTATGTTCAAGAGATAGTTCGTTCTCATGGGATGCCAGTATCGATTGTGTCGGATAGAGATCCGCGATTTACATCACGATTTTGGAGGAGTTTGCAGGAGGCTATGGGATCTCAGTTATCGTTTAGCACGACATTCCATCCACAATCAGATGGGCAGACTGAGAGGACGATACAGATACTAGAGGACATGTTTCGTGCGTGCGTATTGGACTTTGGGGGTAGTTGGACTCAGTTCATGCCATTGGTAGAGTTTGCGTATAATAACAGTTATCAGTCTAGTATTGGCATGACACCATTTGAGGCTCTATACGGTAGGAGATGTCGATCTCCTTTGTTTTGGGATGAAGTGGGTAAGCGGCGAGTAGTGGGGCAAGAGCTTGTGCAGCATGTGTGTGATAAGGTTTGGCTCATCAGGGACAGGATCAATGCAGCTCAGAACCGACAGAAGAGTTATGCCGACCATCGCCGCAGGAAATTAGAGTTTGACGTGGGGGACCATGTGTTCTTGAAGATAGCTCCGATGAAAGGGGTTATGCGATTTGGGAATAAGGGTAAACTTAGTCCTAGGTTTATCAGCCCATTTGAGATTCTAGATAAAGTGGGGCCGATAGCCTACAGGCTAGCTTTACCACCTGTGTTGTCCAGAATCCACGACGTATTCCATGTTGCTATGTTAAGGAAGTACGTTCCATCCTTCTCATATCATCAGTTATGATGAGTTGGAGCTTAGTGATTCACTAGGATATGAGGAGGTACTAGTCAGATTCTAGATAGGAAAGTGCAAGAGCTACGTAATAGAACAATTCCTCAGGTGAAGGTTTTGTGGAGGAATCATGCGGTAGAAGAAGCTTCTTGCGAGTCCGAGGAGCAGATGAGGCAGA
Source organism: Malania oleifera (assembly GCF_029873635.1). Taxonomy (NCBI): domain Eukaryota; kingdom Viridiplantae; phylum Streptophyta; class Magnoliopsida; order Santalales; family Ximeniaceae; genus Malania; species Malania oleifera. The sequence continues at coordinate 76,453,185 of NC_080425.1, forward strand.
AGTATCCGCATCTATTCCCAGAAGTTTGATTCGGTAAGTGTAAGTAGTGAAGTAGTATTTTCTTTTGCAGGTACATGTAATGGTTAATTAGTGTGGTATTTTGGTTCTGGGAGAAGTTTTCTTTTGTACATGTAATCTTTCAGGACTTGGCGTGTAACCATGGTATTCCTCCGCCATAAATGAGGGTAGGTAATAAAATAAGTAGATCATTTTGCCTTAATAAGGGATGACGAGTTATGTGAACGGTAAATTTCGAGCACGAAATTTTTATAAAGAGGGGAGGATGTAACGACCCAAATAAAATGGTAGTTAAATAATAAAAGAAAAGGGAAATGGAAGTTAGGAAAGAAGGGAAGCTGCCAAGCTTCGTCGACGAACACAAGGTTTCGTCGACGAAGGCTTAAGAGAATTCGTCGACGAACACAGGGTTTCGTCGACGAGAAAATACCGAGAGGGGTTCTAAGGCAGTCTGAATTTCGTCGACAAATACAGGGTCTCGTTGACAAAATTTGTGAAGGACTCGTCGACGAAGGTCGAGCTCGTCGACGAATTCCGCTATCCTATAAATATGGAAATCCAGAAGTTTAAAGCTTCTTTAAGAAGCTAACTTTTTTCCCTCTCTCTTCCCTTCGGTCCTCTCTCCTTCTTTCATTGATTTCGGGCTAGATCTTCGCCGGATAGACAATCCGAAGTCACCACGACGCTCCTGGCGGAGTTCTCTCTAAATCTGCTGGAGTGGATCATCCGTGAAAGTAAGGTGGAAACCATCCCAAATTCAGGGTAAGACTTTTTACTCAATATTTGGATTTGTGACAGTTGAGAAAAATGTTTTATGCGTTAAAATATTAAACTTTAATACTAGGGGTTTTCGTTTCCAGGGGTGTTGATTGGGAATGTAGGAAATCATCCCTGAGTTGAGGTAAGGCTCTTAAACCGAATTTGACTTAATGATAGTTAAAAGAAATGTTATATACGTTGAAATACTAAAGTTTAATTCTGTGAGTTTTCATTTTCAGGGTGTTGAGTTAGGAACCCTGCGGGGGCGGGGAAGACTTTCTTAGGGGCTGTTCAGGAACCAGGTAAGGGGATAAAGTAAGCTAGTACTGTTTTGGAAAATGCTTATTTATATATAGTTATCATTTGATTTATGGAAAATGTATATGAATATATATATATATATATATATATATATATATGTGTGTGTGTGTGTGTGTGTGTGTCTTATATTTGCAAAATACTGTGAAAATGATCGTATGTTGAATATGTGGAAAATCTACTGTGTGGCATGAGTAAAAATGTTGTGAAATGCTGTTTTCTGGGAATGTGGATGATATGGATTTTTATGATAGAAAACCAGCCTATGGGCCGAGATGTTTATATATATATATATGTGGATGTGATTTGTTGGCGTACGGGCCGTGCTATGTGATTTGCCGGTGTACAGGCCGTGCTATGTGATTTACCGGCGTACGGGCCGTGCTATGTGGTTTGCTAGCGTACGGGTTGTGTTATGTGATTTGCCGGCGTACGAGCAGTGCTATGTGGTTTGCCAGCGTACGGGCTATGCTATGTGATTTGTCTGCGTACGGGCCGTGCTTTGTTAAAATGTGTAATACTGGCGTACAGGCCGATGATTTTCATGGTACACGTATATATATGTAAATGATAGGATCGATGTGAAAATGAATGATATGATATATCTATGTATCACGATTTTAGTATATGTATATGATATCAGAACCCGGTTGGCTTGGTCTAGGCTAGCCTTTGCACGGTACCTTTGCTATGTGTCCATGGTCATCATGATCATGATATCTGTGTTAACGCCGCTGTACGGAGTGGTGTGAGATTGGATGGTCGATGTGGTTATTTTCAAGAAGTGTGTTGTTATCGCCCCTGGTGTACGGACCAGTCTGGGTAGACCCATCGGACCTATAGACTAGACTATTGACTTGGCAGTGGTCGGCTAACCATTGTCAGGTCCTACCTTCGGGCCACACAACCCAATTATGTGGGGGTAATACATGACAACAGTCAGCTAACCTACCAGGATTGTTTTATGATATTATTATTATGATATAAGATGAGAAATGTTTATGAAAATGCAGTATGTTCTGCCATGTTTTGATGTACTTATGTTTTCCCAGATTTGATAAAAAGTACTAGATATAATATGTATGGTATATGTAGAACACGGTATACTCATGTTGCCACACACTAGTATTAGTTTATTTCTCTTACTGAGAGGTGTCTCACCCCTAAATTTCATTAACTTTTCAGGAGCCCCGGATAAGAGAGTGGGAAAAGCCCCCAGAATTAGTGTTGTTTATCTGCCCTCTGCGAAGGGTAAGTCTCGGTAGGGACAGTTAGATTTTTGTGGGAATTGTCCCTAGAATTATTTTTGGGATGTATATACTGAGAGATAGTATTTGTAGTACTCTGGTATATGTTATGCACATTATGATGAGATGTATATGATTTTATAATTTCTGCTGCGTAGGCTTCTCCTGTATGTTTTGTTATATCCCTGGTACCCATTGGTATAGGTGGATGATGACCTGCTGAACTGGATTGTGGGATATGGAGTATTGATTTTATGATATGATGATATATATAAAAAAAAATATATGTGAAAAATGAGCAGGTCGTGACAACATTTTCATTATGTTTATATCGCATGCATCGTGAATATGTTGATTACATTATCTAGGAACCGCATACGGATGCATGCACCAACCAACTCACTGTCAGGTGACACGACTCCTAACAAACGCTAGCACAGAGTACGCAGGGCGAGTTGTCCCCGACGGTCTGTAGGTCCCTCTACTGGCTCGGCCAATACGACAATGACAGGTCGGCCATCAATTGGCAGCCCAAACAAAACGGCGACGTCCTGGAGTGTTACGGTCGCCTCCCCATGAGGTAAGTGGAATGTGTGCGTCTTGGGTCTCCATCGCTCCACCAAATCTGTGATGAGATGCCAATTCAGCTAGATATGGGCAATCCGATAAATACCATAAAAACCTGCATCGCATATCAGGCGAACGATGCGGTCGTCTACCTACAACCAGTGCTCTGTAAACTGCATGCCCCCTTGGAAGAACAAGGGGTCGGCGTGCCCATCAGCCCACGCTCGACTGGCTCGGTGATCATCGCCCATCGTCAAGATGCTTGGATCAAACGGCCCTGGATCAATCCTGCAAAATGCACCATCACATTACAATAAATATATATAAAAGAAGAAGTGTACTAAGAGTCCCAAACTGCCTACGAAGTCAATGCGACGGTCCAGATTTTCCTCTTAAATAATAGCAAATGCAGGGGAAAATATTTGCCTATTTACATTCGGATACGTCACAATTAGGAGTTTACCCTTATACTTACCATACAAGTGTGTCCCATCCACACATATAATAGGAGGGCAATGACAAAAACCTTGAATAGATGCTGCGAAAGCCCAAAATACAGATATAAATATTGCGGTGTGATCGCTACTTGAAATAGGAGTTCACCTCCACTTGACATCAGTACCCGGATTGTACGTGCACATCGCTTCCATCCACTTAGGCAAAGTTTAATAAGACATCTCCCAATCACCGAATACTTGGGAAAATGCCTTCTATTTGCCCAACCAAACCTTCTTATACGAGATCGAATAGTCGAAAGAACGATCTATGAACTCTTTCAATGTAGCGATTGATGTCGACGCATTACCCCTGATCATATTCATGATCTCCCTAGCAATGAGGGACGAAGTGATTTGATTATGTTCCTGCGAGAGAAGTTCGTTCAAACACGTGTGCAGACCACCATATTAGGTAATTTCGAATAATTGGTGTTTCGTCTGATACATTGCACGCACTTTCCAACTGTAATCAAAGTTCTTACAACTAATAACCCATAACAGTGGGGTAGACTACAAGACGTGAAAGTCATGGTGCTTTCGAGCATGGTATATTCGCACGGCCGCTATCAACTGATCTTTCAACCCGAATAGCATCCCCTTACTTAGCTCAGAGGATTCATCCCAACGAGTTACCAACATTGGAAGTTCCTTATCAAGTGACAAATCTGCAGCATCTACGTCAATTACACTGTACATAGGAGGTTCGTCCATAAACTGGGCGTTGTACGTGTCATCATTCGTTTCACGGGAGGTGGGTCGACATCATCGGGGAACTCATTAGTCTCTTCACCAGTTTTGTCCTCGTACGTGTCATCTTGTGAATTAACATCATTCGTGATGTTCATCCCCTCGTCTAACGCGTTGTTTACAATGACTAACAACGATCCTGGATGTTATGCTAGAACTTCTTCGCAAACACATTGATCATCTGTGCCAATAATAGGTCTTTCGTACGTTTGCAGCTTGAACGACGATCCCGGACATTCGTTCAAATCCACAACAGGCCTCCCACCAACATCTGCACTCGTGTATGGTTCAATACCTTCATCCACAGTCATATCATAAGGACGTGTCTGTTGGTATCTTCTTCCGCTTCGACCACATGCTCGGCATACATTCCCATCTGCCTATCCGCAGCGACACTCGTGTGAGGAATGATTTTGACATATAACTGCACAGTTAAATATGTCGTACCTACAGAGTGTGCATCCAACACAATGCACAGACCGTAATCGTCAGTTATGGGAACAACCTTATGGATGACCGTATCATTATACCCTCGCATAGGGTATTTTTGCAGTCACCTGCAATGCATATTGATCTAAATCAATATGCAAATATTTGTATATCTTCGTATACAATTTATGTAATTTACACCTATGGCCAATTCGAAAACATCGAATTGGCGGACTACTATAACTAACATCAGCGTTTCCGGTTATAATGTTCCCCCCTATGTACAATAATACCGTCACTAGAGCACTGCTTGAACTTCCTACCACTTAGATTCGCACTCGGGAAAGAAAAAAGACCTACACAAAACAAAATTATATGTATAAGTTATATGTGTTAATTGCCTGGGCATTACCTTTATAATTTATAATGTCAATTAAAATGTTAACATATTTACTAGTTTTTAAGTATAAAATTTTAAAAATTATAAATAAAAATGTTAATTACAAAGCATTAATTTAAATGTTAACATACTATAATTATATACTATTTTGTTGTACAGTAATCATATGTTGAAATATAGCAATGTATAAAATTTTAATTAAAAAAATTAATTAAAAATTATTAACTAATAATGTTAACATAATTTAATAATTATATATTACAATATATTAATTACATGTTGAAATGTAATAATGTATTCACTTGATAACAACATATTTTTACTACTTATAATAAAAGTGACCATCCTAATATTACTTAGTTTTATTAGTACTTATATCAATTACCTTGTTCACTATAAGATATTAAGTATTTATTCTTAAGTGAATGAACCTCAAAAGAAAGATGGACATGACTAATTTGCCAATAAGATTTTTGAACCTAATGGGTCAAACTTGAACATTACAAACTTGGCTGCAAGGTCTTTTGATCACCATGTTTATAGTTACAAACGTGAACGGAGGTAGGCACCTAACTTTGCTACTTTAGTTTCGAGAGTGATAATCCAACTTGTAAATATTTAAAATTGTTCTTATTATAGCCATATAATTTCTCTTAGTGTTATGCAAATTTAAATCTCCATTTAATTGTATGAATGTAACCCCTAATTTAGACGATGCAATGTATTTCTAATTCAATAGATTTAGTATGACTTTGTATTATGTATCATATCTTTTACAAATTGTTTAATATGTAAGAAATATTACTTACATTTACGATTATTCCAAATTGTTTATAATAGTCACATTTTGTATTTTCTAATTGTTTATTCCAAATTTCTAACATAATACTTTCTAACATATTATTACAAACATAATTGTTTATAATGTAAGAAATATTACTTACATTTACGATTATTCCAAATTGTTTATAATAGTCAATTTTTGTATTTTCTAATTGTTTATTCTAAATTTCTGACATAATATTTTCTAACATATTATTACAAACATAATAATATTAATTGAGTATTAAAATTGTTTATGATGTAAGAATTATTACTTACATTTACAATTATTTCAAATTGTTTATAATAGTCAAATTTTGTATTTTCTCATTATTTATTCCAAATTTCTAACATAATATTTTCTAACATATTATTACAAACATAATAGTATTAATTGAGTATTTAAATTGTTTATAATGTAAGAAATATTACTTACATTTACGATTAACATATAAATATTTTTTAACTAATTCATGGTTACTTAGAAGTAATTTTTATTTTTGTTAAATATGTACATACAAATTTTGAATGCTTACACAAATTGTCATATAATAATTTATATTATAGTGGGCTAGCACACAAATCATGCAAAGTAAACATTGGCAATATAAAAACTAATTTAATTAAACATAATCATGCTTGTTGCTTAAACATTGACAATATAAGAACTAATTTAATTAAACATTATTATGCTTACACAAATTATCTTGCTTAATCATTTTATATGTTTTAAGCTTACACAAATTGATGTTGCTAATAACATTTTGTGAACACGGGCACAGAACATGAAAAAAAAAAAAATGGAAAAACGCAAATAAATAAAAACTGACCTTCCGATTTTTCAAATGCATCTATGAATCCAAATGCAACAAATCGAACTCAATGATAAAAATTCGAACTCAGTAAAACCAATCAAACTTAAGGAAATAAATTTTGTTTTACGATAAATAAATAATGCGTACCACATTTTCGAGTTTAAATAACTTTACTCGGCTGGTTGTTTGAACGATCACTTGCAATCTACTCCAACGGTCACCTGCTCTGTTGTCGTCCTCTCTGCGACGCTCTGCTTGCAAACGATCATCTGCAAGTTTCGCGAGTGAAATGGATGGGGAAAACCAGACAAAGCAAATCTCGCAAGATGAACCTGCTAGATTTTCCATGTGTCACACGCCATGTCATTTCCCAGGAAAATCTCGCAGAACCATTCTGCGAGATTTCTGTCATGTGTCACTAGCATACTGGGTGACTTTTTAAATCTCGCAAGGCAAAGTTGGAAGATTTTCTTCACCAGAGCTCCAGTTTCTTAACGCGTATTAAATCTTGCAGCACCAAATTGCAAAATTACGTGAGCTTCAAATTGGAAATTTTTTTCCTAATTTTATTTTATTTTGATAATAAAACGTGAAAAAATTCCATAAAATTGCACACCTATCTACAGCTAGCATTACAACCACACATCACATCACTTGAGATATGGGGATGGATGGAATGATGGATACATGGCAAACCCTCCATTGAAAAGTTTGAGCATGTTTCAATAACTTCTCTAATTATTATATAGCATTCTATCATTTACATCTATGAATGCGTTTATCGCAAAAAAATTAGTGGAAACCAATGCCAAGTCCTGCCAGTTTAGTTGAAAAAAAAAATTAAAGTAAAAATCTGACCACATAAGAGTACAACATGATCTTCAATCCCATTACCCATTTAATTAAAAGAGTAAGCGAACTCCAGCAAGGTACATGAGGTTAATTAATCATCATCAATGTGGTTCTCAGACACTTCCACATAACACAGAAGACAAAAGAAGTGCTACTACACTAATTACATAAAGAGTTAGCAAAGCTAGATTAGATTTTGGGCTCAGAAAACCAAATCCCATTTAGAACAACAGTCTTGCATCAGTATCTGCCGCAAAAGCCACCATTATAATCCAGGGCATCGCCAATTCTCAGAGGCATTCCCAGCCTATCCAAACGACCAGAGCCTGGATATGCTTTGTTGGTGAAGTTGGAGTGCAACACAGAAACCCTCTGTCCACTTGCTCTAGAATCACCAAACCCATGAACAGAGTTCCTCTTTGCGGAATTCGATCTCTCGTATTGGGGCCTTTGTTTTGGGGCACTCAGAGACCTCACTTTAGCCCGCGATGACTCAGTGCAAGCCATATAGTTTGGGTGATCCGAGAAACCACTCAGGTAGCTTCTTGAGCCATCACTCTTAGTGGGGGTGAATGGACCTCTTCGGGAGCTACCGGCCTTAGATGATGCAGAGAAGAATTGCGGGCTGTTCTCAGCAGAGCAGAAAGAGCCTTCTTTGGCATCACAAGAAAGTACTTTCAATGGACTCGAAGATTGAACCTCGCAAGAGGATTGACTTGGAGCAGTCTGATGGGTTGTCGAGTCTTTTGAAGTCGTATAACTGTGGTCATTCTGATATGAAGAAACATGATGAGAAAACTGAGAGAGGTTTCTACGCGTAGAGGCAAACAGAGAAGGCTTTCCAGTGTCTATTTCCAGTATTTTGTCAGTCTTGTCGTCATCTACTGGGCCAGTTCTCATTGAACTCCCACGCTGATCCCACAATCGTTCTTCCATTTTTGAAACAAAATGCATTCTCTCTTTTGATCCAGTTCTCTGCATTGTTGGGAAGGGCATAGTTAAGCACGGACATTATATAATGATTAGAAATATCGAGTAAAACCCAATCCGAAGTATTCCAGCACATACCTTGAGCAGAGGTGACTGATCGTGATTTGTAGTCTTTGCTCGAACAGCCTGTTCAAATTTTTCGGGGGTTGCAGGGCCCTGCATTAAGAAACAGGAAAAATATAGATATCTAGTCATCAATATTTCACAAAATAATAATTATGCAAGTCAAACATGGATTACATTGAAAGAGGACGTCCAAAGAGGATTCAGTATATTCCTGATTCTTAATTCAAGAAGAAAGAGCGAATGCGTGCCCAACAAGAAAACGTAAGATTGCTCTAGTAAGCGGTTCAGCATAGCCATTTGTACATTAGGGAAAAAAAGATTTTTGAAATTAGCAATTGATTAATTACTCAATGATCAAGTGCATTATCAGTAAATGAATGATTTTGCATGTATAATCCAGCTCGGAAGAAAGAGCAACCCAGTCAGCGCAGGATATACATGGTCATGTTGGAATTACAAGCCAGTTAACGTCCAAACTACCCCAAACACAGAGAAAGCAGGTAGTTTCCCCTATAGAACAATATCATTTTTTGAAGGAAGGGTAACAATGAACCTTCAGAGAAAGCAGGTAACTTAGGGGAAACATCCTTGAAATCTATTACCCCTAAAAAAAAGTGACTCAACTTTTTTTGAAAAAAAAAAATCATAAATTTGAATATTTATTGGCAAGAAAAGGTAAACTTAAAGTGAGCAATAAAGAAAAGGCTTCCCTATCACTGTAAAGGGGTGGTCCCTGAAGAAGCTACTTGGAAAGCACGATTTTAAAGAAATGGAGGGAAGGACAAGCTTGGTTTACAGGGTACTGAAATTGAGAAGACTTGCTGCTTGAGACTGGGGATTCAGAAACATGGGCACGTCCTGCCCGAGCTCGTGCCTGCGCCCGTAGCAATGCCTGCATGCGTCGCAACATATCTGCAGTCTGCTTCCTAATTATATGGCCCCTCACGAGTGCCTGAAGCTTCACCAATGCTCTCAATGCTCTCAGTGCCCTCCTTGCCTGCAAAAAAATTTATTCATATTTCAGAGAAAGAAGTATTAGAGTGAAAGTGAGACATTGATTAAAATGAGGCAGTAACTGCAATAACACAAGTGCATAATCTCTACCACAGCTAGGATCATTAATTGAAGCATCAAGTGTTTTATTATCACAATGCATTTTCTTCCTAATTAATAATACCCACAAGATAAAATTACAGCAACAACCATACAATAAGATAAAATAATATAATGAACCATTCAACAAATCTGAAGGTAATGAAAATTACATGATGATTAAGCGAGTACATGCCACAACAAAACATAATCCAAATAACTTCAAAATCTTTGTGCACACAAACATGAAATTTAGGAATAGCTGGCGCCTAGAGGAAACCACTTTTCTACCCAACCTATACTAAAGACAGCCTGACATTCAAGAAGGACAAGGACATCTCACTTGTGGTCCTAAACAAATACCCAAAAAAAAAATGATGCATAAACAAAGAGACCCCTGCTGGCTACTGTCCAAGACTAAACAATAAAGCATCCACCAAACCTAGCCTTTCTCCTAAAAGCCACAAATTCTCTAACATTGTGTTTGGGAATTTGGGATTTGTAGGTTTGAATAAAACTTAACAACTTCATGAAATTTGTTCAAATCCACACAATTTCAAATCCAAGCCTCTAATGTTATATTTGGAAAATCCAAATTTAAACATTTTGTATTAAATTCTACAAATTTTTTGTTTGGATCCATTTTATTAACAGATGAATTTGAATTTGATTTAAATCAGGGTGAATTTCAAACTTCCAAATTCATCTGTGTCAAATCTCATCCTAACCTAAGATTTTCAGAATGAGCTCACATTAAAATTTATTCACACCTCCATCCCCAACAAAAAACCACCTTCCAATTGCACCCTAACCTCTCTCTCTCTCTCTCTCTCTCTCTCTCTCTTGCCAATACCTTCATTCTCTGAACTCTTTCTCCATGATTGTTGCACATGTGATGGCATCTCTCTGCCATCTCTCTCTCTCACAGCGAGTGTTTGATCCATCCTAATCCTTCCTTCTTATTTCAAGGTTTGCTTCTCCATATGATGTTAACGCTACCAACTGCAAAAGAGATTGCCTGCTATTGCTTTTCCACTGATTTGAATATTTATATGTTACTAGATTCTTGAATCAGGTTTGGATCTCACCATTTTAGGCATCCGAGCTCCTCATTAGAATGCCGACCGAAGTTGTCATTCATATGCTATTGTATAAGACGAGAGGAGAAACCAAAAGAGGCACAGACAAGCAATAAAGGAATTAAAAAATTAAAGTCAAATTCATTAGCTTGTAAAGTATATAATTTTTGAGTACTTGTTTATCAAGTCTATATTCCTTGATGCTAAACCTAGGAGGTCCTTCTATGATGCTAATTTAAATTCAAATACCCATATTTTTAGAATACATAAATGAGGAATGTTTAATTGAATACATGATTTCAAATCCATAGTCTTTAAATTTTTCCAAAACAATAAATTTAAAATACATATATTTTAAAATAGAATGTAAAACAAATGCATTTTCAACACAATTAAATCTATTGTTCCCAACACATGGTAATGGAACACAGCTAAGCAAATAATTACCCATTTCTTAAACACCACCACCCAGCAGACCAAACAGTTCAAATGTAAATTCTAAGAGTCAATTCCCACAAAAGAGATGAACTTCTAATGAGCCAATTTAGCATTTTACCACAGATATGACATATTCAGCAAGCCAAACCAAAAGGGTATGTCCCATTTTAACACCCAAAACCAAATTCACAATCAATTTTATTTTATGTTTTTCACACATTAACCCAAGACACCTAGGGTACATCTAGCAGTGGTGGGGGCTTTTTAAAAAAAAATAAAATAAAATAAAATAACTAGTGTTATAATTAATTTTTGCAAGGAAAGACTTCTTTCAAGCCTAGAAGGTTTGAAAAAATAAGTCAAGCAACTCAATTATCATTGTCCATAACATCAATGTGATGACCTTTCAGCAAAGAAAGAGAGGGTGAATTTATATACATGACACAATACAGTCAAAGCACATGCACATGACCGGCGAACTCCTTAATTCCTAAGCTGAAAGCAACGAACTCAACCAAAACACACCATGTGCAGAATCATCACCAGGACAATTAACAACCCTACAAGGTTGGAATATAGAGTTTGAAATTACACATATAGCCCTTGTAAGCAGGGGAAAAAGGCACACTAACCGTCGACCATTAACTCAATAAGCAAACAATAACACAAAGCATATGCAAATAGGACGATTGGGGATTTCGAAAAAATAAATATAATGGCATTTAATTTCTGAAAGCGAAGGGTCGATAATGAAATAAGATGAGAAAAATGAAAATGGACGGTGTTTTAGGCCCACAGGGATTTGGGAAGTCCGTAGCTTCATCCCATTTGCATGCTGGTGAAAGGCCAGGCTAGCCGGGGGAGAAGTCCAATAACGAGCCATTAAAGGAAAAAAAATAAATACTCTGTTTGGTGGCACAGAAGCTGTGTACTCGTGGAAATTTTTAGATAAAAGACGCTATGTCAACAGCTCACATACATTAATGGCAGACCGGTAAGGACACAAAGCTGGAGTAGAAAGAAGAACCCAGACGACACCGTTTTCTCTATAGCGCTCTTCAACTTTCAATGTGATTTTTCTGTGCAGGAGTGCAAATCCCATCATCCATGTGTAACAACTTGTACGTTATTTTGACGTCGTTTTCGATCTGAGACGTTTCGTTCCAACATCCTAGTCAACACCATTTCCCACCGAGCAACCCCATCCTTTTGGCAGATTATACACATCAATTTTTTTCTAATTGTTAATTACTGCCGACACAAACGAAATCCAACTCGTCAAAATTTGACACCCACATTGGGTTTTGAACTTTAATTTTAAAAATCTTGAACAGTCCTCACCGGAGAAGAAAACCCAGAATTGGCGTTTTCTTCATCTTCAACATCGAAGAACCAGAAAGGATTCTTAAGCAATTAGAAGACAAAACAAAACAGGCATGTGAAAACGGAAATAAATTTTTTTTTTTTTAAATGTAAAAGCCGAGTGCACTTCTGTAATTATAACGAAATCCGAGGCCTAATAGAGAGAACAGGAAGAAAGGGGAATAATGATGGAATGGAATCAGGGAAACGGAAACCAACCAGATAGGCTCGAAAAGCCGCCTGTATCTTAACTGCCGCCCACTCATCGCGGGACACGCAGCCGGCGCCAACGTACGCCGGGCCGGTAGCAGTCCTCCCGCTGCTGGTCAGCCTCACCACCACCGCGGCCGCCTGCGCCGCCGCCACCGCAGCCTCCGCAACCGCCGCGGTTGCAGCTGCCACTGCGACTGCGCGCTTGTTCGGATCCACGCCGTCCGCGTACGGCGCACAGTGCGGCTCCCCGCACGGTCCTCTCCTCTCGCCGCCGTTGATGCGGTCCTTTTCTCGGTATGATTTGACGAAGCTCCACCGCCTCTTCGGAGGCTTCGACTCCGACCGAACCCTCCCCGGCGCCTGTGATGGAGACTCCGTCTTCTTGAGACCGAGGAGGCCGCGAAGCCACTTCGCTGCTTTTCCCATCTATCTCCGCCGGCAAACCGCTACCAGTTTTGGGAATTGGTTTCGGAATGACATTTGCAGAGGCATGTGAGAGAGAGAGAGAGAGAGAGAGAGAGAGAGAGAGAGAGCAGTGTGTGTGTAATATATATATATATATATATATATATGTGTGTGTGTGTGTGTGTGTGTGTGTGTGTGAATGAATGTGAATAAGAAGAGAGATAAGATGTGGGAGCGAGGAAGCTAATTAGTAATTAAGGAAGTGGTAGTGTGGTACTGAAATGTCAAGTTGTCAACCGTACAAGTCCAAGTCCATCTCTTCTCTGCTCTGTATCTGTCAAAGGATTTGTTATATCTTTGGAGGTATACCCTCCTGTAGGATTTTACTATTTTGAATTTTAGATTTGAACCAATTTTATATTATATCCTAGGAAAAAGTTCACTTGCACCACCGCCCATTAAAAATGCCTTTTAAATTTTTAAAAATCACTCCTACGTATCTTAAACTATAATCTTTTTAATTTTTTCTATCAGAGTTTTATACCAACTTCTCAATAACAATAATCAAACAACTTTATTCTCTTTCCACATATTTATTATGTACTCTAGAAAAGGTCTAATTTCAAAAATAAAAATATTTATAATTTTCGAACACTAACTTTGACATGATGTATAATACCTCTTCTTTCTCAAGTAAAAATTCTAAAAAAAAAAAACTCTTATGATTGAAAAATACTTATAAAGCATTGAATGTAAAATCAATAATTTTAAATTCATCATCAAATTTTAATTAATACAATTATAGAACACGTGAGGTGTTAGTATCATTTATTACACACTAGGGATAAAATGCACTAAGATTTATAAATACTAAAAAAGTTATTTTTTTATTAGGTTTAAACTATTTCTTTTATTAAATTTTTTAGATATACTACAATATCTTTTTCTATGTTTTAACATGTTTCTTCTTCTTCTTCCTTTTTCCTTGTCATCCAAATCCAAAATATTGTTTCATCTTTTTTTCCTTGTTGGCATCTTTGTCATTTATGCAGTAAAATTTATTAATGATAATGTTCTTTAGACTTGTATGGATAATTTTGTCTAAAAAGTTACGATCCATTCGTGTGGCATATAAATTTCAATAATCCTTTAGATTTAATTGTTATTTGTTTCAATAATTTTAAGCTTCAAAACATGAAATAGTTTATTGTCTAAGGTCTCATAAATTTAGGATATCTAAATGTATAGGGTGTTTGACTTAAGTCATTTTGGTTAATTTTTTTGTATATTTTTAAAATTTTTGGTATATACTGTGTCAGAGAAATATTCTTTTTCAATTCATTCAACAAAATTATGAGGAAATATTTGACTTGATTTACCAATATTATTCTTATTTTACTGTAATTTTCTAAAAATCTCATATTTGAGAATAAAATTATTTTTTTACTAAAATACTTTTATTTTGCTCTCACTTTAGGATTTATAATCATGGCATGGTGGGAGAAGTGGGGGAGTTTTGGGATTAGAGTAGACTTTATAGTAATAATAATAATATTATTATTATCTTATAATATCTTCTAGTAACAATGATCCTAATAACTAAAGAAATAATAGTAATTTAAAACCTATAATAATGTTGTTATTATTATTTTTTTGGTTATTGTTGTTGTGAAATGAAAATTAAGTAATTTTCTTCACAAACAGTCATGGTATGGGCACCTTTGTCAAACTTTTGCATGGGAATCCAAGATTACATAGGGAGAAGTGTGCTGACACTCAATTTTTTTATTTGATTAAACTCTAAAATTTTCTTAATTAATTAAAAAATAATTGGACCATAAATAACTAAAGAATAATTAATTGAGAATGTTGGCCCAGATATGCGTCTAGAGGGGGGTGAATAGACGTTTTTCGCAGATATGTAAGGTTTTCTACAAACACACAAATTTCTTGGTAAGAACAAGAGTATTATATCACAGTGCACAAATAAGCAAAAAGTAATGGCAAAATGACACGAGAGAGAAGAGAAGAAAAGCTTAACACAGCGATATTTACGTGGTTCGGCACCGCGCCTACGTCCACGCCTTGAGACCAACTCAAAGATTTCCCAAATCCACTATTTGATCCTCCTTCAGGCGAAGAAACCAATACATGCAACTGCTCACAAAGAGCTTTTACAATGGTGCTCACCTTGATACACCTTACAATGGCTCACAAAAAGCCTTACAATACAAGTAGTTGGAAGAGAGGTAGATACAATCTTAAGTACTCCTCTTAAGCTGAATATCAAAATGTAATCCTCACACTATTTCCTCTTTGTCAATGAAGTGTAAACAAAAGTAAGGGCAAAAGAGCAAGTGGATGCACAATGAAACCCTAAAATAAATGCACAATGAATGTTCTCAACAACCAAATGAGCTTCTCATTGTGAAATCAATGCATAAGACCTATTTTAAAGCCTAAAGGGGCGAGTTGAGCGCTGGAGAGCCATTGGACATTTATTGATATGAGACAAGAAGAAAACTAGTCATTCTGCCGTATTAAGTGAAGTCTACAGCCCGACGTTCGTCAACGAGGTCGCGCCTTCGTCGACGAGCCCTTTAGCTTATTCATTGACGAAGCCCTATGTTCATCGACGAGTCACTGGTTAGGAATTTTGGTAGGTCTCGGTTTCTTTTCATTGACGAGTACCTTGTGTACGTCAACGAAATGTGTGCAGACTTCATCGCTGAATCCCCTGTATTTATCAACGAAGGTGCTCTGAACTTTTTGGTGTTTTCAGTATCTTCTCGTCGACGAGTACCCTGTGTACGTCGACAAGGGTCTGTGTTGTTCTCGTTGACGAGGCCTCTTTTACTTTTTCAAAAATTCATTTCAACCATGTTTGTGTCAAAGTAAAAAAGGTCCTTATCTTTTTTAGAAATGATCTTTGATCAATTTCAAGATGTCTTAGGTTTAATAAAATATTTTTGAGGGTTTTAGACATCTTGTAAATTTTTACTTAACTTGTTATATATATGTGGGATTGTGCCTGTGTTCTAGTGATATGTATGTGATTTACCCATTTCTTGCTTGTTCTTTTGAGTCACACCATACATAAAGGATTACAGAATCAATCTCTCTAACTCTCACACTCAACTTAGAACATGTGCTTGCTATGTAGGATCCATGAATGCTTTGGTTTGAGTGGCCGAGTTCTGGTCATGTCATGTGTTGCTTTTGGCTGATTTGAAACTTGCTTGCTTTGGAGTCGTTCTGTGTAACTGAGCTGGACTAGAGGAAATAGTTAGTAACCCTTAAGATCTGCTAATGGGTTGTTGTCATCAAAACCTAATTGGAATGAAAGACCCCTAACCCTAGGTCTAACATTCTCCCCCTTTTTGATGATGTCAATCTATTAGTGTTCTTTTTGAAAATATGCTCCCCCTCACTATATGTAAATATTTAGAATTTTAACAATTCCTCCCCCTTAATGTATGCATTATTTAAACAGAGATTCAATTAAGTTTTTGGCAACATGCTGTCTATAAATAATGCATTTTTCATGTTTTTTAAACCTGCATGAAACCTATGCTTGACAATTCAGTATATCAACATTTCAATTTTCTACGCAAGTATTCAAACATTTCAGTACTTTGCATTCAACATAAGTTCATTTATGATTCATGTTCGTTAATCAAAATACATGCAAAGTAATCAGTACATCAATCACAAGTACATGCAGAGTTATCACTAGGACTACTACTATCTTATCGATAAACTACTACATCTGAAACTATAACATTTGAAGGCCTATATCTGATAGTACTGCTACATCCAAAAAACATCCAAACCAATTACATCCGAAAGGCCTATATCTATATCTCCCCCTTTGCCATTATCAAAAATTGGGGGGAATAAAGCTATGGTGGATTACTCCTGCGGGCGACCAAGTTTTTCGAAGAGAGCGGCTAAGGCAGCGTCAAGAGAATCGAAGCGAGCACGATTATTATTTTCCCGAAGGGCAAGTGCTGCATCGATAAAGTCAAAGAGAGCACAGTTACGCATATCAAACTACGTCATAGCATGCTAGATGTCGTCTAGGCGCTCCACGATAGGGTTAGCGGAGGGATCCTCAGCTTCTTCATCCTCTTTTTAATAGCGGCCTCGACTTCATCAACAAGGGTCTGACCCTGCTCGTGGGTTTTGACCCCACGTGTTGGTGTCATCATCTTTCTCAAAATGCGTGCGACGAAGGGTGGCCTCAGTGTACGTATCGTCTGGTGCAGGTCGAATGCAGGGCATCTTGGTGCAAATAAGCTCAAAATGATCAAAGAAGGTCGTGAGGAGACGACCATAGGGAAGGCAACCCCGCTGCTGTTTCAGGCTCTCTTCCATGTTTTGAACTATCACAGAGGGCAAGTAGATACCGCGCCCAACCCAGAGACAATACATACTGAAGATATCGCCCAGAGTTACCCAATCGCATCCACCGGTCCGAGGGCAAAGATTATAAGTAATCATATGGTGGAGGACCTGAAATTCAACTGTGAGGTCCTTGGACTTAGGGCGGGCAATGGAAGGGATACGAGGGTTATCGGTGATCAGCTTGAGTGCCGTGTGAGAGTCGAAGTGTGTGGGCCAGGAGGCTTTGGATAGGATAGAGGCTGCATCCGAGCACCTGAGAGAAGGTATCTTCAGAGAGATGAATTATGGTACCTCGTACAGTGGAGTAGGCGGCAATGCCAGGCGACAATGCCGCTATGTGATTGAATGAAGTTGGCATAGAATTCTCGAACAAGTTCCTCGTATTCAAGATCTCCTAGGTCGAAAAGAGCATCCCACCCGACTTCCTTGATCTTAGAGAGCAATGTGGAAAAATGTAGCTGGGGAGAGTCGGATGGAACGATCTTCCCGTGAACGATGTGCCGCTTGACGATATCGTTGTGATATCGATAGGAAGCTTCCGTGGATACGAAGCGGGGATTAGAGTCTGTGGGGGTCTGTTGAGGTGGAGCGGTGGGAGGACGATGAGATGATCCCTTGCCGACCTCAGTTTGAAGGATCCGTCGCTTAGGTCCGGGAGCCATTGATGGCGGGAGGTAAGCTCGTGAGTGGGAAGGTAGAAAAGATATAGGATGTTGGCGGTTCCAGTCTCACCCACCAGCGGAGTGGCAAGCTTTGGGAGAGAGGGAAGGAAGGTAAAGGCGTGCAATGGTGAGGGAAGGAAAGGGAGGGACATGCGGTGGTGAGTAAAGGAAGGGAGAGGCATGCGGTGGTGAGGGAAGGAAGGGGTTTGAGGTGTACGAGATATTGTGGGACGAGGGAAGAAGGTTAGAAAGCTTGAGAGGGTCCAGAGGAAGGAGAGGAGCTGAGGTGTGAAGGTTAGGGTTTGAAAATAAGCGAGGTGTGCTAGCTAGAATATAAGGTATCCAGACAGTTTTCGTCGACGAGGACCCTGTGTTTGTCTACGAAATTAAGGCAAATTCGACGACGAAACCACTATATTCGTCGAGGAAGGTAACGGATATCTCGGCGATGAAACTCCTGTGTTCTTCAACGAAGAATACGGATTCCTCGGCGACGAATCCCCTATGTTCGTCAATGAGGGAAGGAAGAAAAACTGAGTTTTACTTGGTTTGAGCTTTAGAACGAGGGAGGAGAGGCAATTAGAAGATCCTAAGATAGATCTGAGGGAGTACATATGCCTAGGGCATGCCATATTTTATTGAATCTTTCTTTATTGAGAGGCTTAGTCGAAATATTAGCTTGTTGATTTTCAGTAGGAAAGTAAACTAACTCAACATCTCCCTTTTGGATATGGTCTCGAATAAAATGATGTCTTATCTCAATATTTTTGGTTCTAGAGTGTAGGCACGGGTTTTTTGAGATGTTGATGGTACTAGTGTTGTCACAATGAATTAGAGTACCCTTAACTAAGATTCTGAAATCCTCAAGCTGTTGCTTTATGTATAAGGCTTGAGCACAGCAACTGCCGGCTACAATGTATTCAGCCTCGGTGGTTAAGAGAGCTATGGAGGTTTGCTTTTTGCAAAACCATGACACGAGTGTCCTAGAAAGTGGCATGTTCCACTAGTGCTTTTTCTATCGGTTTTGCAACCTCCATAGTCGGCATCCGAGTAGCAGGTGAGATCAAAGGGAGCATTCTTAGGGTAAAAGAGTCCTAAGTCATGTGTTCCTGCTAAATACCTAAAAATTATTTTGACGGCATGAAGATGAGATTCTTTGAGACATGATTGGAATCTAGCACATAAGCAAACACTAAACATTATATCAGGTCTGCTAGAAGTGAGATATAAGAAGCTACCAATCATTTCGTGGTAAAGCTTTTGGTCTACATTCTTCCCCTTTTCATCGGTGTCAAGTTTCGTTGTGATGCTCATAGGGGTTACTTTAGATTTGCCCATTTCAAGACCGAACTTCTTAAGCATGTCCTTAACGTATTTGGCTTGATTTATAAAAATTCTATGTTTCATTTGTTTTATTTGTAACCCTAGGAAGAATGTTAATTCACCCATCATACTCATCTCAAATGTTTTCTGCATGGTTTGAGCAAATTCTTGACACAAAGTTTCATTTGTAGCACCAAAAATGATATCATCTACATAAATCTGTATAACAAGCATATTTTTTTCTTTATATTTTAAGAATGATGTAGTGTCAAATTTACCTCTTGTGAACCCATCATCTAGGAGAAATTTGCTTAAACGTTCATACCATGCTCTTGGTGCTTGCTTAAGTCCGTAAAGGGCTTTTGAGAGTTTGTATACATATTCAGGATGTGTGTGGCTCTCAAATCCTGGAGGTTGCTTGACATAGACTTCTTCATTTATGTATCTATTTAAAAACGCACTTTTTACATCCATTTGAAATAGTTTAAAGTTTTTGTAGCAAGCGAAAGCAAGTAGCATCCTAATAGCTTCTAGTCTTGCCACAGGGGCATAAGTTTCATCATAGTCAATACCCTCTTGTTGGTTATACCCTTGAGCTACTAATCTAACTTTGTTTCTAACAATATTATCATCTTCATCTTTCTTATTCCTAAACACCCATTTTGTGCCTATTATTGTAGTATTTTTGGGTTTAGAAACTAAGTCTTATACTTTGTTTCTTTCAAATTGGTCTAGTTCTTCTTGCATGGCGTTTATCCAGTTTTCATCATTTTCAACTTCCTCAAAGTTTTTCGGTTTTAGATGGGATACAAAAGCTATATGATTACATCCACTTCTTAAGTGAGATCTAGTGCTAACTCCTTGGGATGGACTACCTATAATAAGGTCAGTTGGGTGATTCTTAACAAATTTCCAAGCCCTAGGTAGTTCGTAATTTTCTTCTTCTAGTTCACTAGACTTTTGAGGAGATGATTCTTGATGATCAATTTTTGTGTCTTGACAGTTTCTATCTTGATCATTATTTATCTTAAGTTGCTCAAGTTCTTTTTCAATTGTAAAGGTAGTGACTTGATAATCTTCTTCCATGTTAATAGTAGTTTTGGATGTGTGCGAGTCAGCTTCATAAAAAAAAAAACATGGGTTGATTCTTGAACAGTTTGAGTTCTTTTGTTGAACACCCTATATGCTTTTCTATTCATGACATATCCTATAAAGATGCCCTCATCGGATTTTGAATCAAATTTTGCCAAATGATCTCTATCATTTAATATGAAACATTTGCATCCAAAAACCTTAAAATGTGAAATGTTAGGTTTTCTACCCTTTCATATCTCGTATGGGGTTTTTCCTAACTTGGATCTAATGATGACACGATTACTAACATAGCAAGCTGTGCTAACGGCTTCGGCCTAGAAATATTTTGGCAAATTATGTTCGTTGAGCATTGTCTTAACCATTTCTTGGAGTGTTCGATTTTTTTTCAATTACTCTATTTTGTTGTGGAGTTTTTGGTGCGGAGAAGTTGTGTGAATAGTCATTTTCGTTACAAAAGTCTTCTAGTTCTTTGTTTCTAAATTCTCTTCCTTTATCACTCTTAATGTGAACAATAGACATTCCTTTTTCATTTTGAATTTTTCCAAAAAAATGGATGAAGGCATTACAAGTGTCACTTTTGTTTGTAAGAAATATTACCCAAGAGAATATAGAGAAATCATCAACTATAACAAACGCATACAATTTTCCACTAATACTTGCAATATCATTAGGTCCGAACAAATTAAGATGGATCAACTCTAAAAGTCTTGAAGTGGATATCATTTTATTGTTTTTTAAAGAAGATTTCACTTGTTTTCCATATTGACATGCATCACATACTTTGTCTTTTACATAGTTATCTTTTGGTAGGTCATTTACTAGTTTCTTAGATGATAGCCTATGTAGTAAATCCATGCTAGCATGACCTAGTCTTCTATGCCATAACCAACAATTTTCATTAGTTGTTGCCAAACATCTAACATCATAAGTTTTAATGTCATCAAACTCAATTGTGTAGATGTTGGATTCACGTTTTCCTATTAGTATGGTGTTTCCATTTAAATCATTTATCAAACATTGGGTGGATTGAAATGTAATGTTTAACCCTTTATCACATAACTGACTAACACTTAACAGGTTATGTTTGAGTGTATCTACAAGAGCTTTTTCAATAGTCAAGGATGAATTACCTATTTTACCTTTACCGATGATTCTTCCTTTGGCATTGTCTCCAAAAGTGACCAATCCTTCCTTCTTGTAGGTAAATGAGAGGAATTTGCTTGCATCTCCTGTCATGTGTCTTGAGCATCCACTATCAAGAAACCATTTATTTCTTGTGGAGTTGGTCTTTAAGCATACCTGCACACAACATTAAGTGATTTGTTTTGGTACCCACATTGTTTTGGGTCCTATGGGGTTAGTGTTCTTAATCACCCATTTATATTTCATGTTTTTTCCTCTATTTCCCCTGAAGGGGCAAGTAAAGCGTACATGGTCTCTTCTTTCGCAATATAAGCAAACTTTATTAGCAGGCAAGGGGTTTGGTTTAGGTGTAGGGATTTTCTTAAACACGGAGCTTCTTTTAGCACAAAGATTTGCAAAACCAATTAATTCAGATGATGATATGCCGTATCCTAATCCTTCCTTGAAAATTCAAAATCTTTGTACTCCAAGTAGCTTATCAAAATTTTATTTACTATTTGTGAATTTGCAAATTGTATTATTATGATCTTTCGCCATCCTTTTCAATTTCGAATTTTCTTTAAGAATTTCCATAATTTGTTTTTTCAAGCTTCCAACTTCCTTTTGAAAAGATTCTTTGTAATTTTTGCACTCCTTAGTAAGTTTTTTGTTTTCAAAACTGAGAGATGCATTCTCTTCTTTTAATGTTTCACGTGAGCAGATTTGTTTTTTCTTACATCTTACATGAGTTTCTTCTAAAAGTTTGTTTTTCTTTTTGGCAGCAATCAATTCAATGTAGAGCTTCCTACAGTTTTCTTCTAATTCTTCATAATATGGAAGGTATTCGTCTTCAGAGTTTACCTCACTTTGTTCGTCCGCCATAACGCAGAAGTTGGAAACTTCTTCTTCAATTTCTTTGTCGGTTGAGGTTCCATCTAGTTCATCCCATTCGGTTGCGTTCATGGCTTTGAACTTATTTTTGTCTCCTTGCTGATTGTTGCCTTTGTTTTTGAAAAAAGGACAATCGGTAATGCGGTGCTCGATCTTTTTACAGTTGTAGCACCTTATGCTTGATTCTCCCCTCTCCTTTTTTTGCTACCTCGTTTGTTCATCAAAAAGTTTCTAAATCTTCTTGTGAGGAGAGCGACTTCATCATCATCGTCATTTTCTTCCTTCTCAACAAGCTCTTTTTGTTTTCCAGCTTTTAGAGCAATTCCGGTAGCTTTCTTCGGTGCTTCAGCTTCCGCGGTAGCATTTTTCTTTTTTATTTCATAGGTTATGAGAGACCCAATCATCTTGTCAAGAGTGACCTTTGATAGGTCCTTGACCTCCTCAATAGCTATGGACTTTGTGTGCCAAGATGCCGGTAGAGAGCGAAAGACTTTCTGCACATTATCTTCCATAGAGTATTCTTTACCAAAAGCATTTAGTCCATTTGTGATATGTGTAAAGCGAGTAAACATAAGAGTAATTGTTTTACCCTCTTCCATTTTAAACATTTCATATTCTTTAACCAACATATAAATTTTTGACTTCTTCACCTGGGTTGTTCCTTCATACGTTATCTGAAGCTTTTCCCACATCTCCTTTGTCGTTTTGCATCCACAGATTCAGTTGTAGTCTTCATCGTTCACAGCACAATAAAGGACGTTTTTAGTCTTGAAATTTAGTTGTCCTAGCTTAGCATCAACCTCTAGAAGTTTCCCAGTTGGTATGTCATCGCCTTCCTCATTCTTGTAAATGTAGTCTCCTTCGGTGATGATGCTCCACATACGGTAGTCATAGGCTTGGATGAAGATTGACATTTGATATTTCCATGCTGGGTAGTTGATTTAGCAGAACTTGGGAGGATGGCCCACGGATTGACCTTGGGCAAACATATCCGCCATATTGATCTCTGCGTCTGGGAGTTACTCCGAATATCTAGTGACTGGAGTTATAATACCACTTGTTGGCCTAGATATGCATCTAGAGGGGGGGGGTGAATAGACGTTTTTTGCGGATATGCAAGTTTTTCTACAAACACACAAATTCTTGGTAAGAACAAAAGTATTATATCACAGTGTATAAATAAGCAAAAAGTAATGGCAAAACAACACAAGAGAGAGAAGAGAAGAAAAGTTTAACGCAGCGATATTTACGTGGTTCGGCATCGCACCTACGTCCACACCTTGAGACCAACTCAAGGATTTTCCAAATCCACTATTTGATCCTCCTTCAAACGGAGAAGCCAATACACACAGTTGCTCACAAAGAGCTTTTACAATGTTGCTTGCTCACCTAGACACACCTTACAATGGCTCACAAAGAGCCTTACATTACAAGTAGTTGGAAGAGCTATAGATACAATCTTAAGTAGTCCTCTTGAGCTGAATATCACAATGTAATCCTCATACTATTTCCTCTTTGTCAATGAAGTGTAAACAAAAGCAAGAGCAAGAGGGCAAGAGGATGTACAATGAAACCCTAGAATAAATGCACAATGAATGTTCTCAACAACCAAATGAGCTTCTCATTGTGAAATCAATGCATAAGACCTATTTTAAAGCCTAAAGGGGCAAGCTGAGCGCTGGAGAGCTGTTGGGCATTTATTGATATGAGACAAGAAGAAAACTAGCCATTCTGCCGCATTAAATAAAGCCTACAGCCCGACGTTCGTCCATGAGGTCGCACCTTCGTCGACGAGCCCTTTAGCTTATTCGTTGAAGAAGCCTAATGTTCGTCGACGAGTCACTGGTTTTGAATTTTGGTAGGTCTCGGTTTCTTTTCTTCGATGAGTACCCCGTGTACATTGACGAAATGTGTGCAAACTTCATCGCCGAATCCCCTGTATTCATCGACGAAGGTGCTCTGAACTTTTTGGTGTTCTCGGTATCTTCTTGTCGACGAGTACCCTGTGTATGTCGACGAGGGTCTGTGTTGTTCTCGTTGACGAGACCCTGTGTTCGTCGACGAGGCCTCTTTTACTTTTTCAAAAATTCATTTCAACCATGTTTGTGTCAAAGTAAAAAAGGTCCTTATCTTTTTTAGAAATGATCTTTGATCAATTTCAAGATGTCTTAGGTTTAATAAAATATTTTTGAGGGTTTTAGAATTCTTGTACATTTTTATTTGACTTGTTATATATATGTGGGATTGTGCCTGTGGTCTAGTGATATGTATGTGATTTGCCCATTTCTTGCTTGTTCTTTTGAGTCACACCATACATAAAGGATTACAGAATTAATCTCTCTAACTCTCACACTCAACTTAGAACATGTGCTTGCTATGTAGGATCCATGAATGCTTTGGTTTGAGTGGCCGAGTTCTGGCCATGTCATGTGTTGCTTTTGGCTGGTTTGAAACTTGCTTGCTTTGGAGCCGTTTTGTGTAACTGAGCTGGACTAGAAGAAATAGTTAGTATCCCTTAAGAACTGCTAATGGGTTGTTATCATCAAAACATAGTTGGAATGAAAGACCCTTAACCCTAGATCTAGCAGAGAATTCTCTATACCTCTCTTGACCTTTGTTATCATATCCCATCTTTGGGGTAAGTTAGGGCTACAATTTGATACTTTTAAGATTTAATTTCTTTTTTTAAAATTTTAAAATAAGAAGTTATAGCCAACTTAGTTATTTCACTTTAAGAATAAGAGAAGCTTGTGCCCAAGCAACCTTTGTTAGCTTTGGTGTATTCCCAAGAAGGGGGGTGAATTGAAATTTTAAACTTTCTTCTTAGGTTCAACTAATTCAAATACCTGTATTACACAAACCTAGGGTCTATCTACGCAGTTCCAATATGCGCAGATAAATATAACGTGCAGAAATTAAATCATGCGCAACATTCACAATATAACACGTGCGGAAATATAAAAAGTGCACACACGATATGTTATCGGGGTTCTTCCAACTATGCCTACGTCTCCACCTTGGCTCACCAGTACAAGGATTCCACTATAAGCTCACTTCACAGGTGGAGCGGCACCGATTACAACCAGATCAATTAATGGGGCTGACCTCAACCTACAGTCGCACCTTACTAGGATGGTGCACCTAACTTTCCTAATCGAATCTAAGCCAATCCGAGACTATTCAACAGGGCTAGTCTCCCTCTTTAGGCCCATTCCGAGAATACAAAAAATGTAAATTTACGTACATGAAAATGTGCTTCTTAACTAACCAGAATATGTACTATAATACAACACAGTATAATCAACGCACATCAATAATATAGGAACTATAAGCTCTGTGCAGTGTGTTCAACTACACTCTAACACATGTCAATATGCAATAAACACAAAGAGTGTACAATTAATCTATCTTTAAAACCAAGTATCAATATTGATAAATCATAATAAGGGTTTCAAAGATTTGCAACAAGAGTGTTCAAAATATCTCACAAATGATTTTCTCAAAAATATAGCTCAAGAGATATTTGAAAAGTTTGCTTGTGAAAAATATATTTGCACGATAAAAAACACAAGTCAAGTGAGTCTTGCAATGGTGATGCAAAGACCCACTAGCTACAAGGTTTTCCCACACAAAGAATATTAGTTAAACCAGGGGAAAAACCTTAGCTAAAACTGTAACGGCCTGCTAATCTAATCATATAATAAAACATATTTAATAATAAAGTCAACCTAAACTCGAGGGTAACGGGGACACATCTGATATTCACAGCGGAAACCTAAGCAGCAGTAAGTGTAAATCACATTCTCATAACCACAAAATACATAATACCAGAGTTAACTATAATTCAAAACACTGCGTTTATATACAATCTCCCAAAAATACAAAAATAACTCTAGGATCCCACATCAAAATCTCCTGATCCTAGTTCAAACTTACCCTCCTAATGGGTTAGCACAACAGACTCAACGGCAGCCTCGATCCACCGGTCCTTCTAGGTTTCCTTAAAATTATTTAAGTTCAGGAGTGAGACACTTCTCAGTAAGGGAAAATAAACTAAATACAGTTGTGTGGCAACATAAATATTTGATGTAATTATACATATACAGTACATTTCATATACCTGAAAGCATTCATCATAACACACTGAATAATCATATACTGTCGTACTTCCTAATAAATCATACAGTTCATAAAATGTCTAATATAGCTGATAATACTAAAAATTTACCGAGGATGTATAACTAGATGATGTCATGTATTACCCCCTATGACGGGTTATGCAGCCCGAAGGCGGGACCCGACAATGGCTGGCCAACCATTGCCAAGTCAAAAATGTTTGTAAGTATGATAGGCCCGCCACACCCTGGTCCGGACTGTCAGGTGGACGTCTACAACTCTACACTGAAAGTCACATCGACTATCCATCTCTCACCCCCTCTACTTGCAGGGGCAGTTAACACAAGTCTAAACATTAATATCTGATCTGTATAGTTACGGTACCTTGCTCCTGTAACTGAACTAAACTAACATCCGGGTTCTAATAATATATAATACATGATAATATACAATTTTGCGTAAATAGATTGATAGCATTTTTTGTGATAACAAAATACATACAGCCTTGCACCGATTACTTTCACATCTGTAGTCTTGCGCCAAAATCATACATATACATACGGCCTTACACCGAAATCATACATCATACACAACCTTGCGTCGGCTATCAATCACGACCATGCGCTGAATAGTTCATACATATCATTCTGAATAAATAAGTCATTTATCATGTATTTTGAAACAATAATGCACTGCAATATTTCATAACTTCTAAAAATCATACTTCATTCATAAAATTGTCATAACATAATACTTATTGTGTAAAATAATATTCATACCACACAATGCTGAGTAAAATCATATATTTCCTTCTAAAATCTTATTTCCTATATAACAACTTTATTTTCCCAAATATGCATTTTCTTAATAATATTTAAATATAATACATGCTTTCCTAAAAATTAATTTGCTGATAAATAATAATAATAATAATAATAATAATAATTTGCATGGAAAATAACTGTTTTAGTTTATTTCCTTACCAGAAACTGAAAAGAAACCCCCTAAAATGCACTCGTCTTGCACTCGCAGGGTTTCTCATTCAATTCCTTGAAAACGACAACTCTTAGAACTAAACTTTAGTATTTTTCCGTGAATAAAATTTTCTATAACTACGATAGGATCAAATTTTGCATAAAAAACCTTACCTTAAACCAGGGAAGAATTTCAACTCAGTCCCACCAACGATCCGCTCCGGCAAACTTGGAGAGAATTTCCCCAGGAGCATCGTGGTGGCCTCAGATCGTTGATTTGGTGAGAAACAGGGATGGAATCGAGGAGAAAAGAGAGAGAAACCGTAGAGGAGAGAGAGAGAGGGTATTTTTCTTATTTTTCCTGTGTAAAAAATCGAGTTTTAGGCTATTTATACTATGGGTTTCGTTGACGAGCCACATCACCTCGTCGATGAGGCCAAGAGGCAATTTGTCGATGAACTCTTCCCTTTGTTGACGAAATTCAGAGTCGTCCAAACATCCTCTCGGTATCTTCTCATCGATGAAGCACACCTTCGTTGACGAGCCCAATATGCCATGTCGTCGACGAGCCCAATATGCCATGTCGTTGACGAAGTCTGCTGCGCCCTTCTTTTATTCCCATTTTTTCTCTCTTTTTATTATTTAAATACCATTATTTTTTGGGTCATTACAAAAACTCTCCAATAAAATCAACAATCAATTTATATTCAATGAGAGTTTTGAGCAAGAGTAACTAATCAAGATCACACCCTAACACTCTTTGGAAACAAGGTTTGTCAAGGGAATCACAAAGAAAGAGTGTATTTGACTTGGTATATGAAATATGAACACTCAAATTTTCAAAGGATTTTTAAGATAATATAAGTGCTAATCATGTCTTAATTTTGCAAATGAGCTTGTATATATAGGCAAAGGAAAAATTATGATCGTTGGGGACTCAATAGGCATTATTAAAAAAGTTTTAAACCTGTTTAAAGAAAATAACCCCATTTAACCACTTTAACCTTGGTAAAAAAATAAACAACCTGAGAGTTTTCGGGTGCCCGACCCAAGGTTCGGTTGCCCAAACAGACACAGTGTAAAAAGGTGTTGTTCAAGGTTTGGGTGCCTGAAAAAGAGTTCGGTTTGCTAAATCAGGCAATTCCTCAAAACACCGTGATTTGGGTGCCCAGTATAAAATTCGGCTGCCCGAGGCTATTTTGAACACTAAGGTTCGGGCGCCCGGGTTGGTGTAAAGTAACCTGACGGGGATTCGGTCGACCGAGGAAGATATGTTCAAAAATGGTTCGGTCTGCCGAACACAAGCCAACAAGTTGACTTATCCATGGTTTGGTCGCCCGAGGCGTTTTGAACGCCATAGGTTAGGTCGCCCGACCTCTCGCAAGATTTTCAATTAAGTCCAATTTTGCTTCAGTTAATTCCCCTGATATATTAAGTGATGTTGGGGACATCTTATGTGCTAGTGCTGGGACTTAGGGTCTTTCTAAGATCTTTTGAGGACACCAAAAAAATCCGGCGTATCTTTCTAAGGTCTTGAGCTTATAACTCCTACATGCATGATATGCAAATTACTACAGACCTTTTTGAAATGAAATTATTACAGACCCAATAACATTACAACAAATAATAAATGTGTCGGGGTCTTCCTTTTCTTCAAGTTAACGCATGCCATCAATATGATCCAGTTTAGTATGATCCTGCACACAAACTAGAAAGTTATCAAATACTAAAAGTATTTATCATTATCAAAACTAGGTATGACCCATACAGTCAACAGCCTTGTAGTGTAATGACAGGAAAATCTATACCATTTTTTTCAATTAATTAAACTTTACTATATACTAAAACTTAATTTACTCTGATACCCTTGGATAATCCACTATAACATCTCAGACCCCAGAAGTGCACTGAGCAACCCTGTTTATTTTACACACCTATGCAGCGCAAAACATAAAACTATACATCCATATTTACAATACCTTAATTCAATAATTCCCTAAAATATACATATACAAAAACACATTTCCCAGTAACATCCACCAAAAATCCTGAAAAACTACCCAAAACCACATCTCCCTGAAAACACTTACCCCACAACCAGGGCAGTGCAACAATCCCTCTATTAGTGAGCCTGATCTGCTCGTCTAGTTGGATCACCTGAAAAATGTTAAATCGCTAGGATGAGACAACGCTCAGTAAAAGGAAATATGCTATTACTAATGTGTGGTGACTAAGTTCCATAAATACTATACTGATAAATATCTGAAACTATAAAAGCTGGTAATACATTATACAGTACAACTTGCATCTATTATAGTTTAACGTACAACCGTAATATCTAAGTTTTCTACTTTTCATACTTCTAGTATCATAATATATCTACTGATATTCTGTAAATCTGTATACATATACATAACTGTTATATTTACCGTGAAAAACTGTACGTCATGATTTAATTCCTTATGACAGAGCTGTGCGGCCTGTAGGCAGAACTTAACTCTAGTTGGCCTACTAGGATAAGTCAACTATAACTCAACCTAATCATTTATATATATATATATATATATATATATTCATTTTTATTTCTGCAAACACGGCCCATTTTAACTCTTCTAGAGCTCGTTTCTCTCAAAACTCAAAACACGGAATTTGTAGATAATCTTCTCATCTTTCTCCATAAATTTGAATCATCTTGATCAGAGCTCATACGGGAAAGTTATGCACAAATTACGAACTAATGCCGGCTTTGGCTCCCGAGAATTTTCCTGTGATAAAGAAATGCCAAAATTCATAAATTGCTCAATAAAACTCAGAAATTATAAATAAGACACTTTTTTAGAATATTGAGAGTAATTAGTCATTTAATTAAAAATATAACCACTAATGCTCAGATTAAAATACCTAATTACGCAGTTTAAGCGCGTAATCACACCCCCCAACTAACGTTTTGCTAGTCTCTAGCAAATAACGTGAATGAATTTCAGGGCAGTGCTCATAACTATGAACTCCAGCGAACATGAAATTAATGCACATGCGACACAACTATACTGTTTCACATACAAGAATATAACTAAATTTTACACAGACTCGTTCATATTCAATGTACACAACTCCGAAGCACGTCACTCATGCAAGTTTCATCATTTATATGTTATTTAAGAACAGTATACTCACATGAAGTTAACTAGTGGAACAATTCAGAGTTAATGCGGTCATATAAGTTTGAGTATAAATAGTTAACTCTCGAGGTGTGTGTGATGTGTGTGACTCAGTACACCTAGGATACCAGTGGATACCTACAGAATGATCGCTTTGACTCGACCTAACTGGTATACCCTCAAGAACACTTACAAGGAATGAGTTCACTCATCATATGTGAGTAGAAGTGTCGCGATCAAACATCCCACATACTGAAAGGAACAACCGCTAAGTATATGGAGTGGACTAGTCTAAAAGGGATCTAGCCTACTTATGAAGTGTCGGGTCCTTCATCCTAGCATCTTCTCACCTACTCGCCATATCCAATCGAGACCACTCTAGATCAACTTATTCGCAAATTTGTCATGAATACATCTGAGGCATTAACTGGTTGAAGAATCTTTGTACGTGGAGAACATATGTCGTGTCTTTGACTTTTTGTGGTATTTTTGTGGAGTAGACATTAGCATTTCATTGCATGTGCATTTCTATTTCTTATTCTTTCTTATGCTCATTCTTCATTTTCAGTCTTTTTTTGATCAATTAGGACAATCATTACACTTTTTTTGTTATCTTCATACCATCAATGGGAATTAAGCACGAATAGTGGTCCATGAACTAAGTCTATTTCTAGGGGTGGCTCAGCCTTCACATCTTGAGTAGGCTACAAGACCTAGGTTTCTATCTCCCCACTAGATGTCACTTCTAGGCTAGAAAATAAAAACAGAGACTAGTATACAAAGAATCATCCAAAAGAAATGAGAATTTGAGTTCCATGAACTCTGATTTGATGTTAACACTCAAAAGGATGATAAATAACTCAAGGATATCTCACAAGGTGTCATAGTCACCACGGGTGTTCTCTCAGTACTCAAAGGAAACCCTAAGTGCAATAAATCATGTGAATGTATTTATTCAACCTCGTGAGATGCCATGTAAATACAAGAAATTATATAACCAAATTAACACGAGTGTACTACCAATCAATTTTTCAAGGAGTTACAAAATCATATAAAGAGACTCAAGTGTGTATAGTTCTTAAGTTATATGCAAGTATGTGAAGGGTATGAGTCAGTGTTAAGCATGACATAACTCAATATAATTCCTCACTACTTCTTCTTTCTTTCTTTCTTTCTTTTTTTAATTTTTTTTATAATATAAAATTTTGGCATGTAACGTTCACAAATGAGGAATTTAGCATGCTTTGAGCTCCATAACAGTTACAAATATCACATTAAAACTCTTTTACATGACAGCACACAATGTCACATGCAAATGTTCCCCCCCAACTAAAATGCAACATTGTCCTCAATGTGAAAGCATAAAGGAAATGGAAAAGATGATAATGACGGAAGCAAAAGCGTACCTGGGTGGAGAAGTAAGGGAAAGAAAAACTGAAATTAAAGGAAAATGTAGGTCCATAAACTAAAAATAAGACAAAATGAAACAAAATGAAAACAAAAGAAAGAAAAACATCACAGTGTGTCTGGAGGAGGTTCAGGAGGAATTTCGTCTGGTGGGTGCAGATTTATAAATTGAACTAGCGAGTCTCCAAATTTGAGTTGCCACAATAAGTTAGTTTTGTTATCTGTACAGAAGTGATCTTTGAATAAATCAATACTCTCCACAATATCAAACAACACATTTTCAAATTGTCTTTCTTGTTTTAACAAGAAAGGATCCTTATCTAATATAGTTTCCAGGAAATATACTTCTCTAAGAACCGCTCTTTGAGGAAAAGTTTTCAAAACAGTTACCTTTGGTTCTTCAGAAGCATCAACATTGAAATTTGTACTTTGTTCCTTGAAGGTTAAACTCTCACCATTTTGTTCAACTTCTTCCTCTGGTGCACCAGTCACCTTAACACTGCTGAGATTTGCTTCGACATTGCAATCATTGACATTTGCTTCAATAGAGGATGACGGTTCCATGATTTCAATCTGCACTTGAGTATCTGGCTGGGCTTGAAATTGGGATTCATCTATCTCCAAAGCATTCAATAATGTGTTCAGCCTAGTCAAATCGGTGCCTATCTCATTAATGGCTTGAGAAGTTTGAGAGTTGATCACATTTTGGCTTGCCATGAACTGTTGCAAGCTAACAGTTAGCTGCTGTATGGGATCTTCCATTTCCCTTCTCTGCATTGGAGGAGGCTGATTTGCAAAGTAAGACGGTCCCGAGCCTTGGCCTGCTGCTGCATAAGGAATGTATTGACTTTGTCCTTACGGAGATGGCCCCACTTGGTCATTTTCCCAACTAAAATTTGAATGACTTCTCCAACCTGCATTGTAAGTATCAAAATAAGGTTCAGAAGAAATCTCAGAAACCATATACACCGGGTTAGATTGATCAAGCAAAACTTCCTTAAAATAGGAATAGTTGGACATGTATTAGTCAGATGCCCTAGATCCTCACATATGTTGTATTTTTCATAAGATGATGGTAAAACATGCATTTCATTACCTTCTTAAGCTCATTGGAATCTAACCTTTTGGACATCAATGCAAGCCTAGCATTCAAATCATCGACTTCTTTCAATTGAAACTTACCACCCCCACTAATACATTTTTTTTCTTTTCAGATCTATCATACACATAAAGACATCCCAAGATTGGGCATTTTCAGCCAAATAATCAAAATATTCAAAAGCTTCTTCAGGCCCTTTATTGAAAAACTCACCATTGCACATTGTTTCTACAAATTGCCTCATCTTTGGTTGCAACCCCCATTAAAAAAACTGATGACCCTTCAATTCTCATACCCATGGTGAGGACATGCATTTAATAGGTCTTTGAAATGTTCCTAACACTGATAAAATGTTTCCACATCCTTTTGGAAAAAAATCATGATTTTTCTTTTCAAAGCATTAGTTCTTTGCATGGGAAAAAATTTCTTTAAAAACTCAGTTTGCATTTCCTGTCAAGTCCCAATAGATCTTGGTCTTAAGGAATTCAACCAGGTTTTTGCCTTGTTTTTTTTTAAAAAAATGGAAACAATTTCAGTCTTATTATCTCCTCTGTGCATGTTCTATCAATGAATGTGGAACACACTTCTTCAAACTCTTTGATATGAAAATATGGGTTTTCAGATTCAATGCCATGAAAATGAGGAAACAATGGAATCATCCCAGGTTTAAAATTAAAAGCATTTGCATTCAAAGGTAGAATAATGTAGGATGGGGTTCTAGTCCTAATAGGTTACAAATATTCTTTGAGAGTCCTATTAGGGTTCTCCCTATCATAAAGTTCATTCTCAGCCATGATGCTATGTGTGTCAGATGATGATTCAAGTGATTCAAGTGAAATAGGTTCACTCGATGATGAGATGGATGAGTTTGTCCTAACCGGTCGAAATGTGTTAGCTCTAGCCCAACCAAACATACAAACTCAGTATAAGCGTAATAAAACAAAAATAAAAGCAAACAGGTCAAAGGAGAGGAAGTAGATATCACCCAGGTTGTGAAGACGTTCACAGCTCTTAAAACACCCTCTCTGAAATCAAAAAAACACTCTGATGACACCAATTGGTCCTCGACAATGGCGCCAAAAACTTGACTCGTTCTGAGTTGTGCTTCCAAGTGCAAAAGTGTCAAGTTGTATCAAGGATGAGTCCAGGATCGTATTCCACAGGGACCACTGAGTATCAAAGTATTTCTGAAAGTTTAGTGAAATTATGTTGCTATAAAATGTGGTTTGAAAATCTTTTGCTCTTTTATGATTTTGAAAACAGTAAACAAAATGGGAGGTATTTGAGAAAAATGCTAAAATGTGACTAAACTTTTATCGAATTTCCAAAAATATAAACTTACTATCGCAACCAAACTAAACAGATTAACTGAAACAATTTACCAAACACTCGGGTTACAGGTTCAACGTCTGTTTGCTTCCACTGTTTACTAATTCTCTAGGCCTTACTCCTCTTCTTGTTAATCCAATCAAGGCATTAATAAGATGAAATTTAATTACTAAAGCTCAAGTAAATTTGCCACATCTGAATGGAAGAAAATAAAAAACTCTCATTAAACATCAACCGAATTTCATGTAAAAATTAATTAATGAAAATCCTAGATTAAATCGAGGTTTTGATGTGCCTAACGTCAACAACAAAACAAGAAATAAGAACAAGCGATTTATCAACGATGCCTTCAATTTTCAGTTTTAACCAAATAAAAGTTAATCAATAATATCATAGGAGAACTAACAAACCATGGAACGCAAACGATATTGACCCACAACCTGAGTTACCAAACTTAGCCCCTCATACTTACAATCCCAATTTTTCAGGTCAAATTAATTCCACGGTGGTTCATTGCATCAATAAAATGAAAGACAACAAATTAAAACAACTAATTATTTCAATCTTGAATCATTTAAGATAACAAACTAAAAGATAAGAAATTAAATTAACCTAATAAATCATTGAAATAACAACGTAAAAATTAATATTTAAACCCAACTTTAACTACTCAAATAATAAAGTAAAGAAAAATACTCAATCTAATATTAAACTAAATTGTGTATTGAAACAACCATAAAAAAAAATATTAAACAAGAGAGAGAGGAAGAGAGAGCCCGAGTGCTTTGCTGAACTGGTGTGCCTCGGCAGAGGTGGTGGCTGGTCTATGGGCAGTGCTGCGGCGGAGCTGGGAGTGTGGCTGCTTCGTCTCGGGTGGTTGTCGTGGTTGTGCAGCTGGGATACTGAGGTGCTCGGGTGGTGCTGGAGATTTGGTGTGGTGGCTGTAGAGAGTTGTAGAGGAGAGCTTGGTTCTGGTTGATGGTTGTGAGGTGTTGTAGTTGCTGCAGGTCTTGGTAGCTCGGTTGCTGCCAGGAAGAGGATGGTCTGATGCACTGACTGAGGAGATATGCCCAACCACTGGAGAGAATAGAGACAGAGAAAGAGGGGATTGAGAAAGAGAGGGAGCCGAGAGACAGGGAGAGAGTAAGAGTTTGAGGGAGGGAAATAGAGGGAGAGAGTGAGGTCTAGAGAAAGAAACAGAGCAAGGGAGAGAGAGTAAGGGAGGAGAAGAGTGGTGCGGGGGCATGGGAAAGGAAGAAGGGAGGGAGAGCAGAGGATGCACAGAGGCACACCCGTGTGCAGGGGAGAAGAAGAAGGTTAAATAGAGAGGAGAGGTTGCCTTAGCGAGACGTGCCTGGAGCTAGATTCAACCCGACCTGGCCATGCATGGCCGGGTCACATCAACCTAGTCATTTATATTTTATTATTTTATTTTTATTATTTTTTTCATTTTTATTTCTACAAACACGGCTCGTTTTGACTCTCATGGAGCTCGTTTCTCTCAAAGTTCAAAACACGGAAGTTGTAGATAATCTTCTTATATTTCTCCAAAAAATTGAATCGTCTCGATCGAAGCTCAAACAGGAAAGTTATATGCGAATTACAAATTGATGCTGGTTTAGGCTCTTGAGAATTTTCTTGCAATAAAAAAAATTCCAAAATTCATAAATTACTCAATAAAACTCAGAAATTATAAATAGGGCACTTTTTTAGAATATTGAGAGTAATTAGGAATTTAATCAAAAATATAAGTCTTAATACTTGGATTAAAATGCCTAATTACGCAGTTTAAGCGCGTAATCACCGGCCATCTGCAATCCCTCTAAGGCACGGTACTAGTATCTACCTCGTCAAACTAGCCACCTCAACTCAGTCTCCTGGGGAGCCTGCAATCTCTCCAAGCACGGTTGACGGAATCCTCCACACACTATCTGAGATGTGTGGTTGCACTTTGTTTTGTAGTAGCAACGGTACCGTGCTCTGCTGATATTTGAACTAATTCATCAGGGTTTGATACTATATAATACTATTTTCTCTATATACATCTTACTGTTTCATCATGATTCCAAAATAATCATAACACCGTAAACTGTTATGCAAATACTGTAATATCTGAACTGTAATAGCTGTAATAACTGGTTTGTAATATCTAAACTGTATAAATTGTATATCATAGTGTTATGACTTTAAAATTCTGGAAATTATGGTAATCTGTAAATGCTATAAAATATTTGTCTGTAAAATATATCTATCTGTATATTATGTAACGAGCCAAAAAATTTTAACTATTAAATTAATAAGAAAGATAATAAAAGGAAAAAGGGGAAATAGACGAAAGGGAAAAGAAATTTTAAAAGGGTAAAAAGCAAGCACTCACTGATGAACTTGATTTTCTCGTTGGCGAGCTATCTTCTGAGCCTCGTCGCCGAGTATGCATGTCTCATCAATGAGGGTTTACCGACAGAGGTTCTCATATTTTTGAATTTTGTCGACGAGCTCCCGGTTTTGTCCATGAACTATGTTCTTAGGCTCGTCGACGAGTCCAGATGTCTCATCAACGAGACCACATGGCAAGTTGCCTATAAATAGGAAAAAATCAGAATTTCAGTGGAAGGATTCATTTTTTTCTTCTGTTTCTCTCTCTAAAACGGCCTCTCTGCCTTCTCTCTTCGAATCCGACCCAGTTCTAGCCCGATTCGACGATCAAAAGTTACCATGAGACTTCTAGGAAGATTCTCTACAACATAGGCGGAGAAGAATTTCGATTTGAGAAGTTTGGGAAACATCCCAAAACTAAAATAAGTAAGATATTCTAAGGTTTTATTATTATTTTGGGATATATGGAGGAAGTATTAAATGAGCGTTCTTCTAAGATTAGACTAAGTTGGGATTTTTGGAATACAGGGTCTCGTTTTTGTTCGATTTTAGGCAGAATCCCGAGGAACAAGTAAGGGGAAATACTTTATAATAGATTTTTATTAATTTTAAACTGGTTAATTTTTGGATATAAAATTCTATATATTTAGGTATAATTTTATGAACAGTGCAGGTACTGAAAATACTATTTTTGATTATATATTATAGTGGAAAAAATCGTGTGGCTTGA
This sequence comes from Malania oleifera, assembly GCF_029873635.1. NCBI lineage: Eukaryota > Viridiplantae > Streptophyta > Magnoliopsida > Santalales > Ximeniaceae > Malania > Malania oleifera. The sequence goes on from NC_080425.1 coordinate 76,490,990, forward strand.
AAACAACTTTGATAATTAAATGGTTGCGAGTACTGTGGAATTATGATTTATGGTGTGATTTTGAATACTGTTTGGGCTGCGATTTCTGTTTGGTTGAAAATACCGGTTGGTTGTGGATACTGTCTGATTGTGTATACTGTGGTAGATGTGTGGATGTACTTGAATGGTTGGATTTGCTATTAATTTGTGTTGTGGTTCATGTAAATTGCGATATACCGTTGGCAGTGGTATGAGGAGGTCATTATATTGTACCTGATATAACTGTTATATAATGTTGGCAATGGTATAAGGAGGTCGTTTTATGAGCGTTTATATTGGGGGATAAAACATTGGCAGTGGTATGAGGAGTTTTTTTTTTACCTATTTACCATGAACAGGGTGGTTTGTGCTGTAATTTGTGTGATGATTAGTCCTATGTGGACCGTGTAACGTGTGGGGTTAGTTTTGTGTGGACATGTATCTTGTATGTATAAGAGTCATGTGTGGACGTTGCATTCTGTGTGGATATGGACCCTATGTGGGTGAGAATGAAAAATGTGTATATCCTGTGTGGATTGATTGCGGTATGCGTATATGTGTGGAACTCTGTGAAATGATTGGCATTGGTTGCGAGTAACTATAATTACTTAAGTATTTATGGTAAAGTAGAATACTCTACCTGAGATCTTGCTGAGGAAGGAGAGTGCTCTGAGAATTATCTGTGGGTACCAAAGCATAGAGAAGCCACTTGTATGGGCGGGTGACCTTCCTTATTCTCGGAGACTTTACCTAGATACATAACCCGAAGGCTTACTGAGAAAGGTGAGTGCCCTGGTGTTAGCACTAGAGTAGAGGGAATCTACTTATATGGGCGGGTAGACTTCCCTATTCTCTGGAATTATCAGTAAAAAATTAATTATGTATGTATGTGATTAGGTGACGTAGAAGTCGACAATGATGTGATTAAGGGTGCATATTTTCTCAGCTCCTATTAATGGTGATATACAATTGTATGGATATTTTGTAAATATATATTAAACACTTTAGCCACACACTGTTGTAACTTATTTCTTCTTTACTGAGAGGTGTCTCACCCCATCGATTTATCAATCTTTTCAAGTCTTCCAGGTGATCGAGCTTAGATAGCTCCAGGGCGGGGTTAGTTTTTGTGAGTGGTTACCAAAACGGTTATGTGTATATTTTTATGTTAAATATATTTTATCCTGGTTATATAATATGAAGAATAAGATTGTATTTTATGGGTTTGCATATGTAAAATATAGAACTTTTGTATTTTGTTTGAGATTTTTAAATTAATTCTGCTGCATAAATGGTATCAGAGACATATGATTGGTCTCACAACACTCTTGGCCCCACGTGGCAGGTCCGGGCCGTTACATATTATTTGTCTGTAAAATACATCTATTTGTATATTCACTGTAATTCATAATTTTGTAAAATCTAGTAGAACATATTTTTGCATAAATGCTGCAAATCATAGTAATATAAAAATAGTAGGATTTCTGTACTAATCTGATAATGTCTCATGCCACACAACTTAAATAAATAAATATTTCATATTTTGAAAACTGTATCTTCTAATATACAAATAATTTACGTACTGGATAATAATATGGAAAACACATAATTTACTGATAAACATTTTAAAATTCCTAGCATAGCTTATTTCCTTTACCTATCTGACTGGGAGGCCCTCCTCCAATTCAATCCTCACGCCCTCAACGTACCAACCTCAAAATCCTATAATTACATATATACAAATTCCCCAGTAAAACACTGAATTTCCCAGAAAATCATCTTACTCACATTTCTTGAATCTGCCTATTCGTAATTTCCTAAACTATAATTTACCTAGGTTCCTGAAAAAATAACCGCTGAGGTCCTCAACTCATGCCTATAGGGTCCCAAAAACACCCTAACCCTGAAATCATAATACCCTAATTTTACTCCACAAAACACTAGTATATTCTCATACAACACAAAATTTGGGCTCAGATAAACCTGGTAATACTATAAATACCAAAATTATCTACTTACCCTGAAATTGGGATGGTGCTCAAACTTCTCAAATCAACATTCTGCTCTGGTTAGGTTGTAGAGAATCTCCCTATGATCACTGTGGTAACTTCTGATCGTCGAACTAAGGAGAAAAAAAGCGAAAATCGTAGAGAGAAAGGGATGGAACCAAACTAGAGAGAGAAAGAAAATAGGAAAAATGAATTTCTCTCGCTAAAATTCTAATTTGGGCTATATATAGAGTGTTGTCCACGTGGCCTCGTCGACAAGCCACAACACCTCGTCAACAAGTCCAAGAAGAAGGTTCGTCAACGAATACATAACCCTTGTCAATGAATTTTAGGCCCTAAAATTAGCCATCTCGATAAGTTCTCATCGATGAGACATGTGTCTACGTCAACGTTCCCAAGAAGACTACTCGTTGACGAACGCTCTACGCTTGTCGACAAGACCCTACTGAGTCCCCCCCTTTAAAATTTCCTTTTCTCTCCTTCCTTTTATTATTTAATTTCTATAATTATCAGGGTTACTACACTCTCCCCTCCTTATAAAATTTTGTCCTCGAAATTTGCTATACGTATTGAACACCATCCATTAAGGAAAATGAGCTACTTATTTTATTAATTACTCTCACTTATGGCGGAGGAATACCGTGGTTACATAAGTAGCTCTAGGAGATTACAAATATACTCATAAAAAAAAAAATTCTCCCAAAACCAAAACACTATCTTATCCTATAATCTAAAATATAACTATACATTCATCACTCTATATTGAATAAAATAAAACTGTCATTATCTAAACAATACTGACTATTACTGTATCCCACTAAACAGCCGTGGGTACCTCTTTCGTATCTCCTCCTCTGGCTCCCACGAAGCCTCCTCTACTATGTGATTTCTCCACAAAACTTTTACTAACAGAATTATCTTAGTGCGCAATACATGTTCTTTCCTATCTAGGATTTGCACTAGTGTCTCTTCACATGCCAATGAATCTCTGAGCTCTATCTCTACATAACTAATCACATGGGAAGGGTCTGGGATGTATTTCCTTAACATGAAAACATAAAATAAGTCGTGCAATGTAGACAATGCTGGTAGTAAAGCTAGCCTGTAGGCTATTGGACCCACTCTTTTTTAATATCTCTAATGGGCCAATGAACCTAGGGCTCAGCTTACCCTTCCTCCCAAATCTCACAACTCCCTTCAATGGTACTATGTTAACCTGATAGGTCACACCTAATTTTGATCATGACAAATACTTTTGGTACTAATGGTTATACTAAGGTTTGCATGCAGGTTTATTGTGCACGCATATTCGGACTGAAAGATATATCACGATGGCGTGCGGTGATCAAGTAGAAGAATGAAAAAATATGTCTTGTATTTGTAATTATTATTCATTTTCTTCATTATGGGATGTAATTTTATTATGGATTGTACACTCATATGGCTTGTAATAATTTGCATCATACATAGTAGGTAAGTATGCTCATAATATACCCTAGTTGGACTTTCGGTACCTACATTTAGTACACAAGTCCCCAACATCACTCTTCATATCAAGGGAATCAATTCAGGCTAAAAATGAACTAAATAGAAAATATTGAGAGGGTTTGGGCGACCAAACCTATGCCGTGTAAAACGGCTCGAGTGACCGAACAAGTCAACATATTGACTTGGTGTTCGGGCACCCGAACCACTTTTGAGCGTATCTCCCTCGGGCACCCGAACCTGTGTCAGGTTCCTTTTCAACAACTCGGGCGCCTGAACGATCACATTCAAAATGGGCTCGAGCGACCGAATTGATCAGTTCGGTTAACCGAACTTGGAACCAGGCATCCGAATTTATGAACAAAATGCTACTGACTTTTGTTCAACCGACCGACCATTTTCTCGGGCACCCAAACCATTAAAAATTAGAATTTTGACTGAGTCTATTCGGGCACCTGAACCTCGCGGATTAAAATATTTTTTATCGATTTTTTAATGGGGTAAATTGGGCTAATTTTCTTAATGATTTTTTAAAAAAATTTAATTATTCCCATTGTGTCCCGAACGGTCAAAAAATCCTTATTGCCTATAAATACCTGTTCATTTATCATAATTAGTAAGAATTAACATTTTGATTAAAGCAAAAATTCTCTCAATTTCCAAAACCCTATTTTAGCCTATACTATTCCCAAACACTCATACACTCCATATTTCTTTATCTTTCAAGTGTTGTGAGTATTTCTAAACTGATTGTGCTTAGTATTACTAGCTACTACTCTCATTTGGTGCATTGTTTGATTGATTTTATTTGAGAGTATAACCTAAGTTCTTCCACCGATTTTACTTGATAAATCTTGTGTGGGAAGACTTAAAAGGTTGTGGTTCTTGCATTGTCATTGCAAGACACCTAAACCTATATTTTTGTGTGCAAAAATCCTTTTCAAATGCTAGTTTTTCAAACAACTTTAGTGTACTTTGTATATTGAAATATCTTAGTGAGTTTGTTTGAACCAACTTGCTTAGCATATTTGAAACCCTGATCTGATTTTGTATCATTCACGTGTTGTGTTTCAAATCTTGCTTTGATATACACTCTAGATCTGAACTGATAATCTATACTTAATTGAGTATTTAGTACACATTAGAGCACTAAACATATTTACATATCATTCGTGCTTGCAATAATGATTGAGCTGTACTGGTGCACATATCTGCTTGTGTAGAAGCGTATTTTCATGTACAAATTTTATACACATTGGTTATATTCCAGGCGCTGGCCTGAAGAGGGAGCCTAGCCCTTTTGAATAGTCCTAGACTGGCTTAGACCCGGTTAAGAAAGTTAGGTGCTTCATCCTAGTAAGGCGTGTTAGTTGAGGTCAGCCCCTTGAATTGACCTGGTTGAAATTAGTGTCGCTCCACCCCTTAAGTGAGCCTTCAATGGAATCCTTGTACTGGTGTAGCCAAGGGGACGTAGGCAAGTTGGCCGAACCTCGATAACATATTGCATGTACTGTTTATTTTTCACACTTTACTTTTACTGCACATGTATATTTATTTGTTGATTGTGTAGACTGACCCTTGGCTGTGCTACACTGTTGATAAAACCAGTAAACCTAGGCGACAAATTTTAAATTCCCAATTCACCTCCCCCCTCTTGGAGTTGCACCAAAACTAACAATTGGCATCAGAGCCTCGTAACTTAGACTTAAACGTCATTTAGTAAAAGATCATGAGGGCTCATGTTAGTGCATCCCATTCATATGAGGGTAGGTTAGTCACGAACCCCCCAATATTTTCTAGTGAAAATTTCTCTGATTGGAAACTTAGAATGACTATATTTATAAAAGCTTTAAATTGGAGATTTTGGAAAAATATTGCTCAAGGAAATGTTGTGCCTATGAAAAACATTAATTCTGTTGATGTTCCCAAATTAGAGAATGAGTTGAATGATGATGACATGCACTTATTGCAAATAAATTTTGATGCCATGAATACTTTGTTGTATGCTTTAGATTCTAACATTGTTCATGAAGTTATGACATGTCATAGTGCAAAAGAAATTTGGGAAGAGTTGGACAGGAGATATGGAGAAAGCAAAGAGGAGGAGTCTACTACTCTATATGAACAGGGGGAGGTATATGATTCTAACTCCATCTATACTGATGATTCTTATGCTGAATGTCATATTGTATCATGTGTTGAATCTTATGATGATACTAGAAATGTTGCATGCAATGATTCGTGTGTTATTCAGTTTGATAAACCTTGTGATGAATCATTTGATGAGAAGCCTTCATGTGGAAAATTGAAAAAAGACTTCATTTAAAATGCATAGGATTCTAGTTAGGATATCAAAGAAGAAAACATTTTTGAAAAATGAAAATGAAATAGTGGCAAAGCATTTAAATGAATTAAAAGAATTTCATGCCACTTTAGAGAACAAAAAGGTTAGAAGAATTTTGAAAATCATTTGCTTAGAAAGAAATATTGAAGATAACTATGGAATGATTTTCAAATCCAAAGACGGAAGTATAGTTCAATTAAACCCTTAAGAGTGAAAAAGAAAAACATTTTCAAAAAGGGTTCATCCTTCAAAACCCATAAGCATCCTTATGCCTCATCAAGTAATGACAGAAGAAATAAGCATAACCCTTCACGTATATACAAAACGTGCTTATATGATGAAAGAAAAGGGAACACATAATATAACTGCACATATAGAGGTTTCAAAGGCATATATAAAGAAATGAAATGGGTTGTCATAAAAGCAAACCCCTTAGGACCAAAGGAAGATCATATTCACATTGAATGAATTCTTCCTTAGTGCATAGGATTAGCTATAGGGAGTAGTGTTGACTAAAGGCTTAGGAAGTGGTTCAAGCTGAAAATGTGAAATCTTAGTATATGTCCACTATTTAAAATTTTACATACTAAGTATTTCGAAAAAGCAATCCAATATGCAAATCCAAGTAAATAACCAATCTGAACTTAATGCATATATTCCTTAGTTGAAATATGAAATTATTGGCTGCTTGAATAAAAATCCACTTCCAAATGGACATGGCATGTTTGCCTTGTATTTAAATTTCAAATTGCTTAACTCACGCTTAAATATGAATATCTAAAGTTAAGTATACTCTGTCCATTGCAGAAGTTTGAGTTTTAGGAAATGAAGTTAAAAATCTTGTCCTAAACTCATCTTGAAAGCCTAAAATGCCTAATAAAATTTTTAATTATCACTCTAGGCTTGAAGCACTATTGATCATAAATTCCAAATATTTCTGGTGCTTATTAAAAGACATCTTTTCTCTTGATAAAAACTAGAGGCATCCACTAGGGGATTCAAGTTTCACTATTAAATCAAAAAGTTCCCTTTGAGCTTAAATTATAAATCCTTTAATTTTGATTTATATCTTCCATAGGAAATCTTTACCATACCATGATCACATCAGGTAAAGATCTACCCTCTCATTGGTTCATATCCTCGTTCCAAAACTGTGATCATATCTAAAGGATACATTCCAATCACCAAAGAGCGTCAGTTACTAGTTATTCAAATCCTTGACAATGCTCTTTGCCAAAATAAGTTAGGACATATTCTTTAGAATGCTTATCTTGTACAATCTCCTACTTTTGAATACTCTCCTGAACTTAAATAAAATTTTTAATCTTTAAGAGTATTCATTCTTTTCCTCTCACACAAAACTCTCAAACACTAAGTCAAACCCATTAGAGCTTTATAAACTTAGAGATGAGTTGAATGGCTAATAAAATTGCCTAGGTCTCAGTCTAGATGAATGTATAAAATTCAAGTAGACCTATGCACATGCATTTTAAATCGAAAGTCATTCCAACTTGGTGCCTCTCACACGCATTAAAACTCATATCAATATAGGAAATAAAGGCTTAGAAGTCTTAAAGAAATAATCATTGTGACTTTTTGGTCCATTAAGCCTAAGAACTCAAAGTCAAGCTAGAATCATTGAAAATATTATAACTCTTGGTTATTGAATATGAAGATGAAAGAAAAGGTATAAAAAGAGTTGAGTGCATAACTCAGGGGGAGCATGTATTCTTTCATGATTATATACATTAAAATGCTCTCAAATTTTTATTTATGCTTATATGTCTATATGCTTTTGTGAGAACAACTCTGCAGTAATCTCATAACTATACATTGTTAGTTACTGGTCATGTCATATGTTGGATAGTTCATTTCTTTTATGAGTTGTTAATTGAACTACTGGAAAGCATGCTTGTGTTGAATGTCTCCTGTATGGCGGATGCAGTAATTTTTTAAGAATTGTCTGCTAGTAGATTTAGGTTTACGCATGCCTTAAACTCTTGAGATACTACTTGTTTAAGGTTCAGTTTTGTGCAGGTTAATTTTGGGAAATGTCCTATTTACAGCCGTCATGCTGCCGAAATTTTAAAATTCATTTCGTAGTAATACATATATATCTCTTTTCACATTAATTTCATTCTCATATTAGCATATAACTCATTTCACATTTTTCAATACTTCTCAACATACTCAAATCAGTATCCATACTCCCCCATTTTCATAAAAATCATTTCTATACACGTATTTATATATCATTTTCATCATTTCCAACAAACATATCGATAGTTCTCATTTCATCATTTTCTCAGAAAATACTCATCATCAAATTTCACATTTTTCAATATACATCATAAGCCACACAATTTACATCTAATATTTATAATATACTAATTTCACAGGTAAAAATATCATAGCTTCATTTTTCACATATTCATTCAATCAATAATATCAAAAATACTGCTATAATTTATTCCTCTTACCTAGCTTACTGAGTCTCGTTAAAACCCAGATCATACGCCCCCGACGCTCGAAATTCAAATCCTGCAATTCACATTTTCCCTAGATTAATTAACTCATTTCCGAAAATAATACCCACATAACCTTCCCTAGGCTTCGTATACTCCAAATTAACATTTAAACTAATATTTAACACCCTTACCTGATTTCCTGAACTCCGACAGGGTTTCGAAATTACACCCACGATGCTTACCCAAATCCTGAATTCAATAACCCTATTTCAACCTCAAAATGCTCAATATTCTAACATTTCTAAATCTACATTAATTAAATAATAATTAACCCCTTAATAACCCTCTTATCCTAATTTTGGGGTTATGCCTACGACGACCCCATAAGAAATCCGCTCCGCTAGACTTATAGAGAATCATCCCTAAATTCTCGTGGTGGTGTCCTATAGTTAATTAGGCTTAATATTTATGCAAAATTGAGGTAAGGGTGAGAATTTAACTTACCCCAGGAGATATGTCTACGCCGCTCCTACGACAAATCCGCTCCGGTAGAAATGACGGTGGCTTAAAATAAAGTCCAGCAGTATTTTCTGATTTTCAATCTGGCGAATATTAGCGGAGAAATTGAAGAGAGTGGGAGAGAGAACGAAGGAAACTGAGAGAACCTGAGAGAGCTGAAGAGGCCAGAAGGGGGCGCTGGACTTCTTCAGAAATCGAAATTCAAGACGCTTCACAAAAGCATCCTGAAACTTACTTTAATATATATATATATATATATATATATAAAATAACCTTTAACATATATAATAATAATATGTTATATTATATTAATATATTAATATATTATATTATATTATTTAATTATTATTATTATTATTTATTTTTTTATTTTTTTGAAATCACTACATTCTCCTGTAACAATTATTTTGGGGGCGTTACATGAATAATCATGCATTTTGGACATCAATTTGCAAAGTCAAAAGGTCATATGCACAAAACAGATGTTTTACCATGTTCATGCTATTTTGAAAGGAAAATTTTACACCAGTATTCGAAAGTCATGTAACATTGATGTTAGTCTATTGAGCTGAATGACTGACTTTCTCCCTTTGTCGATTGCCCCAGTTTTTTCGAAGGAAACATTCCCCCTTCTGTCTTTTGCTAGGAAACCATTGTTGCTTTCTTGTTCTGACTGTTTGTCTATATTTTAATGAAGTTCTACCCTTATTTTGATCTCAAGATGGACTTTGGGACTCGAGATGAAACGTAGGCCTCAGGATATGGGTTCTTAGAAAAATAAGGAAACTAAGGCTCAAAATTCCCTTCTCCCCAATTGATATCTTCTGCCCCAGTTTGTGGCGAAGTATTTGCAATGTATTGACCAAACTTATGTACCTTTTCAGGATCAGGTCATTACATAGTTCAAACTCAATCATTGAGTCTGACAAATCAATTGAGACAACAATGTATGTCAATCTGGTTTGGTCTTTCATTTGGATTGTAACGTAGGCGTAGGGATAAAGGTCAATGAAGAAAAAGGTATGATAAGGCTCAAATTTTTTTGATGTTATCAAAGGTAATTGGTCAAGGATCACTTGTGATGTATGTCCCCTATTTTTCTTTCTTTATCTTTCTTTCCTTTTCTTTTTTTTGCATCTTCTTTTTTACTGCACCTTTCATCATCTTTTTATAGAAGAATCTTTAGGTCTATTTTAGCTTGAACTCCATTTGGGACGAAATCCTTTTAAAATTACTCTAGTGTGGGGTGTGATCCTTTGATGAGTTAAATTAAGAATTGAATAATTCAAGCTCAATGGGATTAGCAAAGGTTTTTTATTTTTCTCAATCCTCTTTATAGCAAAAAAAAGGTCTGCTGTCATTTTGGCAGCTAATTGTTGTCTCGCATGATTTTTCAAACCCTTGAAAACCCCGAACCTAGTTTAATCTTTAGGAAAATGACTTTTTAGAATAAAATGTTTGACATTCAAGATCAAATGGTGTAACAAGTGATAAATTAGTGCTTGGTTTTTTTGAGAAAACTGGTCGGCCAAGGATAGTCATCCGTCATTTGATCAAAACAAAAGTGATGAGCAACATAAACTTTTGAAACAAACAACACTATTTCATGCTTTTTGACGCATGAATCCATAGGATGGGGAAATTTTGTTTCATCTTTTTTATCCTCCTTTTCCTGACTTGAGTTTTCAAAAGTTAACATCATTTTCTGGCTCATGAATACTAGTATTGTTGTCTTCCCTATTCTCGCATGAAACATGAGCAAACAAATTATTGGCACTTAAACTCATGATGAAAATGAAAAATTTTATTGAATGAAATTGTCAAAGGATTACAAAAGAAAAACAAAGATAACAAAAGCATCACATGAAGTAAGTTGAATAGCCAAAAGTTTGTCATTTTTGTATCTCCACTCCTGCTATCAAAAGACAAATATACTTGTTCAGGCTGCTGGTAGAATCTCCATTATCGACATGCTTCTCTGCCCACTCTCGGCCTAAAGACCTTTTAATTGTTGCCTTCCCCGTGGTTGGGTAAAGGATTGCTCTGAATTTCAGACTGTTTATCATCAAAATGCAACCACCATGCGTCCCTCAGCATTTGTACCGTGTGCTTAAACGCCCAACAGTGCTCGATGGTGTGCCCTGGAGCATTGGCATGATACGCACACCGGGCATCTAGGTCGTACCAATACAAGAAAAGGGGTATGACAAGAGTCCCCAGGATGGTTGAAACCATGTTTTGTCCCTTCAATTGAGAGAATAAGTTTGAATATGTCATAAGAATGGAGTCTATTTTCCTGATATTCCACTGGGCACCCCTTTCTGGTGTTCGGTTAATCAGTTGGGCAGGCATAGGTATGGGGGGAACAAACTGAGGCCTTGTTCCTGCCTGTGCAATCTGATTAATGGTGGGTCCGAAAACAAAGTTTTTCCTAAACCATTGATTTCTACCTCTTTGATGATAATGCCCTTGAACCATCTAAGCTTCCTAATCCTTCTTCCTACCTATCCATTTCCTGCTTGGACCAGTCTCGGCACTACCGCTTTTGGCCTGGCCTGCTTGATAGCAGCCTCAATCCTCCCTCCGGATGCCACAATGTCCATGAAATCGTGGGGAGTTGCTCCTAGGAGATGCCCACAGTAGGGGTCTTTTAATGTTCCTACGAACAAAGAGATGGCTTCCTGGTCATTCACTGGAGGGCTCACTTAAATAGCCATGTCTCTCCACCTATAAGCGTACTCTCTAAACATTTCCATAGATCTCTTTTCCATCTCTTGCAGGTTCATCCGGTCTCATTTCCATTACATGACGGTATTGAGCGACAAAGGCATTAGCTAGATCTCTTAATGTACGTACCTGCACCCTGTCCTGCTAAATATACCATCTAGCAGCTGCACCGGTTAGACTACTCTGGAAACAATGCATCATCAACTTCTCATCGTTAGAGTAGGCCGTCATTGCTTGGCAATATAATCGCAGATGAGTTTGTGGACATCTAGTCCCATCAAACTTTTCAAAGTCTAGTACTCTGAACTTCGGTGGTAGCACTACCTTTGGTACCAAACAGAGGTCTTCGGGGTTAACGAAACGGGATGCATGGGTCCCTTCAATAGCTCTTAATCGTTCTTCGAGCACATCACAGTGGTACTCGGTTGTAGATTTGCTTACATCTACCCCCACATCTACAACAATCATCAGAGGTACCCTGACTTTTGGGAACCCTGGCATTGGTGCAGTTGGGATGTTTTTTTAGAAATTTTCCCAATTTTCTAGATTTTCTTGTACTTTTCCTGAATTTTATTGGATTTTTATGGTGTTTTGTTGAATTATTTAAATATTTAATTAATAATAAAGAAATGCAAAAGTAAACCGACACAAACTGGTTTAGGGGGGTTGAATCGATCAAACCTCAACCGGTTTTTGGGAGAACCAGTTTAAGGTCTTGGTCAAGACCAATGCCACATGTCAGCATCCGAGTGGCCTAACAAGTGTGGGCAAGATCGCCTATGTGGTGGCACCCTCTTCATTGCTAGGAGGTCACAATCGGATGGTGCTAGGAAGAAGCTGGGAAGAACACGCGTACCTCCGCGTGTGTGGATGATAAGGCCTACACGTGTCGTTTCCTTATGGAGCCAAAAAAAAATTCCTTTCATCTTTTTCAATTTTACTTTTTGCCTACTCTTCCTTCTCTCTCTTTTCTCCCTTCTCTCCACTCAACCCCCTCTCTTCTGTCCCTAAGAATGAAACCCTAGCCTCGCCTTCTCACCCCATCACCACACCATCATCAAACCCACTGCCTCTCATCTTCTCTCATTCATCCTCGTTCCCTCTATAATTTGTTACCTAGAATATCTGAGTGAGATCTGCCTGGCCACAAGATGAATCGACTGAAATTGAAAGTCCACGAAGCGCAACAACTGTAGAATCAACTTCACTACTAAACTCTCTTCGAAGCCATGATGCAGATTTGGCGAAAGAAGCGAAGGCGAAGCGGCGATCAGAGTTGATGGCGAGCTTGGCATTGACGAAGAGGAGGATGGCCTGCTTAATGGATTGTAATCTGGTGGTGTGTCGATTATGCGAGATGGAGGCCATGAGGGTCATGAGGTGTGATAGTGAAGAGGAGGAACTATAGGTGCCAAATCTTCCACGGATAGCGGTGGGGATTTTGGATTTAAACAGATTAGGGTTTTTTTTTTCCAATCTTCTCCCCTTTTTTATTTTTGATTTTTTTGTTATTTGTGGTGCAATATGATGGGTGTGTGTGTGTGTGTTGCTATGTGCGCAGTGTGTGCTCTATGGTGTGTGTGCCATGTATGTAATGACCCGAAAAATAATAGTGTTTAAATAATGAAAAGAGAGGAAAACGGGAATAGGAAAAAGTAGGCAATAGACTTCGTCGGTGATGTGGCATTTTGGGCTCGTCGACGAGGGTGCGTCTCGTCGTTAAGAAGATACCGAAAGGTTGTTTTTCTAAATTTTGAATTTCGTCAAAGAGGAGAAGACATTGGTCGACGAACCTTCTTCTTGACCTCGTCAACGAGGCGACGTGGCTCGTCGATAAATGTCAAATTATAAATAGTACAAATCTCAAATTTTTACGCAGAAATTTCAGCAAGAATCTCCTATCTCTCTCTCTCTCTCTCTCTCTCTCTCTCTCTCTCTCTCTCTCTCTCTCTCTCTCTCTCTCTCTCTCTCTCTCCTATGGTTTCCTCTCTTTTCGATTTCGGTCTCATTAGTATCTACAATCTGAAGCCACCACGACGCTCTTGGGAAAGTTTTCTCCATGTCTACCGGAGTGGATCGTTGGTAATTTCATCTTAGATTTAGGGTATGGTCTTTTATTCAAAATTAGGTTTTCCAAGAATTGTAGGAAATGTAGTAGATGTAAAAATAAGGATATTTTATTTTGGGATATATTATTTTTAGGGTGTTGAGTGGGGAACTCTGCGGGAGTAGGACCCATGTCAATAGGGGATTTTAGTAGGAATCAGATAAGTGAAATATGCTATACTAGGAAACTTTATTATGATTTCAGTATAAATTATATGTTTTTATCAAATTATTATTCAGATCAGATATGCAGTTTTTAGAGCCTAATAACATTAATATTTATTTGTGTGGCATGAGTTGATAACAAAACAGTAGAGTATTTAAACAATTTATGAATATCATGTTTACAGTTTATTAGCAAAAATATCATGATATTTGCATGTTTATAGAATGATGAATTCTTAGTGTATAATATACTCATAAACATATAATTTCAATAATTTCAGAATATCATGATTTCAGTACCATAACGCCTCGGTGCTCAAATATTTAGACAGCTATTCAGTTATACAGAAACTAAATATTCAGTTAATTATTCAAATTTTCATATAAGTTTTACGGGGTTATGGTTATTTTAAAATCATGGTAAAAACAGTATTTTAGAGATATTAGCTACCTATATAGTATCAGATCTGATGGACCAGATTCAGTCAGTAGAGTTCGGTACCGTAGATATATTCAATTCAGAGTGCAACCACTACTCAGATAGTATGTGGTATTCAGAAGTCAACTGGGTTGAGGGAGTCGATCTGACTGTCGGAGTTCAGTTAACTTACCTTGGTCGGCCAATCAGGTTAGGTTCCGCCTTCCGATCACACAATCCTGTCATGAGGGGTTAAATCATGACTTTTAGTTATCCATCTAGAGAATCTTTTCAGTTATTATATATGTGTATGATCAGATTTTCAGAAAATAGTCATACCTATAGATATTAGCACTATTATGAATAAATATTCAGGAAAATTAATTTATGTTAAGCAACATAGGTAAGATTTATATTGCAATAGGTTTACAGGTTTGACTCGGCTTTGTTATTTATGGTATTTTCTAAGTCAGATTGTATTAGTATGTAGCTCACTTGTTACACGCTAGCAATAACATATTTCATCTTATTGAGCATCGTCTCATCCCATTAAATTAATATTTTTCAGGTGATCAATTAGGCGAGTAGATGAGGCTCGCAGATAGAACGGCTATAGTGCTGCCTTGTCAGTAGGGTGAGTGTTTTTGGAAAAGGAGTATTTTTGTATAGCCTTAGTTCAACTGTATAGGTGTATTTTGGGGTTATTCTAGTAGTCTGGTATTGTATATATATTTATGGTTGTGGAAATATGAATTTAGCTTCTCACTGCTTAGGTTAATAGTTAGATTTTTATTAGAAAAAATTAGAGTAGTGTAAATTTCAGTTTACATAAATATATATATATATATATATATATATATATATATATAAAATTAGCAGGTCGTTACAGTTTAGTATCAGAGTCTAGGTTGTTAGGTTCTGTAGACTTTAGAGTGCAGCGAAAGCAATACCATGGTATAGGAAGGGATTTGAGATTTGTTTTGTAAGATGGGTACATGATTTCCGTGGTGATTTTTATATTTTTCTTAGGGTAACGATTTCAGGAAAGTTATACTAAACTATCGTTGGGTCGTGTGTATGGTTGCCGAACTGAATTTTGAATTAAGATCAGAGAAGGTAGTTGATTATGAATATGAGATTCAAGTTAGGATTGTATAGGAAATAAGGTTCTTAAAGTGTGTTCCTTGTTTTTCAGGATGGATCGAGGAAGCAGTGGCACGAACGTTGGAGAAGACAGGCCAAGACCTTCCAATATGGGAGATGGAGATATTGATATCGTACTACGCAGTGTCACCCAGCAAGTGATGGCTAAAATGGCCAAAAGCTCAGGGGAGTGTAGCTGCACGATCGAGCAGTTTAAGCGGATGAAATCCCCATCTTTTGCTGGAAGAGATGACCCAGTTATAGCTGAAAACTGGGTTTATGACATTGAAGAGACGTTAGTTGTGCTTCCATGTACAGATGAGCAGAAGGTGGTATTTACAACGTTTAAACTGACAGGATAGGCAAAGCGCTGGTGGAGATTAGCGCGACTAATTGAAGAGCAGAGACCGGTTCCAATGCCAATGATGTGGGATCGATTCAAGGAATTGTTCTTCGAGCGATATTTTCCCGCTATCGTTTGAAGCGCGAAGGCAGCTGAGTTTATGCACCCAGTACAGGGACAGATGATGGTATCTCAGTGCGCAACTCAATTTATTAAGTTGTCACGTTTTGCTCCACATTTAGCACTAGATGAAGAGAAAAAGGTAAGAAAGTTTGAAGAGGGTCTGAGGCAGAACTTTTTTGAGCAGGTAATTGGTTTAAAGGCTCAGACATTTGCGAAGGTCGTAGATAGGGCTGTGATTATTGAGAGTGGTATACAGAGAGGTATTGCAACTCATAGTCAGAGGAAGAAGCCTGTGCCTCAGGATTTTCAGGCTGGCTCCAGCAGGAGTCCATGGAGAGGAGGCCGTGATAGGGGAGATCAGAGGTAGACGACAGGACCTCGTGAGATTTATTGTATGCAAACCTTCCCGGTATGTCATACATGCGGGAGACGACATTTCGGAGAGTGCAAGGTAGGGAGAGATGTTTGCAACCATTGTGGGAGATCCGGCCATATGGCGCTTGCATGCCCAAGTCCGCCAGACCAGGTTCTAGCTTCCAGGCCCTATCAAGGAGGATATCAGGCGCCTCATGAAGGCCAGCAGAGGAATGTAGCATTAGCGAGGGTTTACGCATTGATACCGGGTGATGTTGAGACTACTATGGATGTGGTGACAGGTACTTTTACTGTTTTATCACATTCCGTTATTGTTTTATTTGATTCAGGTGCTACTCATTTCTTTGTCTCTGCATCCTATGTTAAATTATCTGAAAGTGAAACCTCGTTATTAAATATATAATTATCAGTAGCTACACCATTTGGGTCAGTGTTGAGGTGTTAAAGAGTACTCAGAGATTATCCAATAAAGGTTCAGAGGAGAGTATTACCAACTGACCTGATCATATTGGATATGTGTGGGTTTGATGTAATACTGGGTATGGACTGGTTAGCAATAAATCACGCCAGTATTGATTGCCATCAGAAGGAAATGATTTTCAGACCCTCGGTTGAACAGGAGTTCAGATTCATTGGTTCACGTGTATGTGCTCCGTCATAGTTAGTGTCAACCACGCAAATGGGCAGATTGCTTTTGGATGGAAGTCTGGGGTTCGTGGGTTTTGTAAAGGAAGTATCAGAAAATGAATTAAAGCTTGATAGTACACTAGTAGTATGAGAATTTGTAGATGTTTTTCTAAAAGAGCTACCTGGGTTGCCTCCCGAACGCGAGGTGGATTTTGCTATAGAGTTACTTCTAGGAATAGCGCCGATCTCTAAGATTCCTTACCGTATAGCTCTAGATGAATTGGAAGAATTAAAGGATTAGTTGCAAGACTTGCTGAATTAGAGATTTATACGACCCAGTGTATTGTCGTGAGGAGCTCCAGTGTTGTTTGTAAAGAAGAAAGATGAGTCTATGAGGATGTGTATTGATTACAGGAAGATAAATAAAGTTACTATTAAAAATAAATATCCTCTACCTCGTATAGACGATCTGTTTGATCAGCTCAAGGGTACATAAGTATATTCCAAGATCGACCTCAGATTAGGTTATCATCAAGTGAGGGTGAAAGCAGAGGACGTTGCGAAGACAGCCTTCAGGATCAGGTATGGGCACTATGAATTCCTCATTATGCCATTTGGTCTGACGAATGCCCCAATTGTGTTCATGGATTTGATTAATAGAGTTTTTCACTAGTATCTAGACCAGTTTGTTGTAATTTTTATTGATGATATACTGGTTTACTTAAGAAGTTTTGAGGATCATGAGATGTATTTGAGACAGGTACTACAGACACTTAGAGAGGAAAAGTTCTATGCCAAGTTTAGCAAGTGTGAGTTCTGGCTTGAGAATGTTGCATTTTTGGGCCATGTAATCTCAGAAGATGATATTTCAATGGATCCCAATAAGATTGATGCGGTGGTGAATTAGGCAAAGCTGAGGAACATGCAAGAAGTCAGAAGTTTCTTGGGACTGGCAGGCTATTACCGTCATTTTATTGAGGGGTTTTCAGCCTTATCAAGACCTCTCACATGGTTGATCAGGAAGAATGCTAGATTTGTGTGGGATGAATAATGTGAGTAGAGTTTTCAAGAATTAAAGCAGGGACTCGTCACTACACCAGCACTGACGATTCCATCAGGAGGTGATGGTTATGTAATTTACAGTGACGTGTCTTTGAAAGAGTTCGGTTCTGTACTAATGCAGTATGGTAGGGTGGTAAAGTATGCGTCCAGGCAGTTGAAAGAATATGAAAAGAACTACCCTACTCACGATCTGGAATTGACTGCAGTAGTGGACGCACTAAAGATTTGGAGACATTACTTATATGGTGAGAGATGTGAAATATTTTTTGATCATAAGAGTTTAAAGTATTTCTTCACACAAAAAGAGTTGAATATGCAGCAAAGGAGATGGTTAGAACTCATCAAAGATTATGATTGCGCCATCAACTATGACCCAGGAAAAGAAAACGTGGTGGCTGATGCACGGAGCCATAAATCAAAAAATACAACCCAGTTAACAACAGTAATTCAGCACCCAATTCAGATGGACTTGGAAACGCTCAGAGTGGAGTTAGTGGAAGACGATCCTCAGGCATTTATTGTTAGTCTGATTTTGCAGCTTACACTATATGAAAGGATTAAAACCGCTCAAGGGATGATCCAGAATTATCAGAAGTGATAGCCAGAATACAGGATAGTCAATGAGAGAAATTCATCATTTCTGATGATAGAGTCTTGCGGTTCCGTTCCAGATTATGTGTTCCTGCTGATCCTGACATTAGGAAAACCATTTTAGAGAGACTCACATATCTTTGTATACAGTTCATTCCGGTAGTACGAAAATGTACAAGGATCTGCGGGAGTTTTATTGGTGGAGTGGTATGAAGAAGGAAATTGTCGAGTATGTAGCGCAGTGTTTGACGTGCCAACAGGTAAAAGCGGAGCACCAGAGGCTGGCATGTAACGACTTGCCTAATTTTCATGTTTTTTTTATATATATACTATGATAATCTACGCGCTTTGATACCATACTGGGGGTAAACCCAATGATTAAGCTAAGTAGCGAGAAGCAGAAATCAAATAGACATAACCATATGTAAATATATATACAATGCCAGAGTACTAACATGTTTCCCAAAATATACACATTTTTTTGTTTCCCAAAATACCTTCAACTAGTGAGGGCTATACAAAAACACTCCCAAAAATATACTTATTCTCTACTAATAGGACAGTACAGTGACTCCTCTATCTACGAGCCTGGTCTGCTCGCCTACCTGGATTACCTAAAAAAAATAATTCAACATTGGGATGAGTCAACGCTCAGTAAGACGAAATATGTTATTACTAGTGTGTAGCAAATGAGTTGTAATATTATGAAAATATGTTTTCATATAATCATGTATAACTGAATATGTAAATACAGTACAAGTGATAAAATCCACCACCCTTTCCATGTTGCGTAACATAACAGTATTGAAGATTACTATTCAAAATACTTGTAGTGTACATAAGTATGCTCCATGTTTCTATAAATTTGTATATACGTAATAGTAACTGAAAGCTTTCCCTGTGGATAAATGTGTGTCATGATTTAACCCCTCGTGACAGGATTGTGTGGCCCGTAGGGAGGATCTACACTGGCTGGCCGATCAGGGTAAATCACTATACTCCATTGGTTTGATCTGCCTACCTCAA
Source organism: Malania oleifera (assembly GCF_029873635.1). Lineage (NCBI taxonomy): Eukaryota > Viridiplantae > Streptophyta > Magnoliopsida > Santalales > Ximeniaceae > Malania > Malania oleifera. Next base: position 76,510,539 of record NC_080425.1, read on the forward strand.
CCCATATCTGATGGGGAGTCTATCAACGTTAAGGGCCTAGGTGATCGACTTACTACCACATATTATCTAAATAGGTGGTTGCACTCATAACATAAATATCTGTAGCAATGGTATCGTGCTCTGCACAGGGTCTAATACTATATAATATATTTCTATATACAACTATCTGATTTACCATGATTCTGAAATAACCGTAATAATCATGATACTGAATAAATTGTAACTGTAATCCATACGTCATGGTACTGAGAACTATATAATCATAACACTGAAAACTGCATAATCATGGTAATGAAATTCGTATAATCATGACATTGAGATTCCTATAATCATGGTAATAGAATTCATATAATCATGGTACTGAAATTCATAAAATCATGGTACTAAAATTTGTATAATCATATCTCCGTATTCATATTCTCAAGCCACACCATATTTTAATACATAATATTCATAATTTAATAAACAGTATAATATTTTAAAACTATCTAGTATAACATATTTCCTTTACCTGACTACTGGAAAGCCCCTATGGTTTAATGGCCTAACACTCGCAGGGCCTCCTACACAACACCCTAAAAATAACATTTGTCAGAATAGAATATCAATATTTTTCTGCCTATATCATTTCCTATAACTGTCATAAGGCCAAAAATAGACTAAAAGGCCTTACTCTGAATTTGGGATGAAATCCAATTTCATTTCACCAACGATCCGCTCCGGCAAACTTGCAAAGAACTTCACCAGGAGCATTGTGGTGGCTTCGGATCGTCGATCCGGCGACTGGCGGGGCCGAAATTGAAGATAGAAGGGAGAGGGACCATAGGAGAGAGAGAGAGAGAGAGAGAGAGAGAGAGAGAGAGAGAGAGAGAGAGAGAGAGAGAGAGAGAGAGAAAGCACTGAAAATGTGATAAAAATTCGAGTTTGCGCTATTTATAGGACCAAATTCGTCGACGAGACACGTCACCTCGTTGACGAGTCTTTCAGTAAATTCGTCGACGAACCTTACCCTTCATCGACGAAATTCATAGTAGCCCAATCCTTCGCTCAGTATTTTCTCGTCGACGAAATGAGACCTTGTCGACGAGATTCTGAAGTCCTTCGTTGAAGAATCCCTGTATTTGTCGACAAAGCCTAGTACTTCTTGAAATTTTTCTCTTCTGTTTCTATTTCCATTTCTCTCCCTCATTATTATTAAAATAATATTTTTCTTCGGGTCACTACATTCTCCCCTCCTTATAAAATTTCCTCCTCGAAATTTACTATCTATATCTCTATCTATACACTCCATCATCTAGTAGAAGAAAATGGTCTACTTATTTTATTACCTGCCTTCACTTATGGCGGAGGAATATAGTGGTTATATGGGTAGTTTTGAAAGATTACAACCATAAAAGAAAATTTTCCTAAAATTAAAATACTACTTAACCTATGCTCTACATTACAATTACACTAGACTCAATAAAATAAAATTACCATCTTAGCATATACATCAATACTATAATTTATCAAATAAATAGGGATATTTTCATTTGATTTCATCTTCAAGCTCCCATGAGGCTTCTTCAATCGCGTGATTTCTCCATAAAACTTTTACTAGTGGTATCTTTTTGTTGCGTAATTCTTGTTCTTTCCTATCTAAGATGTGACGCCCCAATTTTCGTACAATTTTTTTTCCAATAATAATAAATAATTACACAACATTCACAAATCAGTTACGTCAACAATCTTATTATCATTCATACGACCCGACCCGCATTGGGTACCGGGTAAAAGGTTATTTTATTATACAATCAGTGAGAATACAATGCCTAGAGTATGAATATACATAAAAATATACAATACTATCTCATATCCAAAAACAACACAACCCTAGGGAACCACACCTCCCTAGTCCAAACTCACCCTGTATATCAGGGTCCCAACTCCCTATAATCACGGAGTTTTATCACCTAGTCTATCTCTGTCTCTTAAAAAATTTAGATAATTTAGGTGAGACACATTTCAGTAAGAAGGAATAAATTATTAACAGTGTGTGGCCATTTGAGTACAATTATAATACACTTTACTTTTCCAATCATCATTTCATCTGAGAAAATACACTAATATACACATTCTCATAATCGTATAGATATACAACACAAGCTTTTCTTTTATTAGCTTTAAAATCATTTATCAAATTCAATGATTTCCAACACATATTTACCTGTGAAGTTCATAAGAATAGGGAAGATTACCCGCCCATACAGGTAGCTTCCCTCTGCCTTAACACGTTATGCAGCCGGGTATGGCCACATATGATACCTATCAGAGCACTCAACTTACTTAGTAAGCCCTTACGCGGAGAGTTTCACTTCGCATCAATTATTTATATTATTAACTCACGCAGTTCCATTTCTCAATTTTATCATTCTTTATTTCTCAATTTCTATTATTTCTTTCATTTCTCATTTTAGCCAATTTTATCATTCTTTCACTTTTCACTTCCACTTTACTTTCCAATTCATGAGTATCCTCGGTATCAAATACCAACATCGCGTCTGTAACTCATGGCCACCCTGAGGATCTTTCTATACACGTCATGCTTCCCTCAATGGTCAAGGTTGTGCAGCCCGAAGGCTGGATCTAACCGCGGTTGGCCGACCCGGTTAGATCAAATATCATATCACATATTGCGTTTGTAGTACGACTGGCCGGCCTATAACCCTGATCCGGACTCAGGGACCCAACAACCCTACAAAATGGAACAGACGACTGTCACGCCACACGCTCCAAGAGTCCGTGTGGTTGCACTAACATCACTCGCAACGGTACCGTACTCAATATCATAACCATCCAACCGAGTTTACCACCACATACTCACAATCATTATGCAGTATTGGCATTTTACCATTCATATTTCACTATTTCCACATTTCTCATTTTCATATTGCAAAATTAATATTGCAATATTTTCATTTCACATATTCACATTTCAATATCAGTATTCTCAACACATTTCATCATTTAAATGATATTTTCTCAGTTCATAATTCATCTCATCTCATACTATCATATACATATCTTATTTCACAATTACTCAGTATTTCTCAAAACACATTTCCATATTTCACCTTTCTTCATTTTCTCAAAAAATACATTTTTTGCACATTTCACTTTCATCATTTTCCCACATTTCAATTCTCATATTAAAACATATTTCAGTATCACATATTTCACAGGGTAAATCATCTAACTCAGTTTAAACATTTCTCAATATAAATCATATGCCACACAAATTTCATATGATATTTATATCATAATAAATTTCAGGTAAAATAACATACACCATTTTCACATATTTCGCAACCCATACTTTTTATAAAAAAACTGTTATAATTTATTCCCCTTACCTGGCTTACTGAGAGTCTCGTTAAGACCCAAATCTTACGCCCTTGGCGCCCGAAATTCAACTCCTGAAATTTACATTTTGCCTAGATTAATTAACTAATTTCCCTCAAAAGAATACTCAACTAACCTTCCCTAAGCTCCATATACCCCAAATTAATATTTAAACTATTATTTAATACCCCCACTTAATTTTCTGAAATTTGCTTGCGAGTCTCAAAATTACACCTGCGGCGCTCACCCGGGCGCTAAATTCCAAAAATCCTACTTCAGTCTCAGATATTCAATATTTTAGCATTTCTAAATTAATGTTAATTAATTAAAAATAAGCCCCTTAATAACCCCCACACCCCAAATTTAGGGTTTTGACCACGACGACCTCACGAGAATTTCATCCCGCTAAACTTGTAAAGAATCATCCCTAGATTCTCGTGGTGATGTTCATTTGTCAATTTGACTTATAATTTGCAAGCAATTAAAGAAAAAAGGGAAAATGACTTACCCCAGGGAATACGCCTACGCTACTCCTACCACCGATCCGCTCCGGTAGAAATGACGGTAGCGGAGAATGGAGTCCAATGGTATCTTCGAATTTTCGATCGGACGAAAATCCGCCATGAAATCGAGGAGAGGGGAAGAGAGAATGAGAGGAGAGAGAGAGAATTTACAGAGCTGCGCAGAAGAGTAAAAGAAAAGAAAAGAAAAGAAGAAAAAGAAAAAGAAAAAAAAATGAAGAAGAAGCCTGAAGCTTCTAGGCTTCAGTATAATAATAATAATAATAATAATAATAATAATAATAATAATAATAATAATAATAATAATAATAATAATAATAATAATATATTTTATTAATAAAAATAAAAATAAATTTTTATTAATTTTTTTTCTTTTTTTTATTTAATTAATTAATTAATTTTTTAAATATATATATATATTTGAATCACTCTACTAATCTTCTATAACCCTTTTTGGAGTTATTACATGATCTCTACTAGAGCTTTTTCATACGCTAAAGTCTCACTAACTTCCAATTATGTATGGTTGATGATATGGGAAGGATTTGGGACATATTTCCTTAACATAGAAACATGAAATACGTCGAGAACTTGAAATAGAGATGGCGGTAAAGCTAACCGATAGGCTACTGACCCAATCTTTTCAAGTATCTCAAAGGGGCCAATAAACCTAGGGCTCAACTTACTATTCTTCCCAAATCTCAAGATCCCCTTCAGTGGAGTTATTCTTATAAATACATTATCACCCACTTCAAATTCCAGTTCTTAGCAGTGAGTATCCGCGTAACTTTTCTGCCGACTTTGCGCTGCACTAATCCTATCTCGAACAAGTCAGACTTTATCACACGCTTGTTGAATTATCTCTGGACCCAATACTCGTCTTTCACCTACTTTATCCCATAAGAGAGGAGATCGGCATCTCCTACCATATAACGCCTCGTAGGGTGCCATGGCGATGCTAGTATGATAACTGTTATTATAAGCAAATTCAACTAGTGGTAAAAACTGAATCCAGCTACTTCCAAAATCTAGCACGAAGCATATCTTCTAATACCTGGATTGTTCTCTCAGTCTGACCATCGATCTGAGGGTGGAAAGTTGTGCTGAATACTAGCTGAGTCCCTAGTGCCTCTAGTAAACTCCTCCAGAATCATAATATAAAACGTGGATCACGGTCCAAGACTATAGATACCGACACTCCATGGGGTCGAACAATTTCCTGTATATATATCTCTGCTAACCGATTTATAGGGTAGCTGACTTTAATGGGCAGAAAATGTGTTGTCTTTGTCAACCTATCAACCACCACCCAAATGGCATTCTGACCATGCGGCGCTGGCGGCAGCCTAGTAACAAAATCCATGGATACGTGGTCCCACTTCCACTCAAGAATGAAAAGTGGCTGCAACTGACCAGCCGACCTCTGGTACTTAGCTTTAACCTGCTGGCACGTCAAACACTACCGCACAAATTCTGCTATTTCCCTTTTCATACCACTCCACCAGAAATACTCCCACAGATCCCTATACATTTTCATACTGCCAAGATGAACAGTGTATAGAGATCTGTGTGCCTCCTCTAAAATCGTCCTCCTAATGCGGTCATCTGCAGGCACACACAATCTGGTGCGAAATCTCAGAGCCCCATCGTCAGAAATACTAAATTCCTCTCCTTGATCATCCTGTATTCTGGCAAACACCTCCAACGACTCTGGAACATCTCTCTGAGCAGCTTTAATCTTTTCATATAACGTGGATTGTACGACCAAATTGGAAATAAACGCCTAAGGATTATCCTCCACTAATTTTACACCGAGTCTTTCTAAGTCCATCTGAATCGGATGCTGAACTACCGCTGCTAGCTGTATTAGTGTCTCCTAATTTACGGCCCAAAGCATCAGCCACCACATTTGCTTTACCTGGGTGGTAACTGATGGTACAGTCGTAATCCTTAATGAGTTCCAACCACCTCCTCTGCCGCATGTTTAACTCTTTCTATGTAAAGAAGTACTTTAGACTTTTATGATCAAAAAATATCTCATACCTCTCACCATAAAGGTAATGCCTCCAGATTTTCAGTGCACGTACAATCACAGCCAATTCTAGATCGTAAGTAGGGTAGTTCTTTTCATATTCTTTCAACTTCCTGGACGCATATGCTATCACCCTACCATGCTACATCATCACACAACCAAACCCTTTCAAAGACGCGTCACTGTAAATAACATAACCATCACCTCTCGATGGAATCGTTAGAACTGGTGTAGTGATGAGCCGATGCTTTAATTCTTGGAAGCTCTGCTCACATTCTTCATCTCGCACAAATTTGGCATTTTTCCTAGTCAACCGCGTGAGAGGACCTGACAAAACTGAAAATCCCTCAACAAAACGATGGTAATAACCTGCCAGTCCTAAGAAACTCCTAACTTCTTGCACACTTCTCGGCCTAGCCCAATTTACCACCACGTCAATCTTGCTGGGATCCACTAGAATACCGTCCCCTAAGATCACATGGCCTAAAAATGCTACCTTCTCAAGCCAGAACTCACACTTGCTAAACATAGCATAAAGCTTCTCCTTCCTGAGTGTCTGCAACACCTGCCTCAAATACACCTCATGCTCCTTAAAACTCCTCGAGTACACCAGTATATCATCAATGAAAACTACTACAAACTGATCTAGATACTGGTGAAAAACTCTGTTCATCAAGTCCATGAACACAGTTGGGGCATTCGTCAAACCAAACGGCATAACAAGAAATTCATAGTACCCGTACCTGGTACTGAAGGTTGTCTTCGCGACGTCCTCCGTTTTCACTCTCACTTGATGATACCCGAATCTGAGGTCAATCTTGGAATATACCCGTGTACCCTGGAGCTGATTAAACAAATCGTCCATACGGGGTAGAGGATATTTATTTTTAATAGTAACCTTGTTGATTTCTCTGTAATCGACACACATCCTCATAGACCCGTCTTTCTTCTTTACGAACAACACTGGAACTCCCCATGGCGATACACTGGGTCATATAAACCCCTTGTTCAGCAAGTCTTGCAACTGTTTCTTTAATTCTCCCAATTCAGTTGGAGCCATACGGTAAGAAACCTTAGAAATCGGCGTGGTCCCTGGAGTTAAATCTATAGGAAAATCTACCTCACGCACAGGAGGCAACCCCTGTAGTTCCTTTGGAAAAACATCTAGAAATTCTCGTACTACTGAAGTGTTATCAATTTTCAATTCATTTTTAGATGCTTCTTTCATAGACACTATAAACCCCTAACCTCTATCCAAGAGTAATCTACCCGCCTGCACGGTAGATACCAACTGTGTTGGAGCACCTACCCGTGAACTAACGAATCTGAATTCCTATTTTCTAGGAGGTCTGAAAATTATTTCTTTCTGGAAACAATCAATGCTAGCATGATTGATAACCAACCAATCCACACCCAGTATTATATCGAACCCACACATATCAAACACAATAAGATCTACTGGTAGTACTTTCCCCTAAATTTCTATCGGATAGCCTCTAAGTACCCTCTGACATCTTATCACTAATCCTAGTGGTGTAGCTACCGACAACGCTATATCTAATGACTGGGTCTCACTCTCAGATAATTTAATATAAGATGCATAAATGAAAGAATGAGTAGCACCCGAGTCAAAAATAATAATGACTGGATATGATAAAATAGTAAATGTACCTATCACGACATCCGTAGCAGCCTCTACATCTCCCGACATCAGAGCGTATACTCGTGCTGGGGCCACATTCCTCTGTTGGCCAACACAAGGCGTCTAGTATCCTCCCCGAGCTGCTTGATGTCCTTCTTAATAAGGCCTGGGAGCTGGAACCTGGTCCTGCTGACCTGAGCATTCACGTACCACGTGACCGGGTCTCCCACAACGATAACATACACCTCTACCTACCCGGCACTCGCCCAAATGATGTCTTCCACATGTCTGACACACCGGGTAAGTCGGTGCACCCTGGTTCCCACGAGGTCCTGCCATCTGCCTCTGGTCTCCCCTATCGCGACCTCCACTCCATGGACCCCTACTGGTGCCAGCTTAAAAACCCTGAGGCGCAGGCCTCTTCCTCTGATTCTGAGCTGCTACACCCCTCTAAATACTACTCTCAATAATCGCAGCTCTATCTAAAACCTCTGTGAATGTCTGAGCCCTGAAACCAATCATCTGTTCAAACAGATTCTGCCTCAGTCCTTCCTCAAACTTCCTAGCCTTTTTCTCTTCATCAGGTGCTAGATGTGGAGCAAAACGCGACAACTCAACAAACCGAGCCACGTACTGGGATACAATCATCTGTCCCTGTACCAAATGCAGAAACTCTGCTACCTTTGCACTCCGAACGATAGCAGGGAAATACCGCTCGAAGAATAGATCCTTGAATCGATCTCACGTCACTAGCACTGGAACCAGCCTCTGCTCCTCTATCAGACGCGCTGATCTCCACCAGCGCCTCGCCACCCCTGTCAACTTAAATGTTGCAAATGCTACCTTTTGCTCATTTGTTAATGGAACCACCGTCAATGTTTCTTTAGTATACTAGACCCAATTCTCAGCAACAATCGGGTCATCTCCTCCAGCAAAGGATGAGGGCTTCATCCATGTAAACTGCTCAATCGAACAGCCACGCTCCCCAGAGCTCTTGGCCATATCAGTCATCACCTGTTAGGTGACGCTATGCAGTACAGCATCTGTATCTCCTCCACCTATGCTGGAAGGTTCTGGCCTATCCTCCCTATCATTCATGCCACTACTTCCTGGGTCCATCTTGAAAACAAGAAACACACTTAAGCACTTTATCTCCTATACAGACCTATCATGTACCAACTCCAAATTAATTACCTTCCCTAACCTTAACTCAATATCTAGTTCTGTCACCTAGACACACAACCCGACAATAGTTTACTATGGTTTTCCTGAAATCGTCACCCCAGGAAAAACACAGAAAAGACCAAGGTAATCTTGTACCCAGACACAGAACAAACCCCAAATCCTTTTCCTATATTCTGGTATTACTTCTGCTGCACTCTAAAGTCTACAGAACCTAACAACTTAGGCTCTAATACCAAACTGTAACGACCTGCTTAATTTTCATTTTTTTTTTTTATATACTATGATAATTTACATGCTCTGATACCATACTGGGGGTAAACCCAATCATTAAGCTAAGCAGTGAGAAGCATAAATCAAATAGACATAACCATATGTATTTATATATATATATATATATATATATATATATATATATACAATACCAGAGTACTAACGTATTTCCCAAAATAACACATTTATCTATTTCCCAAAATACCCTCAACTGGTGAGGGCTATACAAAAACACTCCCAAAAATATACTCATTCTCTACTAACAGGGCAGTACAGTGGCCCCTTTCTCTGTGAGCCTGGTCTGCTCACCTACTTGGATCACTTGAAAAAAATGATTCAACACTAGGATGAGTCAACGCTCAGTAAGACGAAATATGTTATTACTAGTGTGTGACAAATGAGTTACAATATTATGAAAATTTATTTTCATATAATCATGTATAACTAAATATGTAAATACAGTACAAGTGATAAAATCCACCACCCTTTCCATATTGCTTAACATAACAGTATTGAAGATTACTATTCAAAATACTTCTAGTGTACATAAGTATGTTCCCTATTTCTATAAATCTGTATATATATAATAGTAACTAAAAGCTTTCCCTGTGGATAACTGTGTGTCATGATTTAACTCCTCATGACAAAATTGTGCGGCTCGTAGGCGGGATCTGCACTAGCTGGTCGATCAGGGTAAATCACTATACTCCATCGGTCTAATCTGCCCACCTCAACCCATATCTGATGGGAAGCATGTCCACGTCAAGGGCCTAAGTGATCGACCTACTACCACGTATTATCTAAATAGGTGGTTGCACTCATAACATAAATATCTGTAGCAACGGTACTATAGTGACCCGAAGAATAATAGCACTTTAATAATAAAGGGGAGAGTAAATAGATACAGAAACAGAAGGAGGTCGTAGACTTCGTCGACGAACACAGGGTTTCGTCAACGAAGGTCTTCAAAATTTTGTCGACAAACACAGGGCTTTGTCGATGAGAAGGTACCAATAGGGATTTTGGGATAGCCTGAATTTCGTCGATGAACATAGGGCTTTGTCGACAAATTTAATAAAGAACTCGTCGACGAGATAACATGTCTCATTGATGAGCCTGGCTGTATAAATAGTCGAAAGACGGGATTTTATTCATTTCTCTCGCCGCTCTCTCTCTCTCCTACGACTCCCTCTCCCTTCTCTCTTCATTTTCGGCCCCACCAGTCGCCGGATCAATGATCCGAAGCTACCACGACGCTCCTGGTGGAGTTCTCTACGCATCTACCAGAGCGGATTGTCGGGAAATCAGAGTTGGAAATCATCCCAAATTCAGGGTAAGGCCTTTTAATCTCCTTTTGGCTTTGTGGTAGTTATAGGAAATGATATAGGCAGAAAAATACTAATGTTTAGTTCTGAAAAATATTGGTTTCAGGGTGTTTTGTAGGAGGCCCTGCGGGTATCAGACTAGAGTACAGTAGGGGCTTTTCAAAGATAAGGTAAGGGAAATATGCTATGTTAGGAAAGTTCTGAATATTATGCAATTTATTTATTTACGAAAATTATTTTATTTTAGTATGGTGTGGCTTATGATTATGTATATGATACAAGGATATGTTTATGAATTTAGTTTCATGATTTTACGAATTTCAGTATTATGATTATACGCATTTCAGTACCATGATTATACGAATTTCAATACCATAATTTTACGATATTTCAGTACCATGATCTTATGAATTTCAGTACCATGATAACACGAATTCCAGTATTACGAATATGCAGTTCCATGCTATGATTATTCAGATTTCAGTACGATATGCAGTATCATGGTTATTTCAGTACTTCAGAATCATGGTAAATCAGATAGACATGTATATAGAAATATATTATACGATATCAGACCCTGTTGGACTTGCAACTACAGAGTACGGTACCATTGCTATAGATACTATGTTACTTTATGAGTGCAACCACCTATTCAGATAATACGTGGTACGGTCGACCACCTAGGCCCTTGAAGAGGTTAAGCTCCCCATCCAAATATGGGTTGAGGCAGGCAGGTCGACTGACGGAGTTCAGTGATTTATTCCTAGTTGGCCAGCCAGGGTAAATCCAGCCTACGGGCCGCACAACCTCGTCATGAGGGGTATGTCATGACACAGATAGTCACAAGGAACAGTTTCAGTTACTATTACTTACGTATTGATTTACAGAATCAGGGATCCTACTATATACACTAGAAGTATTTTGAGTTATAACCATAATACTAATATGTTAAGCAATAGGGAAAAGGGGTGGTGTGCTTTATTATTTGTACTGTACTTTTGTACTCAATTATTCATGTTTATATGAAACAGATTTCATGATATATAGTAGCTCATTTGCCACACACTAGTAATAGCATATTTTCTCTTGCTAAGCGTTGGCTTATCCCAGTGTTGATATATTTTTCAGGTGATCCAGGTAGGCGAGCAGATCAGACTCGCAAATAGAAAGGCTTCAGTAGTGCCCTAATAGAGAGTGAGTATCGTTTTTGGGGAGCATTTTTGTATTACCCTAGCTAGTTTAGGGCAATTTTGGGGATTCAGTAACACATGTATATATTCTTTTGGCAAACATGATAGCACTCTGGTATTGTACAGTATGGTATATCACTATGTATGGAAATGTTTATTTGTATTATGCTTCTCGCTGCTTAGGATAATGTTATGGTATCAGAGTATGATAATTATTATAGTGGAAAAAAAAATCAGTTAATTAAGCAGGTCGTTACAACTATATAATTTACCGTGATTCTGAAATAACCATAATAACCATGATACTGAATAAACTGTAACTGTAATCCATACGTCATGGTACTGAGAACTGTATAGTCATAACACTGAAAACTTCATAATCATGGTACTGAAATTCGTATAATCATGGTACTGAGATTCGTATAATCATGGTACTGAGATTCATATAATCATGGTACTGAAGTTCGTAAAATCATGGTACTAAAATTCGTATAATCATATCTCTGTACTATATTCATATTCTCAAGCCGTACCATACTTTAATACATAATATTCATAATTTAATAAATTGTATAATATTTTAAAATTACCTAACATAGCATATTTCCCTTACTTGATTACTGGAAAGCCCTTATGGTTTAATGGCCTAACACCCTCAAGGCCTCCTACAGAATACCCTGGAAACAATATTTTTCATAACAGAATATCATATTTCTCTACCTATATCATTTCCTATAACTGTCATAAGGCCAAAAATGGACTAAAAGGTCTTACCTTGAATTTGGGATGAAATCCAACTTCATTTCACCAACGATCCGCTCCGGCAGACTTGGAGAGAACTTCTCCAGGAGCGTCGTGGTGGCTTTGGATCGTCGATTCGGCGACTGGTAGGGACAAAATCCAAGAGAGAAGGGAGAGGAACCGTAGGAGAGAGAGAGAGCACTGAAAATGTGATAAAAATCCAAGTTTGTACTATTTATAGGGCCAAATTCGTCGACGAGACACGTCACCTCGTCGACGAGTCCTTCAGTAAATTCATCGATGAACCTTACCCTTCGTTAACAAAATTCAGAGTAGCCCAATCCTTCGCTCGGTATTTTCTCATCGACGAAACGAGACCTCGTCGACGAGATCCTAAAGACCTTCGTCGACAAATCCCTATATTCGTTGACGAAGCCTAGTACTTCTTGAAATTTTTCCCTTCTGTTTCTGTTTCCATTATTATTAAAATACTATTATTCTTCAAGTCACGACATGGTAGGTCAGTTGCAGCCGCTATTTCTTCCTGAGTGGAAGTGGGATCATATATCCATGGACTTTGTTTCAGAGCTGTTATCGACATCGCATGGCCAGAATGCGATTTTGCTAATAATAGATCAATTGACCAAGCCCGCCCATTTCCTCCCTATCAAGATCAACTATTCCCTTAGCTGTTTGATGAAGATTTATATTCAGGAGATAGTCCGTTCTCACGGAGTGCCCACGTCCATAGCGTCAGATTGAGACCCGCCTTTCACATCACGGTTCTAGAGAAGCTTATAGGAAGCCTTAGGGTCTCAGCTATCTTTTAGCACGACATTCCATCCTCAGTTAGATGGGCAGACTGAGAAGATGATACAGATACTAGAAGATATGCTCCGAGCGTGTGTATTAGATTTTGGGGGGAGTTAGACTCAGTTCATGCCGCTGGTAGAATTTGCATATAATAATAGTTACCAGTCCAGCATCGGCATGGCACCGTTTGAGGCACTATACGGTAGGAGATGTTGATCTTCGTTATATTGGGACGAGATGGGTGAGCGGCGAGTTGTGGGACCGAAGCTTGTGCAACAAGCGTACGATAAGGTTCGGCTCATGAGGGATAGAATCAGTGCAGCTCAAAGCCGAAAAAAATGTTATGTCGATAATTGCCGCAAAAAGTTAGAATTTGATATTGGTGATCATGTATTTTTGAAAATAGCTCCGTTAAAAGGGGTTATGAGATTTGGAAGGAAGGGTAAACTTAGCCCTAAATTTATCGGTCCGTTTGAGATTTTAGAGAAAGTAGGGTCGGTTGCCTACAAGTTAGCTTTACCACCTGCGTTATCTAGGATGCACGACGTATTCCATCTTTCTATGTTGAGGAAATACGTCCCAAACCCTTCTCATATTATCAGTTATGGTGAATTAGAGTTCAGTGATTCACTAGTATATGAGGAGGTACCAGTACAAATACTAGATAAAAGAGAACAAGAACTGCGTAACAAGAAAATTCCTCTAGTAAAAGTTTTATGGAGGAATCATACGGTAGAAGAGGCTTCTTGGGAGCTCGAGGAACAAATCAGACAGAAATACCCACAATTTTTCCAAGAAGTTCATATGTAACTAGGAAATGTAAGTGATTGTATAATGTTCTTTTGCAAGTACATGTAATAATGTAGTAACCACGGTATTCCTCCGTCATAAGTGAGGGTAAGTAATAAAATAAGTAGACCGTTTTACCTTTAAGGGATGATGAGTTATATGAATATTAAATTTCAAGGACAAAATTTTATAAGGAGGGGAGAATGTAATGACCCGAAAAATAATGGTGTTTAAATAATGAAGAAAGAGGAAAACAGGAATAGGAAAAAGGGGGCAGCAGACTTCGTCGATGAACGTGAAGTTTTCGTCGACAACGTGGCATTTTAAGCTCGTCAACGAGGGTGCGTCTCGTCAATGAGAAGATACTAAAAGGTTGTTTTTCCAAGTTCTAAATTTCGTCGACGAGGAGAAGGCATTCGTTGACGAACCTTCTTCTTGGCCTCGTCGATGGGGTGACATGGCTCATCGACAAAGGCCAGATTATAAATAGTATAAATCTCGTATTTTTATGCAGAAATTTTAGCAAGAATTCCCTCTCTCTCTTTCCTCTACGGTTTCTCCCTCCTCTCTCTTTGATTTCGGCCCTGTTAGTCGCCAGATCGACTATCTGAGGCCACCACAACACTCTTGGGAAAGTTCTCTCCAAGTCTGTCGGAGCGGATCGTTGGTGGGACTGAGTTGAATTTCATCCCAAATTTAGGGTAAGGTCTTTTATTCAAAATTAGGCTTTCTAGTAGTTGTAGGAAATGTAGTAAACGCAAAAATAAGATATTTTATTCTGAGATATATTGTTTTCAGGGTATTTAGTGGGGAACCCTGCGGGAGTAAGACCTGTATCAATAGGGGATTTTAGCAGGACTCAGATAAGGGAAATATGTTATGCTAGGAAACTTTATTATGCTTTCAGTATAAATTATATGTTTTTATCAAATTATTATTCAGACCATATATACAGTTTCCAGAGCCTGATAACATTAATATTTATTTGTGTGGCATGAGTTGATAACATAACAGTACAGTATTTAAACAATTTATGAATACCATGTTTACAGTTTATTAGCAGAAATATCATGATATTTGCATGTTTATAGAATGATGAATTCTCAGTGTACAGTATACTCAGAAACATATAATTTCAATAATTTCAGAATATCATGATTTCAGTACCATAACGCTCCGGTGCTCAAATATTTAGACAGTTATTCAGTTATACAGAAACCAAATATTCAGTCAGTTATTCAAATTTTCAGATAAGTTTTACAGGGTTGTGGTTATTTTAAAATCATGGTAAAAACAGTATTTTAGAGATATTAGCTACCTATATAGTATCAGACCCTGATGGACCAGATTCAGACAGCAGAGCTCGGTACCGTAGCTATATTCAATCCAGAGTGCAACCACAACTCGGATAGTATGTGGTATTCAGAAATCGATCGTGCTTATGTTGTGGACAGGAACCCCATCATATATGGGTTGAGGGGGTCGATCTGACTATAGGAGTTCAGTTGACCTACCCTAGTTGACCAGCCAAGTTAGGTCCCGCCTTCGGGCCGCACAACCCTGTCATGAGGGATTAAATCATGACTTTCAGTTATCCATCTAGAAAATCTTTTCAGTTATTATATATGTGCATGATCATATTTTAAGAAAATAGTCATACCTATAGATATTAGCAGTATTATGAATAAATATTCAGGAAAATCAGTTTATGTTAAGCAACATAGGTATGATTTATATTGCAACAGGTTTACAGGTTTGACTGAGCTTTGTTATTTATGGTATTTTCTAAGTCAAATTGTATTAGCATGTAGTTCACTTGCCACACACTAGCAATAGCATATTTCGTCTTACTGAGCGTCGTCTCATCCCATTAAATTAATATTTTTCAAGTGATCCAGTTAGGCGAGCAGATTAGACTCGCAGATAGAGGAGGCTACAGTGCTGCCCTATCAGTAGGGTGAGTGTTTTGGGAAAAATGAGTATTTTTGTGTAGCCTTAGTTCAACTGTATAGGTGTATTTTGGGGTTATTCTAACGCTCTGGTATTGTATATATATTTATGGTTGTGGAAATATGAATTCAACTTCTCACTGCTTAGGTTAATAGTTAGATTTTTATTGGAAAAAAGTAGTGTAAATTTCAGTTTACATGAATATATATAAAAAAAAATTTTAGCAAATCGTTATAGTGTGTGTGCATGCAATGTGTGGGGTGTTGCGTGTGTAGTGTGTGCAGTGCTGTGTGTGTGCGTGGTGCTGTGTGTGATGTGTGTGTGCAGTGTGTGTGGTGCTATGTGTGCAGTGTGTGTGGTGTTGTGTATGCTTGAATGGGCCTCTTGTTTGAAACAATTTTAGTGGGCTTGGGTTAAAATGAAAAATGAGCCTCTTGTTTTGAATTTAAAAGAACTGGGGCGAGGCTATGTTTTAAAACAGGCTTGGGGCTATTTTCCAAATGGGATTGGAGTTAGAATTTTAAAATGGGCTTGGTTAACTCTTTAAAACGAGCCTTGGGGTAAGTTTTTCCAAAATGGGTTTTGGGTTATGTTTTTGAAAAAAAAAAAAAAAAAAAACGTGGATTGGGCCGAGGGGTTAGAACAAGGCTTGGTTCCAAGAAAATGGGTTTGGTTTTAAGAATGGTTGGGCTGAGGCATTTTCAAAACAAAGTGGGCTTGGTTTTTTGAAAGCTAGGTATGGGCTTTGGGTTGGAAAATAGGAGTTGGGCCTCTGGGTATTTTGAAATTGGGTTCAAAGGGTGAGTTTTCAAAAGTGGGCCTTGGGGCTTGATTTTCGAATGGGCTGGTTATTAAAAATGGGTTGGGTCTCTTCTGATAATTTGGGCATAGGAGTTTTTAAAATGGGTTTTGATTCAAGGAAGTGGGTTAAGACCTGAGCTTGGGTTCAATTAGGGTGCGGGTTAAATGGGACTTGGTTCAGATCAAAAGATCCACATCCTAGTTTGGGTTAGGGCATAGTTTGGGTTTTCAGATCTTGGTTCAGGAATGCACTGAGTTCAAGTTCACATGTGAACCTGGACATGAGAGGAAAGGGAAATACCTGCATTACAATTCAATTATGCATACTTGATATGGGAGGATAAGATATTCAATTACCTCAACTCTTGGCTCCTCCGATCCTCTTCTCCCTTCTGTATGTGTGTCTGAGTGTTACCCTGTACTCTAAATTCCCTAGAATTTTTTCCCTTACTGCTCTGAAACCTCTCTGCACTCTAGGTCTCTTTTCAATTCCATAGAGTTTCCCCTTCTCTAATTCTAATTTTCATTCTCTCTCAATTCTTGTAGGGTCTCTCTAATGTTCCCCTTCTCTTTTCTGCAGAGTTTTTTTCTATCTCATTCTTCCTAATTTCTCTCGTTTCTCTCAATTCTCGCAAGGTGTCACTATGCCCCTCTAATAGAATTCCCCTCCACCTGGCAAGGAATAATTCCCTTTTCTGTTCTATGAATTTAAATTTTCATTTTATTTTTACTTTGTGGATTTTCTTCTAACAAATCGATCCCAACTCTTGTGCGCAGGTGACTTGGGAAGTTCCGGGTGGCAACCCCAAAGGAGAAAGGCTTTAAGAGATGCTCCCAGTGGCGCTTGAGGATTGGAGAGCTTGGGATTTTATTTCCTGTATTCTTTTTGGCTTTTTTATTTCCCTTGTATGTTGATGTACCCCCAAGTTATTTTCCTGCAACATGTGTTTGTACCAGTAACATTTATTTCCCTGTATTTTTTTTTTGCACTTTTCACTTTCTTTTCATTTTATTTTCAGTTGGAGCTTACATATGTTGATGTACCCCCATCCCCCTTTTGTACTGCAACATACTTGCACGTGCTCCTCCCTCTTTAATAAAACATGTGATGTATGCTTTCCAATTTGGATTTGACCAATTTGACTTAAAAGAACCTGGTAATTAAAGCATGACCTTAACATCAAAACAAAACTCCGGTTTTGAAATTAAAAGACCCACTCAATTAAAAATCTAATTAAAAAGTTTGAAAGAACCAATTTCACAAATTAAACATTTAAAGCTCGGCTTTCAATAAAACAGTGTTTAATTTTGAAATTTAACTCAAGGTTTATAAAAATTGAATTTTAGATTAAAAAGGACTCCAACTGAAAATTTAGAAGAAATTAGTTTTAAAATTAAAAGAACGAAAATTTTCCTAGAACACCAAGACTCAACTTAAAATATTTGGGACTTATTATTTTTTCCAAAATGGTGGCAAGGAAGAATTTTGAAATCCAGGGTCCTCAACTAAGGAAATTAATTTTTGCAACTAAATAAATCTTATGAAAAACTCAGTTTAAAACTATAGTGAAAAGGACTCAAAAAAAAAAAAAATTCCTAGAATACCGGGACTCAACTTGAAATTGCAAGACTATTTTGAGATAATTGGGATTTTTAAAATAGGACTCTAATTTTGAAAAAGACTCAAAATTGAAACAACCAGGACTCTAATTAGACTTAAAGTTGACTATACTACACCAAGTCTTTTCAGGAAGGCCTGGTAAAATTAGGGTGTCTACAAGGCAAAGAAAATAGTTCCACAAAGTAATGATAAGCTGACCAATATTGTAAGAACCTGATCCGAGATAGGTGTATTAAATAAATAAGAAAAGAGAAGGAAAATTAAAAAGGTAAAAATTAGCAGGGCTCGTCGACGAGGCTTCTTTTCTTGTTAACGAAGTCTCTTGTGCAGCTCAGCGACAAGATTCAGTAGCTCATTGACGAGGAGATGTCAAGAGATTTTGGTAAATTCTGAAATCTCAGGCTCGTCGACGTGGCTTGCTGGGTCAACTTGGTTATAAATATCTTTTGGCTTCGCTTAAGAGTTAAGAAACCAAAATTCTCTCTCTCTCTCTCTCTCTCTCTCTCTCTCTCTCTCTCTCTCTCTCTCTCTCTCTCTCTCTCTCTCTCTAGAACTCGAACACACACACTCTCTCTCTCTCTAAGATTTCAGGTCGTTCGTTACCCGAATCAACGATCCAACGTTGCTACATGGATCAGGAGGAGAATCTCTTCGAGGATAGCGGATCGGATCTTCGTTTTTAGGATTTTCAGGTTTTTCCCCAAAATCGAGGTAAGGGTCCGATTTCATTTTCGTTTTGGTATATATGTAGTAATGAGAATTATAGTGAAGTATAGTTCTTTGATGTTTAGGTTTTGGGAACTCGGTTCGTAGTTTTGGAGCCACAGAGTTCAGGTTTTAGTATTCTGGAAAAGGTAAGTGGATTCTATTTATATCAGTTATTTTTTAAATCGGAATTGGTAAAACTATAGTTTACGATTCTACGTACGTTTTGATTACTTATTTGGGAAAATCTATCAGGTGAAAATACGGGATTTTCGGGTTACAGTTCTGGGAAAAATTGGAGGTTTCATGTATCATCTTCGTTTCTATTTGAAAATGTATGTTTGTATAAATTGTGGTATCAAGACGACCGTACCTGTATTTGTATTAAACTATATTCTCGAATTGAAAACGATATGATTTTGTTGTATACCCAAATAAGTGTGGAATGAACTGTTGTTTGTAAAATGTTCTAGGTTTGTGAAACAGCCATGACGGCTAATTATTGTAAGCTGAGAGGTATAGGAACATGAGTTCCAAAATGTTCCAGGTTTTGTGAAATTGCCATGTCTCGGCTAAATAACGTGGGCAAATGCCACGTCTCGGCTAAATACCGTGGGCAAAAGTGTTCGGCTCTATATCCGAGGGTGTGAAATACCACCTGTATACCGGTTGGTCACCGATGGGTGTTTTGACACCGTATTAGCAACGATATCGCTGTGGGACTTCGGCTAATGCCAAGTTATTGAGTGCTCCGTGTAATGTGGCCCGGCTTAGGCCGAAGAGTGTGAAGACACTGACCGTATGTTTGGTGATATTTATACTAGAACTGCATTGTAAAAATACTGAAACTGTATTGTGTTATGTTTTGTGTTGAAATAACACTTATGTGCCACACACTGATATAACATGTTTCTTCCTTACTGAGAGGTGTCTTACCCCTATCATACAAATATTTTTCAGGTCTTTCAAGTAACCGACACTAGCATCCTAACGTATCAAGAGCGTGGTTGTTGGTTAGCTGTGTAGGAGTACTTGTGTAAATACTGTTTCTGGTCGAGTTGTCATTTTGGGTTATGTAGACACCCATGGTATGCATTATATTTTGGGGATTTGATCCTATTTTGTATAGACTTTGGTATGTTTTTATAAATGTATTCGATTGAATTATTCCACTGTGTATATGGTATATGTGATTGGGGATAGGGTATACATGAACCCTACGGGGTCGGACCCTTGGATTGTATGGTATTAAGGACGATCGTATGATATAGGAACAGGTTAGGTTACTAATTCATACCCTGGGGCCCATTTCTGGGTTTGGGGCGTGACAAGTATGAATCCAATTCCTTTAACCCCTTTGCCAATTCCAATTGAGAATGACATGCAAGAAGATGTTGATGATGACCAATAGGAAATAGGTGAACTTAATGCTCCCATAGATGATGTTGTGGATGCTCAACCCCAAGCACCTATGAATCCACTAGCAATTCCACTTCAAAGGTCTACTAGAGACCGATAGCCCTCTATGAGATATTCTTCTTACCAATATGTTCTTTTAACTAATGGAGGAGAACTAGAGTGTTCTGAAGAGGCTATGGAAAGTGACTACAAATATCAGTGGGTTGATGCTATGAAAGATGAACTTAAATCTTTACATGACAACCATACATTTGAGCTGGTGAAACTGCCTAAGGGTAAGAGAACTTTGAAAAATCAATGGGTTTACAGGTTAAAGCAAGATGAGAATTCTTTAAGTCCACAATACAAATCCATATTGGTCGTTAAGGGTTTTAGTCAGAAAAGGGGATTGATTTTAAGTAAATATTCTCTTCAGTTGTAATCTATCAGAACCATATTGAGTTTGGCAACCTACTATGATTAAGAGATTGAACAAATGGATATGAAAACTGTTTTTCTTCATGGTAACTTTCGAAGAAGAGCTTAACATGGAGCAGCCAGAGGGTTTTAGTGCACAAGGAAAAAGGGACTATGTGTGCAAATTGAAGAAGAGTTTATATGGCTTGAAGCAGGCTCTGAGATAATGGTATAAAAAGTTTGAGTATATTACGGGGGAGCATGGCTATAAGAAGACTACTTCTGATCATTGTGTTTTTGTTCAGAAATTCTTGGTTTTAATGCTTCTAGAATTGACATATTGAAGCAATATTGAGCAAGTCGTTTGCGATGAAGGACTTGGGACTAATAAAGTAAATCCTTGGTATAAGGATAAAACGTGATAGAAAGACCAATAAGTTATAGTTATCACAAGAGAAGTACATTGAAAAAGTACTTCAAAGGTTCAATATGGACAAAGTTAAAATAATGAGCACTCCTCTTGCTACAAAATTTAGACAGAGTGTCAAGAAAATTCCTTCCACAAAAAAAGAGAAGGAAGACATGCAAAAAGTTCCTCATGCTTCAATCGTGGGTATTTTGATGTGTGCAATGGTATGCACAAGACCTAACTTAGCCTATTTTGTTGGTAGAGCCAGTTAGTTTCTTTCTAACCCAGGTGGAGAGCATTGGAATTGAGTGAAGTGGATTATGAGATATTTTCGAGGTACCTCCAACTTGAAACTCTATTTTGGTAATGAGAAATTTGTTCTAGTTGGTTATACAAATTCTAATATGACTGGAGATTTTGACTCCAAAAAATCTACTTTGGGTTACTTGATCTTGGGAGTTGTGGCTTGGCAATTCATATTGCAAAAATGTGTTGCATTGTCCACTACTGAGTTAGAGCTTATAGCAGTGACCAAAACGTCCAAGGAGTTGATTTGGATGAAGAGATTTATGCAAGAATTTGGCATTACATAGGAGAGGTACGTGTTGTTTTGTGATATAGCAAAGTGTTATTCATCTTGATAACAATTCAACCTTTGATGCTAGATTTAAGCATATTGATGTAAGGTATCTTTGGATACGAGATGTTCTAGATGCTAAACTATTAAAACTCAAGAAAATTCATACTAATGATAATGGTGTTGATATGTTGATTATAGTCTTACTAAGAGGAAAGTTTGAAACTTGTTGTTTGATCGTTGTGATGGTGAGCACCTCCACATAGTTGAGAGAGGGAGATTTGTTGGGTTTGGATATCGCTCTTATGTGGAGAAACACATTCAACCCTTTAGCCCATTTTCTTTGGACTCTTTATTGGGCTTTTTTTAGAGACCTTTTTACACCTTATTAAGTAAAGAAAATTAGGATTGACAGTGTAAAATTCCATCAAAAAAGTGTGAGAAAGTGTGCGACAGAAAGAGGGAAAAGCATAAGAGTAAATATAGATTTTTTATATAGTGTGCAATTTTGATCAACCGAAAATTGAAGGGGCATCCGTAGTCCAATCAAATTGATTTTTTTGTCAGTAGATAGAGGACTCATAAATGCAATTTTTGAACGGTCAAATTGGTCGTCTAAACACTATAGCATTAGATATTTAGTTTGAATAATAACTCACATTTTTTGTGAAATTATCAACTTTCCCTATTTGATTTTTAAGATCTCTTATTGTCAACCAAAAACAAAGTTATGTACTCATTATGATAGTTGAAAATTGAGATCTCTCACCCACACTTTTATCTTAGTAATATTTTTAAGTAAACTCTAAAGTTATGTAATTTTTACCCTTTGATTTGAAGGAATTTTTCACGTAAAATTGTATATTTCATGTGATTGACATTTGTGATTAATTTTGGACTGATTTTGTACTACTGAAAAATATATATACTTTTATGTTATTGTCATATCATAAAAACTGATTTTATTAAATTGGGAGAAAAAGACTCCTAGTTGTGCTACCGCGATTTTTTGGAAAATCTCGTTTCTTTCCAACAGCCCATGCATTGCATATACCCATGCTCATACGATGAAAATTAAGAAAAATTAAATGCTAAACAAAACTTTATTTACTATTTTGCTATATTTTATTTTTGTCCGCACTTCTCTTATAATTAAACATAAAAAAAAATTAAAATTAAAATTAAAAAAATAAATGTAGTCACCTCATAAGTGCAAACCTACATTATTTTTCAACAGCTTGATATTATACAGAAGCAAGCACAAAGAGTTATTACAGCAACTTTCTTTCCAACACAGAACATTTACCTCTACTCTGCACAGACTTTAAACTAACAAAATAATACCGCCTAAAACTGTTTTCCTTTTTTTACCACGTCACTTGTCCAAAGCTTGTTCAGACTGACCTCCTTTATGATTTAGGAAAGCATGTACACCCAACTAATTAGCCACATGCCATTTTACGATACTGAGCTTTGTCCAATGGATGCTGCTACTGCTTCTGAAACTCTTGGGATTAGGCTTGTTATGCTCTGAATTATGTCTTCAAACGATGGGCGCTGTTCCGGGTCACTGCTTATCAAAAGTTTAGGTACAGTTTTAAGTTGCATGTTTGGATAGCAGCATGAAAAAAATGATCCCTAACAAGGCTAAATTACCTTCTCCAGCAGTCATGGATGATGGATGAGACTCTGGGATCAAGCCCTTCTGGTAGGTCTAGCCTTCTATTCATGAACCCAACCACCCCAACAACCTTTTCAAATGAAAAAAAAAAAAGTATAAATAGGTATTAGAGAACACACATTCAGAGAGAGAGAGAGAGAGAGAGGGAAAGAGAGAACCTGTAAAGAATTTAGCTTGGCCCATGGAATGGACTGAGTCATCAGTTCCCATAAGATGACACCAAAACTGAACACATCAGATCTGTCAAAAGGAATGGTTAAAGATCATATCTTAGAAACATTATTTGAATGGTCATGCTTATATTTGTGAAAGGTTCTATGATTGCTACCCCCAATTCAAGGATGCAATGCTCAAATGGGAGAGAGTTTACATATCATCTAAACAGCTTATTTTTGGACCGTAACAATGCAAGACTCCATTGACTTCGAGTAGATAACTTTTTTTAGCTCAGTTTATGGCGATTACTTTTCATTTGAAGGTTCGTTGCGAAGGATTTCAGGAGCCATCCACTGAGGCTGCATTGAACGAGAATCGAGTCAAAAAAAAAAAACATTGACAATTTATAAATTATACGCACAATAACCAAACCAATGACAGTAAAATCCATAACAAGAATTTCCATCAAAATAAGATTATTCAAAATAAAAAGAAATTATAATAGATATTGAATTAAAAACACATGAAGGTCCGTACCGTTCCTCTCCCAGATTTTGTGGTTAGGAAGGTCGCATTCTTCAACCTTGACAGGCCAAAATCCCCAACCTGGCAGGGGGAAAAATCAAACACATATTCCCAAACGGCTATTAAATTTTCAGTCTGTTAAAAATGACATAAAAGCATCAATCAGCATATCCACCTTGACAGTCCAGTTTTTATCAACAAGCAGGTTAGAAGATTTCAGATCTCTGTGTACTATGGGTGGATTTCTGTGATGCAAATAATTCATGCCTCTAGCCTGCAGCCGAAGAAAAAAAAATGAAAAAGCCTCTCTCAGATAACAGATATGCCCAATAATCTAACCTTTTTATGTGACATACTCGTATGTGGGCATGAATGTGGATGTGTGTGAGGGTGCTTGTGTGTCAGTGTGTGTGTGTTTGTGTGTGTGTGTGTGTGTGAGAGAGAGAGAGAGAGAGAGAGAGAGAGAGAGAGAAGAAGAAGAAGCTTATGTTTAAACAAAGAATACGCACAACATCAAGGGCCATCCTTAGACGTCTTCTGATGTCTAAAACTTGATTGCTTTTGTGAAGTATTCTGAAGAGGCTTCCCCTGATGAAATGAAACAAAAATCAGCATGTATAGTTTATGTACCATATCTCCACGAGAAGAAAATAAACATGAGACCAAAATTACTCAATTATTGTGCAATGCAGATACAGTATTAAGTCTTATTTTTGTAAGAATTTCTTGGCAAGAGGGGCTTATAATACCTGGGTAAGAACTCTGTAACTATGGCTAGTCTCTCCTGTGAACACACTGCTCCCATAAAAAGCAATACATTTGGATGTCTCAACCTTCTCATTATATCAATCTAAAGTATGCACATATTAAGATCTTCATATCAGTTCTTTCTTTTTCAATAAATTAGAATATTATAGACATTTAAGTTGCTTACTGGGAGTTTCAAATACCTCTTTTTTGTAGGTAATTAAAGTCCCTTCATGGTAGTCATTTCCAAAATATACCTTAACAGCAACATCCTGATGAACATAAAAATAAATATACCACCTCAATGCTGAGATTTAGGATTTTTTTTTTTTTTTTTTTTCACGTTGGAGGAAAAATTAGAAGGATGGTTTGATATGAACAAATTACCGATCCATGCCAAATTCCACAATAAACGACAGCACATGAACCTGGAACAAAACAAATTTTAAAAGAAAAAGACAGAATGAATTCCCACTGGCATGTACATCTTCTTGAACCTAATGTAACGATCACATCAAATGGGGATGAAGCATTTTTTTTTTATCCATAAAAAAGGTTCAGGCCAGAATTGAAGAAGGTGTTTTTCTATCACTTCAAAATTTCATTGAATATCTTTGAAGTCCAAGCATCAGAAAATAATTTCAGCATTCACCAAGCATAGCTTCAAAGACAATTCCAGAAGAACAAGACCCTCAAATTTTACCTTGCCCAATTTCCTCCTTCAAATGCAAGTCTTCCCAGCAAACTTCACAATCTGTTATTGGGTTCGACTCATTATCCCCTTTGGTTGATGAACTTACATGGCTTCCAGCACCACCTTCCCCTGAGCTTGGACACTGTTTGACATCAGCCTGTTGTTCCACATCTTCTATCTCCAACACTTTTAAATTCTGTAAACCCTGCACTATCTCCTTTGCGCCCAATTGAGATCCCACTCCAAGGACCCCATAACACTCCTGACAGTAAGAGGCTGAGGCAGAATGATTTTCCTTAAAAGCATTGTGGATCCCATGTCCATTTCTAATTAAACATGCACTTCTATTGTCAGAGGGATGATTCCTTTTATGGGGGATTCCTCCATTTTCCTCCACTTCAACCATGTACTGGTATGAAGTTGTTGCCTCCAAACCAGCTGGGGATTTCTGCTCATTTTTCACTTCTTTGCTTACCAAACCATCATTTGAAGCACGCTGTTTAGCACTTGTATCCTTTGCCTTTGCATAATCCACTGATCCCCTGATCTGCAACTTTGCTAGCACTTTTGCTGCCTACAGTAATCGCACACGAGTAGTTTAGAAGAAATGGTTTCCAAAGCAGAGCCCACTAAACTATAAAGATAAATTAGATTCAGGGTTTAGGACTAGTGTATTCAGCAGGTGGGTAAGCAAGATCTGATAAATATTTGAAGTCATTTCAGAAATATAGTGTATGTTTAATAAATCATCACACTTTTTTAAAAAAGAATTGCTAAATTATTCCGCAAAGGCCAAGAATGACTGCAATTAACACCCAATTGAGTTCATACTGAGATTTCTGTGTTTTTCCTAAAATGTTTTACCAAATTTTCATTGTTTAGACAAGTTCCCAGAATCTTGCGGGATATTTTTTCCATTAACTCCTGAATTCCAAATTATTCTTTGCTAATGGAGAACATGAAAATCATGGCAACAACTATGCTGGGTAGTTCAAAGTAACTTCAAAAGACTCAATAGAGAGATTATTAGTTACGAATTTGGAAGGTTGAGGAAGCTCAAATGTAGATTCATCATTGCAGGCACTCTTCCCCTTAAGCAATTCGATAGTAGCCTTCACTGCCTGTTAGAAATTAGAAACATTCCCACTTGAAACTGTTTATTACAGAAATTGAGGAATCAAAGAAAATGGAGCCATATCAATAAGTTCATGGCTCACCATTTTAGGCTTGTCTGAATTTTCATCCCCTGTGTCTAGTCGAGCATCCTCTCTGTCCCCAGCAGTTGCACTTCCATTGCTTATATCATCTTCACGTATCCGAGATAGAACTTTCGATGCCTGATCGGTTCAAAAGCATTAAGTGCACCAAAAGCCTTTCAGAAACTGGGATGACATGAAACAAGAAAAATACTAAGAGCAAATAGTATAATAATATTAATCACAGGTGTTAAAGCGTCAAACATATAAGCACCAGATTGGAAACAGATGATGCAATTTGTGGCGGTGTTTGCCACTGAATCCTTTTCAGGTTTAATCCCCATACTCTTTGTTGGCCATTGCCGCGATCATGATATTGTTTCAATATTTCTGACCTCGTACCATTAAATACAGCTGCATCACTGGAGACAATGATAACACCACCAAGAACAAACCTACCATCTTCTTCCTCATATAATGGGCTTTTTGTCACTAGCGCCATAAATATCTCACCAGACCTCTTCCTAAAAGGGAACTGACCTGACCATGACTGCCCAGAGCTCACTCTTTCGAAGATTTTCTTGATAGTGATAAAGTGTTCTTCGTCAATAAGCAGGTCTACAACTCTTTGTCCCACCACTTCATAGTGCTTCCATCCATACAGTTCTTCAGCTGAACGATTCCTGAATTCGATGAATTCTGTTAAGATTGAACTGAAGTTGGATGAAACTCATACATGTACAAACTGAAATTACCCGAAGCAGGAGATGTCTCTCTCAATATGCACTTCTTTAATAAAATTATCACATACACACAGAGCACATAACTTCATGTTGCATTTTGGAACACTTTTGGAATTCATAGCTTCAAATTCATGTTCTCAAAAATGCTACATAAGAGGAGTCAAAGAGGAAAAAAAAAACTGGATATTGTCATCTCAGTACAAGTTATCTGCTCAAATTCTTCCCTAACCAACTTGGTTGCAATGAGCTTTTTTAAAAAATTAAAAATTCGAGCAAAATTTTTGGAGAAAATTACAGTTACCAAATCATGTCTTGGCCATTAATAGTTGCCAAAACAAGAAGTTGGTAATCTATTGTAAATTAATGACATGAAATCCCTCACATATTACTTGAGTTTCTAATGAGAATTCACCCAACAAAAACTTCAACCCAAGAAAAAGCGCTACGTTTTTTATGCTGATTTTGTCAGATGTCATATTACAATGACAATCAATTAAGTAAAAATTAGATACTAAAAGTAACAAGTAATAATCTCAAAATTTGAATATCAAGTCCAACCATCGATACAGAAAGTGGGTGAACATAATGAATAACATCGCAGAGTTCAAGCATCGAATTTGAAATTGTGTAAATTTCAACAAAAATAAAACTAAAACATATGACCATGTTCCCGTGATTAATCATATATATAATAACTAAAAATGGAAAAGAGAATCGCAGCTTAATCAAATGACGAAGTTGGTTGACTTGAGTTTAATTGGTTTACCAGAATAAGATCTCTCCAGACAAAGCAGAGCAAACATGAACGGCATGACCCATACACTGCAAGACGTTCAAGAAATAACCCGTCACCGAGAAACACCCCGGCATGTTTCCCCACCCATACTCCGGCGACGTCTCGCCGGAATCCGACGACTCCTCATCCCCCATCCCTTTCTCCTTGATCAGCGCCTCGAGCTCCTCCTTCAGCCTCGCGTGACTCGCCTCCAAACTCCGGAACCGATCCAGCAGAACCCGGTACTGAGCGGAACGCGACCCGCTGGCGTCCATGGCCCGCGACGAAACCTCGTCGGCGGCGGTGGCGACGCCGTCCTCAATGCGCAGACACGCAGACATAGCGCTGCCGAACGGTACAGGTGACGGCCACCATTTTACTTACATTCGCCAGACGTGGCGTGGGGGTGCCGGCCAGGGGAAGCAATCGCGCGCGGACGAGTGTCGCGGGACCAGGGACGAATCGGGAAATATAATTTTCGGGACGCTCGCTCTCTGGGCATTACTCGCCGCAACCGAGGAAATTGCAGGGTGCGTTGTTCCCGAATTGCCCCTACTTTTGGGGTAATATTACGGAAAAGCCAACTTGCCGCCTTTTGGTTTAAATAAAATTGTTCGAGGTAATGGGTTAGGTTGCTAAGTTGCTTACACACAAAGGGTATAAAAATGATTACATTATTTTACAAAGTTGGAGAAATGTATCGGGTCAAAATTACCCCGGGGGAATGGATCGGATATTGTAGACCACACCATAAGGGTTGTAGTCAATCTATGTCAACCATCAAGGTGGCGGATTAAGAAGTCAATGGGGTTTGATTGAAAGTGTAAGCCGTCGGATTGATTTGGTGATTGGGTGCCATTGGATCAGATGGGGTTGGTTTGGGAAGATCAAATTGGAGGATCCGAAATTAGAAGTGGTATTTTATTATATATAGGAGTGTCATTCAAAGTCATGTGAGCGTAGTGCTTTTGGAAATGAGGGGTGTCCGTGGGTGGGCCATCCTTTTCGGGCGTGGAGCTTTCAATATTTATTTTCGTGCTATGAAAGTGAATACGATAAGGGAGTTTGAAAGTGAAGATTAAAATATGTACAACCTTTCACATTTTAAATTTAGATTGGTATGAATATAGATAAATTTGAATAAGTTTATATTTAAAAATGTAAATTTTAAATTTTTGTAATTATTTTCCGTTAATTTTTTCTTGTGAGAGAGCTTATTAAAAATATAATTATTAATTGTAACAAGTATTGAGTCTGTAGGTTGAAGGTGCGAGCTCAAATATGAATGGACTTAACTACTATATAAGGTGGAATAATGTGCCTAAAAACTAAAAGTTAAGCATATTGATTTTATATTAGATGTGTATATGATAGTATGAAAGCATATTTGAAACTTTATGGGACAAAATTAGCCTTAATAGTTGAAGGCAAACAATAATATAACCAAGAAAGCATTATGGTGGCCCCAGGGCGTGATTCAGGTGGTAAGATCAGACGCTAGGAGTGCCTCTCACGAGGTCAGCAATTGCGCCTCTCGGGTTTGATTCTTTCCCTGGGCTCTTGATTTACCTCCTCATGGTGTTGTGAGGCCAGTGCCATGGGGCGTGGGATTAGTCACGAACCGTAAAACGAACGTGGACACCCGAGCGATATCCAAAAAAAAAAAAAAAGCATTATGGTGCCCCCATGGGCATGGCGTGGTGGAAAGGCATCAGTACATAAGAAGGAGCATCGGAGGTTCAATTCTAGATATATACACTCACGGGGCCAGCGGTACCTGTAGATGGTAAGAATTTACTCTGTGAGCCAATGGAGAACGTGGATAGAGAGAGTTCGCTCTGTGAGCCAACGAGGACCGTGGATGGTGAGAGTTCTCTGTGAGCAAGCGAGGATCATGAATGGTAATGGAGATGTGTCCCGAGGGTCGAGTAGGTTGAACATCCAACTGATGCACAAAAGTCATATCCGCATTCCGGATTTTACCTTATCAACGAGACCTAGGGAGAGGACGCTGATCCGTAAATTTGATGTCGCACCAGGGGGTTCGAAGAGCTTGTTGGTGATTAGAGTTCCTATCTAATCAAAAAAGAAAAGCATTATGGTAAATTATATATTTGGGGCATGCTAACTTTTAGGTGTTAAGGTCTCACACACTTTCAATGGTGAGACCCACGATATTATTGTGTCTAATTAGGGGCCTCTAGAAACCAAATTGAAGTAAACATTTTTTTTTTTTTTCAATGTTTTTGTAAATGAAATTTATCTAAACCTTTGATTAGCCCATGATTTGGTTTTGTATTATTGTGAACAAAATCAATCCGGACCCTTCGATTAACTGATGATTCGGTTTAGTTATTTGATCTGAACCAATTTTTGAACCATTATAATCTTTTTTTTTTTTTTAAAGATATTTTACTTGGGTTCTGATTTAGTATGTAATTTACACTTTATTTATATAAATTAATAATCCAAAAAATATTTATGCATACTATTTTATAACTTTAAGATATCTTATGTATAAAAATATATAATAGAAATAATAAATATTGTAAATAAATAGATATATCGGTTCATGGGCAAAAAATTGTAAAAAAAAAAAATGAACAAAATTAGAACTGAACAAATTAATTAACCGAAATTTTGACTCAATTCAAATCGATTTTTCAAATCGGATCAATTTTCAAATATTTTTAAACAATCCTAGTCGTGCTTGGTGTGTGTATGTGTGTATACACACATTTAGTGTAAGATCTCGGCTTAGCTTCAATAAAATTTTTCTATTTTTTGGCCCATTAAAATTTACACGATGTTGCGCTACAAAAGACATTTCACATGATTAAAACATAATTTGTCCTTATATAAATAAGATCACTCTATTACACATCTAATGGAAGACTATATGTGAAACGTGTGTGCAATTGACACCATTAAAGTTTAAGAAAGTAAACAAAATAGATTGGTTAGTGCAATTGTAAAGATCCGAAAAATTAAAATGATTAAAATAAAAAAATATATATAAAATAACAGATAAATAAATAAAAGGAATGGCGTGGGAAAAATAAAAAAAATAAAAAAATTAAATTAAATTAAGATAAATTAAATAATTAAATAATTTTTTATTAAATTAAACATTAGATTTAAAAAAAAAAACTAATTGAAATGAGATATGTATATATATATATATATGTATATTGAAAAGAGGTATAGTATTATAATCTGGATGCTTATCATCCAGATTGAAATTGGATTTGGCATAACAAAAGACACGCCCCCCCCCCCCCGAGAATTCCTTCTGTGCTCCAACGCTCGCTCTCCGTTTCCGTCTCTCTCTCTCTCAATTTCTTAATGAGTTTGCGGCGGATCAAAAAACAGAAGGTGTCATTGGATTCCTGGTTCCGCCACCGACATTTCTACTGAAGCAGATTTGTCGTGGGAATAGCTGAGGCACTGTTCTTGGGGAAAGAAAAATTTTCCCCATTTTTCCAATTTCTCTGTAAATATGCGGTTAAATCGACGATAGGGTACCACCACGTGGTCCTAGTCGCGATTGTCGTCATTTTGATGTAGGAAAACTTCCAATTGGAGTTTTCTAGGCGCCACTCCAAAGCGAGAGTGAGATTTAGGAAATTTGGCAAATTAGTTAAATTTGCGAGTATAACTGTTAATTTGAAAATTATAACCCTAGAAAATATTTAAAAAGTATTTATTTAGGAATAATTTAAATGGAATTAGGATTTTTGAATTAGGGTCTAGGTGAGCGCCGCAGGCATCTGTGTGAGATTCCTGTCGGTGTAGTTCGAGAATTCAGGTAAGGAGGAAATTTATGTATTAAATCAGGTTTTTATGAATTAAAAATGATTATGTATTATTTATGTTTATATGTTTTTATGGATTTAAAATGTCAGCCATGAAATTTATGTTTTCTGAGCCTAAGATTGTCGGTATAGTTATGTATATGTGAAAGTAAACGAATGAAAGTGAAAAAAAATTTCTGATGAATTAAATAAGAAATGAAATGTATTTACAGTGTAAAAATATTAATTATGGGTTGGCTTATTTTGTAAGGAATGTATATGAATTTTATTGTTAAATTGTATGGCATTAGATTCTGTGCATATATGTTAAATGTATGAGATGCAGGTTAAATAAGTAAAATACTATGAATAAAATATGATATGGATTACGTTGCCTGTGTATGTTAAATACAATCATGTAAATGTAAGACAGCTGAAAGATAGCCATGTTAGCAGATTCTAGCGCATTTCTACGTGGAATAACAAATGATGGCTAAAGACTAACTGTAGTATGAAGGAATAAAAAAAAAATATTATGTAATAAAATGATAATGGAATGACAATGCAATGAAATGAAATGTGAAATGTGAATGATACAAATGAGAAAGAGTCACTTAAAGTGAAATGCAATGCAATGTTAAGTTATGAATATGAACAGATGTGTATGATTGAATAATGATAAAAAGAATGATGTATTATGATATTAGAAGTATATATGTATGTAAAACATGTTACGATTGGGCAAGGCGTACCTTTCGCCTGAGGGCTTACTGAGTAAGGCGAATGCACTAGTAGCTACAGATGTGGCAATAGCCGCATAACGTAATAGGGCAGAGGAAACCTATTTGTATGGGCGGGTAGATTCCCCTATCCTTAGTGCCTTTATTGGTAAACTATTGTTGAACTGTGTAAGTACGAAATTAATCTAACACTTGAGGGTTTATTGAGTAAGGTAAGTGCTCTGGTATGTTTTAATTGTGAACTTAAGGTTACCTAAGTATCAAAGCAGAGGGGTGCTACTTGTATAGGCGGGTAATCACCTCTATCCTTGGGTAATCTCGTGGTTTAAATATTTGCATGTGATTGTTTAGGTTCAAAAAACAATTTCAATGTTATATGATGATTTGCAAATGAAATAAAAATGATATCTATTTACCTCATGTTGGTCACACGCTATTTTAATATGTATGTTTCTTCCCTTACTAAGATATGTCTCACCTGAATATGAATGTTTCTTTTTCAGGACATCCTCGAGGTCGGGCTTAGGGAGCTCAAGGGTATTTAGTCTTTTTGAGGAATATAAAGAAACAGGGTATATGTTGATGATATTTTGGACGTAATTATTTGTGTTGTTATGTTTTAAGTCTTTTAAGGGTGAAATGGTTGTGAAAATACTGAAATGTTTTGGAAATGTAAGTATATATGGAAAAGCAGGTGTTTGATGGATATTGTGAAATTTAGATAGGACATAGTAAACTCTGGTATTATATTTTTTGGAAGATTATAATTATGTTTTTCACTGCGTATATGTTGATTATGGATTATCAGGGATTTTATCAGGTATAACGCACCAGACCCATGTTTAAGGGTTCAGGGCGTTACATTATGGTATCAGAGCAATGATTTTGGGATTTTGAGAATTTAGGAAACGATTTGTACCATAGTATAGGAATGAGTTAGGATGAGAAATAGGAGATGGGTAGGTTAAGCGTTGAGGAGTAGGTATCGTGTAGGGAAGTATAGGATTTTGTCTTATAGCTTGGAGGAAGAAATCCCTTGGCCGACTTCTGTGATTTTCTGATTCAGTTGACGGTTTTAGAAAAATCACGGCAAATCCATCGATGGTGATGTTTCCTAGCCGTGAGATTGGTCCTTATAGGGGGATTTTGGATTTTATTGGATTTAATTTAATGATTATGTTGTTTGAAGTAATAATATGGAATTCTTATCTCTTCTCTGTCCTTTTTCAGGATGGATTCTGGAGATGAAAATGTAGGGGTTGAAGAAAAGGAAGGTTCTGATACTTCTAGTGAGACATAGATACCTTTAAGGTGCTGCAGGGTATAGTCCACCAAGTTAGGGCAGAGATGAAGAAGGAACCTAAATAACAGAACTGTCCACCTACAGGTCAGGGCTACAGTATTAAAGAGTTTATGAGGATGAACCCTCCGACCTTTACAGGAGGACCTGATCCAGTGGTAGTATAAAATTGGGTACAAGAGATAGAGGAAATCATGGTTGTACTCGACTGCACGGACGAGCAGAAGGTTTGTTATGCTGCATTCAAGATGATTGGAGAGGAAAAACGCTGGTAGCTTTCTACGAAGCTGCTAGAGGATCAGAGGGTGTGAGGATAGCTCTTACGTGGGAGAGATTCAAAGAGTTATTCTTTGACAGGTATTTTCCTTCATCTGTCAAAAAGGAGAAGATTGAGGAGTTTACTAATCTAACCCAAGAGGTTAGGACAGTTGCAGAGTATGTGGCTAAATTTGTGGAACTGTCGTGTTTTGCTCCATTTTTTATCCCAAATGAAGCAAGGAAGGTTAGAAAATTTGAAAAGGGCCTGAGGCACAGGATTTACGAGCTAGTGGTCGGGTTTCAAGTTCAGAGTTTTTTAGAACTAGTTGATAAGGTCTCAGTATTGGAGAAGAGTATCCAAGGCAGCACTGAGCCTTGAGAGCAGAAGAAAAGACCTGCACCATCTAGTTTTTAGTCTGAGGCCAGTAAGGGATTAGCAAAGAAAGGAAAGGAAGCAATGGACTCTGTATGTCCAAAGTGTAATAAGAGACATAGAGGCGAATGCTGGTTTGGCACTCTGAATTGCTTCAGGTGAGGTAAGCCAGGGCATATTAGGAAGAATTGCCGAGAACCCTTGCCTATGGTAGCTACTCAAAATCAGGACCGGGGAAAACAACAGGTACCACTTGGAAGAGGCGGTCCACCCCGACTGTACACACTTCCGGCTGAGGAGG
This sequence comes from Malania oleifera, assembly GCF_029873635.1. Taxonomy (NCBI): domain Eukaryota; kingdom Viridiplantae; phylum Streptophyta; class Magnoliopsida; order Santalales; family Ximeniaceae; genus Malania; species Malania oleifera. The sequence goes on from NC_080425.1 coordinate 76,545,589, forward strand.
ATGCTATCAAGGATGCAAGTATGAAATTATATTTAAGATAATGATAATTTAATTTAATGATGAATGATTGAATTATTAATATGATGATATATATGTTGAGTTCTTATGATGGTAGTTAGCAAATGAATTTAAGTAATATGAAGGGATGATTAGTTAGTAAAATTTCAAGGACGAAATTTCTTAAGGAGGGGAGAATGTAAAGACCCGGAAAATTAAAATGAATGAAATAATAATAAAAAAAGATTAAATAACAAATAAATAAATAAAAGGAATGGCGTGGGAAAAAGAAAAAAAATTAAAAAAAATTAAATTAAATTAGATTAAGATAAATTAAATAATTAGTTATTAAATTAAACATTATTACATTGGATTTAAAAAAAAACTAATTGAAATAATATATATATATATGTATATTGAAAAGAGGTATAGTATTATAATATTATAATATAAGATATTATATTATATGTTATATATTCAATCTCGATGCTTATCATCCAGATTGAAATTGGATTTGGCAGAACGGAAGACACGCCCCACGCTGAGAATTCCTTCTGCGCTCCAACGCTCGCTCTCCATCTTCGTCTCTCTCTCTTTCAATTTCTCGACGAGTTTGGGGCAGATCGGAAAACAGAATGTGTCGTTGGATTCCTGGCTCCGCCACCGACATTTCTATTGGAGCAGATTTGTTGTGGGAACGGCTTAGGCACTGTTCCTTGGGAAATGTAACTTTTCCTCATTTTCCCAATTTCTCTGTAAATATGTGGTTGAATTGACGATCGAGTACCACCATGTGGTCCTAGTCACGATTGTCGTCATTTTGACGTAGGTAAACTTCTAATTAGGGTTTTCTAGGCCCCACTCCAAAGCGAGAGTGAAATTTGAGAAATTTGGCAAATTAGTTAAATTTGCGGGTATAACTGTTAATTTGAAAATTATGACCCTAGAAAATATTTAAATAGTATTTATTTAGGAATAATTTAAATGGAATTAGGATTTTTGAATTAGGGTCCGGGTGAGCGCCGTGGCATCTGTGTGGGATTCCTGTCGGTGTAGTTCGAGAATTCGGGTAAGGGGGAAATTTATGTATTAAATCAAGTTTTTATGAATTAAAAATGATTATGTGTTATTTATGTTTATATGTTTTTATGTGAGTTTAAAATGCCAGCTATGAAATTTATATTTTCTGAGCCTAGGATTGTCGGTATTGTTATGTATATGTGAAAGTAAACGAATGAATGTGAAAAAAATTTCTAATGAATTAAATAAGAAATGAAATGCATTTATAGTATATAAATATTAATTATGGGTTGGCTTATTTTGTAAGGAATGTATATGAATTTTATTGTTAAATTGTGTGGCATGAGATTCTGTGCATATATATGTTAAATATATGAGATGCAGGTTAAATAAGTAAAATACTATGAATAAAATATGATATGGATTACGTTGCTGTGTATGTTAAATGCAACCATGTAAATGTAAGACAGCAGAAAGACAGTCATGTTAGCAGATTCTAGCGCATTTCTATGTGGACTAACTGTAGCGGATTCTAGCGCATTTTTATGTGGACTAACAAATGATGGCTAAACACTAGCTGTAGTACGAAGGAATGAAAAAAAAAATGTTATGTAATGAAATGATAATGGAATGACAATGCAATGAAATGAAATGTGAAACGTGAATGATACAAATGGGAAAGAGTCATTTAAAGTGAAATGCAATGCAATGTTAAGCTATGAATATGAACAGATGTGTATGATTGAATAATGATAGAAAGAATGATGTATTATGATATTAGAAGTATGTATATACGTAAAACATGTTACGATTGGGCGAGGCGTACCTTTCGCCTGAGGGCTTGCTGAGTAAGGCGAGTGCACTAGTAGCTACAGATGTGACAGTAGCCACATAACGTACTAGAGTAGAGGGAACCTACTTGTATGGGCGGGTAGATTTCTCTATTCTTAGGGCCTTTTCTAGTAAACTATTGTTGAACTGTGTGAATACGAGATTAATCTAACACTTGAGGGCTTACTGAGTAAGGTGAGTGCTCTGGTATGTTTTAATTGTGACCTTAGGGTTACCTAAGTATCATAGCATAGGGGTGCTACTTGTATGGGCGGGTAATCACCCCTATCCTTGGGTAATCTCGTGGGTTAAATATTTGCATGTGATTGTTTAGGTTCAGAAAACGATTTCAATGTTATATGATAATTTGCAAATGAAATAAAAATGATATCTATTTACCTCATGTTGGTCACACGTTATTTTAATATGTATGTTTCTTCCCTTAGAGAGATGTGTCTCACCCGAATATGAATGTTTCTTTTTTAGGACATCCTCGAGGTCGGGCTTAGGGAGCTCGAGGGTATTTAGTCTTTTTGATAAATATAAAGAAACAAGGTATATGTTGATGATATTTTGGATGTAATTATTTATGTTGTTATGTTTTAAGTCTTTTAAGGGTGGAATGGTTGTGAAAATACTGAAATGTTTTGGAAATGTATATATATATATGGAAAAGCAGGTGTTTGATGGATATTGTGAAATTTAGATAGGATGTAGTAAACTCTGGTATTATATTTTTTTGAAGATTATAATTATGTTTTCCGTTGCGTATACGTTGATTATGAATTATCAGGGATTTTATTAGGTATAACGCGCCAGACCCAGGTTTAAGGGTTCGAGACGTTACAGCAATACAATAATTGCATGCTATTTAGTCTTTATTACTATCATTTTATGAAAGAACTCCTCTCACGAGTAGATATTTAATAAAGTACCAAAACAAGCTCAATTATTATAAAATAAAATCTAATATACCATAATCTCTAGTTCATTTAAAGAATCTCAGGAATTGGTTATGTGGAAGCATCTAAATTTTGTTTATATGATAACTTGTTTTAAAACAAGTTACTTAATATATTATATTATAAGCCACTTTACAATTTTAGTTTGTAACTTTTTTAGCCACCCACTTTAGAATTTTAGTTTCCTTTCATGTAGGGATGAGCAAAATTCAGTTTTAACCAAATTAGCCGACCGAATTCGATCGGTTTGGTTCGGTTAATTTGTAGTTCGGTTCAGTACGATTTCATAACAGGGTAAAATTGGGTATTCAGTTTTCAGTTCGGTTATGGGAAAAATGTACTTCAGTTAACCAAATTACCTAAAGTTTAATTAATTATTAATTAAATATAAATTATTAAATTATATGATTTTAGGATAGGGTTCCAAACTTCTAATGTTCTATTCGACCATTCCCATCACAGCATACAAATTATACATTCATATTTTTTTTATAATTAATTTTAATTTTATTCGGTTAAATTCAATTAACCGAATTACTCAATAATTTGGTTCGGTCGAGTACGGTTTGGTTAAAGAGCTTGATTCGATCGGTTCAATTATGGGTGGGGTCAACCGAAAAAATTCGATTAATTTGGTTAATTGGCCAAATTAGCCGAACCAACCGATTGTACACCCCTACAGTTTCATTTTTCATGAGTCTAGTTTATCAATTATGATACTATGTACTATGAAAAACTAATACAAGTAATTTAACATAAAATAACAATATTATAAATATATAGTTATTATATAATATACTTTTTTAAAATCATGTAATAATTAATTTTTATAACAACATCATTATACTTGATTATACTTTACATAGTATCTTTTATCGTATTTTTTGTCATTAATATATTTCTTAACTATATTATTAATATTACAATTTATCTTATATTTTTTATTACCATGCCTTTAATATGTAATTTGTTATATTATTATAATATAATTTATTATTTAACATAAAATAATAATGTAATAGAGTAACCATAGTATTATATTTTATTTATACAATAGTATTATGTTTTTTTGTATATTTATATCATTTCTAAATTTTGTAGTCATATAATTATAATTAATGATATTACTTAATAAATGTTTTACTTTATTTTAAGATTTTAAATAACAATGTAATGAATCAATAATCATACCACAATTATATCATATAATATAGAATAATGATTATGATATTCTATATTAAAATATTTATTATATATTCCAATTTAGTGAAATCATAATATTAATATTATTTTTATTTAGATGATATTTATATTAAAATATAATATTACATATTTATATTTAGCGACATATTGTGGTACTAATATTATTTTTGAATGTAGGTAATAATATACATTTACTATATAAAATATTATATCATTTGCGTATATATACATATGATAGATACATTGTGATTCGAGATTCCCATTCCATGCAGAAATGAGATTCCCTTTTGTCTACTTTTTGATTCCTATGTCTTATTCAAAAATCAAATTTTGATTCATGAGAATTTATTACCCTCCTCATTATAATGCATATATATACATATATACACTCATGCTTACCAAGGTCTTATTGTGGACATGCTAGCGGCGAATTCAAAGAATCCCAGAAGCATCATCATGATGTCTTCAAAGAAATCCTTGCCGTAAGAAATGGGATTCAGAAATTTGATTTTTATGTCAGGACAAAGCACTTTACTGTTGAGATAGACAACTCATCTTTTCCTAAAATCTTTGAATTCAAAAATAAGGTTCTTCCAAATCCGCAAATTCTCATAATGAAAGAATGGTTTTCCCAATATGACTTCTCGGTAAAAAAATATAAAAGGCACCCACAATGTCCTTGCTGATATGCTCTCTCGCCCTAGGAAAACTTCCTCCCTGATCTCAAGTCATCAAGTTATCCCATTGATTTTCATGGCATCACCATCAGAAATCCTTCACCTAAGTGCTACTACCCAGATGACCTTTCCCCCAGAAATCCCTACACAAAACAATAATGCAGACCAGTTAAAAACCTTTGCCATGGCCCACTTTAGATCATATGCCAACCGAATAAACCACCACCTTACCTTTCCATCTTATCCTTTCTTGAACCCATACATCATCACTCCCTCATCTTTTGATACTAATGCTATATGGTATATCTGGTATGTTTCTATTATGCAAGTCCATGCGGTCATTGTTCCTCTACAAGAGCTTTATACTCATCTCCATGATCCTGCTAATCAAAGTTCTCCCCTATGGAGTCTCTTACAATGGTTTGACCCACTTCTCACTTGGAGAAAGAAGCTAACCAATCTCATGGGAAATCACAACCTTTGGAAGCTTGATCCTCAAGTTGCATCAACAGTTCACATTGTTCTTATCCTTCACAGGCCATATTCTACAATCCACTCAAAAATCTTCTATGGTCACAAAACTATGCTTACGAATGAGACACTCTCTATGATTTTCCCAACTCATGGCCAAATTATAAACTTCCTCTTCTTAAGTTTCTTTGTGAAATGAATGATTTCAAGTTCTGCAACGAGATCCTTCATGCTATCCCAGACATTATACCGCCGCCTAAGCTACCATCCTACAAAGATCTTTTACAAGACTCTTAAGATCCGATGGAGACGAATAACCCCTTCATTACTCCCACTTATTATCACCCTGTTCATGGAGAGATAACTGATGAAGATTATATTAATCTGAACTCATCTCCCTCTCATCACATATAGCTTGTCACTATAGCACGTCACTGTAGCTTATCACTATAGCACGTCAACTGTAGCTTGTCACTATAGCATGTCACTGTTGCATGCCAGTTGTCCATCTGTCATTAAGCTTTGTTCATCTATATAAGGGACTGTCTTCCCATTTATAAGGCAGAATATGTTTAAAGTGAAATAAAATCTGTGTGTATTTATCTATGGCTTTCTAAGCCTCTTTATTCCCTAAAACTATTTGTCCAAAGGGCTTTTGTGCTTTACCTCTATGAGCTTGTAATTTTGTTTTGGCTATCAAGTATGCTATGTGCTTGCCTCCTAGGAGGATCCTGCACATCAGAAAGATTGTACGATCCCCTTTGATCTTCCTTGGTAAACATTGGTAACCCAGAGTCTCTGTTTGAATCCGTGTGAAGGATAGTGTTGGAGAAAGGGCCTTGTACAATGTTTGACAATGGAATAAATCTAGGGGTTCCTCACTCTGTGTGGTATCAGAGCCAAGTTCTAACATGGAGTCCAAGAAGTTAAGATCATAGAGGTGATCACATAAGAACGAGGTACAGATAGTGAATAGGGAAATTTGTTATCATGGATTCTCTTTCACAAGATTCCGAATTAACCCCTGCTAGACTTTCTTCTTCCATATCTCTTCCTTCTTCTGTTAAAAGGACCACCTCTTATAAAATCACCAACCTTGTTGAGTACTCTTATATTCCTGCCTCTGCCCAGATTCAAGAAACCTCTCTTCCTCTTGTAAATCCCTATAATATTTTCAAAAGAAAAAAAATCCCTTGCCAGTCAAGTTCGTACTCTTCTCATATCTCATAACAGACCCCATGTCAAAGAATATGTCCAGACCATTGCCCTTGATAAATGCCTTATCCCAACATCTTCCAAAGAACAATATGTTGATCTTGAGCTTGATCAAGACTTGATTAATCAATGGATCAGGGAAGCTTATACCCACCTTCACTTTGGAGCAGTTCGACTACTTCTCACCCTTCATGGCCATAAGGGACTCTCTATACAGCCAGAATTACCCTCCTAAATACTACTTACACTCAGTATGAACATGCTGCTATTGGAACTTCTCTTACCGCCCTCCACGCTAGTAGTGTTTGCCTCACCTTCTTCCCAAATTTTAATATTCCTCTGAGAGATAAAAACTTGAGGAATTGCATAAAGGTCCAGCTACAAATCACAGGTGTCCCACAAGTAGCCACTGCATATATGGCTACTCTTCATCATCAACTATTCTACAGACTTCAAGATCATGTTATTGATCTTCCTCTTCCAGGGCAATCTCAAGATACAATACTCATCATTGCTGAAAGAGAAGAAGATGTGTCTACCATTCTCTAGATTCTAAGACAAATTCCTAGAGAAGAAATGAAAGAACTTATTCCTTTGGAATGGATCACCAGTTATAAACAACTTCATCAACAAACAGCACCAGTCCATTTCTCAGATTCCAAGTTCGAGAGGCTCTCTGATGGAATGGTGAAAACAGTCTTTAAACCAAAAGTTGTTGCTTCCTCCAGCACTCGACCCATTTTCCAATCCTTGAAGATAAAATCAGTCACTTTTGAAGGAGATATCCCTCTAAGTAGCGTTGAAGCAGATGGAACACCCATTTATACTGACAAAATTGAGGGACACTTTATCTGGGACGTTGATCCTTCTATGTGTGATCTAGAATGTGATTGCCATAAATCTACATACAAGTATGAGACCCAAGCTTCATGCAGAACTCCTACTCACAAATGCCAAATGACCCAAACAGCCCTTGGATAGGACTCTGAAGTCCATCTACGAAGCCTAAGCCTCTCTGGATCTATGAAAGAGCTCTTGAAATTCTTAAACAAGAAGGCTTACTTCCTCCAGTACAAAATTCGGTTCCAAACCCTAGTTTATCTAAAAGGCATAACCAAACTCCATGTTCAATATCTCAACCTATTCCTTGCTTCATGACTTCCTCTTAAGATAAACACTTCCCACCTTTTGAACCAAGAGCTCATCCAGAGTCAACCCTTCACTCTAAACCGTTTATCCAACCCACAAAGGTTAAACCAGACGAGTCCAGAAAGCTGCCTTCACAAGCAGAGCAAGTCTTAAACTAGCAAACTCAGAATGCCAGATCTCAAAATACGACCTTATGTGCCATTGATCATAAAGTTGATAAACTCATATCTCATGGTACACAGATGGACCAACACATCGGTTATATTGATTCCAGACTTGAGGCTATGTATTTAGATCTAAAAAGGAATATCAATAGTCTTGATGTTGAGCTCCGTCACTACATTAGCTTAGGTTACTATGGGTCAAAGTTTGATGAGAAGGAAGCAAAAATCAAAAGGCTCACAGCACAGTTGTCTCAAATGGAACAAGATATCCACCCATCTCCTCCACCTGCATATATTTCCAAAGCGTTTCCATATGCACCGTCTTATTCCCTTTTTACATCACCATATCCACCATCTTCATCTTCTTATTCACCGGACTATTCTAAACACTTCAAGTCAACAACTGAAATCCTTAGAAAACATTCTCTTGTCCAGCCAAAGTCTATACCATCAAAGCCACCAACTCCACCAACCTTGGCTAAATCTTTCTCTTCTAAACCTGTTTCCATTCATCAAAAACCTCAACCACCTTCATTGCTTGCTGATAAAATCCCTATCTTCCTTGAAACCTTCTCCGATGATGATAGCAGTAATGCTACTTCCAATGAAACTCTATCAGCCTCAGAGACTTTGTTAGTCTCAGACCAAGAAATTACAGACCTCACACAGATGCTTATAGCCACTCCTACTGACCCAAGAACATCCATAACACAAGAATTCGATGAAGGAACTGACACCACAACCCCTATTGTGGAAGAACCTATAGAAGTTGATTCAGCCACTAAGAAATCTGCACCACCAAACCCTACGAATGGTCCCTGGTTCTCTTTCGAAGGAATTTCTCCTACTACATGGAGAGATTGAATTGGGGAATTTGGTGCATGGATTGATCTCCAACTATCCAAACCCGAAAATACTCTAAAAGAGATTGGTTTCAAAGCCTTGGAGATTACAAGCAACTCTAGTTCATAAGGTCTCAGACTCCTTCTCATGCTTTGGGAACTCTTTATCGAGAATTCATTGGAGATCCTGATGCTCATGCCAATGAAGTAAGACAAGAGTATTTTGAAATAAGATGTTGCTTATTAAAAAGGAAAGACCTTGATTTTCACTATTAAAGAATGTCCAGACGATATTATCTTCTTGAAGGTTTTAATGATGAAAATCTTAGACAAGTTTACATTAATTCTTTACCAAAAGATATTCAGCATGAACTCCAAAGAAAGATCTCCTCTCTCAGACGACAACTTATTTCTATTGGAGAGATCCATCAGCTTGCCCTATCTTCTTTAGAGAAGCTATGTGATACGCATCAACTTTTCTAAAAAATGATGAAGCAAAATCATAAGTTTACCAAGTATTGCAAGAAGCCATATCTGCAGATCAAATGCAAAGAGAAAGATTGTGTATGCAGTCTAAAGAAGAAAAAGCATTTCAAGGAGTATCGAAGCTTTGATAAACCAAAGAATTTTGGAAAGCCAAAGAGATTCAAATATTTCAAAAAGAAATCTAAGCGGGGACACCATAAATCCCCTCGATGCTTCATTTGTAAGAAGAAAGGCCATTATGCTAAACAATGTCTTGAAAATCATGCAAAATCTGCAAAGATGGCCTAACAGGTACAGACTGAAGACATAGAAGCTGATATTGAATCTATTCTTTCAGAATAAGAAGAAATAAATGAGGATACAATTCTGGTTATAACTGATTCAGAAGATTCTGATTCAGGAGATTCTTACTTAAATTCTGATATGAAGGAAATATTCAATGTTCAACCCCTGCTCTCTTCAGAACAATCACAGATAAGTCCTCATGTTCAAATTCAACTCTTCCCTGAGAAATATGGTAAACCCATATCTGTTGTTGCATACATCGATATTGGTTCTCATAAAACCATGGTTGATCCTAAAGTTCTTCCTCCTGATTGTTGGTCATCACACACTCAGTTTTGCAAAGCTGCAAATGATCAAATTTTTACTACCACTTTGGTTTCTAAAGAGAAAATTGGGATTAAACTTCTTCCCAACTGCATTATATGGACCCATGTCATTGGAAGTGCTCTTCCTCAGAAGGATTTTCTTTTAAGATGGGATGTTTATTGTCTTTCTAAATCCCTAAGAATTCTTCCCACGGGAATCAGGTGCAGAAGAGAATTTAAACCCTTCACTTCTTTAACAAAAATTTATTCTCCTATTCATTCCTCTCCAAATTTTCAACCCATCCAAGAATAATTGCTGAAGTTATGTGCTGAAAGTCATGATCAATTTCTTCATGATTATCCTCTTTGGAAAAAACCAGACTTCTTTATCCATATTCCCTTCAAGTTAAATGAAGATGTCAGTCCAACTAAAGCTTCTCATCCTGGTATGACTCCTTCAGATCTAAAGCTTGCAAGAGAAGAATGTCGATCTTTATTAAAGCAAGGGCTTATTGAACCAAGGAGTTCTTCCTGGGCATGCCAAGCATTCTATGTTGAAAAAAGATCGGAAAGGATCAGGGAAAAGAAAAGATTAGTCATTGATTATAAGCCCCTCAATACCTTCATAAAGGATGATAAATTTCTTATTCCAAAAGACAGAACATAGTTTATTCATCTTGCTAAAGCAACGATTTTCTAAAAATTTGATCTAAAAGGTGCTTTTTGGCAACTTGGAATTCATCCAGATGACAGATACAAAATTGTTTTTTGCATTCCAAATGAACAATTTCAATGAACTGTGTTACCCTTTGGTCTAAAGATAGCTCCTTCCCTATTCCAAAAGGCGATGACCAGAATCTTTATTCCGATCATTCACAGTACTTTGATATACATTGATGATATCTTACTATTCTCTAAATCCCAAGAAATCACTACCATCTTCTCAAATTGTTCCAACATCTTGCCACATAGTATGAGATTATGCTCTCAGAAAAGAAAAGCATTATCGGACAAAATGAAATTGATTTTTTGGGAATGAAGATATGTCATGGAACCATCTGTCTAAGACCCCATCTCGCTGAGGAATTATTACAATTTCCTAACGATCATCTTTCGATAAAGCAAATTCAACAATTTCTTGGAATCATTAATTGTGTCAAAGACTTTATTCCTCACGCTAGTCATTACACTGGTGCCCTGACAAAACTCTCGAAGAAAAAACCTCCACCATGGGGCCCAGATCAGACAAAAGTTGTCCAATATCTCAAAAAGGCTACAGAGAATCCACCGTCTTTAATTATTCCATCTTCAGAGAATCTTATTCTACAGACAAATGTCAGTGATTAAAAATGAGGGGCAATTTTACTTGAAGAAAAGGACAAGAAAAGGTCTTATTGGGGACATGCTAGCGGCAATTTTAAAAGTAATATTAACATTATGACATCATTAAATATAAATACATAATATATTTTAATATAAATATTAAACCATTACTATTAATATTTATTATTATATATAATGATATTATAACATATAAAATTAATGGAATGGTATTGATATAAATATGGTATGAATATTAATTTATTATATTATTATTTATTATCCTAAAAATAAAATAAAATATTTATTATTATATCAATTATAAATATATAGAAATAAAATTTAATAATGGTATAATGTTATAAAGAATATTATACTATTGTATAATAAATATTCATGGGTGCGCATATAATATAATATATAAAAAAAGTTTTAAAAAAATAATATTAATATTAATATTATATAATATATATTAAAATAAATTTACAAAATAATATTAATATTATGATATCGTTAATATTTTTAATATAAAATAATATTTTTTATTATATAATATTATAACTATTATCATGAATATTTATTTTATATATAATAAAATTACAAGACATAAAAAAATAATAGAATAGTATCAATTTATAAATTTGCTACAGTATAATTATGGTATGATTAGTTATTATATTATTATATATAATCTTAAAATAAGATAAAATATTTATTATTAGAATCATTAATATAAATATATAATAGTAAAATTTAATAATGATATAATATCCAAGAGAATATGATACTATTGTGCATTATTGTGGTATGATTATTTATTATATTATTAAATATTAATTATTAAAATCATTAATGTAAATACATAATAGTAAAAGTTAATAATAATAATATAATATATAATATAATATAATACTAGGTTGTTGTTTTATTATTTTATTATTTATATTAAGTAGTAAATTATGTTATAATATTATAATATTTTAGATTTTTATCTACACGTAATAAATTACATATTAAAATCTAATTATTATAAAATATAAGATAAAATGTAATATTAATAATATAGTAAAAAAACACTAATAATAAAAAATATGATATAGCATGCAAAGTATAATGAAGTATATGATTATCAAAATGATTTTATTTTAAAAAATTATTTATTGTATAATTCAATAAAATAATATTATTTAATGTTTATATATTTATAATGTTATTTCGTGTTAAATTTATTGAATAAATTTTTATATTATGATGTTACAATTGATAAATTAAACTCATTTATGATTCCTATTGTAGCATCCTATTTTGTTTGCGGTTTATATAACAAAAACTAAACAAAATTTATTAATTTCATAAAATGAGAAAAAAAAAAAATACAAGCAAAATTTATGAATACAGGGAAAATAAATGTTTACATTGAAAATAATTTCTAATTCCTAAGTGCAGCGGCTGCTAGTGCCTTCCCCTCGTATAACCGAACTCTCGATTCCAACTCTAGTTAATACAGACTGAGGCTATTAATTCTTGGCCTAAGATTAGTCTAAAAGATCAATCAGCGAGTAGTAATTAGGTGAACTAATCGCACCTGGGTAAATAACAAGTTAGTGGTAATTTCATTAAATTTTAAATGTTATTAATCCTTGCAATTCTGAACCCTTCTCTGGGAACGTTGCGACATTCTGTTTAATTTCTTGGATAATTAAAATTGCAAAATTTTAAATTCAAAATTTTGTGATTTGAACGTAAGTCAGAATTTTAATCCAGATTGATTACCTACATCCGGATTCAATAATCCAAATTTGGATCTAAATACCCACATTTTCAGGAATTAATGTTTGATTTTAGACTGAAAAATCTCATGCCTATGCAGAACAAAAATTAAAATGATATTATCACAAAATATATATTAGAAATTAAGATTAATTAGTTTGATTTTGATTCTTTAAATCAATTTTCAATTACTAAATGTCTTCTTATTGTATCTCTAATACTATAAGGTTCCGTTTGGAACTCGATAATATTAGGAAAAAGAAAGGAAAATATCAAAAAATCCACACTTCTATGTTTGGTTATTGAGGAAAGTAAGAAATATATATATATATATATATATATATATTGTAATATTTTAAAAAAAAATTGATTAAAAAATGAATTAATTAAAATTATTAATTAATTAATTAGTTAAACATTATTAAATTAATGTATTAAATAAATAAAATAGTATGAAAAAAAAAGTTAAGAGTAATTATTGATTAATTAATTAATTAAAATAATATATATATATATATATAAAAAAGATTATATAATATAATAAAGTAATGATTATAAAATTATATATATTGCTTGGTGATATTATAATCTCAAATTGGATCCCCCCAAGCTTTTCTTGTTCTCTCTCTCACTTTTCGTCTCTCTTCTCGTTTCTTCTCCCTCTCTCCTCATTTTCTCGATGGATATTCGACCAATCGGGAAACAAAATGTGTCGTTGGATTCCTATTTTTGCCACCGACATTTCTACTAGAGTGGATTTGTCATAAGAGCAGTGTAGGCACCACTCCTGAAGAAATGTATATTTCCTCTAAATCTTTAATTTCTCCTTAAATCTGCTATTAAATCGACGATCAGACACCACTACAGGGTCCTAGTCACGATTGTTATCATTTTACCGTGAGTAATTTTTAATTGGAGTTTTCTAAGCCCCACTTTAAAGCAAGAGTGAAATTTAAAAAATTTGGGTAAATTGGTTATATTTGAGGGTATAATTATTTATTTAGAATTTATGAGCTTAAAAAATGTTAAAATAGTATTTTATTTATGATTAATTTAATGAAATTAGGATTTTTTATTCAGGGTCCGGGTGAGCGCCGCAGGTATTTTTCAGGATCCCTGTTGGCGTAGTTCAAGAAATCAGGTAAGAAAAAAAATATATATTAAATTAGAATTTTTATGAATTTAATAGAAAAAGAATTGTGGTATATATACGTGTGTATGTTTCGATATGAGTTTAAAATGTCAACCCTTTAAATTATGCTTTCTGAGCCTAGGACTATTTTATTCGATACGTATATGTGAAATTGAACTAATGAAAGTAAAATATTTTTAAAATAATTATACAAGAAATTAAAGGTATTATTTTAAAATGTGAATGTTAAATATGAGTTAGCTTAGTTTATAGGAAATATATATGAATTTTACTCCTAAATAGTGTGACATGAGTAAAAAGGAATGCTGTGTGGAAATATGTTATATATATGAGATGTAGGATGTACAAGAAATGAACCGAGTATGAAAATGTTATATGAAATATGTTACATGTGAGTGTTAATACAACCATGTAAAACAGTTGAAAGATGTTGGGTAAAACAGTTGAAAGATACTGAGTAAAACAGTTGAAAAATGTTGGGTAAAATAGTTGAAAGATGCTGGGTAAAATAGCTGAAAAATGCTAGGTAAAACAATTGAAAGATGCTGGTATGAAATGAAATGAAATAAAAATGGAAATGAATGAAACGGAAATGAAATGTGAAATGTGAACAATGTAAAATGGGAAAGAACCACTTAAAGTAAAATGAAATGAAAAGTAAAAAATGAAAACGTGAACAGTTGAGAAATGCAGAATAATGACAAACAAAATAATGTATTATGATATTATCAATATTTATGCTAGTAGAACATGCTACGTTGAGACGGGACATACTCTTCACCTGAGGGCTTGCTGAGAAAGGTGAGTGCGTTAGCAGTATCAGATGTAACAATAGACTGCATAATGTACTAAGGCAGAGGGAACTTACTTGTATGGGCGGGTATATTTCCCTATCCTTGGGGCCTTCACTGGTAAACCTTTGTTTGAACTGTGTGAGTAAGTGATCAATCTAATACTTGAGAGCTTACTGAGTAATATGAGTGCCCTGATATGCTTCAGCAGTGACCCTAGGATTGCCTAAGTATTAGAGCAGAGGGGTGCTACTTGTATAGGAGGATAATCACCCCTATCCTTGGAATTTCGTGGGTTAAATATTTTGCATGTATTTGGTTAGACTCCAAGAATGATTTAAAAAATTATGTTAACGATTTTCAAATGTTAAATATTATGTTGTTATATAAACTCATGTTAGTCACACGCTGTTTTAATATATTGTTTCTTCCCTTACTGAGATGTTTCTCACCCGAATATAAATTTATCTTTTCAGGATTTCCTCGAGATCGAACTTAGAGAATTCGAGGTTTTATAGTATTTTGGGAAATAAAAAGAGAAAAGGGTATATTTTTATATTATTTTGAGATGTATAAATTTATGTTCTATGTTCTATGTTTTAAGTCTTTTGAGAAATTGATGGTTGTGAATATTAGAAGTGATAGAAGAGAAACACACTGTAAATCTTATTAACACTATACAAGGCTTTATACAAGGGTACAAGGGTAACTTAGGAAATATACAAGGATATAAGGGTAACTTAGGAAGTATACTAACATCCCCCCTCAAACTCAAGGTGGTATTGAAGATGTCAACTGGAGTTTGCATACTAAAGCACGATGGCGACTAGGTGGATGAGCCTTTGTGAAGATATCAGTCAATTGATCAGTCGAAGGAACTGACAGGAGGCGAAGTGTCCCTTCCTGAAGATGATGACGCACGAAATGACAATCGATCTCGATGTGTTTGGTGCGTTCATGAAAAACATCATTGTGAGCGATCTAGACAGCACTGTGATTGTCACAGTAAAGCGGAGTGCGTGAGGGCTGAGGAACACCCATATCGTGGAGAAGCCAACGAAGCCAAAGAAGCTTAGAAGTTGTATCAGCAAGAGCCCGATACTCAGCCTCAGTACTAGAGCGAGCAACAACAGTCTGCTTTTTGCTTCGCCAAGAGATAAAAGAGTGACCAAGTAGAAAAATAAAACCAGTGGTAGATCGACGATCAGTAAGGTCCCCTGCCCAATCAACATCTGAATAAACCTTCAACATCAAGGATGAGTGAGAGGAAAAGAAAAGCCCATGAAATAGGGTTCCCTTCACATATCGTAAGATGTGAAGAACAACTGCATAGTGAATGGAACGAGGAGCTGACATAAACTGGCTAACAAGGTGCACTGCATAGGCAATGTCTGGTCTGGTGACAGTGAGATAAATCAAGCTCCCAACAAGTTGTTGGTAATGAGTGGCATCAGGAAGAAGCTCCCCATCAGTAGGATGGAGTTTGATATTGGGCTCCAGCGCACTATCAGTGATCTTACAATCTATGATACCGGCACGTGTCAGAAGATCAGAAGCATATTTAGCTTGAGTCAAATAGTAGCCATTAGAGGTAGGAGACACTTCTAAGCCAAGGAAGTAGCGAAGAGAACCGAGGTCTTTCATCTCAAACTGCTGACACAGAAATTGCTTAAGCTCATGAATACCAGTAGTATCATCACCAGTAATGATCATATCATCAACATAAAGTAGTAAAATAGTGATGTCAGTAGCTGTGTGACGGGTAAAAAGGGCTAGAGGCAAACCCAAGTTGTGCAATAGTGGAGCTGAACTTGGCAAACCAAGCACGAGGAGCTTGCTTAAGCCCATATAAAGCACGACGGAGACAACAAACCTTACTAGAAGGATGAGGATATCCCGGAGGGGGCTGCATATATACCTCCTCAGCCAAATCACCATGTAAGAAGGCATTCTTAACATCCATCTGAAATAAAGGCCATCAGCAAGCAGAGGCAATAGCCAACAGTGAGTGAATGGAGGTAATATGAGCAACAAGAGCAAATGTCTCCTCATAATCAATGCCATATTCCTGAGTAAAAACCTTTGCCACTAAATGAGCTTTATATCTTACTTCAGAATTGTCGGAGTTCGTTTTCTGTTTATACACCCATTTGTTCCCAACTACAGTCTTTCTAGGAGGCAGGTCAACCAAGTGCCAAGTATGAGTTTTGTGAAGGGCGTCTAGTTCTTCAGACATAGCTTGCTGCCAAACAGGAACAGAACAAGCTTCACGATAATCGCGAGGCTCGTGAAGGGAGTCAAGAGTAGAAAAGCAGTGATAATCACTAAGATAGGTAGGAGGTGCCCTTACAAGACTAGAATGACGGACATCCAAATCATAGGACTCAAGCGGAGTGGATGCGATGGCATGATCATCAGACGGGCTAGGTTCGATAGAGTTAGACACGGAGTGATCACCTGATGAGCTGTCATGACCTGCACTAGAGGAAAATTCGGGAGAGAGATTGATGGCAGGGTCAGTGAAAATAGGAGAGTATGAGGGACAATTAGAAGAAAATGAAGAGATACTAGTGAACATTTTGTGTTCCCAAAACTGAACATGTCGAGAGACTCAAAGACGCTTGGCTATGGGCTCGTAGCACCGATAACCCTTGTGTTTAATGCCATAACCAAGAAAGCAACAGAGACGAGAACGAGGTTCAAGTTTTGTATGTTCATGAGGTGGGAGCAAAACAAAGCAAGCATAACCAAATACTCTGAGAAGAGAATAATCAGGTACCTTTCCATGGAGAGCCTCATATGGGGATTTATTAGAAAGAGTAGGGGTGGGAACCCGATTAATAGTGTAAACAGCTGTAAGAGCAGCTTCTCCCTAAAAGGATTCTGGGAGGGATGCAGAGAAGAGTTGAGAGCGAATAGTGTCAAGGATGTGGCAATGCTTACGTTTAGCACGACCATTCTGTTGGGAGGTGAATGTACAGGATCGATGGGATAAGGTGCCAGCCTCGTGAAGTTCTGCAATGAAAGTAGTAGAAGTATATTCTAGGGTATTGTCGGACCGAAAGACTTTAATGTTGCGATTAAATTAAGTTTTAATCATTTTCTTAAAGTCACGAAAAACAGTAAGTAACCCAGTGCGATCATGCAAAAAGATAAATCCATGTAAACCGAGAGTAGTCATCGATAAAAATAACAAAGTAACGAGACCCACCCTTAGTAGGGACAGGAGCAGGTCCCCAAATATCAGAATGAACCAAATCAAAAGGTGAAGAAGACAGAGAAGTACTTTCATTAAAAGGTAAAGCTTTTTGTTTCCCAAGTTGACAAGACATACAATCAAAAAGTTCAAACTTAACATTTCCCAAGCAACCACTAGAAGCTAAAGACTGAACACGAGGTAATGAGGTATGACCGAGACGAGAATGCCAAACACGGGAGACACTGCAGCAAAAATAGATGGGGGAGAACACGAATGAGGCAAATGCAGAGATGTGAGCTCGAAAAGGCGACCAATTTTATGCCCGGTCCCAACAAGCTGGCTCGTCTTCGGATCCTGCACATCACAACCTTTGTGAGAAAAGGTTAAAATCAAACCACTCTCAACAAGTTGACCAACAGAAAGGAGATTGAGAGACAAGTTAGGCACAATATATGTGTTAGGTATAGAAAAAAACAAGAGTAGAAACATGACCAAGATGACTAACAGACATATGCGAACCATTAGTAGTATAAATCAAGGGAACAGGAGTTAGAGACTGCTTATGCATCACTAAAGAGGAATCAGAGGTCATATGATTGCAACAGACAGAATCAATAAACCAAGGTGAAGAGACACCTGTGGATACTGATAAGGCAGTAGAAGTGCGAGAGAGAACCTGGGTGACAATTGCCTCAAGGTCAGCTGCAGAAAGAGACGACAAAGGAGGTGCAAGAGATGGAGTAGAAACTGAGGAGCTGGTGGAGACAGCAGCAACAGGCCTAGAAGAGGAAGATGTCTTAGCCTTGAGAGCATCCCTAGCGTCCTTGGCCTACTTCTTAGGACAATCATAAATACGGTGACCTTCCTCCTTACAATAGTGGCACTAGCCATTAAAACGTTGCGGTCTAGAAGAAGCAACAGCCGCAGCAGGAGTAGATGAACTAGATGAAGCAGTAGCCAAGATCATATCGGTAGAATAAACCCGACGAGTCTGTTGTCGTGTCTCCTCAGAAATGAGCTCCGCAAGAGCAACTTCAAGTGTAGGAAGAGGAGATCGATGTAACAAAGAAGCTTGAGTAGTCTCAAATTCATCCCGGATATGCATCATAAAGTATAGGAACTAACGGCGATCCCGATATGCCGCAAAAAGCCGAATTGATTGCTCATCAGAAAAAGCAGGGTCAGCATGAGAAAGCTAATCCCAAATGCCACTAACCTGAGCATGAAACTCTGCAATAGACTGTCCAGGTGCCTAATGCATATGAGAAAGCCTAGTTTCCAACTGAAACCCGAGAGCACCATCACTGCCACAGTTGTATCGTTTGGCTAAAAAATCCCAAGCAAGTTTGGCATTACGAAACCTAGGAAGGAGACTTTGAATAGTAGGAACAGAGGTATTAATAAACCAAGAAAGAATCTTACAGTGAGTACTTTCCCATTCATCAAGAGCCTCATCAAACTCCTCTGTGGATTGTGTGGCAGTTTTGGTAGGTTTCGGTTTTGTTCCAGTGACAAAACGCCATAATCGTCGACCAATAAAAAAAACTGACATTTGTTGAGCCCACGCATTGTAGTTGGAGCCATTCAAAATAATCTCTATAGGGCGAGCAACATCAGTGAAAGACGCCATTAAATAATAATAATAATAAATGCAAGGACAATGGTGGAAAATTTGAAGCACAGGAAGGAGAGTAAGAACTTGGCAGATTTTTTTTTTTGTGTTTAGTAGTGGGCTTCTATTGGAGAGTAGGAAAAAAAAAATGGTAGCACTATAAAGAGAGAAGGGGTGCTTCTCTGGTGACTTGCAGTGGAGCACAGACGGCCGTGTAGAGGGACCGCAGAAGGTGCAGTAGTGGAACCGATGCTGGTGTTGCCGGAGGGACAAAGCCGATGAGACGACGCCGATAAGCAAGGTCGCCGGAGAATCAAGAAGGACCACAACCAAGACAGCTGAGAACGGAAGACCACGACCAACACGAGTGTAGAGACGACGAACGAAGACGACACCGGAGAAACAGAGACGACGCCGGAGAAGGAGACAACGAACCAAGATGCCACGAATAGAACATAACCACGACGAGTGCAGAGACGACACCGGAGAAGGAGACGCGAGACGGTGGAGAACGGAGACGACGCCTGGAGAACACCGAGAGGGAACCACGAACAGACCACGACGGTCTATTGCTGCAGGAGAGATGGTGGTTCGGGTGCTGGCTGTCACGGCTGGCCGAGGAGCTCGGGTGGCTGGAGACGGTGGCGGAATGCACGGGAGGCTGCTGGTGCTGGCTTCACAGGATGGCGGTGGCGGAAAAAAAATTAAAGAACCCTAGTAGGCTTTGATACCATGATAGAAGAGAAACACACCGTAAATCTTATTAACACTATACAAGGCTTTATACAAGGGTACAAGGGTAACTTAGGAGCTATACAAGGATACAAGGGTAACTTAGGAAGTATACTAACAGGAAGTATAGGTTATGTTTTGGAGATATGTATATATATGTAAATACAAGTAGATGCATGATTTATTATGGTGTGTAGATAGATTTAGAAAACTCAGGTATTATATTTTTTGGGAGATTATATTTATGTTTTCTGTTGTGTACATGATATTAGAATATAAATTATCGGGTAAATGAATGGATTAGTAGTACTCCGGACCCATATAAAGGGTCGGGCGTTACATATATATATATATATATATATATATATATCAAATTTATGAACAAAATTTTTATTTTGCACATCATTAATATTTAAGTTTTCTAAATTTTTAATCATATAAAAACAAAATTTATTTTTTTAATATAATTTCATATAGAAAAAAAATATAATGAAAAATGAGTTTTGTTTCATTTTTTTTTTTCCTTTTTCCAAGTAAAATCTTTAATCCAAAGGATCCTAAAGGGAATTCTCCCTTTGGTGTTATCTTTAAAAAATATCAAATTTATCCCTATAACTACCCATAATTATCCCAAAATATCCTTATTATTACGTTTAATTTATCCCTATAATTATTCATAATTATCTCAAAATATTCTTATAACTATTTATAAAGAATCATGGAGCACGCATATAGTGCATGTCCATGGTCAGTTAAAATTAAATAATAAGTTGTATTAAAAGAATATAATATGTTATACTATTGAATGAAATACTAATAAAATAGTCATATTAAGATAGAATGATAGTAAAGTAATATAATATATGCAAAGAATAATAAAATAAATAATGATAGTCATTTTAATATTAATTAACATAACTTAATTGTTATATAACAATGTATTAATGTATGATATTATTATTTTTATATTACATTAAATTACATAAATTCATATTATAGTGGTATAATATAATTAAAAATATAAATTGTTTCCTATTTCTATTTTCATATACCAAATGCCATAACTTTTGGTTCCACTTATTTTGATTTTGATTTTGGTTTTGATTGGAGTATGTTCTTATTCCGATTTTGATTTTGATTTCAATGTCTCGGACAGGGGTGGCAAAATGGGTCGAAACCCGAAAGGTGACCTGTGACCCACCTGTTTAAATTGAGTTTGGGTTAATGCAAGTTAATCCGTTTATAAACGAGTCAGTCCAAACCCGACCCGTTTATTAAACGAGTTAGGTGGGTTCAAGTCGGGTCACCGGATAGGTGATTCGTTTATCTGCATATATATATATATATAGTCAAGTCGCCGGATAGGTGATTCGTTTATACATATATACACACTTTATATTCTAACCCTAGCACTAGCAGTAGTGCAAGCGACACTTTGTCATTTTCAGAGATGTAGAACGAAAGCTAGGTGGAGGTAGGAAGTGTTGAACATAATTTGATGGAGGGGGGAATGTGTCCTTTCGGCTTTCAGGAAAATGGGAAATGAATAGGCTACTTATGTTGCACCAAGACCAGCACACGGCGCAGAAGCCTCTCCCTCCCCTGTGTTTCTGTCGCTGCTCTCCCCTCTATAGATTATCTCACCACTCAACTTTGGCTCTTGCTCTTACAGTCATAGCCTCACAGGTTAGCGTGACGGTCCCTCAGTCCGTCTCACTCTCAGTCTCCCTCTCGGCTCTCACAATCTCTCTCTCAGTTTCTATCTTACTCATCTCAAAGAGATGTGTATTTTTTCTTTTCATTTTATGTTTTTTTAAGATTTAATAAATAAAATAATGAGTGCTTCTCTTTAAAAACACATTAAGAAAAAATTAAAATTTATAAATTATTTTTTTAACGAGTCACCCGTTTATTAAACGAACATATTTAGATTTATATATTAATCATCCGTTGACCTATAGTCTCAGGGCAGTGAGGCAGAGCATCTCGGAACCGAATTGAAGAAAAGGGGGGAAATTCAAAGAGACGAAATCCAACAGTAACACATTTGAAAAATACAACTGTTGCGGCAGTTACAAAACTACCCAGTCTCAGCCTCCCCGCCAAAGCCAACCGCCGCACTTAAATTCCCCGATCAACTTTTAATCCATGTCAGAGAGCTCAAATCTTTATCAGAAATCGCAAAGGTTGCACCAATTCGTCCAAAAATGAGGACCCAGAATCAGAATATGATCGTACGCACACTTACCGGACTCATCACGGCGATTTTATGCGTTTTCCTCGTCTTTCTCGATCTGAATTACGTCTTCGCCGCTGAGATCTTGGCGAAATCGAAGCTCGAGAAGTGCGAGAAGGGTTCCGACTCCGATAATCTGAATTGCACTAAGAAGATCGTCTTGAACATGGCGGTGCCCAGTGGATCGGTAACCTTCTTCTTATTAAGCAACACTTTCCCTTCTGAGATGGTTTTTTGTAGCCCCGCAGTACCCAATTCATTTTTTCCATCAGAAATTGATCTGTTTCGGTTGATTCTAGATCTCTTTATGTGTTTCATGCCCTAATTTGATGTCATAATCGCTATTTTATTATTAAATAACGCTAGTTTTTCAAGAAAACTGGACTTGCCCCCTTTAAATTTGAAATTGTATGTAATTTATTCTCTTAATTATTTTTTTTCAGAGTGGTGGGGAGGCGTCTATTGTTGCTGAAATAGCGGAGGTAGAAGAGAATTCAACAAACAAGATGCAGACTGTGCGAATTCCACCTGAGATAACAATTAACAAATCTGCTGCATACGCCCTCTACGAGATAACATATATTCGAGTAAGGGAACTATCTTGTTGATATATTAAAGTGGATAACCATTTTTTTTTTTTTTTGCTGGCAGCTAATGCTTCACTATTGAAGACATAATGTAGAAAACAAGAGTGGTTACTGGCCATAGTTGGCTGAAGTCAGCGAAATGTACAGTTTGCTGACTTGCTGTACTGAGCAAATTCTCTATCAAACTTTTCAATGCCAGAAATGAGAAGCAATATTTTATGAATGTCTTGATATGTTTTACATGGTTGATATAAAGGCTTGACTTACATTGTTGGCCCACAAACAAACAACTTTTGAGTTCTAGGAAAGATGGTGGTTTAACATGGTATGAAAGTCATAGAAGTCCTAGGCTTTACTCTTGCTCCCATTTGTCATGAATTTATTAAATTTTTCATACTCCAAATAATGGGTGTTATTCATCATCTATATGCTTATTTCATCTGCATCAAAACGCACATGCGGATGTATGTTAAGTGTGGGTGATATATATTGTTGGCACATGGGGAAGAGCTTAATCACCTAAAACCTTAAGCAGTTAGTTGTGGCTCCAAGATTGGTTTTTAATTATCACTTGCAACTCACAACCTAACAGTTTAAGCCTTTAGGTAAAGTGGTGGCTTAATAATAGTGAGAGGACAATGGGTGCTCTAACATGTTAGTTGTTTTAAAACTTTTTATTCCACTGAAAACTTGGTTCTTGTATGGTCTCTATTTTTTCCTAAAGTGGTGGCTCAACCATAGTGAGAGGACAAATGGGTTCCCTAACGTGTCAGTTTTTTTTAAAACTTTTTATTCCATTTTAAACTTGGTTCTCGTATGGTCTCTATTTTTTCCTCCCTTCAAATGTTTTGACACATTCAGTTTGGTAAGAGTGAATATGGCATTTCCAGGATGTTCCCT
Organism: Malania oleifera; assembly: GCF_029873635.1. NCBI lineage: Eukaryota > Viridiplantae > Streptophyta > Magnoliopsida > Santalales > Ximeniaceae > Malania > Malania oleifera. The sequence goes on from NC_080425.1 coordinate 76,569,496, forward strand.
ATAAACCCCATGAGTTTTACGTTAAGACGCGTAAATGTGAGCCAGATGCAAGTGCAGAAGTTGTGAAGATATGTGAGAGGCAAGTACTATCTTGCTTCCAATTTTTCATTTTATTCTATATGATGTTTTGTTTAATTTGATTCATAATTTTATGGCTTTATGCAATATTATTTTGTTCTAATGCTTGAATATATGTATACTTGTTGTTTTTTTGGTAACAATTTTAATGCAATTTCTAGACGAAAATGGGCATGATATTCAAAAATATCTTTAAATAGTAGTCTCACAAAGTAGAAAAGAAACATGAATAATCATTATGCCTCTTCGCAAAGATGACTAATCATTATTCCTCTTCTTTGTAACCAGTTATTGCTTACCAACTATACACCAAATGATTGGTGTTGGTTGTTGTTAAGAATGTAATGGTGCATTGTAGTATAGCACATTTAATTTGTATGAACCTTTTCAATTCAATCTAAGGTGCTATACAGATGAGGTGATGTTCTTATTCGTTTAATGTGCAATTAACGTGTGTGGCCTATGATTTATTCACTTTTCCTCCTGTTTTAATACATAGTTGACACAGCTTCCAAAAATTTTCTATCTCAATAACAACCTTTACATGCTCTTCATAGGTTGCGAGATGAAAATGGCCACATTATTGAGCACACTCAGGTAATGGGTTGGATCACCTTTTAATTTGTAAGTAATTATGCATTTTTCTCAGTATCATTAGTACTTCTGTAATCGTTTACATGATCGCATACCTACTGAAAGTTAACAATAGATTTCTTAGTTGGAAATGAACCTTTAACACCTTTGCTGCGTGGAAAGTTCTTGTTTGTACCTTGTGCATGCTGAGATAATAATGGCTTCTTATGCTCATTTCCTCTTTATGTGTTGTTTTTTTAATGAATTTGATCATTTGATGATTTTGTTTGTTGCTGCATTGTTGAATTGTATAAATACTTAGTAATATAAGCTTTAATATTAATTTTACTACAGAAACCATGGGTTCCTTTTAGATTATGATCTGTATTCTTTAAGATATTTTATGACAGAAATTGCATATTCCTTTTAGATTTGATGATCTGTATTCTTTATGTAGATTATGCCTGTCCATGGTGAGAGAGCTTATGCCACATTTGTTTGTGATAGTACACTTATATTTCTCTTTGTCTTTAGATATTAATTGAGAGAGAGAGAGCGCTTATACCGCTTTTGTTGATGATAGCACATTAGTATTTTGATAGAGATAGAGAGAGCATGTACTTCTTTTGTTGGTGATAGTTCACTTGTATTTTCTTGAAAAAGTTAGACATTTATTTGTGATATTAATATTTAACATTTAATGAAGCATATTAGCAATTGCATTTAAAACTCCATTAGATATTAATTCTCATTATTACTAAACCATTTTGTGTTTCTTACTCATTTCTTTTCTTCTCAATCAATTCTTTTTGCATAGCCTATCTGTTGTCCTTGTGGCACCCAACGCCGGATGCCTTCATCATGTGGAAGCTTTTGTAAGGGCATTCATATTGGCTTTTCAGCAATTTTTTGTATTCCATTCTAGGATCCTCCCTGCATTTTGACGTGGTTGATTTTACCTTTTTTTTTTTTAAATTAGTTGACAAGGTGATGAAAGGAAAGATCAACACTGCACATTGTCTACGATTTCCAAGTGATTGGTATGAATATTGTCTTGTCTTTCTTTTTTTTTCCTTAAATACCAATAGCATGAATGCATATTTAACCGACAAGCGCATTACCAATAAAGAAAGAGTTTGGAAACTAATTGTTGAGATTTTGATTAAATGAATGACCTAATTTGAAGATAGGTCTCTCCCTCTATTTATAATACAAATCAAATACATTCTAGTGACAATAATACCCTTACTAACTCTCACTAATTAACATACTAACACACTTAATAATAATACTAAAAGACATAAATAACCACTAACACTCCCCCTTATGCTGGAGCATAACTGCATAAGTTTCATATGCTCCTAGCTTGTTCCAAATAAGTTTAACATGAGCAACCCCCAAAGCTTTGGTAAACAATCAGCAAGCTGCATAGCAGACTTCACATAAGTGGTAGTAATGAGCTTCTGCAAAAGTTTCTCCTAAACAAAGTGGCAATCAACGTCAATGTGTTTCATCCACTCATGAAAGACCAAGTTGGAGGCAAGATGAAGAGCAACTTGATTATCATACGTCAACTTCATAGGCTAAGAATGTGAAAAACCTAAGTCTTCCAACATATTCTTCAACCAGAAAAGTTCACAAGTAGTGTGAGCCATAACTCTATATTCTGATTCAATGCTTGACCTGGCCAACACAATTTGTTTCTTACTCTTCCAAGAAATTAAATTACCACCAACCAAGATGCACTAATTGATTGTGGATCTTCGGTTGGAACGTGACCAAGCCCAATCTGCATCTATATATCCATGAATATAAGTGTGACCCTGATCACAATATAAAGACCTCTCCTAGGTGCACCTTTGAGAGATCTCAAGATGCAAATTATTGCGTCCTCAGACTTGTCCTCGGAGAATCTAGAAATTGACGCACAATACTTGTTGCAAATGATATATCCGTCCGAGTGATTGTGAGATAATTCGACTTTCCAATAAGCCTCCGATATTGTCTAGGATTAGGTAGAAAATCATCCATATCCAACACTAACTTGCTGTTAGGTTCCATTATGTGTCAACCGGTTTGGATCCCAACAATCTAGTTTCATCTAACAGATCAAGAACATAATTCCTCTATGACAAAACAATTCCCATATGAGATCTAGATACTTTTATACCGAAGAAATATTTCAATGGCCCCAAATCTTTGGTTTGAAACTTAGTCTGTAGAAAAAGTTTAAGACTCTGAATACCTTTATCATCATCACCTGTAATAGCAATATCATCCGCATAAACAACAAGAAGGATCCTACCAGACGATAAAACATAGAATGATCCACTGCACACCGTTGAAGACCAAACTCAAGTACTACAACACTTGAATGACCAAACCATGTTCTGGTAGACCGTTTTAAACCATATAGTGCCTTATTAAGCCGACACACTAAGCCTAACTTCCCTTGAGCAACAAACCCAGGTAGTTGCTCCATATAGACCTCCTCCTTAAGATCACCATGCAAGAAGACATTCTTCACATCTAACTCATGTAGAGGCCAGTGACAAGTAGTAGCCAAGGAGTTGAACAAACGTACCAATGTAAGTTTGGCAACTGGAGAAAAGGTGTCAGAATAATCCAAACCATATACCTAAGTATACCCCTTAGCAACAAGATGAGCCTTTAGACGAGCCATATAACCATTAAGGTTGACTTTCACAATGTATATGTAGTGATTCAAAATAAATAAATAAATAATTAATTAATTATTAATTATTAATTAAATAACATAATATAATATAATATTATAAAGTTATATATATGTATATGCATCTTGAAGCTTTTAGGAGATGCAATTTGATTTCTATCCCACCCCTGGCCAAATTCAACTCTATCTCTCTCTCTCTCTACTTTCTCCCTCCTCAATCCCTCTCTCTCTCTCCTCGATTTCCTTGGCCAAACGTGCGCTGATCGAAGAATGGAAAATACTCCTTAGTTCCATTCTCCACCACCGACATTTTAATCGGAGTGGATTTATCGTAGGAGCGTCATAGGCACCACTCCTGGGATAAGGTAATCTCTCTCTCTCTCTCCTCAATTTCTCTCAATTCTTCAGCCAAATTGACGATAAGACACCACCACAGGGTCTTAGGTTCGATCCTTGTTATGTTAGTCAGAGCAGATTTTTGATTTGGGAATCCTAGGCACCACTCTAAGGCTAAGGTGAGGAGTACAAATTATGTCAATTATTTTAGAAATTCAACCGGTTAAATTATAATATGTGATTATTAAATTGGAGTTTGATTATATCAGATTTTTGGGAAATATTTTGGAATTAGATTAAATTGCGGGGTTTTGATCATATTGGTATTTTTAAATATGATAGAAATTAAACTTGAATATGGAAAGTGGATCGAACCCACATTTTTAGAATTTAACCGGTTAATAGGAGCGTGTGAGCCTAGGAATATTAAGATGATTGTAATTCTGGGGTTGAGTTGATTGAATTGGGAAAATGTGATTTTAGGGTTTTGAGCTCCTAACGCCGCGGGTGAGGAATTAGGGATTTTAGCAGGCCTTTCAGTAAGCTAGGTAAGGGAATTAAATTATAACAGTAGTTTTTTGGGGAATTAAATGATTGATTAAAATATGTGAAATGCGAATATGGTAAGTAGTTTTGGAAATTAAGATATGAATATTTTCCTTGTGAATATTATGATTATCAGTTAATAACTGTGGACGCGGGTGTGGAATTAGGGATTTTAGCAGGCCTCTTAGTAAGTTAGGTAAGGGGAATAAATTATAACAGTAGTTTTTTGGGGAATTAAATGATTGATTAAAATATGTGAAATGCGAATATGGTAAGTAGTTTTGGAAATTAAGATATGAATATTTTCCTTGTGAATATTATGATTATCAGTTAATAACTGTGTGGAGAAATAATGAAATGATTGTTTTATACTGGGAACGTGATGAAATGGAATTTGTATATGTATTATATGATTATGTTTTTATACAAAAATGATAATGTGAGATATACTGAGTATTTTGTATGAATATGAATATATGAGAAACTCTGATATGTTTTATTCAGATATAAGATTTATATAGATATGGTTTTTGCAGAGATATGATAAAATGTGAAAATAGATATGTTTTACTAGGAAAATGATGATGAATGGTGATATATGGATATGTTAATGCAGAGATATGATAAAATGTGTTATATGGATATGTCTTACTGAAAGGATGATATACGTGATATAAAGATATGTTTGTACAGAGATGTTTTATATAGAAATATTGAATTGAGTTATATACTGATATGATGAAGATGAAATAGAAAATGATGAAAATATTACTGATATGATGAGATGTACAAGCATAATGAAATATAAATACAGAAATGTGAAAATGAGAACCCTGATGGATCATAGTATACAGAGCACGGTACTGTTGCTAGCATTGTTTTAGTGCAACTACACGTTTGGTACAAAGTGTGGTGAGACAGTTGATTGGGCCAATGAGAAGGGTAGTGTTGCCCCTTGGAGTTCGGACCAGGATTGGGCAGGCCAATCGTACTACAGACGCATTCCCTGTTTTGATCTAACCGGGTAGGCCAACCGCGGTTAGGTCCACTCTTCTGGCCAGACAACCCAGTCATGTGGGGTGAATACATGATGATGTGAATATCCTCAGGGCAGCCATGAGCTACAAACGCGACGTGTATTATATACTGGTGGATGCTTATGAGTTAGAAAATGTTATGAAAAGTTAAAAGTAAAATGAATAGCCATGGGTTATAGTCGCATCGTGCTATAGGCTGGTGGATACCCATGGGCTAGAAAATGTGAATATGAATATGAGTAATGAAAGAATGTGGAATTGATGTGAGAAATGAAGAGTTGTGGGTTACAGACGCGTGGACACCCATAGGCTAGGAAATGTGAATATGAATATGGAACATGAAAGAATATGAACATGATTATGAGGAATGAGAAAGTATGTAAATGAAATGAGAATAAACGAGTATGTATATGATATGAGATTTGAAAGCACATGAATAAGATTTGCGAAAATGAAAATTTATGTATATGATTATGAAAATGATATGAAAGCTTTTGAAAATATGTTTTACATACATATATGATTATGAGTGCATATCTGTATACTTTTCTCAGCGGATATACTTATTTAAATGGATGTGTATAATATATCAAAACTCATGTGCCACACACTGTCAATAATTTATCAAGTCTTACTGAGAGGTGTCTCATCCAAAATCTAAATATTTCAGGAGATTAGGACAGATCAGTAGAGAGAGCTCCAAGATAGAGGGGAGTTGGTACCCTGATAGACAGGGTAAGTGTTTTGAGTTGGGAAATGTGATTTGTGAAATTCCCTGGCATATCTGGGTGGATTCTTGGAGTTGTATATGTGTATGTATATATGGGTGGTACTCTAGTATTGTATTGTATTTGGTTGGTATTGTATACTGGGCTCAGTTATGATATATATTCCACTGCATGAGTATTGTGATTCTGGATGGACTGATCACCCAGTACCCCATTTCGGGTCGAGTCATATCGACATATGGTATCAGAGATGTTTGTGATATTGATTAATTATTGTTGTTTGTTAGGAAAAAAAATAATGGTAGAAAGTCGTCACAGTATGCCCAATGACAACCAACCATAGACTTGTCAGGAGGAAGAGATACCAAAGTCCTAAGTGCCATTGTTCTGTAAAGCATTCATCTCTTCAACCATAGTATTTCACCACCCAAAGTGGGCTAAGGCTTTTGAAACAGATTTAGGAAACACAGTAGATGATAAAGTAGTAACAAAACAATAACAAGAGTGTGATAAGAAGTCATAACAAATATAGTTGGAACTAGGATGTTGGGTCTATGTGCATTTACCTTTACGAACAGCAATGGGAGGATCAATATCATAGGAAATATGATCATCAAATGAGGAAACCAAATGCATGGTAGTAGAAGCTAGAGGGGACTCTTCCTTGGAGCTGCTGTTGTGCATACACCTGTAAATTAGGATGATCAAAACGATGAGAATGACTCAAACTACACTGAGACTCAGATATTTGGCTGGGCAAGGACAGCAAAGTAGAATTTGGAAGATTCGGCAGAAGAAGAGACTCATTGAGCTCATAAGCACTTAGGGACTGGGTGTAGTAAGGTGTAGAATCAAAGAAGGTAACATATGCAAAAACAAAGAAGCAATGCAACACAGGACTATAACAACAATATCCATTTTGAGTATATGTGCAACTCAGAAAGACACATTTTAAAGCACGAGGATCCAACTTATCCATCCTAGGAGTTAGTTGATGAACAAAGGACACATCCCCGAATATACGGGAAGGGAGAGAGAATAAAGGTGAATTAGGAAAGAGAATGAAGTAGGGAATTTTACCACTTAGAAAAGAGGATAGCATCATGTTGATTAGATAGCAAGCAATAAGTACAACATCACTCCAAAACGCTTTAGGTACATGCATTTGATAAAGTAAGGTGTGGGTGATTTCAAGGATATGTCCATTTTTCCTCTCTACAACCCTATTTTGTTGAGGAGTATGGGCACAGGATAATTGATGGACATATCAAAATGAGTCATATAAGTAGTGAATTGTGAACTGAAATACTCTTTAGCATTATCACTTTGAACTAGCAAACCAAATTGAGTCTTTATTTTGGAACCAAAGGCACAAAATATATAAAATAACTTAGAAATATCTTTTATTAATATAGCCTAGTCATTCTTGAATAATCATCCACAAAGGTTACAAAGTATCGAAAACCCAACTTGGACACAACTCTACTAGGACCCCAAACATCATAATGGACTAACAAAAATGGGCTTGCAGCCTCTTTATTGACTCAGGAAGCGAAAGGGACACAATGGTGCTTTCCTAATTGACAAGAGTCACAATCAAACTAGACAAAGAACTCAAATTGGGAACAAGATGTTTCAACTTTTCTAGTAAAGGATGACCAAGATGACAATGAATTTGGAGAGGTGTGCCAGCAGTAGTGCAGGTGGTAGAAGGAGATAGCGGCTCAAAGTGATAAAGTCCACCAGCTTCACGCTTTCACCAATCATTTTCCTCGTCTTCAAATCCCGAATAACCAGAAAATTAGGGAAGAATGTTGCTGAACATTTAGTGGATTTAGTAGTCTTGATAATGGACATAATATTGAACGGAAACTTAAGAATAATACAAAACCGAAGGAAAAGAACTAGAAGAAAAGGGATTTATAGTCCCAATTCCCTTGACTGCAATTGTAACACCCCGAACCCTTAAACCCAGTTCGGTGCGTTATACCTGATAAAATCCTGATAATCCATAAATCAATACATACGCAACGGAAAACATAAACATAATCTCCATACATATAATACCAGAGTTTATTATTTCTTATCTACAATCCATATTATCCTTTCATCACCTGCATTTCCATATATACACATATCTCCAAAACATTTTAGTATTCACAATCATTTCTTTCTCAGCAGACTTAAAACATAAAAACATAACTTAAAATATATACATCCCCAAATTGTTATAAAAAATATGCCCTTTCTCTTTATAATCCTCAAAAATGCTAAAAACTCTCGAGCCTTCTAAGCCCGACCTCGAGGATGTCCTGAAAAAGAAATAGTCATATTCGGGTGAGACACATCTCAGTAAGGGAAGAAACAATATATTAAAAACAGCGTGTGGCTAACATGAGGTTTATAAATATCATTTTAATAACATTTTCAAAACATTACCATAACACTGAAATCATTCTCTGAACCTAATCAATCACATGCAAAAGATTTAACCCACGAAAGTACTTGAAGATAGGGGTGATTACCTACCCATACAAGTAGCACCCCTCTGCTCTAATACTTAGGCAACCCCAGGGTCACTACTGAAACATACCAGGGCACTCACCTTACTCAGTAAGCCCTCAAGTATTAGATTGATCTCGTACTCACAGTTCAAACAAAGGTTTACCAACGAAAGCCCCAAAGATAGGGAAATCTGCCCGCCCATACAAGTAGGTTCCTTCTTCCCTAGTACATTATGCAGCTACTGCCACATCTGAAGTTACTAGTGCACTCGCCTTTCTCAGCAAGCCCTCAGGCGAAGAGTACCTCGCCCAATCGTAACATGTTCTACGTACATAGATACTTCTAATATCATAATACATTATTCTTTTTATCATTATTCAATCATTCACATCTATTCATGTTCATAACTTTAACATTGCATTACATTTCACTTTAAGTGACTCTTTCCCATTTTCATCGTTCACATTTTACATTTCATTCCATTGTCATGTCATTGCCATTTCATTCCGTTTTCATTTCATTCATTTGTACTACAGTTGGTCTTTAGCCGTCATCAGTTAGTCCACATAGAAATGCGCTAGAATTTGCTAACACAGCTCCTTTTAGTTGTCATCAATTAGTCCACATAGAAATGCGCTAGAATCTACTAACACAACTCTTTTCAGCTGTCTTACATTTACATGATTGCATTAACAAACACAAGCAGCATAGTTCGTATCATATTTCATTCTTAATGCATTACTTACTTAACCTGCATCTCATACATTTAACATATATTTGCACAGAACTTATATGTACTTATGCCGCACATTTAGCAGTAAAATTCATACATATATACCTATAAAGTAGGCAAATCAACTTTTAATGTTCATATACTGAAAATATACTTTTCATTTCTTACATAATTATCCTGAAAATATTATTCACTTTCGTTGGTTCATTTTCACATATACATAACTAAATAAGCAGCCTTAAGCTTAGAAAACATAATTCACGTGATTGGCATTTTATGCCCGCATTAAAACTCATATACATATATAACATAGTCCATTTTTATTTAATTCATAAAAACCTGATTTAATATATAATTTCCACTTACCTGACTTCTGAACTCTTCCGGCAGGATCCCCGAACTGATACCCTCAACGTTCACTTGGACCCTAAATCCAAAAATCTTAGTTTAATTAAATAAATCCCAATTGACTCAGATCTTAAGAAAAATACTTATTTAATACTTCCTAAACTCCAAATAACAATATTCATTAATAAATTCCCAAAATAACTCACTTACCCTGATTTTGGGATGTTTCCCAAACCTCTCAAACCAACGATCAACTCCTACAGCCTTACAAAGAACGATCCTACGAACCCCCTGATGGTTCCGGATCGTCAAATCGAGTTAAATCCGGCCTGAAATTAAAGAGAGAAGGGAGAAAAACCAAATTTCTAGAGAGAGAAACGAAGAGAATTCATTTTCTTTGCGTGGAAGCAATCTTGGACCTTTTTATAGACGCTGTTGCCACGTGGATTTGTTGACGAGACACGTGGCTTCGTCGACGAGCCACTAAAGATACTTCGTTGACGAGAAGACACTTTCGTCGACGAAATTCAGAGTTCAAAATGTACTCTCTCGAGATTCCTTCGTCGACAAGAAACAGACTTCGTCGACGATCTCTAGAAAGACACTCGTCGACGAAGACAGAACATTCGTCAACGAGGCCTGCTATTTCTTCTTCTAATTTCTTTCCTTTTTCCCTTATTTTCCATTAATCCATTTCATTTATGATATTTCCTAATTATTTATTTAATTTAAATTTTCGGGTCATTACATTCTCCCCTCCTTAAGAAATTTTGTTCTCAAAATTTTACTAACTAATCATCCTTTCACATTACTTGAATTCATTTGCTAACTATAATTATAAGAATTCAGCATGCATATCATCATATAAATCATTCAATCATTCTTCATTAAATTAAATCATCACTATCTTAAATATAATCTCATACCTGTATCCCTAATGACATCCTCCTCAGCCTAAAGTGTATACAGTCGGGGTGGAGCACCTCTCCCAAGTGGTACCTGCTGTTTTCCCCGGTCGTGGTTCTGAACAAATACCATAGGCAATGGTTTCCGACAATTTTTCTTGATATGCCCTAGCTTGCTGCACCTGTAACAATTCGGAGTGCCAAACCAGCATTCACCCCTATGTCTTTAATTACACTTCGGGCATATAGAGTCCACTGTCTCTTTTCCTTTCTTCGCTAATCCTTAACTGGCCTTAGACTGAAAACTAGATGGTGCAGGTCTCTTCTTCTGCTCTAAAGACTCAGTACTGCTCTGGATACTCTTCTCCAACACCGAGGCCTTATCAACTAGTTCTGAAAAACTCTGGACCTGAAACTCGACCATCAGCTCGTAGATTCTGCGCCTTAGGCCTTTCTCAAATTTCCTGGCTTTCCTTACCTCATTTGGGATCAGAAATGGAGCGAAACACGACAATTCCACAAGTATAGCCGCGTACTCCGCAACCATCATATCCCCCTAGGTCAAATTAGTAAACTTCTCAATCTTTTCTTCTTTGACAGACGAAGGAAAATACCTGTCAAATAATAGCTCCTTGAATCTTTCCCAAGTAAGAGCTATCTTTACCACCCTATGATCCTCTAGTAGCTTCGCAAAAAGCCACCAGCGCTTCACCTCTCCAGTCATTTTGAATGCAGCATAACTGACCTTCTATTCGTCTATGCAGCCGAGTACGACCATGATCTCTTCTATCTTCTGTATCCAATTCTCTGCAGTCACTAGATCAGGTCCTTTTGTAAAGGCTGGAGGGTTGATCCTCATAAACTCCTTAATGTTGCAGCCATGTCCTGCAGGTGGACAGTTCTGTTCTTTTGGATCCTTCTTCATCTCTGCCTTAATCTGACGGATGATACCCCGCAACACCTTAGAGGTATCTGTTTCTTCTTCACTAGAAGTCACTGAATCCTTCCTTCCTTCAACCTCTACATTCTCATCTCCAGAATCCATCCTAAAAATAGGAGAGAAAAGAGATAAGAATTTCATATCATAACCCCAAACAACATAATCATTAAATTAAATCCAATAAAAATCCAAAATCTCCATATAAGGACCAATCTCACGGCTAAGAAACATCACCGTCGATGGATTTATCGTGGTTTTCTTAGACCGTCAACTGAATCAGAAAATCATAGAAGTCCGCCAAGGGATTTCTGCCTCCAAGCTATAAGACAAAATCCTATACTTCCCTACACCATACCTACTTCTCAACACCTAACCTACCCATCTCCTATTTTTCATCTTAACTCATTCCTATACTCTGGTATAAATCATTTCCTAAATTCTCAAAATCCCAAAACCATTGCTCTGATACCAAAATGTAACGCCCCGAATCCTTAAACCCGGTCTGGTGCGTTATACCTAATAAAATCCTGATAATCCATAAATCAATACATACGCAGTGGAAAACCTAAACATAAACTCCATACATATAATACCAGAGTTTACTATTTCCTATCTACAATCCATATTATCCGTTCATCACCTGCATTTCCATATATACACATATCTCCAAAACATTTCAATATTCACAATCATTCCTTTCTCAGCAGACTTAAAACATAAAAACATAACTTAAAATATATACATCCCCAAATTGTTATAAAAAATATGCCCTTTCTCTTTATAATCCTCAAAAATGCTAAAAACTCTCGAGCCTTCTAAGCCCGACCTCGAGGATGTCCTGAAAAAGAAATAGTCATATTCGGGTGAGACACATCTCAGTAAGGGAAGAAACAATATATTAAAAACAGCGTGTGGCTAACATGAGGTTTATAAATATCATTTTAATAACATTTTCAAAACATTACCATAACACTGAAATCATTCTCTGAACCTAATCAATCACATGCAAAAGATTTAACCCACGAGATTACCTGAAGATATGGGTGATTACCCGCCCATACAAGTAGCACCCCTATGCTCTGATATTTAGGCAACCCCAGGGTCACTATTGAAGCATACCAGGACACTCACCTTACTCAGTAAGCCCTCAAATATTAGATTGATCTCATACTCACACAGTTCAAACAAAGGTTTACCAGCGAAAGCCCCAAAGATAGGAAAATCTACCTGCCCATACAAGTAGATTCCCTTTTTCGTAGTGCAGCTACTGTCACATCTGAAGTTACTAGTGCACTCGCCTTTCTCAGCAAGCCCTCGGGCAAAGAGTACGCCTTGCCTAATCGTAACATGTTCTACGTATATAGATACTTCTAATATCATAGTACATTATTCTTTCTATGATTATTTAATCATTCACATCTATTCATATTCATAACTTTAACATTACATTATATTTCACTTTAAGTGACTCTTTCCCATTTTCATCGTTCACATTTTACATTTCATTCCATTATCATTTCATTACCATTTCATTCCGTTTTCATTTCATTCATTCGTACTACAGTTGGTCTTTAGCCGTCATCAGTTAGTCCACATAGAAATGCGCTAAAATCTACTAACACAGCTCCTTTTAGCTGTCATCAATTAGTCCACATAGAAATGCGCTAGAATCTGCTAACACGACTCTTTTCAGCTGTCTTTCATTTACATGGTTGCATTAGCATACACAAGCAGCATAGTTCGTATCATATTTCATTCTTAATGCATTACTTACTTAACCTACATCTCATACATTTAACATATATTTGCACAGAACTTACATGTACTCATGTCACACAATTTAGCAGTAAAATTCATACATATACCTATAAAGTAGGCCAATCAACTTTTAATGTTCATATACTGAAAATATACCTTTCATTTCTTACATAATTATCCTGAAAATATTATTCACTTTCATTGGTTCATTTTCATATATGCATAACTAAATAAGCAGCCCTAAGTTCAGAAAACATAATTTACGTGATTGGCATTTTATACCCACATGAAAACTCATATACACATATAACATAGTCCATTTTTATTTAATTCATAAAAACCTGATTTAATATATAATTTCCACTTACCTGACTTCTGAACTACGCCGGCAGGATCCCCGAATTGATACCCACGACATTCACTTGGACCCTAAATCCAAAAATCTTAGTTTAATTGAATAAATCCCAATTGACTCAGATCTTAAGAAAAATACTTATTTAATACTTCCTAGACTCCAAATAACAATATTCATTAAAAAATTCCCAAAATAACTCGCTTACCCTGATTTTGGGATGTTTCCCAAACCTCTCAAACCAATGATCAGCTCCTACAGCCTTGCAAAGAACGATCCTACGAACCTCGTGGTGGTTTCGGATCGTCAAACCGAGTTAAATCCGGCCTGAAATCGAAGAGAGAAGGGAGAGAAACCGAATTTCTAGAGAGAGAAACGAAGAGAATTCATTTTCTTCGTGTGGAAGCAACCTTGAACCTTTTTATAAACGCTGCTGCCACGTGGATTCGTCGACGAGACACGTGTGTTCATCGACGAGCCACTGAAGATACTTCGTCGACGAAATTCAGAGTTCAAAATGTACTCTCTCGGGATTCTTTCGTCGATGAGAAGCAGACTTCGTCGACAATCTCTAGAAGGACACTCATCGACGAAGACAGAACCCTCATCGACGAGGCCTGTTATTTCTTCTTCTAATTTCTTTCCTTTTTCCCTTATTATCCATTAATCCATTTTATTTATGATATTTCCTAATTATTTATTTAGTTTAAATTTTCGGATCATTACAGCAATGGTGGATCCATCAGCAGGAGTAGCACAAGGTAAGTTTGCAGGATATTGAAAAGTGGAGAAGAAATTAAGTATAGGTATGTAATCAACTAATTTTTATTGTTTTTGACTTCCAAGCAGAGAAGTTGTCAAAGTAATATACAAGGGTGAGCCCCAGGATCGAATTCACGGGAACAATGGGAAATGTGCAAGCATTAACGTTTCAATTATAACCCAAGAAATCAAATTATTATTTATGGTGACAGGAATTCTTAAAACAAATAATTAACTAACAGGTTAAAATAATAATCAGGGAAACGAAAGATAAAAATAATGAGGTTCAAGCACAAATAGGATTTGAAGGTGATGATGAATCTAAGGATCTAAAATTACCAATAACTAAACAACTCAAAAGAAACGCGTAGAAATTAAACTGCAATTAAAAGAAACAATTAATTAAACACTTGAGATGCAAGTTTCACCTGTTTCCGATTTGGTAATGGATATTCCTCTCATTTCCTCTTCTCTCAATCACTTACCCATTCCTGGAGATCATGACCGGATGATATAACATTCAAGCCCGCAATTTCAGTATAATCCAAATTACTTAACAGATTGTATAACAAATTCAACAATACTAATTCAAGCATCAGTTGTGTCTTCACGTCTGCAACTGATCAAAACCCAGGAACAGAGAATTTGCTAGGAACTATTAAAATCCGGTTACCCATTCAAGCATCAATTGTGCCTTCACGTCTACAACTGATCAAAACTTAGAACAGAGAATTTTAATATTATCTAAACATAAAGAAAAATACAATCCATTAAATTAAATATTAAAGTTCTAGGGAAAAGGAGAAAATTCAACCCAAAACATTCACGAGTTACTCCTTGAATCTCAAGATAAAAATCTAGCCTAGCATGGTTGTAGTTCAAAATTTTCGAAACAACTTAAAACCAAAACAAATCATTGAAAACAATACGAATAAATGACCATAAAAGTAAAGGAATAAAGACAAAAGAAGAGAGGAGGAGAAGAAGAAAGTAAAAAGATAAAAAGTGGGAAAAAAATCCCATATGGCCGAATGGAGGGTCTCCCATTGCTTGGTAGGCGCATGGCTCTTCTTCCTTTTTGAACAGCCGCATGGCCTCCTCCCCCTAAACCCTATTCTATTATCCTTTTTATATTCCTCCCCAAAAAGTAACCTAAAGCCCCTTTTTGCTTTTTGCTTCATTTACTTTACTGCCCCTCCTTTTGCATGGTCCATACATGGTGGTCCTCCTTTGACCGCATGGCCATCTCCAATAGCTTCCTTGTGCACGGCCTTCTCCAAAAGCCCCCTTGTGTTTATACTTTTTTTATTCCCCAATCCATGCAAAGCTTCACGTGTTGCTGTTATTAATTCTTGCATGGCCCATTAATTGGATATTCAAATTATCAAAGGCTGCCCTTCCTTGCTTCTAATTTTAAATCAATTTGCTGCACTCTTTTGAAATTGGGCCCAGCCCATCACCTTACACACATGCACGCATGGCTTCACTCACGACTGCCTTTCAGTTGCCGTTTTTTCGTTACTCCTTTAATTCTCGAAAATGCCCGGCAATAATTAAACACAAGTGCTCGTAAATTTACGGGCAAAATAGAATAAAAATCTTAATGTTATAAATTGAGCTCCATTAAAATAATGTGCATAACTTGGGCATTTAATCCAATTTGTAATAACCAATAAACACATTTAAACACCTAATTATGCAATATTTGACACTTAATCAGTATGATTAGTGGTAGCGGAGTCTATGACCCAAGGACTAGGACGAGAAGTACTTGATGACAGACATACTATGGGATTACCTATTTGACTAAGAGATGCAATGGGAAAAGAAATTTGTTGTGACGTTTGATACTGCTGGAACTTGGAATACTCTTCCTTTGACATGGATACAGTATGTTGCCCCCCACTAGGCCCTAAAGGTGTGGAGTCGGTGGTGGTTGCATTGCCAACACGTGATGGTCTACCATGGAGATCCCAACACTGCTCAATAGTATGATTACTTCATCCACAATGAGAGCACTTGCGAGGAGTGCCTCTACTTTGTCCATCTCTACCACCACGACCACTCGAACCACCTTGATAACTTTTGCGGTTGTTTGGTAAAGAACTAGAATCACCCTATGTAGCAAAGATTGTCCTTTTAGATCCAGATGCAAGAGTAGGATAATGTGTGCTAAAATAAGCACTAAGGACACGAGAATAAACATTAATAAATGATGGCAACTCTGCACTACTAAGCATTTGGGACCGAACTGCCTCAAACTTGGGTTTCAACCCCACTAGAACCTGAAAAACTGTCATTTGCTCCATTTGATCTTCATCTCATGAATGTCGATAGATATAGGTTGCACGATGTTAAGCTCCTCAAGAGTGCGCTTCATTGTTTGGCCAAAATGTTTCAAAATTGTTTTTTTACTCAATTTAATCTCATGTAAACAATTTCTTTAATGTAGGATTAATCATGTAGTTTACCACAAGTATCATCATTATAGCTTCTCACAACCAAGGTCTTAAATTTCGATCTCGACTAAAATCTTGAAGCTCCAAAAGTACGGAAATTTCTATGGAAATTTTGATTTCAATGTCGATTTTGATTTCGATTTCAATTTGAAAAAAATGATGGAAATTAATAGTAAAGCGTGGACTTCTTTTTTGAAACTTTAGAAATTGGTAATAGACATAATAATGTTAGTTTTAGGACTAATATATATTACAAACTAAATACATCTATGTTGTGTATAAGGTGCAATAGTTGTAATATAATGTGTATTAAACATTTTTCATAACATAATGCGCATTAAACATTTTCATAACATAATGTGTATTAAACATAATTGTTTAATATAAATGAAATTCATGAATTAATTGAGTATGATTTATTATACAAATAAATATAATTTAGACATGAATGGTTAAATGAAATGTTGTTGTAAGTTTAATTTTTTCATATAATTTCAAAAGCCCTTGTAATAATCTTTTCAACACCAAAGCGCAATTTCATTTTGTAGTTAAAATTTTGACTAGTTTCGTTAAAATTTCGAGATTTTGATAAATTTTGGATGATTCGTTGAAATTTTGACAGAAATTATGTAAGATGGAAATCAACTGCCATTTCAATTTCGAGGGTGATGGAAGGCAGAAATTTTAACGAAAATTTCGACTATTTCGTGGTCTTTCATATGCCAAATCTTGACACTAAGACACAGCTATAGATGTGTGTGTATTTTGTCTGTACCCTATGAAACGTGTATATTTATTTGTGTGTGTCTGTTCATGTATCTGGTAATTCCACAGAAAATGATAAAGGTAAGAATTATGTGTTTGTTTCGACAACAGAAGGCACTGACTTTCTATGTATTTATCAAGTAAATAAAGGTCAGCATGTATATCATTATATCAACACTGCAGACATCAAGCTAAGTGCGTGTGCTCAGCAAGGGCCTATCACACTACTTTTTGACAGGAATAGATTGATAACATTTTTTTGACAGCCCTAAAAATTTGGTACTGTGAGTGGTATGTTGTTTGTAATCTTATTTATTTTATTGTTTATTGGCGCTTTTGATTTTCTTTCCTTCCTTCAGACTTTTGTGAATCCTAGAATGTGAAATACTCTATTTTGTGCCCTTAGGTTCCATGTTTTTGGTATTGGACAGCGATCACTGGGTTTTGTTGTTCGAATTGAGGTGAAGACGGATTCCAAAGCATCAGTATGTAGTTTTTTTCCATGCTTGTACAATCATATATTGTTTGCCATGATGCTCTTCTTCTTCTATATTTTCGTCCAATTAAGTAGGAGATTTATGTTCATATCCCTTGAATCACAAGGGAACCACAATTAACATTTCCTTTGACCTATCAAAAATAAATCACTTCCTTCCAAAAGGGGTCAGCTTGAAACTTATAGTAGTTGCGGATTCAAGAAACATTGATGAATTTTAAATTTTGAACAAGTTGAAAATATATAAAATTGTGATGTTCTATAAACGCTCCTTATAGGATGCACATGGGCTTGGGCTGTACTTAAGCCGCCATGCAGCTCCCTTGTTTGTTAAAACTAGCCAATAAAAACCGTTTTTGGCTTGTCCCAATTTTATTTGAAGTGAAAGTTATACTGATCCAGTTAAATACTAGCATGTATCCACAGTTGATAAGATTTAAAAGCTATATGAAATTATATGAAAGTTCCAATGAAGTGCATTAACAAGAATTTTTTTTTGGGCTTTCTGGCAGGCAGTGATAGTGGGTCCTGAAAATAGAACTGTAATATCCAGTGATAATTTTCTGAGAGTTAATCTTGTTGGAGATTTTGGTGGATACACAAATATTCCAACATTTGAGGATTTTTACCTTGTTATTCCAAGGCAGGTATGCTTGCTTCACTGATTTAAGTGTGATGTGTATTTATTGGTTTATCAAACACTAGAAGCAGAATAGTTGGCTGAATGGCTTCTCTTAACTATATATTATTTTTCTGTTTATTAGGCACATGAGAACTTATTGCAATTAGGTTCCATCCATCCGTGTTGGCTTATGTGGAAATGATTAATTGATTATTCTATCACTGTAATTGGAAGAACGCAATGGCAGTCCCTTCTAGAGATTTTAATAATGTCATATAATAGTATTATAACTGGATCAGCTATGAACTGGATCAGAAAAGCTGCATGGAAGTAAATGCATAAACCATATTTACAGCAGTTATGAGTTTGCAACAGGTCAAGCCAACAGTACTTAATTTTTTGAACTTTCAGAACAATAATGCTCAGTATTTCTATCTTGCATGTCATACCATGGTCTTGTCGAATGCCGATTTAACATGGTTTTATGTTCTCTTAATATTTGTAACTGTTTTCTTTCTAAAACATTTTAGCTGATCAGCTTGTGTGTGTTTAAATATTATTTTCTTAATAACCAAGACTATGTGCTCTTGGCAGTGAAATGTTGCTAAGAGTTTTCTGCTTCTTTTTCAGGGTGCCCCAGGCCAACCACAAGACTTGGGGAGGAATTTTTCCATGTGGATGCTTCTTGAAAGAGTCAGATTTACCTTAGATGGTCTTGAATGTAATAAAATTGGTGTTGGCTATGAGGCTTTCAATGGGCAGCCGAACTTCTGCTCCTCACCATTCTGGAGCTGCTTGCATAATCAGTTGTGGAATTTCTGGGAGGTTAGTATACAAACTAGGAGCACCTTTGTTTTTTTAAGTTGCAATTTTTCATCCTTCTTTAATGATTTCTTGTTTCTCTATACACACACACACCCCCACACACAAACATAGATGCATATATGTGTGTGTGTGCACATTATATAGTGATGTTTTTGTTTAAATATATAGTATGTTTTAAAAAATCTGTTTTTCGGTCCCATGAGTAGCTTCTTCTTCTTCTTCTTTTTAAGTTATTGAACAATTCATTTCTTGTGGTATCCAAAAAAATAATAATTGTAAAGTGTGCTTATAGTTTTCAAGAGCATAATCTAGTTGAGCATCCGATAAGATGATTTGATTTGGCTTTTTTAAACTAACCATTATAGTTCTCTTAGTTCTTTTAACATTGGACTGCAGGAGGAAGTGCAAAGAACTACTAAATAAAAAAACTAAAAAAAGAAAAAAAAAACACACAAGAAGTTTGGACTCTAGAAGCTAAGGAGGAATGACATTTCCAGTAGAAAATTTTAATTCCCTCTGGTGTGATCTACCTAGATAGTGGACATCAAGATCTAAGAGAGGCTGATTGTTACAGTATCATGATTCATATGAGGTCAAGAACCACTTTTTACCATGGAAGATGAGCACCATTAATCTTCACTTTTTTTTGCGATATTGGATTAATTCATTCACTCATAAATTTTTTAACACTTGAGTTTTAGTTTGTGTTAAACTTTTTAGAAATGCCAGAATCTTGTCCTCTGGAAGGGCGGCCCCAACCCCCTTGGCATGTGAAGCAATAGTCTAGATCTCCTAAGCCCACCACCTACAAAGCTTCCTTAAAAGCAACTGTCATATGGAGGTTGAGGTTTCCTTTCAATGATGCTTATGATATCTGTGGTCATCATGAAAATTCTTTAGAATTCAAAAAAGCTAATCAAATAGCAGATAATGAGAATACCTTATCATATGTAAATTAAAATCTTAAATGAAAAAACAATTTTCCAAGCGAAGAAAATCTGTTCCAAATTATAAAAGATGAAGATGTCCATCTTATGAAAAACATATAGTATTCATTTTAATTCATGCTTATCTCCATGCTTCTCTGATCTCTTATTTGAGAGACTTTTGACTGTTTAATACATGCCTGCTAAACTTGGCATGTAGGATTCTCATAAATGTTTTGAACTGAGAAGACAGTATGTTCTGTCTGACAGGCTGACCAGAATCGAATAAGTAGGAAGCAGTCGCCACTTTATGGTGTGGAAGGACGGTTTGAAAGGATCAATCAGCATCCAGTTAAATTTCAGTTATTATCAATTTTCCATTTGCAAGGATATCCTTTGTTTAAATTTTGAATTATTTGCAACCTTGTGCAGAATGCAGGGACTCATTCATTCTCTATAGGGATCACTGAAGTACTTAATTCTAATCTCTTGATAGAACTAAGTGCTGATGATATAGAGTATGTCTACCAAAGGTTTGTATTCATTTTCATAGAATAGTTTGTTTGGCAAGTGACTTATGTGATTGATTTTCCATTATCTGAGGATATGCTTATAAGTGGTTTGGTGATTTGACTGGTTTAATAGTATCCAAACATAAACTTACAGTTATTGAATGATATTTACATCCTTCACAGACAGATGTAATATTTGTTTGAAATTAATTGATAAGAAACTTGTTTCTTGATTTTATTTTTTGTGGATTTAATGCTCTGTGGTATACAATATTTATGGGTAGGGTTTGGTGCATAATAAATTGACTTTTTTAAATGGAAAATATGGCCTTTCAGAGTGAATTGCTGAAAACGAATTCATATAGTTGATACCCGGTCGTTTGTATTAAGGTTTACTTGTTTTGAGTTTTTGGCTTTTAATTGAATTTGAATTTTGG
Source organism: Malania oleifera (assembly GCF_029873635.1). NCBI lineage: Eukaryota > Viridiplantae > Streptophyta > Magnoliopsida > Santalales > Ximeniaceae > Malania > Malania oleifera. The sequence goes on from NC_080425.1 coordinate 76,590,834, forward strand.
TCCAAAAATTTTGTTGCAACTTGCAAGATGACATTAGAACTATGGCTTACTACCCAGCTTTTTTTTTTTTTTTTCTTTTTAACTTTCTGTAAGTTCTTTCCTTTTTTTTTTTTTTTAATGTCTTTTTACAGCTATAATATATGTATTTCAATCTTTTGGCAGGAGTCCTGGAAAAATCCTAAACATAACTATCCCAAACTTTGAAGCTCTTACTCAAGTTGGGGTTGCTACAATTACAACTGAGAACATTGGTGAAGTTGAAGCATCATACAGCTTAACAGTATTTCTATGAAACCTTTTTCTCTGTGTTTCCTGTCCTGTCATATTATTATAATGTCTCAGTACAATTTTTGTTGAGCCGCGGGGCATGTATAAAAAATAAGGGCCCGTTTATTTTTGGAGAATGGTTTTTATTTTTCATTTTAGTTTTCTAACAAATTACAAGAAACTTAGGTAATTTTTTTCTTTTTTACAGCATTTGTATGAAATAAATGAATAACAATAAACAGTTTTCTCACTATTTACTTGTGAAATTAGTTTTATTTTTCATTTCTAATTTTTCAAATAATTACAAAAATGCCGCCTAGTTTTCCAATTTTCCAAATTTTTATAGAAAAGTTGGAAGACATCTCTTCATTATTTTTCTAAATATTCAATTCTTACTTTGCGTATGAGAGCATGAGATTCAGATCTTGGACTTTAATTTGTGTGAATTATATATAGAATTTCTTCTAAATCCACACAAATCCAAATTCAAGCCCCAAAATCTATGATTCCAAATATTACCTTTTATAAAATTTGAAAAATTGGAAAAAAAATTGTCTTTTGTGATTATTTTAAAACCTAAAAATAATAAATGACAAATTTTTTGTGCATTTAAACAAACTCTTTAGTTTCTACCCTTTTTATAAAAATATTGAAAATTAAAAATAAACTATTTTTTTTTTTTATAATTCTTTGGAAAGCTAAAAATTGGAAAATGGAAAATGTTTTCCAAAATTAAACGGATCGTAACTTTTTTCTATTTCATTGTCGACAGTTGGATTTTGATGCATGTGTTGGTTTAGATTTTGAGAAAGGCCCTACCTTGTCCGTGTCATGGACGTCATAATGCCATTTTTTTTTTTTAATAGTCTATTTTTCTATTGATAATTTTGACCTGTTTTCTATTGTTTTTTTTAATTAATTTTATTATTTTTTTAATCTTGAAATTTTATATTAGTTTTGGCTAATGCAAGGTCTTAATTTGGCCTGAAGAGCATGCAAAGAAAAGAGCAAAAGATAGTAATGGAAAATAGAAAATAAAACATAAATACAAAAGTTTTCTACAATCCACCCATTAGTAGGGTTGGCCTCATAAACAAAGATGATAAGCAAATTGATAAGACCCTATTTTATTGTGGATAAATTAGGGAAATTTAAAGAATGGAAAATAATAAGAGAAATAGGGTTTTATCACTTTGAGGGGATCTTCCTAGCCAAAGGCTATGAATTATATTATTACTTGATTCCTTGGTTGAATGCCAAAAGCCCGTAGGGGTCAGATATATATAGGATAGAGAAACCTATCCTATTAGGACTGTAAAATATCCCCTCGAATCCCTAATTGATTTGGGAATCCTAACAAACATTAAATAATCCTATATTAATTAGAATCCTAATTGATTTGTGAATCCTAAAAAACATTAAATAATACAACATTAAATGGAATTTTAATTGATTTGGGAATCATATTAATTATAAATCCCAATTGATTTGGGAATCCTAATATTCCCACCTCCTTCAAATCAACCTTGTTCTTAAGGCTGAGGATCAATAAACTCCGAGAATCTCTCCACTTTGTAGCTACATGCACAATGGCTAGCATATCTTTGTTAGTCATTCCAATGTGGGATGGAGAAAAAGCCTTATTGGGAAAAGCAATGGGCATCTGTCTTGCATTAAAACTGCACTAAATTGTCATCTCCCGATGCATAAGACTCAATGATGAACTCCTCATTGAAATCTAGCAAGGCAAGAACTAGTGTGGTTAACATTGCATGCTTAAGCTTGATAAAGGCTTGTTCAGCTTCCTTACTCTACTTGAATGCATCCTTTTTCAGTAAAGCGGTCAGTGGAGCGTTAATCGTTCCATAATCCTTGACAAACTTGTGGTAGTAACCAATCAACCCCAAAAAACCTCGCAACATTTTCATTGTTTGTGGAATAGGCTATAGTGTAGGTAAGGTTGAAAAATATCATTCCTGAGACTTTGTAAGGTCGAAGGTGCATTGGTTAACCCAAAAGGCATAACCAAGAACTAGTAACGTTCATTGTGAGTTCTACACAGTCTTTTGAATGTCATCCTCGTGTACTCGAATCTGGTGATAGCCTGATCTCAAGTTGAGTTTGGTGAACTGCTGGGCACCTCCCAACTCATCTAACAATAGAGGAATGCAGTGATCATTCGCCAAGGTGACAATCCCTGTGGCTCCACATCTCCATGCGATGGCTTGAAATTGTAGTGACATTACCACAATGTTTGCCTTTAAGAGTCACTATTTGTCCATTCATGGTGAACTTCATAACCAATTTAGAAAAATTCCAAGCTATATCACCTAAAGTCCTTAACCGTTTGATACCCAAAACTACTTCATAGGCTTCCTGTAGCAGCAAAAAGAAATCAACAGATAACACATGATTTTGCATAGTAAGTTTAACCTTCGGATACTTGCTTTGACATGTCAAGGTCCTTTCATCTGCAACCTTCACATCAAACTTTTGACATTGCTCCACATGTAGACTAGTTGTTTAGCAATTTTAGTGTCCATGAAATTATTAGTGCTATCTGTATCAATTAAGATAGTAACAGGTTAGCGTTTTAGGAAGCCACTAATTTTCATGGTTTGAGGATTAACTTAACCAACTAAAGCATGAACTGAAGAAGTGATAAATTCATCATTATCATTAGATTTCATGCCTACATTATCTGAATAAGGGGGTCATCGTCAACCTCTTCTAGCTCCTCTAATGGTTCAATCATCAAGAGATACCCTTTTTTGCAATGCTGCCCTCTATACTATTTTTCATCACAATGCCAACATAGTCCTTTTGTCATTCTCTCTTTAAGTTCTTCTTGAGTCAATCACTTAGTAGGGGGATTCTGAGGAAAAATGGTGTGATAGTGCTGTTGTCATTCTGCTTGCTAATGGTCTTGTTACAGTGACGTAGTTCTTCTCCCAACTTTTCTTCTTCTACCTATGCAAAGTAAATTGGAAGTGTCATAGTTCGTGGCTGATGCACTTTGAGCTCACACTGAATCTAGGTAGGAGACCTTTAGTAAAAGTACTGACAAGTTGGCTTTCATTCCAATCTTTAGTCCTGTTTGATAGCTGCTCAAATTGTGTTTGATACTCCAAGACAATGCTAGTTTGGCATATTTTAGCAAGCTCTCCATCAAATTCTTATATCCAGTGGGCCCAAATCGGACAAGTAATCCAAAAACAAATTCTGCACTATGAAGGCATTCCATAATGAGCTTCAAACCAATCATACCATTGAATAGTATCACCTTCCAGACTAATAAAGGCAATCTCAACTTTAGATATTTCTGGAGTGCGGTAAAAGCGAAATTATTTTTCAACCCTAGAAATCCAATCACTAGGGTCATCACTGTCCTATTGAGGAAATTGCACCTTCATACGAGAAGGACCATGATCACGCACTCCTTGTTAACCTCCTTCACAAATGTACAGCTGCTCCCCACGATTAGCTGATGTAGAGACATCATCTTCTCTCTCTTTATGGGAAGGTGTATTGAGTAGTTTAGAGAGCAATGCCTGGATCTCTTCAAATTGAGACTTAAACATATTGCTAAGTTCAGCCTTTAGCCTAGCTTCCATTTGGGACTGTTGCTGAATTTTCTGAGGCCATTGCATATGAGTGAAGATCATGAATTCCAAGATCTTGCTTTTGTTGGCGGGTGAAATGACATCCACAAGAATGCCGACTTTGATACCAAATGATAAGACCCTGGGTTTTATCGTGGAGAAATTAGGGAGATTTAAAGAATGGAAAATAATAAGAGAAATAGGGTTTGATCACTTTGAGGGGATCTACCTCCAAATAGTCAAAGACTATGAATTATGTTATTGCTTCATTGCTTGCTCGAATGCTAAAAGCCCCATAGGGGTCACATTTATGTAGGGTAGAGTAACTTACTCTTATTAGGACTGTAATATATCCCCTTGAATCCTAATTGATTTGGGAATTGTAACAAACATTAAATGATCCTATATTAATTAGAATCCTAATTGATTTGTGAATCCTAACAAACATTAAATAATCCTACATTAAATAGAATCCTAATTGATTTGGGAATCATATTAATTAGAAATCCCAATTGATTTGGGAATCTTAACATAAGCTCCTATAGTGATGGAGAATAGGGATCAGACTAACTCTATGCATGTGCAAGTAACACGTGAAGCAATCTTAAAGGGAGTTGGAAGACAAAAAACAGAAGGCGCAGGTAGCAAGTGACTCTAATGTCACTTGTGGACAACGTAGAAGCATTACTTTTGGTAAATCGGAAAGAATAATAAGCAGAAAAATTATGAATTATATTGTAAGTCCTTAGACAAAAATGTCTAGTAGTAGTAATTTTTTTATGGATTAAAATCAATTAAATCCAATAATTTTTTGTCAGTTATAAATTAGTCCATTTATTTGAATTCGGTGGGAAAAGACCTACTAACTGTTACGATTAACTGAATCAACCACTCTATCAAAATTTTGTAAAAAATAATGGGTTAAAGTCATAAAAACCCACTTAACTTTTTTTCTTTTACAATTCAATCCATTAATTTTAATTCAAGAATTAAGTATCAATTAGTACAAATAGACTCAGTTTATTTTACCATTGAGTTAATTTTATTGTATTTCAATAAGTCCAAATATACTTAGTTTATTTTGCTGCTGAGTTAATTTTATTGTATTTATAATTATAAATAGGCTCTTTTTATAATTTTATCTTTTTTGGGTTGTTATACAGCAGTAATGGTGTTGTTATAGGGGTGTTTTGGGCATTCAAAAACCAGACCAAGTATTAGAAAATGGGCAGGAGTTGAAGGGTATTTTAGTTTGATTAAGCCTATTAAGAATTTTAATATTTAGATGTTTTTTCTGTTGTTGCAGAATCTTCATAGTCTTTTTTTCAAATCCCCAGAAAGAAGGATGTCAGATAACATATTATGTGTAATTTAAAAAAATATGTATTATATGTAATATTTTATCTATACATGAATAACATGTGTTGAATAATTGGGTGAAATGGAAGACCCAAACTCAATGATAGGTCTCTCACTCTATTTATAATATATGTAAATTACAAAAAGAATGACCATAATACCCTTACTAACTCACTTATTACTAACAAAACTCTCACACATAATAATAATAATAATAATAATAATACTAAATGACTAAATAACCATCAACACTCCCCCTCAAGCTAGAGCATATATATCATTTGCTTCTAGCTTGTTACAAATGAATTTCACATGAGCACCTCCCAAGGCTTTAGTGAACAAATCAGCAAGCTGAAACTCAAATTTCACATGAGTGGTTGCAATGAGCTTCTGTACAAGTTTCTCTTGTATAAAGTGGCAATCAACTTCAATGTGCTTTGTCCGCTTATGGAAGATCGGGTTAGAGGCAATATGAATAGCAGCTCGATTATCAAACATCAACTCCATAGGCTGAGAATGTGGAAAACCTAGTTCTTTCAACATGTTCTCCAACCAAACAAGTTCACATGTAGTGTGTGCCATAGCCCTATACTCAGACTTAGCACTTGACCTGGCCACACACTTTGTTTCTTACTTTTCCAAGAAACCAAATTACCACAAAAAAGATACAATACATGGTTGTGGATCTTCTATTAGAAGGTAATCCGGCTTAATCTACATCAGTATATCCCTAAATATTAGTGTGACCTTGATCTTGATTTTAGAGACCTCTCCTAGGTGCACTTTTAAGATATCTCAAGATGCAAATTACTGCATCCCAGTGACTTGTTCTCAAAAAATCAAGAAACTAACTCACAACACTTGTTGCGAAAGATATATATGGCCGAGTGACTGAGATTATTCAATTTTCCAACAAGCCTCTGATATTGTCCTAGGTTGGGTAGCAAATCACCCATATCTAGCACTAGCTTGTTATTAGAATCCATAGATGAATCAACAGGTTTGGATCCCAACAGTCTAGTCTCATCTAAAGGATCAAGAGCATACTTCCTCTGTGACAAGAAGATCCCGGTACAGGATCTCAATACTTCTATACCCAAGAATAGACTTGGAAAAATGGATAAAAATTTGTTAATCCGAACCAAATCCAACTTGCTTAAACCGATTCATAACTGATTCGCACATTAAATGAGTTGAATATGGTTTATACTTTTTTTATTTGCCTCTAATTGAGTTGGTTGGCGAATTTAGGATTTTATCTTATGGATATCTGCCTATCCCTTAACAACTAATGTTTAAATTGATTGATAATCCCATATGCCCATGCTTATTAGGCATCGATTCAATTAGTATAAGTTTTATTGGCTAAATAATAGTCCCACACTCCAAACTCTTGCATTCTTGTATGCACCTCTGGGTCTGCCTATGCCCACATTCAAACTCAAGTCTAAATACTTAATTTTCTCATGATCAAAACAAAAGCCTATAAATTCATGGTCTAAAAAAATTTATAATTTGTAATTAGTCATTAAATGTTTAAAAATTACCAAATTATAAAATTAAAAAATAACTTTAGTTATTATGTTTTAAAATAAATTGTTTATCGGATGGGAAAAAAATTATATTAGGGATGGAAATGATGGATTATCCACCATCCGCCATTGATTATCCAATTCGAACCGCTATAAATACGCAGCTTAGATGAGTAGAATATAGATTGTAATATCATCACCTAAATGAGTAGAATATAGATTGTAATATCATCACCCGATAATCTGCCTAATCTGCCATAGATTATCCAATTTAATCCGCCACGGATTATTTGACTCAATCCGCTTTAACAAGTCTACACAAGAAGTACTTCAATGGTCTCAAATCCTGTCTGAAACTTAGTTTGCAGGAAATGCTTTAAGCTTTGAATACCTTGATCATCATCACCAGTAATCACAATATCATATACATGCATAATAAGTAAAATCCTTTTGAGTGGAGTACGACGATAAAATATAGAGTGATCTACTGCACACTGTTGAAGGCCAAATTCAAGTACTACAGCACTGAAGCGACCAAACCATGCCCTCGGAGACTGTTTTAAACCATATAGTGACTTCTTGAGCCAACACACTAAGCCTGACTTCTCTTGAGCAACAAACCAAGGTGATTGTTCCATATAGATCTCCTCCTAAAGATCACCATGTAGGAAAGCATTCTTCATGTCTAATTTGTGTAAAGGCTAGTGATAGGTGGTGGCTAAGGAGATGAACAAACGTACTAAGGCAAGTTCTGCTACAGGGGAGAACGTGTCTAAATAGTCTAAGCCATACACTTGAGTATATCCCTTAGAAGTAAGGTGGACTTTGGATCGAGCTAAGGAACCATCTGGATTAACCTTCACAATATACACCCAATGACAACCAACCATGCACTTATCAGAAGGAAGAATTACCAAGTCCCAAGTATCATTATCTTGTAAAGCATCCATCTCTTTTATCATTCCTCCACCAGAATGGGAGAAAGCTTCAAAAATAGGCTTGGGAAGAGCAATAGGAGGTAGGGTACTAACAAAATAGTAGTATGAGGGTAACAAGAAATCATAAGAAACAAAATTAGAGATTGGATGTTGGGTACATGTGCGTTTACCTTTTCAAACAGCAATAGGAGGATCAACCACTTAGGTAAGAGGATCATCTGACGAGGAAACTAGAGGCGTAAAAGTGGAAGCTAGAGGAGGCTCTCCTCCCTTGAGTCGTCGTATGTACACTTGTAGATTGGGATCCAAGCGATGAGAAGGACTCAAACTGGTTGAAGATGCAGGAGGACTAGACGAGAGAAATAAGTTAGGATCAAGAATGCTAGGTAGAGGAAAAGACTCATCAAGGTTGACAAAACTCAAGGAATCAGAATAGTATGGTGCAAACTCAAAAAAGGTGACATCAGCAGAGACAAAGAATCAATGTAAAGTGGGACTGTAACATCGATATCCTTTTTGAATATAGGAATAACTCAGAAAAATACATTTCATAGCACGAGGTTCCAATTTATCCCTTCTTAGATTTAACTGATGAACAAAGGGCACACAATCAAATATATGAGGAGAAAGGGAGAACAAAGGAGCCTCGGGGAAGATAATTGAATATGGGATTTTACCACCAAGGACAAAAGATGGCATTTTATTGATGAGGGAGCAAGCAGTGAGGACAGCATCTCTCCAAAAAACTTTGGGGACATTCATTTGATACAAAAGGGTTTGAGTGACTTCAAGAATATGTCTATTTTTTCTCTCCGCAACTCCATATTTTTGTGGAGTGTGGACACAAGATGATTGATGGATCATGACAGAGTTTGTCATATAGGTAATGAATTGAGTGTTGAAGTACTCTTTAGCATCATCACTACGAAGTTTTGGAGTGGCATATGAAACTAAGTTCTTATTTGAGAACAAAAGGCACAAAATATATTAAACAACTCAGAGTGATCTTTCATCAAATACAACCAAGTCATTCTGGAATATTCATCGAAAAAAGTGAAAGCATCGAAACCCCAACTTTGACGTGACACGACTAGGACCCCAAACATTGGAATGGACTAACATAAAAGGGCTGACAACAATTTTATTGCCTCGAGAGGCAAAGGAAACACAATGATGTTTTCCTAATTGACAAGACTCACAATCGAGAGTAGACACGGAACTCAAAGTAGGAACTAGTTGTTTTAACTTGTCCAATGATGGATGACCAAGGTGACAATGGATTTGATGTGGTGTGACAGCAACACTACAGGCTATGGGAGAAGAAAGCGACTCAAAGTAGTAAAGTCCATCAGTCTCATGTCCTGTGCCAATCATCTTCCTTGTCTTCAAATCCTGAATAAAAACAGAATTAGGAAAGAAGGTTACAGATTGATTTAGTGACTTTGTAATTTTACTAACAAACATAAGATTAAAGGGAGATTTAGGAATGTAGAGAACAAAAGAAAGAGAGATGGAGAGAGAAGGATTTACTGTTCCTATGCCCTTAGCAGCAGTATTGGACCCATCAGCAAGGGTAACTCTGAGGTAAATTTGTAGAATAATAGAGAGAAGAAAAGAAGTTGGTGACACCGGTCATATGGTCAGTAGCAGCAGAGTCGATAACCTAGGGACTAGTGGGAGAGATACCAGACGACATACAGACGGTATGGTTACTTTTCTGAGCAAAAGATGCATTGTGATGAGATGCTTGTTGGGATGACTGATACTACAGGAACTTTAAATACTCTTCCTCTGAAACAGCTATAATACACTGTTCACTCAAACAAGCAACTGATGAGGGAGACACATGCTTGGGATTTGAGACCTCCATCCCAACACAACTACAACCTTGATAGAGCAGCAAAAAAAAAACACACAGCGGGCACCATGTTTTTCAAATTCACCGACTCGATCCCAGCATAAACAACCTTCGACAACTGATGCAAACCACAAGCCCACAATGTACCAATCAAAAAACACAGCAAATACCACTTTGAGGCTTGATAAACTCAATAAACATGACAAACAATTTCGAGAAGCACCTAACAACCATTTCTCAGATGTCGTTAATGAGCAACTTAAAAAGGTAAGATCTTTGAACAAGAAACATCATGAAAAACTTCAATAATATGTCTATAGAGGGATCAAGACCTGCTGTAAGAATTCAGGTCAGAAACATGCCTGAAATTTGCTCCACACACCGGCGCATGAGGTCGTCCCTGGCAGCCTTTGACCAGCGCTTGAGGGCGCGTGGGGAAGCTGCTGGAGATGCGAATTCAGTAGGGAGCAGATCGGTAGTGTCTGTGGGTGACTATGGTATTTTTCTTGAAAAATATATTGTAGATCTTGTGTTCCTGAACTGGCAGTGTCGCCCAGGAATTTTCCTGCAACTTCTCTGGCTTCCGGCAGCTGCTGGCCTTTTTTTAGGGCTATAGTGTTGCTGGAAATTCTTCTACAATGGTAGACATGTAGCAGATTTAGGGTTTTGGGCTTTCAGTTTGATGATGGCTGTGATAATTAGGGTTTAGGTCTCAAAATCTTGCTCTGATACCATGTTGAATAATTGGGTGAAATGGAAGACCCAAACTCAATGATAGGTCTCTCCCTCTATTTATAATAGCATGAACAAGAAACAAATGCAATTTTGAAGAAAATTTAGCAATTCTATGATTCAATGTAGCTGTTTGTTGGGGGCAACCCTTGACACAATTGTGAGGGTCTTACACTCAAAACTTGGGGGCATAGGTTTGAATCACAAAAGTAGCATCTCCAAATTTGGAGGTCAGACTGCTAGCTGCATACATTGTGCCCTCCACAGACCTGGATATGGTATGGGAACCTTGTGCGCTCAGTGTTACATTTTTACATAGCTGTTTTTTATTGATGTCATAGTGTATACCTATTGCTGTAATGAACTGTTTATTGCAAAATGCCTTTGACCATTTTTTTGTCTTGCAGTTTAATTGCTTGAGTGGTGTCACACTTATGGAGGTACTAATTATTTGAGAAAATTTCCATCTGCTTTCTATGCACACAACTGTCTTGGAATCTTGGTTATAAATTCATGCAAGCCTTTATTGTTATGAAAGTTTTTATGGTTTCAGGAGCAATTTTTCATAATGAAACCAAAAGAAATTACAACTCGATCCTTCAAGCTATACCCAACAACAGATCAAGCAACAAAATATGTATGTGCAGGTAAGATTGATGGAAGGTTCGCATTAGCTTATTTAGTTTCTTCCTGGTATGATACATAAAATTTAAAAGAATATTAAATCTCAGTCTAAATATTCTTATGCTTTAATATGCAGCTATACTAAAGGACTCTGATTTTAATGAAGTTGACAGAGCTGAGTGCCAATTCACTACTACAGCTACTATTCTTGACAATGGAACCCAGGTTTGCCTGTAGTTTCAGAGAAACTTTTTATGCCGCATATTTGTAGGAGATAGAAATTCTATGCGAAAAAAATGTGCAAAATTCACTCTGTAGTTGAGAAAATTAATCACTTTCATTTTTTTTTCCCCGCCTTAATTGCAGCCAACAAGTGTTTATGTGTTTCTCTGAAATATTGTAACCATTCGGTCTTTGTGATTGGAGTATTTCTCATTTCTTATTGCAGATTGGTCCTTTTCAACCACCAAAGTCGACTATAAATGGTTTCTTTGAGTCTATTGAAACTATATGGAACAACTTTTGGGATGATCTGATAGACTTCATCACTGGAAAGACATGCAGGTATTGCTTTAGAAAGGAACCTAGATATGGAAATATTCAGAATCATGTCTCTGAATGAAAATTTGCATGTTTTTTCAAGCTTTAATTGTTCATATTGATGAGGTTGGTAATGAAGGATTTAGTGGTTGGGATAATTTTTTTTATTGATTTCAATCTTAAGAAAGGCACTCCATTTTCTAAGAGTTGATACCTCTAGAACTGTTTCGTAGTCCTGTGCCATAATCATGCTTACAGTAGGAATTTCATCAGGTGAGAAGGAGTTCTCATGTCAGGAATGAGAGATCATGTCTTACACAAGCAATATAAGTAGTAAAGAGGGCCCAAAAAGGAGAACTAGACAATCCTTAAGAAGCTCAAGTGTGGAGGGTGGTGGTGAGCAGGGGCAGAGCTAGGACCTTTGATCAGTGGGTGCCACCATTTTTGTATTAGATTATTTTAAGCTATTAAAAGTTCAAAAGCCTCCATTTACAATAAGGCACTACTTTAAACATTAACTTTATTGTAATCTGAGAGAAACTACAATGAAAATTGAGATAGACTTGGTTTTACACAACCATTTTAAAACAAATAATTTTAGAGTTGCCTTCAATTGATTTTAAGCTTTGGCATTGTATATTTAATCCATAGTTACCATAAAATTCTAGCGCCCTAGTGAACCACGTATGGCTACAAACATTCTGAAATGTGGTACATTTTCGTTCTAGAGCAATAAATCTGACAATCCTAAGTTTTATTTCAATATTTCTTACATAAGATATTTTTATTAGTTAAAGGGAAGAATTATCACATTATAATTCCATCCTAATTCATTATTTATCCATTTCACAAAAGAAAATCTCTTTTAGATTTTGAAAAACACTTTAATATCCTCCCCAAAATACAAGTGCATATTCTTCACCAATATATCCATATATGTATACCCCTTACTTTCCACATTCTAAAGCATGTGTCATATTACAATCCCATTCATGTTCCTTGAATCATAACAATTTGCATTGTAGGTAACATTTTTGGTTCCTTTTTTACAAAATATATCTTTTTCAATAGATTTCATACTTAAGCAATCAATTTCCAGAGAATATCATATACAATTAATTATGCAGTTAATATTACAAAAAACTGTTATTGTAAAATTTTTCTTGAAGAATTTGGATCACTCACGACTTTGATCAGCTGCCAAGAATGAAAGGAAAACAACTTAGAGGACCAGGGGTGTGCCCCGCGGGACTGCTCTAATGCCTAAGTCCGGGAATATGGAAGGATTATGCGATTGCAATAGTAAAGGAGTGAATGAAAATGAGATCAGGTGTCTTACCTTCCTTAGGGAGTCGGCATTCGAGATACCTACTTATTGATTTCCCTACCAATGGATATTTATTTAGATTGTAAGGGTTACATTTTGGCTATGGATATGTTACTAGGGAATAAAAAGTAGTGTGCTAATTGCTAACCCCTTGTTTAATTAATGGACGTTACCTCTTTTCTATTGATCTCTTGATGCTTTTTTTTTTTGGGTCTTAATAAGTGAATGCCGAGTTTAACATTGGGGTCTGTTTTTGGTTATATCAGTTAACCCCCTACTCTCGAGTCTTAGAGTTACCTTTTTGGCTTGAGAGTATATTGCATTTACTATAAGTCATTTTATTATCATGAGATTTGGATTAAGTCATCGGAAGGGCATCTTTGGGCCTCATAAACAGTGCTCATTAGATGGGCCAATACTCTACCAAGTAGTGTCTGTTTCTTATTGCCTCATGAGCAGTGCTTATGAAATGGGCTTGTAATTTTCCGAGCAGTGCCCATTTCTTGTTGCCTTATAAGCAGTGCTCATGAGATGGGCTTGTACTTTGTTGTGCAGTGACCGTCTTTTGCTGCCTCATGAGCAGTGCTCATCAGATGGACATTTTTGGGCCTCATGAGCAATGCTCATCATATGGGTCAAGTTTTTGTCGAGCAAGGTCAATCTCTTGTTGCCTCATAATCAGTGCTTGTCAGATGGGCATCTTTGGATCTTACATGCAGTGCTCATCAGATGGACTATTTTTTTTCGAGCAGCGTCCGTCTCTCATTGCTTCATAAGTGGTGCTCATCATATGGGCATTTTTGGGTCTCACGAGCAGCACTTATCAGATTGGTCAAATTTTTGCCAAGCAATATCCTCTTGTTCTCCCACGAGCAGTGCTCATCATATGGGTATTTTTGGGTCTTATAAGCGGTGTTCATCAAATGGGCTACTTTTTTACCAAACAATGCCCATTTTCTGGGTAAATTTTTCCTGCATGTTTGCATCTCATGAAGCCTCGTGGTCTATTCCACCTTTTTTTTTCTCTTATAAATAGTCCCTTTCCCCTTCTCTTATTCTCTATACTTGGAAGGAAAGTATTTACTGGAGGTATGTTTCCATACTCCTACCTCAAAGATTTCATTAGCGTCTCTAGTATGTTTCCTCTTCAAATCTGATCTACTTCTTTTTGTGGTGATAAACTCCTCCAAGTTGATATATTTTTGGGGTTGCGCCATTAGTTCTCCAATGTCGGTCGAGGGTTTTTTCCATATAGAAGTCAGAAAGTCATAATGTTGCAGGGCTATTGTCAAGGTGGCCACTGTTATTCCGTGGTCTAGGTTTCTGGCCTCTAGTTTTGCATTGATAAAACGGCACATGAACTCTTTGAACATCTCTTCCTCTCCTTGAACAAGGCTCATCAGGTGGGTCGAAGTCTTCGCCATTTTTAGCTACCGACGAAAGGCCCCACAAATTGCTGCTCCATCTCAAGAAAAGACCCAACCGAGCCAGACTTCAATGTCTGGTACCATGCCCTAGCATTCCCCTTCAAGGCTGCTACAAATGCTCAGCACATAATGACATCAAGTGCACCTTACAATTGCATTAACATTTTTAAGGTGTCGAGGTGGTCTAAGGGATCTGACAACCAATCATATCCTTCTATGTTGAGCATCTTGAATTTACAATTGCCTAACCACATCATGTTTTAGATAATCAATCAAATTCTTAGATTATTGGATATTCAATTAATGATTATATGTTAGGCAGTCTAATTGACTCTAACATAGTAATTTTTTCTCCTTGCCTATGTGACTCTCTTTCACTAACCTATTTTAAAAATAAATAAAATTGACTACTTTACTGCAAATATTTATCATTTTTTTAATTAGAAAACTTTTCATTTTAGTACAAAATCCATATCATCTCTTAAACTGATCTCACATCTATTTCTCTTGTGGGGGCATAATGGAGAACGCTATAAGATTATGTGAAAAAGAAGCATAGTTAAGTATGTTTTTGCTTGAGGTGAGTAAGGGCAATTGCCCACACTCAGCAATGTGTGGTTCCACCAATGGTGGTGAGGGAGTTCAGGTTCCTAGAAGGAATCTAATAGTTAGGAAGATTACACAAGGGGGGAGGGAGAATTGGACAGTAATAGTGTTCTAAAAACCCAAAATGAAAGGAGGATACAGGCATTTATGTAGGGTGTGGTGCCTTCCAATGAAAGTTTGCTAGGTTAGGGTGTTGCAACCAATGAGAAGTAAGATGTTTGTAGGCCCAATTGGATGATAACATGCGATCAGGGTTTGGGAAGCAGGAGGAGACATTATGAGCAACACATGGTAGATGCTTGAGCAGCCTAAGGAGAAGTTAACGTGGCCAAGCCTGGTTAACAAATCCTTATTTGAGCCAAGCACACCAAAACTCTCTAAAACATCCCAGGAGCAAGATAATTGGGGACCATACCACATCCATGACAAATCCCGAGAGGTCATGCATGGTGAGTCCAGCCTCCTATGAAGGTGCAAGCAAGTGATAATCAGAAATTCAATAATACTATATGAATACAAGTCCAATATTGGGGAAAATTCATGATTGGGGCAAAGCTGTAAATTAAAGCATGTACACATCAACTGTATAATGTGGTTGTGCAAGAGCAGATTTGTGCACAAGTGATCCAGCTACATGTGGAATTGGTATAAATTTGTTTTGAACTAATCCTTGGAGTATTTATGAAGGCATGAACCAATTTTATGTGATTGTGAAAGATGATTTTTTTTCCCTTTCCAAATTAGCTTGGCTATGAGCCTATGATTGCTGAGACCCTATGCCTTAACTACAAATGAAACTGATGTATATCACTGGACTAGGAGTCAGAGAAATAGACAAATTTTATATGAAACTGTAAGAAAGGATTTTGAGTTTAGTTTGGTTTGTGATTCCTTAACTAGACACATGATTTAACAGAGGAAATTGTCTTTAGATAAATGGAAAAAGGAAAGTGAGTGGGAATTGAGGGCTTAGTTGAGTGTTCACTCCACACATGTGCATGTTTGGCTGTGTCATGTTTTATGTCCCTGTATTTGGGGAATGCCATAAATTAACAAGTTATAAAATATGTAGTGGTAATGGGATCACCCTATTGTTTCACCTATTAACAGATTGGGGAACAAAAAAGGTGGAAGAAGATGGTTTTGAGAAACTCTTAATTGAAGGAGTTAGTACTTAGGCCTTATGATCTCTACACTTTCATAGCACTGATAACTCTAGTTTCTAGCTTCATATATATCTAGTTCTATGGAAAATGATAGGAGACCATATAAACACAAAGCCATGTATTGTTACAATTGTTCATCTACTTATTTGTAATTTGACCAGTGTGACTCTGCTACAGACTTGAAGCATGTTTGTAGTCTTCATGTCTGAAGCACCTTTCATATTCGTGGACATGTGACTCACATGTCTGAAGCACCATTTGCATTATCCAGTAATGTATCTTTTATATTTTAATGATTAGATATTCAGCGATGCATATCTATAAATCAAGGTAAATCAGATAAAAAGTAGTCCATATTATTTTAGCAGTTTAGATACAAATTATTCCCCATGCATTCATATCATGTGCTTACTTTTTAAGTCTCGTAGGCTAAATTTTTTTCAATCGTTAGATTCTTTACAAGAAAAAGTTGTGCTTCTGCGTCTTAGATTTCAATGTTTTTCCTTCTGCAGAAGTAAATGCTCAGGTTTTTTTGACTTCAGCTGCCATATGCAGTATATATGCATGAGCTGGATAGTGATGTTTGGCCTACTTTTGGCTCTATTCCCAACAGGTAATCTACCTTTTGCTTGGAAATTTGATGACAAGAATCATTGATTTAGAGTGAGCAATAAGTGAATGTATACAATTTTTTTTTAATTTCAGTGATTGTGTTACTCTGGCTTTTACATCAAAAAGGACTCTTTGATCCTCTTTACGACTGGTGGGAAGATCATTTTTCAGATGAAGGAAGAAGAATTCTAATTGCCCAGAAGCATAGAATTGATGTTGACCGCCCACATATTTATGTCAAAAAACATCACAAGCAGGAAGCAAGGCATAAGCATGAAGCTCGAAATAAGCAAAGAAGAATTCATCATGAGCACAGGCATAACCGCTCAGAAGGGGATAGTGATTATTATTATCGTCTTCACCATGTTCACAAAGACAAGCAGAAACACAGGAGAAGCAAGAATTCAAGTATTCTGCAACAAGACTACTTGGATTGGGAGGAGAGCAATGTTGGGCATCACAGACGCAGAAAAGAAAGGCAGAATTTGAAAGGACAACCCAAACCGATCCTTAATAGTGAAGGTGAAGAGAGACAGCACAAATTAAACAAGCATAAACGTGAGCTGCATCCTAAACAGAGACAATAGTGGGAGTAGCATTGATATTATTGCCATCACTGCGTATCATACCTCATTCATTTCAAAGAAAATTTCTTTGTAGTTGTATTTTTTGAACTTTCAAAGAAAAAGCATTGGTTAGATGGCGATGAAGCAATGCAGAACTTTTAACAACAGTTTAGCTGATTTGCACAAAAGGGATGACAATGAAAACATTTACACTGTTAACATATGTAATTAAGTACACTGTGTTTTACTCTTCTTTCTTCCACAGTTGTATGTTGAGAGAACATGAACTTTAAAGGACGAAACTTTGTACGTGACCAGAGCAAACAATTTGTAGCTCACTCTTGGTTTGGAAAAAACTGGTGTAATTACCTTCCACATTTCAAGATTACTAGACTGTTGCCATTTGCAGCTTGAGAACAGAGATGTTTAGTGAAATGCCAACTTGTAATTGCTTGGTATTGCTCTTCTAGCCTTCCAAATGATTTGCTATTTATATAGAGTTAATTGTTTCCTGTTTTCCTATGTTTTTATCCATGATCTGTATATGAAAACCATTTGGAAATTGTAGACCAGGAGTTCTGATAATATCTCCCCCTTTGATTGTTAACCACCTGCAGTTCAGAAATCAGTTAGTCTCTCTATCTCTCTCTCTCTTTCTCACCACACACACACATACACGCACACACGCAGAGACGCCCACACCCGCCAACGCACCCACACACATATTGTAGGATGCTCCTTACCTGTACTTAGTGACCAGGCAATGGAGAAAGACAGCCATCTGCATCTTGGTAAATTCCGTTCCAACGCAAAATCTCATACCACCACCAAAAGCCATGAAATGTTTGGACGCGCCATTTAATTCCACTCCCTGTATGTCATGCATTTTTTAAATATAATTTGAGATTTTAGGAGAAAGTTCAATGCTCTGTTTGGTTGGGGGTAGATATTTTTTTAGAAATTAATTTCCAATTTTCCTTTGTTTGGTACCACATTTAAAGATGGAAAAAAAGAAAAATCTATCTATAAGTAGAAATCAACTGCCCCAAAGAAAAGAAAAAAGCAATTTTGTCTCCAAACAAACAAGGAAAATATAAGGAAAGATACATTTTTCTTTTCTTGAAAAACACTTCCTGTTTTCTGTTGAAAAGGATTTTCCACCCGACCAAATGGAGCCACCTTTAAAGTAAAAGCCTAAGCTCAATGTTTTAATTGCAGTTATCAGCATGCAGGCAAGAAGCACAAGATATTCTCAGGTGCTCAACCCACCTCCCATCTCCATGGATTAAAAACAAGGGGTTCTTCATATTTTACTGGATTCAAGTGTACAGCTGGAGGACACACCATGACTGCCCAACCTGCTGGAATGGTATATCCTGCATCCATATCAATTTGTGGAGTATATCCGTATGTGTGTAATGTTTTCCCAGCATAAATAAATCTGGAGTAATCAACTGGAAAGAAGACATATTTAGCAATTTTGGTCATTCCATACCCTTAAACTGGATTTCTCTCAGTGCTTTTCTGAAAATTCCTGGAACTATATTTGCCAGCCTTACTGTCTCATTGATGAACTGCTAGTTGAATTGGTCATCTGGTTAGAATGATTTGTCCTTTTTTCTCATAAAGTTCACAAGGGAAGAATTAGACTACTAGACCCACCTGAAATGTAAATGTCATTGATTTGTACTCTTTCCATGTGAGTCCTGAATCCACATTTTGCCGCTTTCTTATAATTGCTTCATGCTCTTCCTGATGGCCAGGGGTGGGGGAGTGGAGACATTAGCTCTGGAAATAATAAAAGTTTTGAAAGAGAGATGATGAGGTAAATTTTTATTTTCACCAACCATTAATTCCTTCAGCACTAAAGGATGGTCTGAAAGGAACTTGATAGCCAGAGTTAGAGCTAGGGAGGTTGTCTCAAAGCTAGCAAACAGAAGCACAAACATTAAATCCAGAGCAATTGCTTCTGTGAGAATTGTTCCCTCTTTCTCAAGTTCTTCAAGTACATAATCGAAAAAATCTAGCTGGCGCTTCCTGGGCATTGTGCATCTCTCTTCTAGTATGTTCTTCAGCATCCGCATTGCCTTCTTTCTTCCCTGGACAAATTCAGGAGAGTCAAGACCAGGATTGGGAAAATTAAAAAAATACTTCCAGTTTTGTGGGGTATTTAGGTGTCTCATTCTAGGGAAATCAAAGTTTTATGAGCTAATTTATTTGCATTTACCAGTGTTTTGAGTAAGGAAATGAAGTCAGGGCATAGATTATTTTTGCTGAGTACTGTTTTGGTTGGAGGAGTAATGGAGAGAGGAAAGACTACATTTCGAATGATTGAGATTGGTAAGTTGGTTCTACATCTAATTTACCTGTAGACATTTGTGGTAAGCTGTTCCAGGAATGTCCAGGGGGAAGGAGATTAATCCCCGTATGAAAGCAACAAAGTTCTCCCTTAGATTCTCTGAGGAGTTTTCTGGATCATAACTGATCAGTTTCTTTGCAGTCAGATCAAATATCATCTGCAAAAACCATATTATACATATTATCAGACTCCACACCTGAAAATTTTTTGTATAATGAAATCACCAATTAAGCCAAAAAACAAGTTAGCCTGAATTTACACTGGCAGTCGCCTCCTTTAATTCAACAGTGTCTTCACATGACCATTGATGTAAATTTCTACATGCCACTTGCTCAACTTCAGGAAGTAGCTTTTTCAAGGCTTCAACACCAAAGAGATTCAGTACCATGTTCTTTAGGTACTTGTACATGAACCCATGTAAGGAACCAACATTTTGTCGTCCAAAGATTTCTGTGAAGGTATCTGGATACCAGCTCTGAAACAACTTCCCTTCTTGTTGGAAGATAAAATGATTAAGATCCGGGTCAGTCGATATCACAACTGGCCGTCCCACTAAATTTGTTCTAAATATTGGCCCATATCTGAGAATTGACAGCAGAGGAATATATATGTTAAGAAGAAGAATAAGATTGTTGAACACTTAAAGAAGAAAGGTTGATGGGTTAACATTAATTTTGTTACCTTTTCATTCTCTCTTTGATGAAGGGAGAAATATCGGAGGAAGTGTTAGGAGCAAAAAACTGAAGGGACTCGCCAAGAAGAGGGAATCCCATTGAACCTGGTGGGAGTTTTCCATTGCATCTGGGATTCCTCCAGCTGTATACCCAATGTGAGATGCTTATAAAAACCAAAACACCAACACAGAACGCCCACATTTTACTTAAAATATGAGGGCAATCTTGAGGGGGGACGTACTTGCTGAGTTGAAGGAAGAACTAGTGTATTGATTTCTGAAAATGGCCAGGTTTAAGAGAATAGGAAATGGACAGGTTAAGATTAGAAGAAGTGAGGAGTTGAGGTGGAAAGGTGTGACAACAAGGAGAGGAAGCGAACGCTGGCATGTGTATCAGCACCCATGAGGAGAAACTACTTAAATAGGCAGCCCATATTAGCTTACAACTAGTTTGAAAAAATAATATTAATAACTTGGCTCCTCTCTCTCTCTCTCTCCCTCTGTTTTTGTGAAGTTGGCTTGCTCAAGGAGCTGTACAAGTAGTTGGAGAAAGAATAGAGTAATTGAAAAATGGAATAATTTAGAATACTTTTGTCTACGGACCACTCCTTATCCCTTGTCAATGCACGGCATACTTAAAAATCTGTGAGAGCCTAGCATGACGAGAAACTTGCAGGATGGTTCATCTCTCTCTCTCTCTCTCTCTCCTCTGTGTGTGTGTTGATGCATTATGCTAGATACTGTAGTACATAGAACACGAAGCTGAAGAAGCACGAGGCTGAAATGAGGCATTTTTTTAAGGAGGATGAGCAGAAAGAAACAGAGTTAACTCTTCCCTAGTTTTGAGAGAAAGAGGTTCAAAAAATCTGTCTGACCAGAACAGTGTCACAAAATTAATCTAGAATTTGTGTATCATTTAATAGTAGTAGCTAGAATCTAATGGGGTTTCACCAACTTCCTAAGATCTCCCTCCCCAATATCTTTGCTAAATTCTACAGTATCCCTGTGATGTTGATGCAATGAGACATGATGACACAAATGTCCTCCTATATAAATATATATAATTGCCCTTCTTTCTCTCTTAGACCTAATATTAGATCTTTTCCTAGATATTCTTTGGGTGTAAACATAATCTCTTCCCAATCCTAGTGACTACATCACTGGTGAATTGTGCTTTTCAGATGTGGTGTTCTAGATATGCATGCAACTACTGTATTTGTTTCTTGATCCTTTGGCTTATTTATTAATAGTTGTTGATTTTCCCTCTTCCAGCTGCCAGAATATGTATGCTAAGCTAAGCTAGTTGGTGATAAGGTTAACCCTTTTTTCGCACATAGAGCACCGCTCCGGTCCATTGAGCCACGGACTTGAACCCTGCAGGCAACTGCTACTTTTATTTTTTTACAAAGGTGGCTCACTGTGTAACCACTGTTAACTTGGGATTAAGCACATAGCTTTTGGCACTTTCATATTATTAGAATATGTGGAGAACTTCCATGCATGCATAGAGTTCAGAAATGGAATTTGGAGGGACAAAACATGAACATGGGGATCATAAATCTTTTGTCTGTAGCCATGGGGGCTTTGTGAATGTGATTCCTTCAACATTTGGCATATGAATGCATTCAAAATTAAAGCTAATCTGCTATTCTAAAGCTCTAAAGATGAATAAGTTGCTAATGGGTACATTCAAGAGCCACCTATATACAGTTTCTTTCTTTGATAGATTTTCAAATGCTCGGGTTTTTTCTTTTCTTTTCTTTCCTTTTCTTTTTTGGCTATGCAGCAAATAGGTGTCTCTTTTTTTTTTTCTTTTTACAGGAAAATTGATCTGGTTGAAAGGATGACACGGATTGCTTAACTGCTTGGCAAGGGTGTTGTGTGAAAAGGTCTCCTTTGGGGGATGCACAAACAATGACAGCTCAATGTGCTCTTATTCTGAAACCCTATAAAATAAATTATACAATACAATATGCAGTCCTGTTTTCTGACCTTTCAAAGCTACCTTTTATTAAACAAAAAATATTGCAAGAAGAATGCCCATGACCGGTTACAGGTCCTACCTGTCCTCATTGTTACTATGGCACAAATCTAATTGCGTATGGCCCACATGTACAATGAATGATTCACATCATGAATCTATTGATGTTGAAATATTGATTTGGACCAACTCCATATTGAAAAAAATTTGATATTTGAATTTATATTGGACTTAGATAAAATATAATATAAAATTATATTAAAATTTATCTAAATCTACGTAAGTCATCGAATAACTAGTTATGAGTTCTTTGTTTTTGTTGAACAACCAAATAACAACAAAACCAATCCTTAAGTCTCCCGATGTGGGATCAGTTATATGAATCTTTTTTTAAAAATATCGATTATTTCAAAAACTTGTTTGTGTTTTATTCCATCCAACATAAAAAATTGGAAAATAATATAAATTCTTTATCTATTCGTGTGACTAATTCATAAAAATTTTGCACTATTATTTATTTTATGATTGTAATGAATCATTTGGTGAAATTATTTAATCACTTCTAAGCAGATATTTCATAAATCAAACGTAAATTTAAGGACATATTTTTCCCAACTATTTTTAACGTTGGTATAAAAATAACATTATTATTATTATTATTATTAAGCAAATGTTATGCTAAGTTGGGATTACTTGATAAAAAGTAGTTAAGAAACTTCTAACATTGAACTACTGGCTTGTAAACCTTATTATTGTTGTTGTCATTATTTAATACGGCACTCTCACAATAATCGAAGGGAGGAGGTCCAAGTGTAAAGACGTAAAAATTCACTAATTATACGTAGAAAATATTATATTTAATGCTTAAGATGTATTACCATTAATAATAATAATAATAATAATAATAATCAAGTCCCAAGTCCTTGGGTTTTTAAAAAGTTTATAATTTAATGATGAAAGGTCTTCATGAAGTCCAATTAGGCAATTAATTACACAGATGTCTACCCCTTCTCCTCTTTATTGTTAAGGCCTGTTGACTTCTTCTGGTTGCAATGCACGTAAATCCCTTTGAAAAAATAAATACTAAAACTCTCTCTCTCTCTCTCTCTCTCTCTCTCTCTCTCTCTCTCTCTCTGCATCAAGTGGATATTATATAGTAGAGGTGTGCCTGGTGCCACGTTCACATATTCTCTGCTGTTGATTTTTATATACATGCACACACACATAATATAGACAATAATATAAAGTGACTGATTAAACTTTCCATAACTAGTGAAATTGCACAATAGAAACATTACTACTTTGGCATTAATTAGATATAGATAACTTATTCTTTGCAAATTGACACATGTAGAATATTGAGTGACATGAAAAACCTTCACCAATCTTTAAAAATACCTTAAATATAGATTTGTATTGAATTTATATGAGATGTAATATAAAATTATTTAGCACTTTGTTTAAATTCACTTAAATGCAAATCCAGAATCTCAAATTCATGCTTCTAAATGCAACATTAATATCTTTCATACGCAAGATCACTTTTGAATTTTTATTTTTTATTTTTTGGTAGAAAAAAGGCAATCGGCAAGTTAATTTGCTAGTTAGAATATAACAAAAAGATGGACAAGCAAAAAATGAATATGTGGTTGCTTGTGGTTTTGAAGATGAAATACGCTACATCTAGGCGAGTCGGAGTATAAGATGAAACTTGAAAGTGCCATTTAATATCTGTTTGCTAGAAGGAGTAAATGTGGTGAGACTTCGACCCAAATTAAAAACTAATTATAAAAGATTGTCACCTTAAAATTGGGAGTACGAGTAATTCAGTAATACATTATTGCAAGTGATTGTTTTTTAAAAAGTTTAATTAAAGTAGATTTTATTTTAAGTGCATTTTTATTATAAATTGAGTTCATTTTTTCAAGAGAGTTATTTTGTTTTTATTTTTTTAAAACCATATTGCATTAAGAAGAAAGTGTAAGGTCAAAAAACCTATACAATGTTTAAGTGATTGTATTCATCTTTTATGGTTCTGCCATTTTACTTGTGACACTTGAGTTTTCAACTTGGTCGCATTTGAGAACGTATATAAACTCTTGAATTTGAAATTATATGAAATTTGAACAATATTATACATATTACTAGAAATTTGTAAAAAAAAATAAATAGAGAAAATGTTGCAGAACAAAAAATGCTTCAAGGCACGTTACACTTTAAAACGTTATTTGCCCCCACCAAATCGGTGTGTATTGAGTCGGCAAATACGTTTCCAGGATACAATGAAACCCAGAATATAATTCTGATATCAGTTTGTGTTATACACAAACGAAAACAGATCACAAACACCCTTAGAAGAATTTGAAATAAATTTCTAGTGTTCTATTTCTGTAGAAAACAAAACCCAGATTTGAAGAAGATATAAGTTTTGGAAATTTTATGTGAGAAAGTGAATGAGAGAATGATGAAATTTCTATATTATTCTTGGAGTGAATTATGTCTTTAAATAGACATAATTATACCATTTCCGAAAGGTTACATCTATTCATTCGCGAAGCAAATTTCTAAAAAGGCAGTAGACATCAACCTAGTCGAGCATTGGTCGACACATTCTAGAAAACCAATAATTCTTCATGCTCAGAAGATCTGGTCACATTTCCAAGGTCTCCTGGTTGCGCCTTGGTCGAGACATTTTGGAAAGTCAATTATTCTTACCGTTAGATTATTTATACGATTCAGATCGCACCACTTGATTTTATAAAAATTATAAGATTAATTTTAAGTCATCCGATCATGATCAACGGTCACAATCTAAATTCACCACTAGCGCCCTACAGCCCACGCCCCCCACGCGCGCGGGCGTGTGCGGACGATGCTTAGGGTACACACTATCTCTTAATCAATTTTAAGAGAATATTCCACCTTATCATTTATTAATGACTTTTCCTTTTTGACTTTTTCTAATGTGGGACAAACCCACATAACTTTAAATATATTTTTAAAAAATATTTCAACGGAATTTTGTGGAGTACATACATAATCAATTCTATAAAAACCTAAACTAAAAGCATGTCGAACATTTTGGGGTCTAATATTTTTGGGTCATATGGTAAATGATCACCATATTTTGGTTATGTGCTTAAAGCACCAGTTCATGAGAATACTTCTTCATGAGATTTTGGTATATTTATGCGAACCTTATTTGCATAAAAAGCTAGTGATGGATAGGGTTTTCTTATGTTAATATTTAAGCAATAAGGAGAAGTCTTGCCCTCTGTTGTCAAAATAAGGCCTCTTCCAACAATGCACAGTGGAATATTGATATTGTTGTAAAAGGATCAATCATACACTTGCATACAATGTAAATGGTGAATAAAGAATCATTCCACAACCATAACAACATAAAGAAAGCAACAATAAGAACAATGACACCAAAAATAACTTGGTTCGGCAAAACCTATATCCACAGGAGCAATCGGCAAGAGATTTCACTATGAAGATCAAAGATACACAATACAATTACATATAATGATCTCTCTCCTTCTCTTACCCCCTCTTATTCTCTTACTTGTCAAAATATGCCCAAAAGAACATATATAACAAGTTTTGGAAGCTTCCCTCCGAATCCCCAACTGTCACAACGTTTACATTTAAAATTCAAATATTTTCTCATAGCCCAGAAGCACTCGTTGACGAGAGCGAGAAGGTCACTCATCGACGAGTCTATGACTTTCTGATATTTTCCTGGTCTTGGTATCTCCTCGTCAACGAGGACAGGGCACTCGTTGACGAGTCTCTGCTGTGCAGCACCCTTATGTTTTTCTTCCTTCATTTGTTTATGAAACCTCAAGTGTAAGAGTCACACCATAAACAACAATCTCCACCTTAGTGATTATACGCCCCTTAAGAGAACCTGAAAAACATATCTGATTTGCTACACCTTGAACTTAGAACATTCGGTTGGGACCGTCTCCTTTCTAGCACTTAGAGACATGCACCAAGTCCAAGCAACGCCGCTTGAACTTGCCAATGGCAGCTTTAGCTTCTACCATCAACCCCGATACAGATGTAGATTCAACACCTGAAGACTTCACCCTAAGCTTCCAACAAGACCTTTCCACAATAGAAAACACAAACGCTGCTACAAGCCTTATATCACCAATGCACCATGTATAGTCTTCAACAAAACTAACAACTGACGGTTCACTTTGTTGCCTACTAAAACACCCAATTGCAATCATGGGGAACCTTTGACATATCCCGGACATCACAACTCGTCCTTAGGTACCGAGCGGTAGACATTCCACATTGATTCTCCACATAACCCCCCTAAGACGGCAAACAAAGTCTCCCCACGGTTCTGTCCATAAAGCCACCCTGAGATAACACCAATCTCCCTATAGCCCTATCCACAAAACCACCCTGAGATAATACCAATCTCCCTGTAGTTTTGTCCATGGGAATCAGCAAACCAAGACCCATCTTGGTCGTACCCAACACATTCATGTCAAAACCTTTCAATAGAGTTTCCAATTGATTAGCCTCAGTCAAAACCTTTCCAGCCAATAACATGTTATTCACACAACACAGATACATCACTCTACGGAATCCTATCACCCCTCTTCCAAACTGGAAGCCTCACCAACTCACACACCTGAGTAGTGATTTGATAGTACACATGAGCCCACCGTGATCTTGCTGGTCTCCCGAGCTAAAAACTCCCTACAATATGAACTATGTCATCTCTGCCCTGAGTATGTTGCTCCACCTACATCACATACCCATTTATACCGTGGTATTGTTGACCCGAGATAAAACTCTCCGCATTTCTTCCCTGAGTCCCTAACTCCATCTGAATAACATAATTGCTACCACTGCAGTTTTCTAGCATTTGTTTCTCTTCCTTTACCTGAGTACGCCGCCCCATGACTTTATCACCAAAAGTCATGTCCTCAATCACCCATTGGTTTGCCATTGGATCACCCAGCTTGCACCCACTTTCTTATACCCCAGAAAAGTGTACCATCTGAACATAACACCAAGCCAAGATCCTCCATCACTAGAATAGTGCACCAGTGGACATTCACTCACATTCGAGTAGTCTACCGCAAAACATGCCCACAATTCACCTACAAATTTTTCGTCTTACGATAACTTTGGTGATCGGTTACTCGAGAAACGCACCATACTCACTAACTTCCCCAAGAAGTATCTTGCAAGCCCTGTATATGATCTATCATGCTCACAACACTCTTTGAACAAAATCAACGTACTCAGCCCCAATGTTTGACTTGAAAATATCTCTACCGGTCTGGTTCTCCACCTTAGCCACCGCATGAAGTACACCAAGACCCTTCGTGATAAATCCACAAAATACATATGTCTATCCCTTGATGCTATCATCATTGGTTCCCAAACATCTGAATACATGTAGTCACTTATATGCTTTAACCGCATATGCCACAAGATATCTGACACAAATTCAACGGCTGCAACTTCACCTACAACTGTAACATCCTGTAGTGCATAGATATTGTAACGACCTGAAAATTCATACCATTTTTTTTTATACTATAAAATTATATTACTCTAATACTCTTAATAAAAATCTACTATAACATCTCAGTCCCAAGGTGGGCACCAAGGAATACCTGTTCATAAGATAACACACCTATGCAACGAAAAACATAAGATCATAATAATATAAATACAATACCATAATTTCAGTATTTTCCCCAAAATATACATACACATCACTCTAGAAACATCCGCCAAACCTCCTAAGATCTACTCAAGAATGCATCTCCCTAAAACACTTACCCTACAGATAGAGCAGTATAAATATTCTCTCTATCTCCGAGCCTGATCTGCTCGTCTAACCGATTCACCTAAAAAATGTTAAATTACTGGGATGAGACAACGCTCAATAAGACGAAATATGCTATTACCAGTGTGTGGCAACTGAGTTTACATGAATAATATACTGATAAATAACTGAAACCTAGATAGCATGTAAAATAATATACAGTATAACCCACACCTATGTGGCTTAAAATACAACTGTAATATTTGAGCTTTCTATTATTCATAGTTCTAGTATTATAATATATCTGTTGTTATTCTGTAAATTTGTATACATATAAATAACTGTGAAAACTGCCCTGAAAAATTGTATGTCATGATTTAACCACTTATGACTGGTTGTGCGGCCCATAAGCGGGACTAAACACTGGTTGGCCTACCAGTAATAGTCTAACTATATGCATAAACATGCTTGTAGCACGAAAGGCCCACTCCAACTGGTCCAGACGCTAGGGAGCATTCTACACTACCTGTGGCACAATCGACTGTTTCATACTCTATCTGAGACGTATGGTTGCACTCTGAACTGAAATAGCTACGGTACCGTCCTCTAATAACTGATATGATTCATCAGGGTCTGATACTGTATAATACTATTCTATATATATATCTTACTGTTTCATCATGATTTTGTATAACCATAATACTATAAAACTGATCTAAATAAACTGTGTTATTTGAGCTAAAATATCTATAATATCTTATCTGTATGACCTGTAATATTTGAACTGAATAAACTGTAATATCTGAGTGTTATGGTTTTGTAATCATGGTATTCTGTGAATACTGTAAAATATCTGTATGTGTATATATTGTAAATCATAATTCTATAAATCTAGTAAAACATATTTCTGTGCATAAATATTGTAGATCATGATATTCTGAAAACTATATAAATATTATACTGAACAAATACTGACTCAAGCGACACAATTAATAAATAGAACTCATATACTGAAATTTGTATAACTGTATAATTTATACTCTATATCTCATATTCAAATACTATAATTTACTGATAAAATTTCTAAATTTACTAGCATAGCATATTTCCCTTACCAGACTTCTTGCAAATTGTTTATTATTTCCCTGTTTCACTATTGTAGCGTTCGTAATTTCAACACCCTGAAATTACACACACACACACACACACATAGATATATTTCCCCCTGTCAACCAACTGAATATCCAGAATAATTATCATACTCACATTTCTAAACTATAAACTATTTATCATTTTACCTAGGTTCCTAAGATAACACCCGCTGGGATCCTTAACCCATGCTTGCAGTGATTGGAAATCCAAACCCTGAAATCATAACACCCTAGTTTAATCATTCCAAATACCAGTATATCAACATTTAATACTAAATTTGGGTTCAAAAAAGCTTGATAACTATGAAAACCCTAAAATAACATACTTACCCTGATTTTGGGATGATGCCCAAACTTCTCAAACCAAAATTCTGCCCTGGCTAAGTTGTAAAGAATCTCCCCAGGATCATCGTAGTAGCTTCTGATTGTCTAACCCGGGAGAAACAAGGCCGAAATCTTAAAGAGAAGTCATAGAATCTGTTTCTAGAGAGAGAAAATGAAAGAGGCTGAATCCTTCGCTAAAAACCCAATTTCCACGTATTTATAGGTGGCTTGACACGTGACTTCGTCGAAAAGCCACGTGTACTCATCGATGAACCAAAGAAGGGAGTTCTTCGACGAAGGTAAAGAACTTGTTGACGAACCAATGGGTTTGAATTACCCCCCTCTCAATATCTCTTCGTCTACGAAATACTGAACTTCGTTAACGAATCCCACAGGGAGTTCGTCGACGAAACCAGGGCGTTCGTCGACAAACCTTGCTTTGTCCTTTTTAAAATTTTCCTTCTCTCTATCATTTAATAATTATAATTTTCGAGACTCCACAGATATTTCCCGCTACTTTATCTCCTTTCATCACTATCGAGTCACCTTCACACACTTTCATTTCTCCACTTTCAGACTTGTAACAATAACCATTACAGTCTAAAATACCCAATAAAATAACATTCTTCCTTAGACCTGATTCCTGTTTTACATCACATATGACTTTTACAACACCATCATACATTCTGATTGTGACATTTCCAACAACAAATATTTTGCTTGAAATATCATTTTCCATCAAAATACAATCATCATTAACTGACCTGTAGGTGTCAAGCCATTTTCTAGAATAAAAGCATCCGGTATCTAAAATCCAAAAATCACTTGTGAGGCACTCCTCACCCAATGAAACACATAGCATATCTTTATCACTACAATCTAAATTTTCCTCCACTACACTTACAGATTTTTACAAACCCTTAGACATATATCGGCATACCAGTTTTTGCCAAACTAATGACGGAGAATTCTCATTCATGACACGATACAACACGTCCTTAGCCAAACAAAGACGAATGATTGCTCCCAATTCATTCCAAGTCGCTGCATTTATGCTATCTAGTTGAATTCTGTATAAACCCTTCACCATGCCTTACTGCACCATGAGATCTGCTAGGACCGGAGGAGCCTATAGGTGGGCTTGATACACATGGGTGAACACCAACTTGACCCAAAAGCTTAAGCCTATTAGGTCTTGGGCCCAATAATGTATATAAGCACCCATCATCCACTCTAATTTTCCAATGTGGGACAAGATCACAAGTAGAATTCTTAACAATCTCCCCCTTACTTGTGAGTTCTGACTGCTCCCCCTTGAACGGAAATCATCTCCCTTCTAGGAGTAAGCTCAATTCTCCAACAGTTGCTCAAGTGGGCCTTACCACTGGCACCTTACGTGCATCGGATTGCATTCCACATGCCTCCGAACTAATCCTACCTCTCACATCTTGACCCTATTCGGATCCATCCGCAGCCTAGATGATCCTTATTGGACTCAGCCACACACTTGGTCCTCCAACTGCTAGCACATCAGGAGAAGTAGCTTCACGTCTCAAATTTTTACGATGTCGCTTATCTAGAGTTACGAACCGTCGGCTCTGATACCATTTATTAGGATCGAAGGAGCCCATGGGTGGGCTTGATACACATGGGTGAACACCAACTTGACCCAAAAGCTTAAGCCTATTGGGTCTTGTTCCCAATCAAGTATATAAGCACCCATCATCCACTCTAATTTTCCAATGTGGGACAAGCTCAAGATCCTTCAATTCAGAGGTCATACAACATGCTCTGATACCAATTGTTGTCAAAATAAAGCCTCTTCCAACAATGCACAGCTGAATAATGATATTATTGTAAAAGGATCAATTATACACTTGCGTCCAATGTAAATGGTGAATACAGAACAACTCCACAATCATAGCAACATAAAGAAAGCAATAATGAGAACAAGGACACCAGAAATAACGTGGTTCGGAAAAAGCCTATATTCACCGGAGCAACCAGCAAGAGATTTCACTATTAAGATCAAAGATACACAATACAATTACATATAATGATCTCTCTCCTTCTTTTAGCCTCTCTTATTCTCTTACTTGTCAAAATATGCCCAGAAGAACATATATAACAAGCCCTCGGAAGCTTCCCTTTGAATCCCTAACCGTCACAACGTTTACATTCAAAATTCAAATATTTTCTTGCAGCACAGAAGCACTCATCGACGAGAACAGAGCACTCGTCGACGAGAGCGAGAAGGTCACTCGTCGACTAGTGGTCCACTTGTCAACGAGTCTCTGACTTTCTGAGATTTTCTTGGGTCCCAGTATCTCCTCGTCGACGAGGACAGGGCACTCATCGACGAGTCTCTACTGTGTAGCACCCTTATGTTTTTCTTCCTTCATTTGTTTATGAAATCCTAAGTATAAGAGCCACACCATAAATAACACCCTCACTTCAGTTCAAGTTTGTTGCCCGTTAAGTCACATCCAAAGAAGAGAAGGGCGCAATATTCATGGTATTAAATAACGGCCGTTACGTAACGGAAAAATAGGTCTCCGATACCGTTTCAAGCCGCATTAGCAGCAAGCCAAAAATTCACATGGGTAACGGCCGTTACGAAAACGTAACGGCCGTTACGCAGCTTCGAGCCTTCGAACCCTTACATCTGTCATCCGCAAGCTGAGTTCAGTTCCCTCTTCACCTGAATCACTCTTCGATTTTTCGTCTCCTTCATATGTACAGCTTCGATCTACTTATCTGAAGTTTCGAAATCCCTAAAACCTCCAAAATCTACTTCGTACAGTTTCGTCTCCCTCAGTCCGTCATTCGTCTCCTTTATCCAAGAACCCAAAAATCAACAAGCCTTCGATTCCTCCAAAATTTGGAGGCTTGCAGGTTACAGCTGCAGCAAGCCAGCAGCTCTCTCGCAGTCGCAGGCTTGCAACTTCCGTGGGAGTGGGAGTCGGGAGTGGGTTTTGGGTAAGTGGTAACTGAGTAGTGGGTGGTGGCCAGTGGGTATGTAATATGTATGTTGTTTTATTATTTCAATTTATGCTTTATTGTTTTATATAAATTGTAAATTTCAGTTTGTTTTAAATTTTAGTTTATATAATTAGTATATAAATTGTAAATTTCAGTTCATTTAATTAGTATATAAATTGTAAATTTCAATTTTAAATTTAGTTTGTTTTATAATTTCACTTTATAGTTTATCTAAATTATAAATTTCAGTTTATTTAATTACTAATTAGTATATAACTTGTAAATTTTGTTTTATAATTTCAGTTTATAAATATAATTAGTATATAAATTTAGTTTATTTATTATTTAATTAGAATACAAATTAACAATTATAAATTATTAATGATTGTATAAGTAGAATTTATTAATTAAAATAAAAAAAATTAGTATAAAGTTTTTAAAATATAAAATTTATAGAGTTACTTAAACTCTTAGAGAGTTAGAACCTAGAATTTAGAACTTAGAAACTTAGAGTACATATTTAGTAAAAAATTATTAACTAATATTCTACATATTTATTTTTTTAAATATCTTGAGGTCCTTGACAGTTAATAATTTAATATTAGATCTATAATTTATAATAAATTCTAATTTGCACAATTAGTCAAGTCTCAACTCTTAAGTGACACAAGTTCAAGTTTATTACCATTTAAATAATTAAATTGTAAGATTTACAATTTCATATTTATTTTGTTAAATTGTAAATTTTAAAGTAATGTAAATTATTAAAAAATATGTTTTTTTTTAAACAGTGCACTAAAATTAATATAAAAATCATAATGACTATTAAAAGGCATTTGTAGGTTGAATGAAGACCTTTAAAATTCATTAAAAATCATGTATTAATGGATTTCATGCTTATTTTTCGATTTTGGCATAGTTGTGCATGCGTGAAAAAAATCATGACCGTTATGCCCGCTTCCCGTTACGTAACACCCACGTCTCCCGCGTCTCGCGACACCCGCGACCGTTACGCGACGTTTCCCGCGACCGTGATTTCGAACCGTGGCAGTATTCTCTTCTTTGATATCACAAGCTCTTTAGACCTTAACAATGGAATCCATCGTGTAAGGTCAACCAATTGAATCTTTTTCTTTGGCTATTTCATATTCATATGTCTCTCATTCATTTAAAATATTGTTATCGTTATTTCAAAATTCATAGTATTGTTTTAAAAATTATATTATCATATATATACATAACATTTTATTTCTATAAGGTCAAACTTACACCATCTCTCTCTCTCTCTCTCTCTCTCTCTCTCTCTCTCTCTCTCTCTCTCTCAACTAAAAAAATATTTTTTTTTTAAAAAGGCTGAAGCTAGATTGATATCCTCGCATCCTAACTGGCCTAAACATAGGTTCCATACATCATCAACCTGCAAGCCTCTCTCATTTCATATTATCATTTGAATAAACAAATTAAGTAGCTGGCTAGCATTATTTGTTGAACGCAAAACACATGTTGATTATCGAATCATTTATAACATAAAGTTTATATGCAAAGAAACCAGTCCATTAATTCATGCACACCACGTATTAATCCTCGTTATTCACTCCCACCCAAGCCCACGCGATCAGCTTTCTGCAACTCTTGAAGCCACCATTCACTCATTCAATGTATAAAATATTGAGTTTTATTTCTTATGCAAGAATGAAACAAAATTAAATAGCATTACTTTTTTTTTTTTATAATTTAGGTATACGCCTCATTTCATTCTAACGATCAAATAGTAATTTATACTTTGAATAATAATGTTGCATTTTAAAAAAGGCCCAACTAATCTCAAATTTAAAATTATTTGAGTAATGTAAATTTCAATAAAGAAAAATATAAAATTAATTATATATATGTTCTAAATTGTACGGTTCATAATTTTAAATTCAAGACTTGAGTTTATACGGGAAAAAAAAAATTTATTCTCAGACCCATCATACATTTTTTTTATAAATAGACCGTTTTTTTTTTTTTGGTAGATATGTTGCTAATTAAAATGGAATAATGATATTAATAAATTAGTCCGATTATAGGACATATGTATTCCTATACTAAGGTGATCGTACTATTTTTTGGAGAATTTTAGTATTTAGGGTTTTTATTCATGACACAAAAACAGTGTCAAAAGATTTTGGAACACTGGGGACTTTTTAATGGTGGCAAAGATAAAAGAGCAACCCACCAACTCATTACACAAAAACAAGAACCATTTTAGAAGGCTAAAAGCTGGACTTTGGCACCCATGGAGGGTGCTTAGGCATGGCCCATTTGGGCAGACCAACCCGTGCCTCGGCCTTCAACGGGCCCTTCGTCAAGAGAGAGCTGCAAACAAGCTGAGCCCGGTTCAAGTTTGGCTCGATTACTAGAAGGAGAACTCGAGTTCGTCTCAAACTTAAAAGCATATTGTTTGAATTAAGCTCGTTTAACATATATATATAGTTAGAGTTCGACCGGATCTCAGGTTCAAACTTAATTTGAATGAAGCTTGTTTCAAATTAATGAATGAGGCAAGCCACTGAAGTAATTTAATTTAATAGATAATTAATAAAGGTAGTTAGAGAAAAAAATATATTTTAAAAAATAAATTTAACATTAAATGAGACTTAACTATATTGTGCAAGTTCATGAACTAGTAATGAACGCAGCTTGCAAGCTTGCTTCATGAGTTAAACAAGCTAGCTCACGAATTAAGAAATGAGCTAGTTTGTGAGCCTATCAAACTGACTATCACTTAGTTCATTTATTTTATGAGTTTGAAATTTGAACTCAAGTTCAACTCGATTAACTCAATTAATGAGATATAGTAAGCAATTATTGAGTCAAGTGTTGAGTGGCTCAACTCATTGGGATCCTACCTTCCTTGGTTGGGCTATGCTTTTAAAACCTTAGCCAAACGATGATGAATTTTTAAATCCTCTTTGTTCCATAACTTGATTCAACTCAAATCATATTGAGGTTCTTTGAGAAAAAATTAAAATATTTAAAGGTAAAACAAGTAGAGTTTTAAGAGCATTTGAACACAATTATAATTATTTGAAAGTCCATTTGATTTTTTATTTTTTATTATATTTCACGTTCTGTAAGTGATATATTATTTTTAAATAAATTTTAAATTTTAATAACTTACAATTAAGTCAACCTCTTACTCAGTAATTATAAGCTTAATTTAGTTATAGGGAGTTTTTGAGTCTTAATTTTTCGAGCAGAGACATTTGATTCAACTCTCTTAGAATATTATCCTAGTCCTAACAATTTTAAAGCCAAATAAATGACACCCATTATTTGAGCATCGTAAAAGTTTAAATTTATAAGAACAATTTCTACTATATATTTTTATTGATATATATATAGTTAATATTTAGCACGAGA
Organism: Malania oleifera; assembly: GCF_029873635.1. Taxonomy (NCBI): domain Eukaryota; kingdom Viridiplantae; phylum Streptophyta; class Magnoliopsida; order Santalales; family Ximeniaceae; genus Malania; species Malania oleifera. The sequence continues at coordinate 76,626,671 of NC_080425.1, forward strand.
GGGCACAGCAATACCATCACAGGAGGGGCGGGGGGGTACAGAATCAGACTACTGATTGGCCAAAATTATTCAATTAACATGTTTTTTAAATTCAAGAAAATATGTGGAACAATCTTCTTTCAATGCAAACATTCTCTGTAGACTGTGTGATACACAGTCCAGAGAAGGAACAGAAAGAAATATCATCCCCAGAATGAAGGCATAAATGTTTAAACAAAGAGAGATCCAATCTCCAACCTGCCAAATGAGATGGTTCATGACAGGCTGACGTTTGCAGAAGCAGCTGAAAGATGGGAATGTCAGAATGCGTGTGATTATAATCTCGAAGGTGCTGAAAATTTAGCCAGTCTCATAGCTTTGTGGCAGAAAGCTTTCTCAGCATCCTGTCATGGTTGAGCATCGCTCCTATGCTTTCAACTACTAGAATAATCTGGGAAGGAACTCGAAGAGACCAACACAAGGAACATCAAATCATCATATTGACTTGGCCAATAATTAGAACTACCGAATAGCAAAGTTGAAATACAAGGGTATTAACTCTATTTAATATTTAATTGACCGGTAAATGACAAACCTGCAAGCAAGCATAAACCATTGCAGTAGCAAAGTAGAAGTTTGCATTCCCAGTGCCCTGCAAAGTCATAAAACATGTTGAAAAGAAGACGTGTAGCTGGGCGGGTGTCTGGGTGAGGGAGAGAGAGAGACAGTTACCCTCCATATCCAGAGGTTGTGCATCACAGGACTAAGGAGAAATACACCAACATATCCACAGAATAGGAAGAAAGAGAATTGCATATCTGCATATTTGATTAGATGGATAAAATTAGATGCCGACACAACCAAAAATAATCTAGCAACAGAAGCTTTCTATATAACTTGCCTGATAATTCATTAACAAATAAGCACAATAGGCCCAAGTACAAAGCTGAATCGCCAACCTAAACAAAGTTGAACAGGAAAAAAAGGTTACTACAATTAAATTCACTTCATTATACGAAAAAAAAATGAATAAAAACCTCAATAATCATAACCAAGTTGCTCACATGGCTAGTTCAAGTGAATTTTAAAGATGTATGCATATGTAAAATGACATTGGCCAACTTTCAATTTTGATCAGGGCCCTTTGGAGGCTGTCATTTTCATCAAAAGCAGGCGAGCAGCTATAAGATTGTTAAGAGGTTATTGGCATCACCGTACATAATTATGAAAACAAAAACCAAAAACTAAAAACAGGTTAAAGACAATCATGGTCACTGAACTTATCACTTAAATCCAATTTGATCACCAGACATTAATTCTTGATATTGAAGTCATCTGCCTTCTGGAATTAGTTCAATGTCATCCAAAATCTAACGCCTGTTAAAGAGAGTGGGTGGAATGCTGCGTTGACATCCTAGTCAGCAGCTCTAAGCATCCAATCAGCATTCATTCATTGTTTTCCTTTCTCTTTTTTCTCTGCACTCTTGTTCCTTTTTTTCTTCTTCTTCTTCTTTCATCATCTCATTCCCAGCTACTGTGGAGCTCGTTGCTGCTGGAGGTGATGATCGACAAACTTCAGTCTTGAGTCCTCCGTCTTTGCTCCGATGCAATCCTCCTCGCCCAAGGGAACCAGCTTGTGCCCTTTGCCAGACCCATCTTCAAACCTCTCGGGCATACTGCTCAGGGTCCCTGTGAATTGCCCACGCATTAACGTCTAACACTGTTCCCACAGCACATCGAAGCTGCCGACAGTGTGATCTTCAGAAGCTTTGCACAGCTGTAGTAGTGGGAGTACAGCAAGTTTGTGTTCCTTGAGCACTTAGCTGTTACCACCAATGAGCTCGTGGGTCCCATCCCAACGGAGATCAGGAACTTATGAAGCTCAGAGAACTCTATCTTGATTAATACAACACCTACGACGGAGGCATTCCCATGGAGATCTGGGATTTGACGGAGTTAATTCGCATTGATATGGTGAACTGTGGATTGTCTGGCAAGATTCCGTTAGAGCTCCGTAACCTTCGGAATCTAGACACACTGTTTCTTTAGGTGAACAAGCTATCCGAACCTTTAACGCCTGAGCTTGGGAATTTGAAGAGTTTAAAATCCATGTATCTATCAAATAACATGCTCTTCGGTGAGATTCCTGAGGCTTCTGCACAGCTGAAGAACCTGACACTGTTGTATCTATTTCAAAACAAGCTCCACAGAGCAATTCCAGAGTTTATTTGGGACTTTCTGAGGCTGGAGGTTCTGCAGCTGTGTGAAATTAACTTTACTGGGGGTATTCCTCAGGGACTGGACAGGAATGGGAAACTTCAATTTCTCGATGTGTCATCGAACAAATAAACTGGTAATCAAATTGCATAGCAATTACTAGTATAATCCCTAGATTATTTTGTCCATGTAAACTTCTGGTTCTGTTTCTTGCAGAGATAACAAGTTATCAATAATGATCTTCTTTGCACGTCCACGGCATTCGCTGGCAGTGCTATTGGTACACAAACCACAACATTGACATCACTGCAGAGTAGAGCTAGATCTACTCACCGCTGAGATCAGACGGCTGCTCCCTGTGCTTGCTATCAAGTAGCGACAGCTACTGGCGCTTCTTGCCAAAATGGAAGATGCAGCATAGGCGTTATTGGGGGGATCTTGTATCGAACATGGGGTTGAAGAAGAAGAAGAAGAAGAAAAAGAAAAAGAAAAGAGGAGAAAATGAGGAATGGATGCTGACTGGGATCTTAGGGCTGTTGAATGAGACGCCAATGCAGCATTCCATCCACTCTTTTTATTGGACGTTGGATATTGGATGACATTGAACCAATTCCAGAAGTTGTATAACTTCAATTGCAGGAATTAAAGTACAGTGAATTGGATTTAAGTGATAAGTTCAGTAACCACGCTTGTCTTTAACCCAACTAAAAACTGAAAACTAGTAATGGATAATATTTCCAAAACAAAAACAAATTCAAAGAACTTAATTGAATGTGTATCCAATTTTGTCCTTGAATTAAATAACAATTAAAAAATAATTGAAATAATGAAAATACAAAAAGAATCCAAACTAAAAAATAATTATAATTATTTTAATTTAGCATTATATCTTTAAACTCACTTTTTAGTTCTCCAAAAACAATGACAATTGAAAAATGGTTAAAAGGAATTTTTTATTTAATTCATTTTTTCACATTTCAAGGAATTTCATGGATATTATTTTAATTATGTTTTAAATTCACAAGATCATTTTTATTTTATTTTTATTTTTTTTAATTAAAAGTGTGTATAAAATGATTTAACCCACAAAAGCAAATTACCTATTGCAACATATTGATGCAACTGAGAATCATAATTTTCAATTTTTGCCACAACAGCTGAAAACCAACATAGAGAAAAAATAACATAAACATGTGCATTGTCATCACCTATTTCTTCTTTGTATCACAACGAAATAATAAATAAAAAACAAAAATGATGTGGCACCTAAGCTTTCAAGAAGGATGCATCTCCCAAATTAAAGGCAAATTATCAAATAATATAAATATATATATATATATATATATATATATATATATATATATAGAAGAGGGCTTCTATAAGAAGTTCACCAAACAATTGCAAAACTAAAGCCTGTAAGATAATCAATAATAACTGCCAAACACTGAACATATTCAATGGTTTCTCCACAACATCATTGACCCTGAAGATGTGGTGTCCGAATTATTCAGCTTAAGAGACACCTCACTTAGGACTGCTGACTGAATTCTCAACATTGAAAATTTTCAGCGCCCAAATTTAAAATCATCAAAGAGCACCCAAGTTTTTTTTCTAGAAAATAATAATAAGTATATTTTACATAACAGTTTCTCTTATTAGTTTAAGTATCATTTTATTATTTTAGTCACCATATAATCAAATAACAGAATGCATGTCAAATTATTTTGGAGTGTTTGCACTTTGAATTGAAGCAGAAAATGTCGAGTTGATGTTTGAGATGAACCATATCCAACGTATGAAGTTTACCAAAGCAACCGTACATCAAATATTCATGGCACACTTTCCAAAATTCAAATCAATCTGATGGCAACAAGTACCAAAGGGTACCAAAACTTGGCCTTGGAAATGGATGAGAGAGCCAGATAATTAGTTTTTGAAAGTAATCAACAAACTTGAGACCCACGAACATTGTCTTAACGGCCTAAGATCATCAAACTGACTACTAGACCCTAGAATACTACTGCAACTAGCACTAATTAAAAAATCCAACTCAACTAGAATATATGTAGATGTAAGAACTTACCGAAGGATAAGATTTAAGCATTGAAGAGATTGCGATGTATGCAAAGGCCAAAAAGCAAGGCCGGTGATTCAGCCGTATGGCTAGTGGCAATACCATGAATAGAATATTCACATGGAAGACGATCAGGAAGAAAGTTCTGAAAAAGTCAAAAACTTCAGCAAAGAAGTACCTGCATTCAAATATCTCAATACATAACTGCAACAGAATCAATATTAGATGTCATAATGTCAGCCTACAAATAACACAGTTTAAGACTCACCATAAGACACCTATATTAGGGGACAGATCTTCCACAGTAAGAATGAATCCATATGTGCTGAAACCATAAATATGAGAAAATCAGGACAAACTAAAGAAGTAATCAGATTAAAACATCTGTTTTTATAACAATCCAGAGTAAACCAATGTACTCTACTCAAACAAATAAAAACATACTCTATATTTGTTTAAAATGACTTAATCATGAAATATAGAAGTTAATCGCAAAAATGATGACAACATTCAACATTCTACCATAAACCGCATTAGCCAAATTAATTTTTTCCAAAGGATACAAAGAAAACTAAACCCATAGCTTAAGAATCACATAGACCTATAGCAAAAAGATGGGGTTCCACAACTATTTGTGCGTTAAAAAATTACTAAATATTGGTGGATCCGTTGATTTCATTCGGTAGTATGAATGCACAGGAAAGAGAAATCAGTCTCTTCTTAGACTAAAGATGCAATGCAGTCAAGTGAGAATCAGTTTTTAAAATCTGAGTTCCATGGTAAAATAAAATCCAGCATTAATTAATACACTAGTGAAATAAGAAGAATATTACAGAACATATCACCTCCAAAGGGCATAGAGTCAAAAACAACAATCACTTTTAGTTTCAACTAACTTGTACTTCTGTTGAATGCCCTAACACAAGTCTTTAATCCTATCGAGAAGCACAAGGCTTAAAAATAATCAGCCTCGTAAAGATGAGAAATCACAAATTGAATGCCAGAAGAACAATGTTTTATAAATGTTGCGGCAAATGAAAGAACAAGATGAATAAAGATAAATCTATGAACATGTATGTGGGGAATTCACATCTCAGACACGGAAAAAGATAGTTGAATTTAAAAACTAATAAGATAGGCCTAAAGCACACATGAGGAACATTAGAGCCACTTGCTGCCACAAGCAGCTGAACAAATTCTCTGAGACATTCCTGAATTTATCACACATAAGACATAACATACAAACTGGATACTCAAATAGCTTATCCCCCACTCCTTAATCCCAATAATCAAGGATAAACCTCAAAAAGCAAGCGATGGTTGCTTCTTATTACCAGTCTCCAAATAGTGTTCAGTTCACAGTGGACCGTTCTATAATCATCAAACTTTTTGCATTGTTACCATATTTGTCTCCAAAGAAGATACAAATCTTTCTCGGCAACCTCACATAAAATGTGTTTGGATGAGTGAAAGCCTGGTTATGGGAGTAGCTAGCCCCAAATCCCTCACTTTATGCCACATGTTTTTGAAGATGACCTTAGAAACAACCCCAAAGAACAAGAACAGCAAAAACAACAATATCCTGCACAATTCAGCTGAAAAAAAAAAAAAAAAAACTAAATAATGCAGGAACTGCTATGATTCCTTTTTTCTTTAAAAAAAAAAAGGTAATAACGATAATATAGAACATTTTATTAAACAAAAGTATGTTGAAGATCATAGATAAACTTTGAAAGTAATTTGTGAAATCATTTAGGTACAAGCCAAGCACTTAAGACAAACCGCAGCCAAATATCAGAAAATTTATACAGTGAAAAATATATAACAGCCTTGGCTAGGGAATTTTCATTCGAGACCACAAGAACTGTTTTTATCCCACCTCTGAGATGGGCAACTGCATAAGAATATGAAGTTATGCATGTGGAGGATGATTAGGGGAAATTAGGGAAATGAATTTACGGTTGGGGTTTGTGAAGGAAATTGAGGGGACAATGTGTTGGCAGCAAACCAGGAAAATTCTTCACCATGTTCAACATAGAAAATCAGTTCAAAGATTATATAGTTAAATATGACTCTAGCTAGCCCAACCCTAATTTGACCCTACATAATAGGCTAGATTAATAACATTTCAAAAATAATTCAAAAATAAAAAACCAAAATACCTCAAAATAGGACCCATAGAAAAATAAAAATAACCCAAAATACCCTGTGACAGTTCTGCTACAAGACTCCTGAACAGTGTTAGTGTCGCTTGAACAATACTCAATTTCAAAATTCAATTCAACTCCCAGGGCAAACTTCATCCACTGTCATCCTACCAAATCCATGCTTTTGTTTGATAATTTTGCCTTCTTTTGTTTTTTCTATGTATTTTTAAGGGCTGATTTCTAGAAGCATGGGAACATTTTGATAGATTGTGCGAGTTAAAATGAGCTTTGAACACAAAAACCCAAAAGAAATGAAATATTTGACATACAAGACCAAAAGTAATGAAATGTTTGACAAACCACAAAGTTGATAATTACCTAAATCCACTCCATTTTTGCTGCATAAGCTCCATATCACAAGATAGGAAAACATGAATAAAAAAGTTGGGAACCAATACAGAAATAGGTGGTGCACAAAGAACATTGATCCAAATAAATGATTCATCACTCCCATTTTCCTCGTGGGAGTGACATAGCATATTCCCAAAAGCTAATTTCAGCGCTGAGATTATTCTATGCATAATTTCAAATAATTAATCAATGACTTGCGCCAACAAAATTACTAAAGAAGGTTATATTTCTCCTTTTTTATTTATTTACTTGGAAGGATTAAAGGTAACAACTTACAAGGTATACAAGAAGGAAGCTCTCCTTTGTTGTTTTCTGCCTGATTCTAGAAACCGTTCAAGGCTTGTTTAGTTGAGAAAAACAATTTTCATTTTTCATTCTTAGTTTTCCAAAGAATTATAAAAATGCAAGCCTATTTTTCGGTTTTTTAAGATTGTAATAAAAAGGTAGAAAATAAAGGGTCAGTTTAGTTGAGGAAAACAGTTTTCATTTTTCATTTATAGATTTCCACGTAATTACAAAAATGACATCTTGTTTTTCAATTTTCCAAGAATTGTATAAGAAATCAGAAATCTAGAAGACAATAAAATGATGTTTTCTGACTTCTCTTACACAAATTTAGAAAATTTGTAAAAAAAGGTAGCATTTTTTCAATTATTTGAAAATTTGGAAATTGAAAATAAAATTATTTTCCGTGAATGTTCAGTGGCAAAAAATTGCATTGTTTTCCAGTTTTTTTATACAAAAGTTGCACGATTGTTTTCCATGTAGCACCAACTTTGTACACAACTCGACTTTCAGCATCGTTGTTACAATGAAGAATACACACAAGATGCCATGTAGCACCAACTTTGTACCCAACTCAATCTAAGCATCAGAAAAACTTGTGGCATGAACTGTTTTGAGACTTTTTTTATTTTTTCCTGCTACTTGCCCAAACTCTGTTCAGAAGCTTATTTACCTAGTTGTGAAACTTCATTGGCCTATGCTCTGTTTCAGTTGGAAAGAGTGCTTTATTATTGTATCACTTATTGGAGGAGGTTCAGACAGAGCAGCCTCCTCCTCCTAGGTTTGTCACTATGGGAGAGGGTTCAAGAAAGGTTTGTGAACTTCCAAAAGCAATTTAGGGCATGTTGTCTCCTCATGCTTGCCTGCACAAACTCAAATCATCTCAATTATGGATTTAATCAGTATTATACAAATCATCTGGGACCGTTAGGACGAACGAACCTGGTGGTGTATGTTGATGACATGATATGGCTGGCATAGGAGTGAAATTGTATTTGAATAAACACTTCCAGCTGAAGAATTTGGGTGCTTTAAGATATTTTCCTGGTATTGAGATTGTCAGGACTCAGGAGAAAAAAAGGTATTAGTTTATCTCAGTGGGAGTGTGTTTTTTACATTTATCAACAGAGAATGTTTGGAGCAGAATACTACTACATAACCTCATCTAAAATTTTTCAGTTGATGATGGAAAGGATTTTGATGACAAACACTGACACATGCCGCTGGTTGGAGAGCTTATTTATTTGACAGTAGTTCGACCAGATATTTCCTCATTGTTGTAGTAAGTCAGTTAATAGAAAAACCAATTGGGAGGTTCTCTGAGAGTTGTTTCCTGGATCCTAAAGGGAGTACTTCGGTTCTCCCAATAACTAAAAAGTGTATCATGCCTGAATCTAACTGGGGTTCACGGTGGTGGCTGAACAGGATAGGAAAAAAGAGGGATTCTAGTTGTCAGATATCTAGTGAAACCGTCGCTGAAGAGTGCTCCTAGTCCTAGTAAAGTGTTCATCCATAATCCATATTGACATCTAGATATTGTTGATTTCTCTGATGCAGATTGGGCTCAATCTGATAATCACAAGAGGTCAACCACTGGTTCATGTGACTTGGAGAAGCAACAACAAACTACTGTGACCCACACAAGTGCTGAATCAAAACATAGAGCCATGGCTCATACTGCTTGTAAAATGATGTGGCTTAGGTCACTTACGCAAGAACTTGACTTTGCAATTAGCACGCCTACAGATATGATTTGTGGCAATCAAGCTGCCATCTATATTGCTAGTAATCTGTGTTTCATGAAAGGACTAAACATATTGAGATTGATTGCCACTTCATCAGACTTGCACAAATGTAAATTCTCCTTTTGTTAATTCTTCTTGCTGCACTTAAGATTTGTTTAGAAGAATATTCAACAGTTTTGTCTTTGCCAGGCATGGGTGATTTGTATGCTCCATCTTGAAGGGGAGGAATACATCTAATTATAGGTGCAGTTTGAGATATTGTAGTATGGGTTCTGTAAGGTATTTTAGTCTTTCATCTTGTCCGATGTTTATTATAAAGATAAATAAAATTTCGGAACAGGACATCACTCCACTGACCAATTCTCTCTTCTCCGTTGTTAAGGCTTGATATACATTGTTGGCCTACAACCTAATAGCTTAAACTCTTAGAAAAAGTGGTAGTCTAACGTGGTATCAAAGGTGGTTACAAGGAGGTCCTCGGTTCTAGTCTTGTTGCCTGCATTCATTGTGTGGTTTTTTAAAAATTACTGCATTCCCTATCATGGATGCTATCATTTATGTGTTTTTCTCTCCCCACGATGTCGGGCTGCATGTGCAGTGGAGTGTTAAGGATAGATATAAATTGTTGGCCCACAACCTAATAGCTTAAGTTTTTAGGTAAAGTGGTAGTCTAACATCCGTTTTAGCCAAAAGATGTTTATTTAAGGTTACTACCTGAAGAATTTTGATTTTGTTACAAATTCTTAATTACATTGATCAACAGATAAAAGTAAACAGTCAGCCACCAAATGTCAAAAATTAGATCCAAAAAAAGAATCAGAGTAGACAATTGACTGATACCTTTTCAACATCTCCCACAAGCCACCATAAGGATTTACAGAAACTCCACACAAAACTAACAAATAGATTGCCCCAGTAGATGCCCAAAATATGAAATGCATCACAGGCTTCCATGAGAAAAACGTTGACGGCATTGAACCAGAGCCATCACTTGAGGAATTCACTCTGGATTTACTCAAGTTCCTTTGCAAAAGCAATTTCCTTGGAGGAGCATCTGGGCCATATCCCAATAAAAGAATCACCTGAAACAAAAGGAAACCAATAAATTTATTAATTTTTATGCTGCAAAGTAGTTTTTTTATATGCACTTCATGTATGTGGCTTCTAGAGGCTTTAGCAGAATGTCTTCAACTGGTGAGAAGACGCATTGGAAATCTTATCTTAATTTTACTACATTATTCTGTTTTTTTTTTCCCGGTTGTTTTAGTTATTTAACTTCCTTTAAAGAGGACACCATATCTTATTTCCTGTACCATTTCCTTCTCCTCCTCTTAGCAAATCTCTTCTTTTATCGCACACGCATGTGAAGAACTAATATCCCAGAATATCCCAGACAAATGGAGAATACTCTACATAAGCAGGAACGAAAACTTCTAGGAGACTAGGACATAATAAGTGATTCAACTTATATTTGTACAAAACTTTCACATCACAAAAAAGCAAAAAAAAGATCTGCATACCGGTATAACTAAGATTGCAGGATAAAGAGATAAATGTGTCGCTATGACCCACCCAAAAGCTGCCAAAGGAACTAGTCCTGCACTCACCAGAATCAAAATATACAGTATCATACAAATAGATCATAAAATCCTCCTTCCAAATGCACAACTATCAATCTCTCATTCAATTATTTCTACACTATTCTCAGAAACATGCTCATTAGGAAGAAAAGTTTTGCAAATATAGCTTGAAAGAAAACTTGTACATTTGACGATATGAGCAGATAAAAGCATTTCATAAGCATGGTCCTTGTCATATGGGCACAAGCCTTTGAACCTGACAGATGATAACTTTCTTGAGGGACAAAAATGTTTCCACATAGTAAATAACTTTGATTTCTATCAAATAATGACAATGAGAACTGCATGCTGGAATTGACAACAAGAAAGCATGTTCCTCCGCATTATAGTTTCAAAACGACAAATAGTTGACATGGGAAAAGGACAAGCCCTTTTTAGCATAATCCTACTTTTGCATATCCACCAGCCCTTTCTAGCATAATCCTACTTTTGCATATCCAACTCAATTGTTGGCGGATCAAGGCCTGTATGATAAGTTGAAAGTTTCTTGAGACTCTTCCTTACATATTGAGATAGATAATTTCCCTTTCTACTTCGTCATAGCTGCAGACCAAACATTTAAAACACCAGCTCAATTAGTGTTACATGCTATGACAGCATCAGCCAGAGAATATCATTACAAGATCCCACCACCACCACTTCACCCCACCCCCCAAAAAAAAGACAAAATAATCTTGGTCCCAAATATTATGAAAATTCCCTAAAAAAAAGTCCTATACCCTATCTCTTAGCCTCTTAGCAACTACATTATTCCCCGAATCCTAACATACTCTAAACACAATTGCAAAAAGATGGAATCTTATTGGACGAGCATTTGGGCAATAAAACTATAGAAGACCATCTTCACAATGTTTCAAGCAATTTTGTTGACTTTTTGGTTAGATCCCTATTTTGATTATGACAAACCACAATATCTCATCTGTGTGCTTTAAGTATTTGAGCATGTTTACTTTTTTAAGTACGAATAACAGATGAGAAATGGAAGCCGAGAAGCACTCAAACGAGCACATCATTCGGTGCAATCCATGGAATTGCTAAGGAGGAGAGCATGAAGCCCTTGTCCGTTTCAAGTTGTATTTTTATATTTCATTTTATCTTTTGGGTCTGTAATAATAATGCAAGGTCTGTAATAATTAATGCATCTGCATGCATGGTAGGACTATAAGTTCAGTAATGTCATAGACAGATCATAGGTTAATCAAAAGACCCTAGACGAGACTTCGGTCGACCGACGCTAGGTTTTTAGGCTAAATTAAGAAGCATAAACCTTAGAAAGTCCCTAGGTCCTTGCACAAGCACTTTATGGAAAATCCTCTTAAACTTACAAATCATATCTATGAAAACAAGGGTAAAATTATACTCTCAATCAGAACCTAGGCTTAAGGGTGTAAGGGTTTGCCTCGGTCGACCAAACGTGGAAAAGTCAAAAGTGTTGACGGCGACCGAACCAATTTGAACAAAGTATCCTCGGTCGACCAAACATTTAAACCTGACTTTTCCACCAACTCGAGCTCCCGAACCTCATGTTCAAAATACCCTTGGGCGACCGAACTGAGAAGTTCGACAGACTGAACTTGAGTCCAGGCGACCAAACCTCAGACATTTTGGAAAATCGCCTTGGCCAACAGACCGAACTTATTTTCGGGCACCCAAAAATGAAAAATTCACTTTTACTCATGTGTCTGTTCGGGTGACCAAACCTATGGCTCGGTCGACCGAAACTCTCAGGTTGGCCTAATTTTAACTTGTTAATTGGGGTTAAACAAGGTTAATTTTTTAAAACTCAATTAAACAATTCTAATAATTCCCTTGGTGTCCCCAACGGTTATAATTTTGGCCATGACTATAAATATAGGTTCATTTGCTCAATTAAGGGGCAATTAACATTTTGATTAGCAAACAAATTCTCTGTATCTTTAAGAGAGCTTTTTCCAAACACAAAACCTATACACTCTCATACTACTATTCCTTTGTTAAATCAAGCCTTGTGAGAATACTTTGAGTGATTATACGTTATTCCAACTTGCTAGAAACTCTCATTGTGTTCATTGTATGTTTGATTTTTGGATTGAGAGTTGAGCATAGGTTTTCCCCCGATTTAATTTAATAAATATATTGTGTGGGAAACCTTAAAGCTTGTGGGTCTTGGCATTCGAATTGCAAGACACCTTAACTTGTGCTTTTGTTTAAGCAAAAATCGTTTTCATAAGCTTACTTTTGGAATATCTCTTTGTGCTAGAATCTTGAGAAAATACTTTTTAAAGATATTTTGATCACTATTGTTGGAAATCTTTGAAACCCTAAACTATGATTAAGATATACATCTATACACTATTTCAAAGATAAGCTTAATAATACAAACTTGTGCTTGATTGAATATTGACATAAGATTGAGTATTTTGCACACATATAGCACTGAGCTTATAATTCTTATCTTGTGGATGTGCATTGATTGATATTGGTACAAATCTGCTTGTTGGAGAAGTACTCATTTTGTACACACTTTATATTTTGAATTGGTTGTATTCCAGGCGTGGCCTGAGGGGGTTTGATCTAACCCGTAAGGATCGGTAGGGCCTTCTCTGCCCCATAAGGAAAACTTGTAAAGGTTGAGGTCAGCCCTGGTAATTTGACCTAATTGTAAATGGTGCCGCTCCACCCATTAAGTAAGCAATAGTGGTAATTCTCAGGCTTGCAAGCTGACACGGGGACGTAAACAGTATTGGCCAAACCCCGATAACATATCGTGTGTCTATTTATTAATTCCGCTATTTATTTACTGCACATGTATGTTATTTTCATTAGACTGTGAATGCTGCGCATGATTTGATTTCCGTATATTATATTTATCTGCGCATTTTGGATTGCATAGACAGACTCTAGGTTGTATGATACCATTGCTGGACATTGAACCTAAGACAAAATTTTTAATACCCAATTCACCCCCGCTCTTGGGAATACACCAATTCCAACAAATTTAGCTGCAGACTTGATCTAGGATCCAACAAGCACAAACTACAAAGCAGTAAACAGAGAACACAACGCAAGAACCATGCATTAGCTCGTGTAAAAAGGCTAGTACAGCAATTAGTCACTTCAAAAAACAAAAACCCATCGTGGATTACAATGAGAAATATCTTACAAAAATATAAAAAAATTTTTTACCCAGGAAGACATGCATGAATTGACAGGCTTCACTACAAAATAAAAGCAAGAGTTTAGACACTAAAACGCCCACAATACAAATGTTTGTAAGCAACTTACGTGTACATGCTCCATAGAGAGACAACATGATGATCAAATTTTCGAGCGGGGATGTTGATGAACCCACACATGCTACTATTGTAAGAGGATTCCACAAGTATACGAGAGCAGCAATATCTCCAGAAGATAACACCTCTGTACATAGCATGAACACTGTAACTATCAGCTTTTGTGTGTGTGAAGGTTAGTGGGTATAAGTGTCAAATTATATCAACAGAAAACAAAAATTTTCATATTGTAGTTGAAGCAAGGAAAATATTACTGGAGGATTAATGAGCATGAGGTAGATGAGAGGATTGATTGAGAAAAATAAATAAATAAAGCCATTCTTGATCCTCAAGTTGCTGATTTCATGAAGTGGAGGATCTAAGCTTTATGGGGAGTTGAAGAAACCAACGCGAGTGTTCAACTTTTGCTGTTATTCAAAAAGAGGTTCTCAGGAAAATATTGACACGGAGGAAAGAAAAAAGTTTGCTAAAAAATTTAGGAAGCAGAATCAAGCATGATACTTTAGACCTGGAAGAAGAAAGGAGTAGCAAAGGGAAAACCACAAAATTATTTATCTGAGTTTGCTACGCAACACTTTGATTGCCCTCAGGCCACTTTAAAAACGGAAATTACCTGAACTTCCCAGCAATTTCACAATGTCCAGTGATTTCAAAGTTTGTGCATATGCTGTCTGAAGATTCTGACCAGTTGCACGGATAAGCATTGCAGTGAAAGAATCTGCAATCACAAAAAGCAAACTGTATCCAAACTACGTTGACATTAACAGCATAAATAAATGAGAGAAACAAATAATGGGAAGACAAAGAACAAAGCCATTTGAAAGAGAGCACGTGCATAAAAAAATTTATAAGTATAGGTGCATAAAACAAATCATACTATTTATTCACAAAACACAATAATAAGAATAATAATAGTAATAATAATAATAATTTCTCCCCCCTGAAAAACTGAAAATAGATAATAAAATTATTAAAAGGTAAGAAATGCTCGCTGAGATCTTCAAAATTAAAGAACCAGAGATATTAACTGAATTATATTTTACTTCAGTGACCTAAAACAATGGCTGGGAGTGGAAGTGCAGGAAGGGATCCCCTCAGCTTTTATATTGCAATTCCACCAAAACTGCAGTCAAAGGCTAGCGGTTGACACATACAGTGATCAGCAGCATGTCAAAATGGTTTCGAGGGGTCCAAAGTACTAAAAAAAGCCACAAGGCAACACTTAATTTCTTTAAACTGTCTAATCCCTTTACCTGTTTTCTATTCCATCTCAATGCTTTTGGGAAAATAAACAGGCAATTAGGATTGATGGCAGCAACTGTTTGCAGAAGTTTCAATGTTTCATTTAAAACAAAAACTGATGCAGTACAAGGGGCAGATACATTGCTAAAAGCTTCAAACTGCTCAAATATTATCATTGCATAAAGAATGATGATGAGGTAGCAAATTTGTAAGTGAAATTCTAGAAATATATCAATAAAGGAATACCAACCAACCATGCTAGTCAACACGATATCCTTAAAATTCTAAAAAGTAAAGAATCACATAAATGTTAGCCCGGGCTTGCTAAACCCTCCCCTTTTTATTTATTTATTTTTTTTAAAAAAAGACTTATAATCCATACATTGGCATCAAATGTATTAAGCATGAGGTACTGGAGAGGGGCAAGGAGCATCAGCAGTAATCAAGGCCTCTAGCCATTTGTCGTTTTTTAGTTTTTGAAAATGAACAATAAAGACATAAAAGCACTAAGGAAAGGATCAATAAGGGAAATAAAAGGAATAAAATTAAAAGAAACACTTCTTTCAGTAAATAAAATTAAAATAAGTGCTATTTTTCGGGATGTATCACAATGGATTACTCGATGGTAGACAAACATTGTAATAGAAACATAGCAAACATCTCACCTGCAAATAATAAAATTCGGTTGCCCTTCAATTCTGCATCGGCGCAAAAAAATTATATCAAAACCAATATAATAGGCACTGGAATTGTTTTATTAGACAATATAGTTCAATAAAAATCCCGTCTACAGTTGAACCCAGAAATGAATTTTCAGGCACAGTCAATCTAAAAGACCCCAACGTCGTCTGAGCATGAAAATTAATAATTTGTTCA
Source organism: Malania oleifera (assembly GCF_029873635.1). Classification (NCBI taxonomy): domain Eukaryota; kingdom Viridiplantae; phylum Streptophyta; class Magnoliopsida; order Santalales; family Ximeniaceae; genus Malania; species Malania oleifera. The sequence continues at coordinate 76,642,559 of NC_080425.1, forward strand.
AGCTAAACCGGCACCTTTTAACTGTGAGCGGCCCAAGAAGTGACAGCAACAAAGGGGAACCATGGTACATGGACCCTGTCGAGCAAACGAATAAAGAAACATTTGCTAGCTGAATCCAAGACTGATCATAAAATAAATCAATACCAACAAATAAATGCAAATGTTTTCATTTGAAGCTGTTACCTGCGTAAGGCGACATTGATGACAGTTTCAACCAGTGTCCTTCGGCCACTGAAATTAAAAAGTAAAAGAAAAAAAAAATTAGAACAATGTCACAGAAATAAGGAGAGAGAGACAGGGAGGAGGGGGACAGTACGGCGACGGAGGCTGGTGAGAGGGGTGGAGACTTCGGGGCGAGAAGACAAGTTGAGATTTGTGGGGAAGTATATGAGAATAAGCCTGAAGAGGATAGAAGCTAGAGCCCAAGTCCAAAAGCATGGCCTCATTTTCGTCGTCGTCTTCTTGCTTACTTCTTCCATGGTTGTTCCAGGTGCTCCCATTCAGAGCCAGCGGTGGCAGCCGCGACGGAGGAGGGTTTGCAGCTGCGATTTGGGATTGGTTCTGTTCACTGTTCTGTGCTCTTTGATTTCGCAAGACCGGCTAAATCTTAAACGACGCCGCTTTGGATTAAAAAAAGAAGGCGAAGAAGAAGGTAAATGAGTTCCCATCGATTTTATAATTTTTATGCACTCTACGGAGGCCCTGTTAAAAAAAAATTGTTCTTTTTTTTTTTTTTTTTTTTAAATTACATAGAAAATTGTTCTACGGAGCCACTAATGAGCTCTTTGGACCCCCTAATGCGGCACTAAACCTACGGATCAGCGTCCTCTGCCTCCAGGTCTCGCTAATCAGGGTAAAATCCGGATACGGTCACGACTTCTGTGCATCAATTGGACGTTCGGTCAACTCAACTCTCGAGACACATTTTCATTACCATCTACGGTCACCGTTGGTTCATAGAAAACTCTCACCATCCACGGTCTCCACTGACTCATATAGTGAACTCTTACCATCTACGGTCCCTACTGGCTCACAGAGTAAACTCTCACCATCTACAGGTACCGTTGGCTCCGTGAGTGTATCTACATGAAATTAAACCTCCAATACTCCTTATTACTAATTGATGTCTTTCCAAAGCGCCATGTCATGGGGGCAAAAAAATAAAATAAAATAAAAAAAGTAAAGTTGGTCCAAGTTTATATTAAGCATTTACACTATTAAATGATTTTAAAAAAAATTAAAGAATTTTTCAGTAAGTTATGAGATTTTTTTTTTTTTTTTTTTTTGCAAAGATCTTAGGTAGACAAATCTATATATATAATTTCTATTGGAGATCTTGTATCGAGAAGGGACATGCTCAAAAATATATAACAGTGAAATTAAATTTGCAAAACTTATTAATATAAAAAAAAAAAGCATAATATTATAAAATGTTATAAATAAACAATAGATAATTTTTTTAAAAGCAAAATTTTCTACTCTAATTTTGTTAAATCAAAGTTTGATTGTGTAGTCACCCAAAGTGTAGCATCAACATTCATGAATGAATGTTTGGCCTTCGAGAGGTAAGAAAGCATGGGCAAATCAAGGGGAACATGCAAGTGCAAAGAATTTATGTAAATTATAAAATTCTTAATCAAATTATTAAAGCACTTTCGTGGATGATGTTGGATAGTTGATGAATAAAATAAATTTGACCTAAAGAAGTACACAAATGCAAAAAATTTGTGCAAGTTATAAAAGTCTTTATAAAATCTAACAATTCTTCATATTTGGCTGATAGAAGAGGCATAAATGAATCATGGGAAGTGTGGGACGCAAGAAATTATGGGCCTATTCAGTATCATTGCTACTTTTTGTTTTCTATTTCTATTTCTCTATAATGAAAAAATATATTACAAAAATACGTTTGTTTCTATCATAGGTTTTCTATTTCTGTTGCCGATTTTTCAGCTATTTGCCTAAAACTGAAAAACCATATTTTATGATTTTTAATTGTTTTGGTAATATGTTGTCAAAAATTTTAATATTCAGAAATAATTTTTTTAGATTAAATTATTTAATTAAAAATATATATATAAATTTCAAAAAATAATAATAAAGTCAATTACAAAATACTCTTTTTATTTTTCAATTGTTGTGTCCAATAAAATTTTTATTGTAAAGTAATTTTTGAAAGTAGAACAATTAAGTAAAATAATTATAATAAATTTAATTTTTATTATAGCAATTTTTTAATGTATATTGTTTGTAATTTTATTATTTTAATCATATTTTTATAATATTTTGATTTAAAGATGAAAATGAGCATTTTATAATTATGTTTTTAATTTGTATTGGTTTTATAAATATTAACAAATCAGGTTTTTGGTTTCTAGTTCTTAGTTTCTATTTTTGGTTTTTGGTTTTTGTTTTTCTAATTTTTGACAATGATACCAAATCACCCCAACGTAATTGCATTTTATAGATGCATTAGCATGTGCCTCTAAGCGTGTATTTAAATAGTTTTGTGGTTTTATATTATGTTAGGAAATTTAATACAAATTTAACAAACAAAAAAAAACTCAAATCAAACACAAACATGATTCACAATTAAGTTAAGGCAAAAATATCTCATTTTTTTAAGGAGATTCAAGCTGTAATAACCGGGGGGAAAAAGTAATTATTATTATTAATCAATTAATTAATTAATTAATTAAATAAAAGGAATAATATGAAATAATATATATAAATAAATAAATAAAACTATTTATAATTAATTAATTAATTGAATATTATTAAATTGAATTAATTAAAGATTACTAAATTGAATTCATAAAATAAATAATAGAATAAGATATATATATATATATATATATGTATATATATAATATAAAATTATTATAACTTAAGTTGTTTATATAAACAAAGGAAGCTAGAAAGCTTCCTTAGGCATTTCAAAATTTGAAATTAACATTCCTGCAAATAGAGCCCCCAATGTTCTCTCACTCTTCGTCTCTCTCCTCGTCTCCTCTCCCTTTCTCCTTAATTTTTTGACAAATATTTGGTCGATTGGAAAACTGAAAATACCATTGGGTTCCTAGTTCCGCTACTAACATTTCTATCGAAACGGATTTGTCATAGGAGCGGCGTAGGCACAATTCCTAGGGTGAAATAAATTTTCCCTATTTTCTTAATTTTTCTTTAGATCTTCAACCAAATCGACGATCGGACACCGCCATAGGGTCCTAGTCGCGATCGTCATCATTTTTGCCGTAGTAAATTTTAATTTAGGTTTCCTACGCACCATTCCAAAACGAGAGTGAGATTTAGAAATTAAGTAAATTGACTATATTTGATGGTATAATTATTTATTTGGAATTTATGAATCAAATAAATATTAAAATAGTATTTTATTTAAGATTAATTTAATGGACTTAGAATTCTTAATTCAGGACTCGGGTAAGCGCTGCGGGTGTAATTTTGAGACCCTACGAGCATAGTTCAGGAAAATCAAGGTAATTTGATTATTTTGGAGTTTAACAATTTATTTAGATTATTGGGAGCTTAGGAAATATTTTATGAAAATTATGTTAAATGTTTTGGGGAAATGGAAATTGTAGATTTTGAGTTGGAAAATGCCACGGGTTCAGGATTAAACTATGTGAGCATTTCAGTAAGTCAGGTAAAGGAATAAATTAAGTTAGAATTTTCATGAAAATACTTATTATTCTACAGCATTTTATTTCTAAAATTATGTATGATATAAAATTATGTTTGAAAAAATTACTGCTATTTATAGGAAATGCTTATATATATTTTATTAGGGAAAATGGTTTAATTTGTGTGGCATGGGTATAAAATCTTATGATTTATGCGATAGCAAAATATTATGTTTTTAGAACCTTTATGCTATTATTATTTTCGGGAAATGGTTAAAACAGTATGGGAATTATATTTTTCGTAATTTATGTGAAAAGGCGCAAGAGTCGTAATTTATGAAATGGTGTAAGGGTTGTAATTTATGTAAAACGGCGCAAGGACCGTAATTTATATGATACGGCGTAAGGGCCGTAATTTATATAAAATGCCGCAAGGGCCACAATTTATGTGACATAATATGCCGGCACAAGGGCCGTAATGTATGATATGCTATTTTCATGAAATTATTATTATGTCAGTTATTATGATGAAACAGTTATGCTCAGTATACGAAACATGGTATATGATATCAGAATCCGGATGACTTAGTTTAGTTCAATTTTCAGGAATACGGTACCGTAACCATATATGTATTTAGATTATGTTAGTGCTACCACATGCCACAAGGGGCTGTGAGATATTGGCAGTCAATGTGACTTCAGTGCAGAGTTGTAGACGTCCCCCTAACAATCCGGACCAGGGTGGGGCAGGCCCATCGTACTTACAAACTTATATTGATCTATCATGGTCGGCCAACCAGTGCTAGGTCCTGACTTCTGGTCGCACAACCCAGTCATATGAGGGTAATACATGGCATTAGCTAGCTATCCATCTTGAGATTTATTTCACGTATTTTACATTGATATAAGATGTTTTACATGTATAGATATATAGCATGACATGTATGTTACTTTCAAATATGTTTATTCAATATTTATCATATAGATTTCTCAGATATGATTTATGTACAGTATATGCTTATGACCCGTGAAATACCCATGTTGTCACATGCTGATATTAGTTTATTTCCCTTACTGAGAGGTGTCTCACCCCAGCTCTAAAACATTTTAGGGAATCTAGGTAGAGGAGCAAATAGAGCTTCGCAGCGTTAGTGGTCGCCCGATCTACCCTACCAGATGGGTAAGTTGCTATGCTAGGGTCAGATGGGTTTTTGGGTAGTGACCCTAGGGAACTTTATGATCATTTTGGGACGTGTGTATATTTATATGACATGTTTGTAAAACTCTGGTATTGTATTTGTACGGTTGGTTTGTTATGTATATGATGTATGTTTCCCGCTGCTAGGGTGTTAGTGATATATGACAGGTTTATTCCCCAGTACCCATGGGTCTAGGTGGATTATGTTTATGATTATCATGATTATTGAAATGCTATCACGTGAAAAAAATATATATGGTAAATTAAGCAGGTCATTACAGTTTGGTATCAGAGCCAGGTTGCTAGGTTCTGTAAACTTTAGAGTGTAGTGGAAACAATACCAGAGTATAGGAATGGATTTTGATGAGAGTATGAGATGGGTAGATTGAAATATAAATAAGTTATTTTTAGAGGATGAGATTAGAAATTTGGGATTCTATCTTGCGGCCTGGAGGCAGGAGTTCCATGGTTGTTTCTGTGTTTTTTTTTGGGTGACGATTTCAGGAAAACCATAGATACTATCGTCAGTTCTTGTTTCTGAGTGGTAGGATTGAATCCTAAATTGGTATTGAGGATGATAAAATGAATGGTCATAGAAGATTATTTTTGGATCCTAGTGTGTTAAGTGTATTAGTAGTATTATGTAGCGTCACCTAGCAGGTCATGGCAGAAATGACTAGGAGTTTAAGGGAACGGAGCTGCATGATTGAGCAGTTCATGCATATGAAGCCTCGTCGTTTTTCGGAGGGGCTGACCCATTAGTGGTTGAGAATCGGGTTCAAGATATTAAGGACATGTTGGCAGAGCTTCCTTATACTGAGGAGCAGAAAGTGTCCTTTGCTGTATTCAAGTTAGCTAGGGAAGCAAATGCTGGTGGAGATCAACGAGACTGGTAGAGGAGTAGAGACCTGGAGCTGCTTCAGGGAGTTGTTCTTAGAGCAATACTTCCCCGCTACTGTTAGAAATGCGAAGGAGGCACAGTTCTGTATTTGACACATGGGCATATGACAGTACAGCAACATATAGCTAGATTTATCTAGTTATTCCGGTTTGCCCCACACTTAGTGCCAGATAAGGAAGGAAGGCAAGAAAGTTTGAGGAAGGCCTAATTCAGGGATTTTATGAGCAGGTTGTAGGTTTCTAGACCCAGACTTTTCGGAGATAGTTGATAAAGCCACAGTGATTGAGAGTGGCCTATAGAGAGGTATTGCAGCACAGAGTCAAAGGAAGAGGACCGTGCCTCTAGATTTTTAGGTAGGATTCAGCCGGGGGCAGTGGAGGAGGTAAGATAGCAGAGGAGGTTAGAGACAAGGGATGGGAGGTCGAGCGGTAAAAGATAGACCAATGCCCCCTCCTTGTCCCAAATGCTACAGTAGACACCCGGGAGAGTGTCGAGTGAAGGAAGTTGTCTGTTATCGGTGCTATCAGCTTGGACATATTTTGAGAAACTTTCAGGCACCTCCAGGGATAGTGGCTGCTCCTTGACCATATAGAGGAGGCTATTCAGTACCTCGAGGCAGACAACAGATAAATATTACTCTGGTGCAAGTTTACGCACTGACGCCGGGAGATACTGAGGCGGCAGGAGACATGGTGATAGGTAGTAAAGTTATAATTTTAGTTAAAGTTATTATTTTATGTGATTTAGAAGCAATGTGTTCATTCATTTCTTAGGAATATATCAGACTGTGTAAGATGGGAACTTAATTATTAGACATCAAATTATTTGTAGCCACACCAATAGGAATAATGGAAAAATGTAGAAGGGTGTTTAAGGATGGTTCAGTGGATATTTAGGGAAGTATATTGTCTGCTGGTCTTGCAGTGCTTTATAGGCACTGGTTTATTTTGATCTTGGCAATGGACTGGCTAGCTGTCAGTTAGGCCAGTATTAACTATTATCAGAAAGAGGTAGTATTCGAACCTCCAAGAGGACAGGAGTATAGATTTGTGGGGCCATGTGTGCGCGCCCCACCACAGTTGTTATCCGCCATTCAGGCGAGGAGGTTCTTGTTGGAGGGTTGTCAGGGATTTTTGGCCTGTGTGAAGGAAGTACTAGAAGGGGAGTCGAGGGTTGAGGATATCCCGGTAGTGAGGGATTTTTCTGATATATTTTCTGAGGATTTGCGGGGACTACCTCTTGAACATGAGGTAGAATTTGCTATTGATTTAGTTCTAAGAATAGCGCCAGAATGGCACCGGCAGAGCTGAAAAAAATGAAAGAACAGTTGCAAAAATTGTTAGATAAAAGGTTTTTCAGGCCCAGCGTGTCACCCTAGGGAGCGCTAGTATTTTTTATAAGGAAGGAAGATGAGTTGATGAGAGTGTGCATCGACTACATATTTTCATATTTCCATAAGTCGGCCAAAATAGTGAGGACAGTGTAATCCTAAAATTAAGATGCCCATAAAATGGTAAGATACTAAGTGGGCAACAATTTGACTTCTATGTTTTATGGAAATTCCTTATTCTCTGGGAAGTGATGCTATCACCATAAGCTAAAAACAAACCTGAGAAAAAGATGTCATGGGCATCACATTGCCAAGTAACCTGAAGGATCCTGTGAATCAAATAACACCTAGCAGAATCATCCTTATCAACTTACTTAAAGAAAAATCATAAAACCATGTATGCTAAGATCTGGAGCTTTATCTTTTCGCTTTAACCTGTGCAAATCCTACTTGGCAGTGGGATACTAATTTAACCGCTTAGGCATCAACTCAATTGGGATTTAACTTGTATACAGTTTCATGTGAAATCTTCTGTGGTTATTTGTAGTTGAATATGGCTTTTGAAGCCATCTTCAGAATCTAATCCTTCTACCATTAGTAACTCTCTAAATGACACCCTTTCCTTCCTGGTCCATTTTATACAAGATTTATGCTGCCAGACAATGTCCGATCACTGATCATAGCTGACTAAATAACTTCTTTAGTATTGTATTATGTACCAAAAACCAAGGTACGTGTTTATTGCATATTTGTCCAATCACTGGAGCAAGATAATGGTTTACTTGAAGTCAATATACCAGAATTTAGACTTGCCATAATTGCAATCCCTATTTTTCATTGAAGATATTTTCCAACTACATTTTGATATTCAACTTTTGCCAATATAGACTAAAAATGGAATCTTAAACTATTGGAAGCAAGAAAAAAAATCTAGAAACCAATTTAGTAGGAAAATGATACCTTACCCTGATTTAAAAGTGTAAGCCCGTGCATTAGTTTGGTATTGAAAGGAATTGGATTATTAGAATTACAGGGAATGTTTGGGAGTTTATATAACTTTTACTCAAACAAATCACAAGTTATGATGAGAGTGTGAAGTGTCTTTTATACAATTGATCTAATGAGTAAATGATTACAATCCTAGTCTGAGATGTCCCAGCAGGTTTGATCCTTGATGAGTATGAGTCATTATTGCAAGTTCTCTAGTTAAGATAAGGCTAACCATTGGTGGTCATCTATTGATCATACACCTAGTTGTTTGTTTTAAAAGAAAATAATATTCAAAAATCCAAATGGAGTGAGGGTTTTCTTAACTAATAAGCTCTCATATTTGACATCTTGAGTGCTTGTGAAAGGATAGAATTTGGCACATCTCTAGGGTTGTAATAACAATGAAAGAAATATATAAGTTAACGAATTCCAAACTTCTTTACCCATAGATGATGAATTTTTAGATATTCTTTCCAGATGATTTATCGAGGTTATTCTGGTTATCAGGATAATCTGTCTTACTCTCAATGTTAGAGATGTAATAAGAGGCATAAGAGTGAATGCCGGATCAGGACTTCTAACTACTATAGGTGTAGTAAACCGAGGCACATTAGAAGGAACTGTCATGAACCGTTGCCTATGACACTTGTACCAAACTAGATCAGAGGAAACCAACAAGTATCCTGAGATGGAGGTGGTCAAGCACGAGTGTACTCAATGATCCCAACTGAGGTAGATATTGCCAAGGGTGCAGGTACTAGTTTATATTTAAGATAAATAATGTTTTTATTTAATTGTAGATGATATAGAAGTTTATATGAAGCTATATATATATATACTGGATTGTATGAAATATAGTGAGTTAATAAATTTTATAAATGTGAAAAAAAAAAGAGATCTGGTAGCGAATTTCGAGGACAAAATTCTTTTAAAGAGGGGAGAATATAGTAACCGGGAAAAAAGTAATTATTATTATTAATTAATTAATTAATTAAACATTATTAAATTAATTAATTAAATAAACAAATAAAAGGAATAGTATGAAAGAAAAAATATATATATAAATAAATAAAGATTAATTATAATTAATTAATTAAATATTATTAAATTGAATTAATTAAATATTACTAAATTGAATTCATAAAATAAATAATAGGATAAGATATATATATATATATATATATATATGTATGTATATAATGTAAAATTATTATAACTTAAGTTGTTTATATAAACAATTCTTCCTTGGGTATTTCAAAATTTGAAATCAACATTCCTGCAGATAGAGCCCCCAACGTTCTCTCACTCTTCGTCTCTCGTCTCCCTCCTCGTTTCCTCTCCCTCTTTCCTCAATTTATTGGCAAATATTTGGTCGACCGGAAAACAAAATACCGTTGGGTTCCTAGTTTCACCACCGACATTTCTACCGAAATGGATTTGTCATAGGAGCGACGTAGACACCATTCATAGGGTAAGGTAATTTTTTCATATTTTCTCAATTTCTCCTTAGATCTTAGCCAAATCGACAATCGGGCACCACCACAAGGTCCTAGTCGTGATCGTCATCATTTTGGCTCGAGTAAATTTTCAATTTAGGTTTCCTATGTACCATTCTAAAGCGAGAATGAAATTTGGAAAATTAAGTAAATTGGTTATATTTGATGGTATAATTATTTATTTGAAATTTATGGGCTTAGGAAATATTAAAATAGTATTTTATTTATGATAGATTTAATGGAATTAGGATTCTTGATTCAAGGCTTGGGTAAGAGCCGCGAGTGTAATTTCGGGATCCTGCGGGCATAGTTCAGGAAAACCAAGGTAATTTAATTATTTTGGAGTTTAACAATTTATTTAGATTATTGGAAGCTTAGGAAATATTTTATGAAAATTATGTTAAATGTTATAATGAAACAGTTATGTTCAGCATATGAAACATAGTATATGATATTAGAACCCGGATGGCTTAGTTTAGTTCAGTTTTCAGAAGCACGGTACCGTAGCTATGTATGTATTTAGATTATGACTTCAGTGCAGAGTTGTAGACGTCCCCCTGGCAGTCCAAACCAGGGTGAGGTAGACCCATCGTACTTACAGAATTATATTGATCTAACATGGTCGGCCAGCCAGTGCTAGGTCCTACCTTCGGACCGCACAACCCAGTCATGTGGGGGTAATACATGGCATCAGCTAGCTATCCATTATGGGATTTATTTCATGTATTATACAGTGATATAAGATGTTTTACATGTATTGAGCTTTCAAATATGTTTATTTAGTATTTATCAGACAGATTTCTCATATATGATTTATGTACAATATATGCTTATGACACGTGAAATACCCATGTTGCCACACACTGATATTAGTTTATTTCCTTTACTGAGAGGTGTCTCACCTCAACTCTAAAACATTTTAAGGAATCTAGGTAGAGGAGCAGATAGAGCTCCGCAGCGTTAGTGGTCGTTCGATCTACCCTGCCAAAGGGTAAGTCGCTATGCTAGGGTCTGATGCATTTTTTGGTAGTGACCCTAGGGAACTTTATGATCATTTTGGGATGTGTGTATATTTATATGATGGGTTTATAAAACTCTGGTATTGTATTTGGACAGTTGGTTTGTTATGTATATAAAGTATGTTTACCGCTGCTAGCGTGTCAGTGATATATGACAGGTTTATTCCCCAGTACCCACGGGTCTGCGTGGATTATATTTATGGTTATTATGATTATTGACATGCTATTATGTAAAAAAAAATATGGTAAATTAGGCTAGTCATTACACAAGCGCTCTGCAGTTTTTCAACTTTGCCCTCGAACCAGTGCAATACAACTACACTTGACTTACTTTCCCCAATATACAACATTCCGATTTGAATCAAATTATTCTCTACAATTTCGCACAAAAATGAAGAGTCCAATGCTCCACTAAATAACACATTTTGTAAGTTATCATGCTCTCTAAGCGTGAATAATGATGAGAATGATGTGAAGAAGTTGTTGTGTATAAATTATATTGTTTAGAACCAAGACTATAGGGGTTTATTTATAGGCACACTAGATACTTCGTTACCCATGCACTTAATAAATATGATGGATCTAATATAAATTACATACATAGCCAAAATTAAGATATACTCACTTAAGTGACTTATGGATTGATGAGACAAATGAATTAAAAACTCATCTAAATATAGATACATTTCTATCCTTTCCCAAAGACACATTCACTTAATTTATAAAATAATAATATTAAAATAATAAAAATATACTAACAATTCCCCCCTCATTTTAATATTATGCATGTAACATACATGTAGAAAGTCAATAACCAAAAAGGGATAATTATGCATAATGAAAGTGTGCTCTACATTAAACCTTCACTTAGTGAACACAATTATTTACCCTATAGTAAATAGTGGTCTCAAACTTTAACTATAACTGTTTAAGGGAAATAAAGTTGTTGTAATATGTGGCTCACATGATTGAGTGGAAGGCATGTACAAAGAAAAAACATGAAGAAAACAGGAATGCTGACTTGTAGGAGGAAACTGTCGACGGTTTCCCTACAACTGTCAACTGTTTGGCCTAGATTCAGTAAAACAGTTGACGGTTATGAGTCTGTTACATCGACTGTTTGCTTTTGGTATTAAATCATCAACGATATCTCTACAAATCGTTCATGGTTTGACTCTGTTACTCGGCGTTTGTTTTCAAATTTTGAATAGGGACGTTGGACAGGTTGGGTTTTAGAGGGAAAACTTCCGGAAAATCTTATATATATGTTGTATATGTTGTAAATATGGATGATGTTCAAGTATTTGGACACAAGATAGTAAGAATTACATTATCGATTGCTCTCGCGGATGTAGGCATTGTCGAACCACGTAATTCTCTGTGTCATTGTTATTGCTTTCATTATATTTGTGTCGTTGTTATTGCTTTCATTATAATCTGTGTGATTGTTATTCTGTATATTTCATCGTTGAGTGCTGCGTTGTATGATCAATTTATTCTGATGTGCATTCGTTTTTCACAACAAATTGGTATTAGAGCATTGTTGTAATGGTCTCTAGAACTTCTTATGCGAAGTTCGATGTTGTCAAGTTTGATGGAACGAGAAACTTCGGTTTATGGCAGAGAAGGGTTAAAGATCTGTTAGTGTAGTAAGGTATGATGAATGCTTTATACAGAGTTCAACAGAAAAGCACGGATGAAACAAGTGTGAAAGAATTGGAAACAAAGGTTGTGGCGACTATCAGGCTTTATTTGGCCGATGATGTGTTGTATTATGTCATGGAAAGGGATTCTCCTGCAGCTGTTTGATAGAAATTTTAGAGCCGGTATATGTCTACGTGCTCATTGATGAAGAGATACCGAGAATAGGGAAAATTCAATTTTTTAATGGATTCGTCGATGAACTTGATGTTCTCGTCGACGAATGTCCTTCTTCGGTTCGTCGACAAACCTTTTAGACTTGTTGACGAAGGGCAGCTTTTAATTAGGTTCTGGATCATTTTCTTCCGCATATTCTCTCTCCTTTCTCGCTCTTTCTCTCTAGGGTTTGGACCTACCACTTTCTTTCTTCAATGCTGGCTTGGATTTAGCCCGATTTGACAATCGGAAACCACCATGAGGTTCCTGGGGTGATTCTCTCCAAGTTAGCCGGAGCAGAAATTTGATTTGGAGTTCTGGGGCACCACTCCAAAATTAGGGTAAGTAGGATATTTTTAATATTAAATTAATTATTGGGAGTGTGTGAGTTTAGGAGATGTTAAATGATAAATATTCTGGGGTTGAACTGATTAAGTAAGGATTTTTGGAATACAGGGTTTCGTTTTTCGTTCGATTTAGGCAGAGCTTGGAGGAATAGGTAAGGGGAATAAAATTATACCAGACCTTTTATTAAATTTGAATCAGTTATTTTCGAGTATAGGGACCGGATAATTATAGTATGATTTTCTGAACAATTTAGGTAATTGAAAATAGTGATTTTGATTATAAATCATAATTGGGAAAAACCGTGTGGCATGAAAATAATCCTTTTTAATTATTTGGTTGTAAATATTGAACGATTGTGAATACCGTATGCTTGCTAGTGCTGTCTGGATGTGAGTACTGCCTGATTGTGAATACTGATTGGTTGTGGATGCTGTATGCTTGTAAATATTGCTTGGCTGTGAACATTGTTTGATGGTGAATATAGGTTGATTGTGAATACTATCCGTTGTGAACATAAACGTGCAATGAGACACGTAGCTGCCCTACGTGGGCCACGAATGGTGTAGTATGCAGTTGTCCTATGTGGGCCACGTACTGAGATGGTACGCAGTAGTCTTATGTGGGCCACGTACGTAAATGTACAATGAAATATGTAACTTCCCTACATGGGCCACGTATGGTGTAGTACGCAGTTGTCCTATGTGGGCCACATACTGGGTTGTACGTTGTAGCCCTATGTGGGCCACGTACTGCAAGGTATGCAGCTGCCTTAGGTGAGCCACGTACTAAGCTCAATGGAATGTATTGTATCTTATATGAATGAACTGTGGCGTATATGTTTGCAAACTATGTGAAATGATTTATGTGAATATGTGTGTATATTGGTGTGTGAACTTAAATGCATAAATATTTATGGTAAAGTAAATATCTCCGCCCGAGGGCTTACTGTGAAAGGTGAGTGCCCTGATCGGTATCAATTATAACCATACCCAAATCAAAGGGTACGATTACAAATGGTATCAAAGCAGAGGGAAGGTACATGTATGGGCGTGTAATCTTCCTAATCCTCATGAACTTTGGCTATAAATATTGGTTTTATTTGTGTGACTATAGTTTGTATGTGTCTTGCCAGTTGTTGTTGATTAATTAATGAGTTTATATTTTATATATATATATATATATATATATATTAAAACTCCTCTGCCCCACACTATTACAGTTTATTTTTTTCCTTACTAAGAGGTGTCTCACCCTGAGGAATTATTGACTTTTTAGGTCATTCTGGTGATCGAGCTTAGAAAGCTCAGGGGCAGGGCTGAGAATTTTGGGTAAATTTCGGGTGGTAGTAAGAACTAAAATATGTATAATTATGTTTTAGAATTTCTGGTTATGTAATATATGTGGATGGATACTCCTTTTTGGGTTGTATATAGTACTCTGGTATTTTAGGTTGTCCTCTATTTTTAGGTGCGATAATGGTATCAAAGATTGTGAATGGTTTCATCTCACCCCGGGCTCCACCTGGTGGGTTCGGGGCGTGACAGCATTGGCTTAAGATGGTGGAAGGTTTGGATTTGAACCAATACATCAATGCATTCAATCAGATTGTAAGTGAATTAATGCAGGTTGATGTGAAATTCGAAGAAGATGACAAGGTGCTCATGTTATTGAATTCCCTACCTGCATCTCAAACGTATGAGAACTTGGTTACTACTCTAACATGGGGCAAATAAACCCTGAATTTAGAAGAGGTGACAATCACACTGTTGGGTTTTCATCAAAGAAAGAAGGTTAGCGATGAAATTTCACATGGTAAAGGGCTTGTGATAAAGGGTAACTAGGAACGTGGGAGAATCAAGTTTCGAAGCGGATCTCGGTCGCAGTCCGAGAAGAAGAAGGACATAAGGTGTTTTAAGTGCAAGAAAATTGGGCATATAAAACCGAAGTGTCTGGAGTGGAAGAAGGGGAATGCTAAAAATCAAGAGGGTTCATCAAGATTTGCAAATGTAGTGGAAGAAGGAGACTCAGGAAGCAATGATGGTGATATGCTTTCTATTTCATCGAATTTAGAACGCCTCATGGATTCTTGGATCCTAGATTCGCGATGTTCTTTCACATGACACTAAATAGAAATTGGTTCAACACCTATAGGTTAGTTAATTATTGTTTTGTTCTAATGGAAAATTATACTTCATGCAAAATAGTTGGAATGAGAAATGTCATAATTAAAATATATGATGGTGCTGTGAGAACTTTATGTGATGTAAGGCATATACCGAATTTACAGAAGAATGTGATTTCATTGGGCACTTTAGATTATAATGAGTATATTTACAAGTATGAAAGTGGGACAATGAAAGTGTGTGAAGGCGACTTGATGGTGATGAAGGGACAGAAGTTAGTGGAAAATAATTATACACTACAGGGTACCACAATTGTAGGTGGAGCTACAGTAATGAATTCGAGTCAGATGACACTTTATTGTGGCATGTGCAGTTAGGGCATATGGATGACTACATTTATTCATATGTTTAAAGATCAGTGATGGTAGCATCACTAGTTGGACATATGTATTTCGTAAGTTTATCACGAAAGGTCTTGGTGTACTTCTTGTGATACAAGTTAGAGATGTTTTCCAGGTTTAAGTTGTGGCTGAGGTGGAAAACCAAATCGGAAAAAGATCATCATGTCAGACATTGGAACTGAGTAAGTTGGTTCAGTTCAATGAGTTTTGTGAGCAGCACGTCAAGTTGTATGCAAGGCTCGCAATGAACTTATTGGTAGAGTTAGTTAGTATGGCGTGTTTCTCGATTAATCGATCGCCAAGGGTATCACTAGATAGGAAAGTTGCAGGAGAGGTTTGGACAAGTTATGCAGTAAACTACTATGGGTCGAGAGAGTTTGGAGGTCCAGCCATGCACATTTCTAGTGAGGTAAGATCTAAGCTTGGTGAAATGTCTAAACGGTACATTTTAATGGGGTATAAGAAATGTGGGTTCAAGCTGTGTGATCCAATGGCAAACAAGGTGGTGATCAGTGGAGACGTGGTTTTTGGTGAGAAAGCCACGGTGTAGTGTACTTAGGTAAAGGAAAAAAAACAAGTGCTAGAAAATTGTATCGGCAATGAACATGTGATGCAGGTAGAGTTACAGACTCAGGGCAAAGATGACATTGTTCATGGAAGACCAGCAAAATCACAATGAATCCAGATGCACTATTAGGCCACCACTTAGGTATGAATTTGATGTTCTAATGTCTTATGCATTCATTACTACTAGCAAGGTTTCTACTATTTTTCAAGATGCGGTCACAGTAAAAGGAAAAATATATGGATGAGTGCTATGGTGGAGGTGATGGAGTTATTGCAAAAGAATGAAATGTGGAAATTAGAGGAACTTCTAGAAGGGAAGAGAGTGATAGGATGCAAGGGGGTGATGTTTTCGTTGTTTTATATGGATAACATGTTATTTGATGCGAAGACTTTGAATGAGGCTAATCAGTTGGGAACTACGTTGAGAAAAAAGTTTTGACATGAAGGTTTTTGGTACAACCAAGAAGAGTCTTGGTTTGGAGATTCGCAAGGACAGGGCTGCAGGGAGATTGGTATCTCAGGGTGGCTTTGTGGACAAAAATATAGGGAGATTATGGTTGTCTTAGGGTAAATTTAAGAATAATCAATGTAAATTGTCTACCGCTTTATACCCAAGGACAGACGGTGATGTTCGGGATATGTCAAAAGTCCCCTATGTAGCGACCAAAAAAATTTCATATTTAAAATTCTCTAATACCACATGAAATAAATAGTTTCATACAGCGGAAGACCTCCAATACACATTACTAGAGTACTAATTATCCCAATATAACAATATCATTTCCAATATCACAATTAATACCCCTATAATTCTAAATATATCAAAAACATAATTTAATAAAGATCCATTCTAAATACAACCTTATCCTACCTACGCTTCCATTGCGCTACTCTGATTACTGTCATACTCTGCAGGGCATCTGAAAAATGATATATAATGATGGAGTGAGACATGTCTTAATAAGACGTAATACATTATTATCAGTGTGTGGCAGATGAGTTATATTGTGACAATTATTTATATATTCTCTTATATTACCCTTAAATATACTCAACATCAGTATAATCAATATGATGCAGTTAGATAAGTCTACTAACGTAAGTTTTACGACATATCACACACAAGGTAAAACAATTTATAATAAATCTACTAGCGTAAGGTTTACGACATATCACAAATAATTTAATTTACACTTCTATAGCACTTCTATATGCCACACAAGTCTTCTCCTTCAATTTATATGCCACACAGGCCTTCAACATCAGTATAGACTTCACACAGAGTTTCTATACTGAGCATCACCACTTCAATTTATACATCACACGGGCCTTCAACATCAGTATAGACTTCACGCAGAGTTTTTATATTGAGCATCACCACTTCAATTTATATGTCATACAGGCTTTCGACATCAATATAGACTTCACACAGAATTTCTATACTGAGCATCACCACTTTATATATATACGCCACACAGACCTTCGGTATCAGTATAGACTTCACACAGAGTTTCTATACTAAGCATCACCACTTCATATTTTTCAATTAAATGCAAAATCTAACTTACCATAAAACATAATTAAAATGTCATATTCACATATCCACATCAAACCTGCCATTTCATGATTAATGGAATTAAATTGTCATATCCCCATATACATATCAAACCTGTCATTTTATAATTTCACAATAATCCCACTATATACATATTTCCATAAACTAGTATTACGTAACATACTCACAATAACATACCATAATAATTTCAACAAATTTATATGTTAAAATTTTTATTTAAGTAATCCGCTGGGGGAAAAGCGCGTATAACTAAAATCTGGTTCGATTGCTTTCCAAAAATTTTATTTAATTTAAACATGCAATTTTTCCTAAAATTTCACCTTGATCGGATAAGAAATATCCATTTGATTGGTTTCATCAAATTGATCGCGCAAGCGCCGACAACTCCATTGCTGCAGCGGCGAGACGATTGTCCAAGAAATTAAAATGAAGTTGTAACGCTCAGAATCATAATTTGAATGGTGAAAATTAAGGCAAAAGGATCAGAGATGACCTAGTAAAATTTTGCCTTGATCAGATAAGAAATCGCCATTCGATTGGCTTCATCAAATTGATCGCGCAAGCACCGACGACTCCACTGCTGCAACGGTGAGACAACTTGAAAAGTTGGAGGTAAAGACCCAAACGTCAATTCTTCAAATTCAACAGACTCAACTTTATAGTTTGGAATTTGCTCAGCAATAAGGTGCTTTGCAATGTCCTTTGCAGTTTTGCAAATTGCCTTGTCCAGGTAGGGCACATATATTCTATAAACTTGTTCAAACAATCAATACGATCATAATATGGATTTTTCACCCAAAGAGGTATTTCTAGAAGTAACTGTTGCAAAATTTGCGAGTCTTGCTCAGCCAATGGATGAACAACAGGATCATCAACGACAGTAGGCTGGAAGTAGATGAAGAGATAATACCCAATAACAAGACCCACAGGCACCCCAAATCCAAATCCATAAGGCCCATTATAGTGTCGAAGAAACCTGAGTTTTTTACCAAAATATTTAAAAAATAATAAAAAAACACAAATATGAAGGAAATTGGAAAAATTTATACAAATGTACCCGACCGACTTTCCAAAAGTCGGTTTGGGCTTTAAAAAAAAAAAAAAAAAAAAAGTTAGCCACAATTATTGACTGCCAAAATAAAAATAAAAATAAAAATTGAGAATTGATTTTCCAAAAGTCGGTTTGGGCTTTCAAATTTAAGAAAAGAAAAAAGTTAGCCGCAATTATTGATTGCCAAAATAAAAAAAAAATTAAAATTGAGAACCGACTTTTCAAATATATATTATTTTTCAAATTTTAATATTTAAATAAAAAGTTATAAATAAAAAATATATTTTTAAGTGTCATTTAATACAAAATTATTTTTTACATTTTATTTATTTTTCAAATGAATTAAAAAAAGTAAGTTAATTTTTTAATTTCAAAAAATTATATAAAAATGAATACAATAACAACAAATTTTGAAATAATTTACTTTTGGGAATATTAAGACAAAAAATGACATTTTACTTCCTAATTACATAAAAAAATTATTTAATATATAATTAAGAATGAAAAAATTATTTAACATATTATTTTATGTATATTTTATATAGGAAAATTTTAAAATTTAATATTTCTTACCTAACCAACTTTTCAAAAGTCAGTTTGGAGTAAAAAAAAAAAAATAAAACAAAAAGCTTGCACAAAAATCTAGGCACAAAAAACAATTAGAATGAAATAATGGAATGGAAGAAAAATGTAATGATATAAAAAAATTATAACACGTGCTTCACGTGTTCTCCCATCACCGATGTGTCCAACCCGTGACGCCCGTGCACTACAATTGGGTAAAAATTTGGGCATTCCACATTTCCGGTTTTTGGGAGTAAAGTGGAGGGGTGCTTCACCTTGACCCAATTCACAACATCTCTGCTTTGGTACAAGTAGGTCATTCCCCGGTGCTTCCTTTGGCTACCGACAACCATTCTCCAGTGCTCGTCTCGCCCAATCCAGCCCGTGGTCGGGTCACGAAACGCGCTCGTGTTCATGTTCGAGGTGGGAACCACAAGGGGGTTGTTGTCGGGTATGATCCATTCACGGAGATACGGGTCGAATAGGTTAGCGGGTACAGCGTAGTTTTGCACTTGCCTGTTCTAGGGGTCGAGTCTGGTGTAGAGGATGACGGGTTCGTTGCCTAAGAGGATGATGGCAGATCCGGACCAGCATCCATTTATGTTGAAGGGCTTGGACGGGTAGATGGTCGGGTTAAGGGCGACCTAGTTGATGAGGTCCTTGGAGATGGAGTGAGCCCAAACGATGTTGCCCCACATAGGTCCCTTCGGGCTGTACTGGTAGAAGAAATGATAGATTCCATTATAGTGCATTGGTCCTATTTGGTTCGAAAGAAAAGTAGAATAGCGGGGAAAGGAAAGATTAATTAAAATTAGAGACAAATTTTCTATTTTGAGAAAAAAATGGAAGTTAGTTTTTTTAAATAATTTTTTTTATGTAATTAGGAAGTAAGATGTCCTTTTTGTCTTATTATTCTCAAAAATAAATTATTTCAATTTTTTTGTTATTGTATTCATTTTTATATAATATTTTGAAATTAAAAAATTTATTTATTTTTTTAATTCATTTAAAAAATAAATAAAAAGTAGAAAATATTTTTATATTAAATGACACTTAAAAATATTTTTTTTATTTACAAATTTTTATAAATCTTAAAATTTGAAAAATAATATATATTTTATTATTATTTAAATTAAAAATAATATATATTTTATTATTTGATTTTGGGTGGGGGGTTGGGATTTGGTTTTTGGGGGGGTGACTTTTGAAAAGTAGGTTCTCAATTTTTTTTTATTTTGGCAGTCAAGAATTGCGGCTGATTTTTTTTTTTTTTAAAGCCCAAACCGACTTATGGAAAGTCGGTTGTTAATTTTTTTTTTTTTGACAGTCAAGAATTGTGGCTGACTTTTATTATTATTATTATTATTATTTTAAAGCCCAAACCAAAAAGTCAGTTTGGTACATTTGTGTAAATTTTCCCAATTTCCTTCATATTTGTGTTTTTTGATTTTTTTTTTAAAATATTTTGGTAAAAAACTCGAAGAAACCCATCTCTTATCACCTCCAAATTTACATGAACTACCATTCCCTTGGTCCCTTCTCTACCACACCCTCAAAAAAATTCTACACAAGAAAAAAAGAAAAAAAAAAACGAAAGCAAAGCAAAACAAAACGAGAACAGCCTCCAACAAAAACCCAGTCACTCTTCAATGCCCAATCTCCTCTCCCGACTCCGAAATCCAACAATTCCCATAAGACCCAGCTCGTATTTTTTTCAAATCATCCCCCTCCGGCATCAAACAAACAAGAAAATCAAAATTAGAATGGTTAATCAGTGTAATAGAAAAACCCAATTGTCCTGCGCCGATCCAGTCAACCTCCTTATTTGTTGAAAATTCAAATAAACCTTCTGGAAATAAGGATGATTGTAATCTAATGATTGGCTGGGAGATGGCAAAGCTAGTTTAGATGACGAAGGACTTTCTTTTCCAATAGCAGCTTTAAAAATTGTTTTTAAAAATTTGAAGGGATCGATGGGAAACCTTCTTTTAACGGGGAAAAAAAGTTCGCTAATTCAATAGCTGATATAGGCCTTGAAATAGCTTGGGATTGAGAACTTTTTGGAGATACTGATTTTTGTTTTTTTGAAGAAATTGTTACAGGTAAACCTATTGGGGCAACTGTTCTTCTGATATTGTTTGAGGGAGAATCCTCTAAACGAGAAGAGAAACATATTGTTTTCTGCATTGTTAGATAAATTGTTCCTCTAAGATTGGTAGGAGAACTTTTTTTAGCATACTTGTCTCAGCCAACTTTCCTCGAAGAATCTATCACGAATGTCCCTGTAAAAATTCTCTCATTAGAAAATCTGGAAGATAATTACTTTTTCCTTTGATATGCTCAATATCAAAATCAAGCAACCTGAGAAGGGTTTGCCATCTAGCAAAAATATGCTTGGATGCCAAGTTCTTCACATCTTTGGTTAAAACAAATTTCGTTGACTTGCAATCAACTCTCAAAAAAATATTTGATTTAAAAGATCTTCTTGAAATTTGGTAACACAAAGGACTATTGCTAAGATTTCTTTTTTAACTATTGAATATTTTTTCTGTGTTTGTTCCACGTACCATAATGAAATCTTACCAATCGTTCCTTACCATTCTTGACTCGTTTTAGAATTCCACCGAAACCAAGGTCACTTGCATCTGTCTCAACTATTTTGAAGGCATATGGATCGAAAATGTTCATACACAGTAAACTCTTAACTTGGGTTTTTATTGTCCTTACTACCTCACTATGCTCCTTGGTCCAATCTTGAGGATTCTGTTTTAATTTTGCAAATAATGGTCCACAAATAATTATTAAATCCTTATAATATTTAGAGATATGGTTTAAACAACCCAAAAACCTTTGCAATTGTTTTTTATCCTTTATTTCACTAGGAAATTTATCAACAAATTCTAAGCTTTTGTTTATTGGGGTTATTGTTCCATTTTCAACACTGTGTCCAAGGAACTGGAATTTTGTTTGAAATTAGATTGTTTTCTTGGTAGAAACTACTAGTTCATTTTCCTTGACAATCCTAACAAATTGTTTGTTTAAAATGTTGGTAAATTTTTTTTGAAAAAACTAGAACATTATCAATGTAAACTATTGTAAATTGAGTAAATGGATTGAAAATGTCATTCATTACCTTCAGGAATTCACTAGGGGTATTTTTGAGACTGAATGACATAACATTTTATTCATATTGACCAAATGATACCGTAAAAGCCGTTTTGTACCTATCTTTTTCAGCAACCTGTATTTTCCAAAACCCATATTTCATATCAAATTTTGAAATTTTTTTTTTTGCTTTGTATACTCTTTCAATTAAATCAACCCTATTAGGAATTAGATATCTTATCCATCTTGTTGGACTAATAAAGCTTAAGAATCTTATTTTAATGATAACAAATAAAGGGAGCTTAACATATTTGGTTAAGTGATGTTTCAGGATTCAAGTGTTTTTGATAAAAAGTTCAAGCAATCAAGTGCTTGATAAAGTTCATTAAAAGCTTTGACTCAAAGATAAAAGATTTGATAAAGCTAAAGTCTATTGAAGAAGGAAGTTAAGATAGAGTCAAAGAATGGAAGCAAAGGCATGAAGACTTAGTGTTTAGAAAGTTATAGTCTTAAGAAGTCTCATGTAAGTACTTTGCAAATTTCGATATAAATGTTTGAAGCTCTTAGGAACCATTATTTGACTTAGAGACCTGTTTTTGAAAACCCCGAAAAATATTTTAAAGTCTCATTTAAATTTTCCAAGATTAAAGATTAAAGTGTTTAAATTCAAAGTTTTTTGAAAGTTGTAAGATCAGGCGACTGACCTGATTCGATCAGTTGACTGACATTTTTATGCTGAAAAAAAAATTGAGCAGACATAATAGAATCAAGTGACTAACCTCATAGGCATAGTCGACTCACCTCATTCTGTATTTGAAAATTTGCTAAATTATAAAGAATCAGGCGACTAACCCTGTAAATCACAGTCGACTAACCTTTGTATTTTCAAATTTAAAACAGCGAGGGAAAGTTTCCAAAATTGATTACTTGGCCCCCAAACTTTGAGAAAACTTGGGAAACATTGCAAGAAACTTGGTGAATACGAAAATTCACTTTTTCTATCTATAAATGCATGTTAAACCTAAGGATTAAAAACACCAACAAGCAGCAATCAATCTTATTCTTATATATTCAAAGCTATCTTGATGAATACACTTGCTGAAAGTTCTTGCTGATTAAAAGTTTACGATTCTTGCTATTTCACTGAGATTTTCAAATCTAAAGACAAAACCCTGGTGATATCTTCTTGAGCTTCATTCATTATATTGTTATTTTGTTGTAGTATTTTGATCTTTAACTTGTACAAATCTGCTCTAACTAAGAGTGTTTATTATACGACACAACACTTGCTTCTTTGTATTGTTTCTTTTTTACAATTCAGGGTTGTTGGATTGTTGCCTAACAAAAAAGGGTATTCTTGTTAGAGAGGGATCTCTACCTGAGAAGGAGATAGGTTGTAACTTTGCCTAAGTAAGAAAGTTAGAATCCTCACAGTGGTTGCTTGGGGTAAGGACGAAGGTTGAAGGCCAAACCTTGTAAAAAATTTAATTCTTAGCTCTTCTCCTCACTCTCTTTAATTTTCTGTAAGAATATTATATGCGTGTATGATTTTTATATCTTGTTGAACTTTGGAAATTGTTGGAATCTTGGTTTTGATCATTATTTGAAACTAGCATACTATAAATGGTTGGTTGGTTTGATATTTTCAATAAAAAGTATGATTTTTGAAAATAAACAACTGAAAAGGTAATTTGAACTAAAAGTTTTACAAAATCAAATCTCTAAAAATTGTATTTCATTGATTGAAGTAGAAGAATAAATTATGAGTTTGAGTTTAAAAGCTAAAGTTTGTTTCTAAACTATCTTAACTTGATTCTTGAAGTTTACTTGCTAGATTTCAATATAAAAAATTGAATTAGAGTTGAATATACACTGATCATCAATAGAATAGTAATTGTAAAGGCTGATTAATTACTAAAAGCAAATATTGCTGAAATTAAAATTCAACTAAGGAGTTTGCAATACAAAGTGTAGAAACCCAAACCTGAGAAATAAGGAAATAAATAAAGAAAAGGAAAAAGGGAAATTTTAAAAAGGAAAGCAGTAGTTCATCGACAAATTCCCTGCTTTCGTCGACGAATGTCCTTCTACAGTTCGTCGACGAAATTCAAGCGTCGTCGACAAAGAGATATCGAGAGGAATTTCAAACATACAGTTCGTCGACGAACCCCTTCTTTTGTTGATGAACGTTCTTTTGCAGTTAGTCGACGAAGGCTCCATCTCGTCGACGAATTATGCTGGGTTAACAACTTATAAATAGATTTTTAGGTTGCTTATTTAGTAAGAAATTTCATTTCTCTCTCTCTCTCTCTCTCTCTCTCTCTCTCAAAACCTACGCCTCTCACTCACTCTCTCTACGATTTCTCATCGTTCATCGCCTGATTTGACGATCAGAAGCCGCCACAACGATCTAGGAGAAATTCCTCACAAGTCCAGTGGAGCGGATTTTTTATCTGGGCTTTCCAAGCTCCACTCCAAAAACCAGGGTAAGTAAGGTATTTTAGGGTTTTATTGGTAATTTGGAGTATATAGGGTGTAAGAACCCGAACTGTGATATACGGAATAAATAAATAAAAGAAGGGTAAAATGGTAAATTGAGCAGGCTTCGTCGACAAGGGCCCTTCTGTTGTTTGGCGACGACTTTTAGGTGTTCGTTGATGAGGAGAAGCCGAGGGATTTTGGAAAATCTAGAAATCTCAGGCTCGTCAACGAGGCGCCAGAAATCTCAGGCTCGTCGACGAGGCCACTGCTTCGTTGACGAACTCCCTTCGTTGGCTCGTCGACTCGTCAATGAGGTTGGCCGAGTCAAAGGGCTATAAATATCCATTTCCATTTCTTCATGGCTACGAGATCAAAATTCTCTCTCTCTCTAAGAACTCGAACTCCACTTTTTCTCTCTAGATTTCTTCGTCTTACGTTGAGAATCGACGATCCGATGTTACTACGAGGATCAGGGAAGGATTCTCTTCGAGATTTGTGGAACGGACCTTCATTTCGAGCATTTTTAGGATTTGACCCAAAATTGAGGTAAGGCTCGATTTTCATTTTTGTTCCGGTAGTTTTGTAGGGAATGGAATTGTGAGTATATTTTGTACTATGATTTATAGGTTTTGGGAACTCAGTTCGCTATTTAGGAGCCGTAGAGTTCGGGTTTAGTTATTTGGGGAAAGGTAAGGGGATTCTGTTTATGTCAATTTTTTTAAAAATTGGACTCGGTAGAACTATGGTTCACAGTCCTCTGTGTGTTTTGGTTACTCATTTGGGGAAATCTAATAGGTAAACTTATGGATTTTTCATGTTATAGTTTTGGAAAAAAGGGGGCATTGGGTTGCATCTTTGGTTTCATTGGAAAATCGTGAATATATTGTGATATATATATATATATATATATTGTGTTACAGAGATGGCCATGCCTTGACTTGTTTTAAACTATTTTTTGAAAATCATGATTGTTGAGATTACCAAATGAGTGTGGATTGATTTGTTATGTGAACATGCATGAGTTATGTTTTGATGAAATGAAATAGGAACGAGGTTCCAAATTGTTCTAGGTTTTGATGTCCGACTTTTGCCAAAGAGTGCGCAATACCACTAAATCGGCTAATTTTTACTGAAGGGTGTGAAAACACCACATCTGCACCGGTTCAACGTTGTGGGCTTATGCTATGCTAGGTTACCGGGGGCACCGGATTTTGCCGAAGGGTGTGAAATACCACTGGACAGTCCAGCTTAGGCCGAAGGGTATGACGACGCCAGATCGTATTGCTTTGTTTGCTAAAATACTGGAACTATATTAATCTGTGTATGTTTTATATCATGATAACACTCATATGCCACACACTGATATAACCTGGATCTGCCTTACTGAGAAGTGTCTCACCCTTATCGTACGTACATGTTTTTTAGGTCCTTCGAGTAATCGAAACTAGTGTCCTTGTGTTGGGAGCATAGTGGTCAGTGTTCTGCGGGAAGTACATGTGTCAGTACTAAGACTGTAACTGAGTTGTTGTTTTGGGTTGTGGCTGACACCCGGGTTTATGTTTTGTATTATGGAGCTAGACTCATTTTTGTATAGATTCTGGTATGGTACAATGTATGTATAGAAAGAACAGTTTCCACTGCATATTTTCATATATGTGAATGTGTATAGGGTGTACGAAAACCCCACGGCGTCAGACCCTCATTCATTCTAGTGTATCATTGGTGTTTTGTTTGATACAGGTACAAGTTAGGTTACTAATTCACCCCTAGGTTACATTTCCGGGTTTGGGGCGTGATAGCTTGGTATCAGAGATAACCAAGTTGCTAGGTCTTGTAGACTTGGTTAGGCGTAGCTATGTGTACATACTAGAGTATAGGAGGTACGAAAAAGGTAGAGTAGGTCGAGGGTTATTTTTTTGCTAGACAGGGACTTATTGGCGGTGTTTTGTGTTTTTCCTAGAATGACGATTTCAGTAAAATCATGGCAAACCATTGATGATTTTCGTGTTGGTGCTATAGGGTAGACATGGACCCATGAGATGGTAGTTAACATGATTAGTTGTAAATGATTGCATTAACTGTACATGACATAGGAGTACTAATATATTCCTATTGTATTTTAAGAATGGAGCCCAAGGATAACAACTTGGAAAGTGGCTCCGAGGAGACTACGAGTGATAAGTCTCCATCTGTGCCTCAAGGGTTGACAAGGCAAGTTATGCGGGAGATTGGGCGGAGTGTTAGGAGACGCGAACGTTCTCTTATTGTTGAGGGGTGTACCATCGAGAGGTTCACACGTATGCACCCTCCAACGTTCTCAGTAGGACTTGATCCGATGATAGCAGAGGACTGGGTTGAGATGACCGAGAGAATTCTGGAGGTCCTACACTACACAGATAAGCAGAGAGTCCTCTACGCTACCTTCCAGCTGTTTGGGGAGGCGGGACGATGGTGGACTGCGGTGAATCTGCTGGAGAAGTAGAGAGCCGGTCCTATAGAGATGACATGGAGCCGTTTCAAGGAAGTGTTCTTTGAGAGATACTTCCCGGTCTCCATACGTGATGCAAAGGTGGATGAGTTTTCTGCTCTGACACTGGGAGATATGACGGTGTGGGGGTATACTGCTTGGTATATAGAGCTATCCCGTTTCACGTGGTGCTTGATCTCGAGCGAGTATGAGAAGACTTGGAGGTTCAAGAAGGGCCTGAGGAAGGACATCCGCAAACTAGTGGGTATGCTTTAGATCCGTGAGTTTTTGATTTTGGTGGATAAGGTCACGGTGATCGAGACCGACATCCGGGAGGATGAGGTGGATCAGGAAGTACCTTCTGGTTCTTAGTCTGGATCTCGCCAAGGATCATGGAAGAAGAGGAACAAGGGCTTGAGTTACCATCAGAATACTGAGCGTTAGAGTTTCTAGGTAAGTCAGTCGCGTGATCGTTGTATCAGGTGCCACAAATGGCATGATGGTGAATGCCAGCCGTTTGAGGGTAACTACTACAACTGTGTCCAGTCAAGTCACATGGCTCGAGATTGTCACACACCAAAGAGGGGCACGCCCACTTCGAGTTAGAATCGAGGGAGTAATCAGGTATCCCGGGAAACGTATCAGGTGAACACAGTTTCGACAAGGGAATACTCGCTTATTCTAACGGATGCTGAGCATGCGGGGAATGTGGTGACAGGTACTATGATGTTGCTTTTAATTAGAGCTGTGGTTTTATTTGATTCGAGTGCGACCCACTCTTTTATATCTACTAATTTTGTAAAACTATGTGGGGTTGAGACCTAAGTCATGAATGAAGAATTGTCTATAGCTACACCATCTAGGTGCATATCATTTTGTAGGAGGATGTTAGAAAGCTGCCCAGTGGTAATTTAGGGAAGGTTGCTACCGGCGAATCTTGTGGTATACGATATGTCTGGGTTCGATATCATACTAGGGATGGATTGGTTGTCCTTTAGTTATGTTGTGATCGACTGTCGTGGAAAGGTGGTAGTGTTCAAATCTCTAGGGGAGCAGGTGTACCAGTTTGTAGGATCATGTGTGCGTTTGATGCCATAGGTTCTATTGGCATTGCAGGCAAGGAGGTTACTCTTGGACGGATGTCAGGGGTACCTAGCTTGCATGAGGGAACTGACGCAAGACGAGTTGAAGTTTGAAGATATTCGAGTGGTTAACGAGTTCCCGGATGTGTTTCTTGAAGATTTACCCATTTTATCTCCGGATCGCGAGGTGGAGTTTGCGATAGAGTTGCTTTCTGGAAAGACACTGATCTCTAAAGCTCTGTACCGGATGGCTCTAACAGAACTTCAGGAGTTAAAAGAGCAGTTGCAGGAATTACTGGACAAGGGTTTTATCCGATCGAGTGTTTCACTCTAGGGAGCTCCAGTCTTGTTTGTGAAGAAGAAGGATGGGCCAATACGCATGTGCATTGATTACCGTGAGATCAACAAAGTGACTATGAAGAATCATTACTCATTGCCTCATATTGATGATCTCTTTAACTAGTTGTAGGAGACGCAGGTCTTTTCGAAGATCAACCTACGGTCAGGGTATCATCAGGTGAGGGTTCGATCTGAAGATGTTTCGAAGACTGCTTTTCAAACCAGATACGGCCATTATGAGTTTTTAGTCATGTCGTTTGGGTTGATGAATGCTCCAGCAGTGTTCATGGATCTGATTAATAGGGTTTTCCATAAGTACCTAGACCAGTTCATAGTAGTGTTCATTGACGACATTCTGGTATATTCGAGGAGTTCGGAAAAGCATGAAAACCATTTGAGGTTGGTGCTACAGATTCTACGGGAGAGGAAGTGTATGCCAAGATGAAGAAGTGTGAGTTTTTGTTGAATCATTTTGCATTTTTAGGCCATGTGGTGTCTAAAGGTGGTATCTCAGTTGATCCTAGCAAGATTGAAGTTGTGGTTGACTAGGTGAGATCGAAAAGTGTGCAGGAGGTTTGGAGTTTTCTAGGACTGGCAGGGTATTATCGTTGATTTGTGGATGGATTCTCTAAATTTTCTAGACCTCTGACATGATTGACCAGGAAAGGGGTGAAATTTTATTGGACCGAGGATTGCGAGCAGTGTTTCCAGGAGTTGAAGCAGCGATTGGTTACTACTCCGGTTTTGACCATTCCTTCGGGGGATGACAGTTTTGTGATCTATAGCGATGTATCTCTGAAGGGTTTGGGATGTGTGCTTATGCAATAGGGTAAGGTAATAGCTTATGCTTCTTGGCAACTCAAGGAATACGAGAAGAATTACCCTACGCATGATTTGGAATTGGCTGCTGTAGTATATGCACTAAAGATCTCGCGACACTACCTGTATGGTGTTTAGTGCAAGATTTTCACTTATCACAAAAGTCTTAGGTACGTTTTCACGTAGAAGGAGTTGAACACGAGGCAGCGGTGGTGGCTTGAACTGATTAAAGACTACGATTGCACCATCAGTTATCACCCGGGAAAAACTAATGTGGTGGTCGATGTGTTGAATCGAAAGTTAGAGCTTGCGGCAGTATCTGCGGTTGTGGCCCAGCATCATATCAGACTGGATCTGGAAAGCCTTGGTATAGAGTTGGTGTCTGGTGATCATCAAGCTTTTATTGCTAGTTTGGTGATCCAGTCGACTTTATTTGAGCGTATTAAAACCGCGCAGGCTAGTGATGCAAAGTTGACTGAGATTATAGAGAAAGTACATGAGAGGTTGGCTATGGAATTTAACATCTTTAAGAGAGGGTGTTGAGGTTTGGAACCAGGTGACTCGTTCTGAGTTATGCTTCCAAGTGCAGAAGTGTCAAGTTGTATCAAGGATGAGTCTAGGATCGTATTCCACAGGGACCACTGAGTATCAAAGTATTTGTGAAAGTTTAGTGAAATCCTGTTGCTGTAAAATATGGGTTGAAAATATTTTTGGTCTTTTATGCTTTTGAAAACAGTAAACAAAGTGGGAGATGCTTGAGTAAACTATCAAAATGAGAATGAAATTTTATCAATTTCCCAAAAATGTAAACCTACTAACGCAACCAAAACTAAACAGATTGACTGAAACAATTTTACCAAACACTCGGGTTACGGGTTCAACGTCTGTTTGCTTCCACCGTTTACTAATTTCCTAGGCCTTACTCCTCTTCTTGTTAATCCAATCAAGGCATTAATGAGATGAAATTTTGTTACTAAAGATCGAGTAAATTGGCCACTTCCAAACGGAAGAAAATAAAAACTCTTATTACGCATCAACCGAATTTTTATGTAAAAATAAGTTGATTAAAATCCTAGATTAATTCAAGGTTTTGATGTGCCTAACGTCAACAAAAAAACAAGAAGCAAGAGCTTGCGATTTATCAACGATTCCTTCAATTTTCGGTTTTAACCAAATAAAAGTTTAACAGTGATATTATAGGATAACTAATAAACCATGGAACACAAACGACATCGACCCACAACCCGAGTTACTGAACTTAGCCACTCATGCTTGCAATAAAAAAAACAAATATGGAAATCCTAGTCTACTTAAGGAAATACCTAAACACATATTAGTAAAGATGGCAACTACGAATAAGGAATTAAAACATGCAACGGAAACTCAATCAAACATACACACACACACTAAAAATCAAACCTTTAATATGGATCAATAATTCAAACCAAGAACTCGAACAAAAATGCAAACACATTAAAAACCTAAACTTTGAATGATACCGAAAAATAAAAATACGAACTTTAACAAAACTAAAAAATATGAACTTTGACGGAACTGACCCTAACTAAATTAATTAAATAACTTGGAACATTAAACTAATCTACGGAAAAATATTTAACCGAAAGAGAATAAAAAAAAACAATTAAAATTCAATAATAATGGAACACCCTATATAATATTCAAAACCTAAAAATAACAATAAACTCAAATAAAAAGTTAACAATATTTCAACTCATTAATTAGTAGTAATAAAAGAAAGAGTAAAGATAAGAGAGAGAGAACAGAGGAATTTCAGGCCGGAGAGACGTGCAGAGGCAGCTTGCTTGCTGTGGTGCTTCACGGGTCTTGCAGCAGGTTGAGCAAGAGTGGTGGGGCTGGAGGCTAAAGTTGTCTGTTGGTGTGGACAGGTCTTCCAGCAGGTAGCTGCTGTAGCAGGGGCTGTGCTCGGCTGGCAGTGGTGGAGATATCGCCGGAGTTGCAGAGCTGCTGTGTATCTACTGGAGAGGAGGCTGGAAGGAGGAGCTCTGGCCTGGGGGCTGTGAATGGGAGTTGCAGAGGGGATCCGAGGAGTTTGCAGAGCTGTTGTGCTCTACTGTGTATCTGCTAGAGAGGAGGCCGAAGCTGTGCAGTAGGGGCTGCGGGTGGAAGTTGCAGCAAAGGAAACCGAGGGAGGCCATGGAAGAGAAAAGAGGGTGGGGAAACGAGAGGGAGTGTAGAGGGTGCAGCGGAGGCACACCGAACAGGGGAAGGAAAGAAGGTTTAAATAGGATAGGGAAAAAAAAACCTATGACCCGCTGGTAGCTAACCCGACCCGACCCGGCCATGCATGGCCGGGTCACATCAACACAAGTATATATATATATTTATATATTTTTGGTTTTTGTTCTTCATGAACACGGTCTATTTTGGCCTTCCTGGAGCCCAATTCTCATAAAACTCAAAGATAAAAGTTGTAGATAATCCTTTCATCTTTCTCTAGAAATTTGAATCGTCTCGATCGGAGCTTGGATGGAAAAGTTATACACCAAATACGAACAGGTATTGGTATTGGCTCCCGGTACTTTTCCTGCGACAAAAAATTACCAAAAATTCATAAATTGTGCAATGAAACTCAAGAATACTAAATTTGACACTTTATTAAAATATTAGACATAATTGGACAATTAAAAATATAAGCCGAAAAAGCCCGGGTTAAGACGTCCAATTACGCAGTTTCTTCGCGTAATCACCAGGCGCTATATTCCAAACGACGATGAGATTAGAAGGACGATTATGGAGGAAGCGCATCATTCTTTGTATACGATACACCCTGGTAGTGCGAAAATGTATTGGGATTTGCACGAGACCTTCTGGTGGAATGGTATGAAAAGGTAGATTGCTCAGTTCGTGGAGCAATTTCTAACGTGTTAGTAGATGAAAACTGAACATCAGAGGCCAGCAAGGCTATTACAACCTTTTGCTATTTCGGAATGCAAATGGGAGCATATTTCCATGGACTTTGAGGCAGGATTGCCACCAGTACTTCACGGACAGAATGCCATTTGGGTGATCGTGGATAGGTTGACGAAATCTGCTCACTTTTTACTGACGAAGGTTAGCTACCCTTTGAGTAGGCTAGCAGACCTGTACGTGCATGAGATAGTTAGAATGCATGGGGTACTGGTGTCCATTGTGTCAGATCAAGCCAAGGTTTACCTCTCATTTCTGGAAAAGCTTACATGAAGCATTGGGGACGAAGCTTACTTTTAGTACATCGTTCCACCCCCAGACTGATGGACAGTTAGAGAGAACAATACAGATCTTGGAGGATATGTTACGGGTGTGCGTGTTAGACTTTGGTGGTGGTTGGATGCAGTTTCTGCCACTAGTGGAGTTTGCTTATAACAATAGCTTCCAAACCAGTATTGGGATGGCACCGTTCGAGGCTCTGTATGGTCAGAGATGTCGATCTCCTTTGTACTAGGATGAGGTTGGTGAGATGTTAGGACCTGAACTTGTATAGCAGGCATCTGAGAAAGTGGGTTTGATTAGGGATAAGATTAGATCGGCTCAGAGTCAACAGAAGAGTTACGCGGATGTTTGCCGCCATGAGTTGGAATTCAAGGTGGGAGTAAGTTATTTCTGAGAATCACTTCGATGAAAGGGGTGATGAGATTTGGAAAGAAGGGCAAGCTGAGCCCGAGGTATATCGAACCATTCGAGGTTCTTGAGCGAGTGGGTCTGGTAGCCTATAGGATTGCACTAGCCCCCGGGCTCTCGAGGATCCATTATGTGTTTCACGTATCCATGTTAAGGAGGTACGTGTCGGATCCTTCGCATGTTATTAGTTACGAGAACTTGGAAATTGGGGATGCCTTAGTGTACGAGGAAGTACCTGTTCAGATTCTGGACCGTAAAGTTCAGAAGCTACGTACTAAGGATATACTATTAGTGAAGGTATTGTTGCGGAATCACGAGGTTGAGGAAGCTTCTTGGGAATTGGAAGCGGAGATACACAGAAAGTATCCACAGTTGTTTTGAGTATGTGTATATGTTACCCTACTATTGTATTGGGATAGGTGGTTAGTCGTTGGAAGTGTGTATTATTATGAACTCCTGAGATGGTTTGTGTATGTAACCATGGTATTCCTCCGCCATAAGTAAGGGTGTGTATGTATTATGATGGGGCTTCGAAGTAAATAGTCACCAGTTCTTTCTAGAGTTGAGTGTGTGTTTGGTTGTGTGAATGAGAGATTAAGGACGAAATTTTTGTAACGAGGGATGGTTGTAAGAACCCGAACTGTGATATATGGAATAAATAAATAAAAGAATGGTAAAACAGTAAATTGAGTAGGCTTCGTCGACAAAGCCAGAATATGTCAACGAGGGCCCCTCTGTTGTTCGGTGACAAATTTAAGTTGTTCGTCGACGAGGAGAAGCCTAGGGGTTTCAGGAAATTCGAAAATCTCAGGTTCATCAATGAGGCCACCACTTCATCGATGAACTCCCTTCGTTGGCTCGTCGACAAGGTTAGCTGAGTCAAAGGGCTATAAATATCCGTTTCCATTTCTTCGTGGCTAAGAAATCAAAATTCTCTCTCTCTCTCTCTCTCTCTAGGAACTCGAACTCCTCTCTCTCTCTCTCTCCAGATTTCTTCATCGTACGTTGTTAGAATCGACAATCCGACGTTACTACAAGGATTAGGGAAAGATTCTCTTCGATATTTGTGGAACAAACCTTCGTTTCGAGCATTTTCGGGATTTGACCCAAAATCAAGGTAAGGCGCAGTTTTCATTTCCATTCCAGTTGTTTTGTAGGGAATGGACAAGTGAGTATATTTTGTACTGTGATTTATAGGTTTTGGGAACTCGGTTCGTTGTTTAGGATCCGTAGAGTTCGTGTTTGGTTATTTGGGGAAAGGTAAGGGGATTTTGTTTATGGTCGTTATTTTTGAAATCGAACTTGGTAGAACTGTGATTCACGATCCTGTGTATGTTTTGGTTACTCATTTGGGGAAATCTAACAGGTAAAATTATGGGTTTTTCATGTTATAGTTTTGGGAAAAATGTGGCATTGGGTTACATCTCTAGTTTCATTGGAAAACCATGAATATATTGTGATATATATATTGTGTTACGGAGATGGCCATGCCTTGACTTGTTTTAAATTGTATTTTGAAAATCATGATTGTTGAGATTACCAAATGAGTGTGGACTGATTTGTTATATGAACATGCATGAGTTATGTTTTGATGAAATGAAATAGGAACAAGGTTCCGAATTGTTCCAGGTTTTGATGTCCAACTTTTGCCGAAGAGTGCGCAATACCACTAGATTGGCCGGTTTTTACCAAAGGGTGTGAAAACACCAAATCTACACCGGTTCAAAACTGTGGGCTTATGCTATGCCAAGTTACCGGGGGCATCGGCTTTTGCTAAAGAGTGTGAAATACCACCAGATAGCCAGATTTTGCAAAAGGGTGTGAAATACCACCAGACAGTCTAACTTAGGCTGAAGGGTGTGACGACACCAGATCGTATTGCTTTGTTTGTTAAAATATTGGAACTGTATTGAACTATGTATGTTTTATGTCATGATAACACTTATATGCCACACACCAATACAACCTGGATCTGCCTTACTGAGAAGTGTCTCACCCCTATTGTACGTACATGTTTTTCAGGTCTTTCGAGTAACCGAAACTAGCGTCTTGTGTTGGGAACATAGTTGTCAGTGTATTGCGAGAAGTACTTGTGTAAGTACTAGGACTGTAACTGGGTTGTCGTTTTGGGTTGTTGGCTGACACCCGGGTTTATGTTTTGTATTATGGAGCTAGACTCCATTTGTATAGACTCTGGTATGGTACAATGTATGTATAGAAAGAACAGTTTCCGCTGCCTATTTGTCATATATGTGAATGTGTATAGAGTGTACGGGAACCCCACAGGGTCGGACCCTCATTCATTCTGGTATATCATTGGTGTTTTGTATGATATAGGGGTAGGTTAGGTTACTAATTCACCCTGGGTTCCATTTCCAGGTTTGGGGCGTGACATGAGGCCTAGGAAATGCCAAATGAGAAATATTCTGTGAGTTGAGTTGATTAATTTGGGAAAATGTAATTTAAGGGTTTTGATATTCGAACGCCGTAGGGCGTGGACCAGTTAGCCAAGTAAGGGAATTATATTATGTCAGTTAATTTTGAAATATGGACCAATTAAATTGCAAAATATGATTTTTTGAAAGAATCAGGTATATGAAAATGATGGTTTTGACTGTTATATGTTCTGGGGAAAATTTAAGTGTTTGGTTTGAAATCTCCTATTTTCTATAAAAATAAATAGTTTAAGTTAAATAAAACCCTGGAGATGCTCAGACCCTATTTTTAGTAATTTATATTTTTCCCCACTAGTTTATTTTATTTATGATCTATTAGATAAAAATTGTGTGGCATGAGAATAGTTTTTAAATGGCATATATGAGCAGAATTATTTTTACTGATATTATACAGTATGATATAACGGTCGGGGGCCGAGGTTTAATATGACGATTGGGGGCCAAGATTTGATATGACGGTCGGGGGCCGAGATTTAATATAACAGTCGGGGGTCGAGATTTGGTATTACAGCCCGGGGGGCGAGAGTTATTCAATGACAGACTTTATATAAAATGAGATATAATACAGTTTTATAATGTAAATTTTCATATATGATTCTAGAGCCCTGTGGATATGAGATGTGATAGATGGAGCACGGTACCGTAGCTATATGTTAGCAGGGAGTGCAATCACACTAGGATGATAGTGTGATGATGGATAGACGATTTGGTGACCTAGGCCAGAGTACCACTCCGAGGTTGCGGGGGGGCCCATTCGAGGTAGTTTCGAGTGACCATAGGTAGGCACAATCGTACTTACTACCTTTTCTGACTCAAATATGGTCGGCTGGCCATATGCTAAGTCCAGCCTTCGGGCCGCACAACCCGTCATGGGGGGAAGCGTGTCGTATGAGATTATGATAGCGTGACGACGCTAATACAACAGTACAGGTCGTATCTCTTATGCATATGTGGGCAAATTTACTATAAAATGGCTTATATTGAGCCAACAGTTTATTATTCAGAAATTATGTATTTTCATATATATAGTGTAGTACAGTTTTAAATATCATTTCATTTACAGTTAAATAATGAAAGTTTTGTATTCACACGGGATGTAAGCTAATCGCACATTGATGATAATATAAGTCATCTTACTAAGAAGTGTCTCACCCTATTATACTAATTATCTTTTAGGTCCTTCAAGGAACCATATCTAGCTGACCTCGGGGTTGGGATTAGATTTCTGAGAGTGGTTAATAGAACTGGTGAGACACCAGATATTTTATTTTGTTATTTTGAGATTGTAATATGTAGACAGATAATGGTGTGTATGTATTTAGGATTAGATAGAACTCTGGTAAATCGTTTGAATGTTTTTAGAAATTTTCCGCTCTATGGTTTAATTTCAGTAATGGTAGGTACACCTGGGATTCCCTAGTTAGGGAGGGTTGCATTTATATAAGCTACAGGTGATATCAGAAAGAGGTATATAAATATATGTATGTTTTAGTAGCACTCTGTGCTCACGTGGCGGGTCGGGGTGCTACAGGTGGTATCAGAGCCTAGGTTATTAAGTTCTGCATATTAGGTCAAATGATCTTACCAGAGTATAGGTTTAAGTAGGATGAGAATATGAATGGTTAAAGTAGGAATTTTGAGTTTTGCTTTATAAGCCTGGAAACAGAAATTCCTTGACGAACTTCTGTATTTTTCTGGATCAGTCGACGGGTTTAGAAAACCACGAAAATCCATTAACGGTTGTATTTCTAGGTATAAGGGCAAGAACTTAAAAACTAGAACGGGAATATGAAATTGACAGAGTATGTCGTGAATTAGGGGAAAAGAGTTAGGCTAGTATATGAAATTTATTGAAAGTAAATATTTTAATGTTATAATTGCACTAGACATGTTAGGGTATGGGAATTCTAAATTCGTTTTGGTTCTATCTTCAGGATGGATCCCAGGGACAATAATGTTGTCGCTGGAGGTAGTAGTAGTGAGGGAGCTGCCTATGAGGGTGGCAGTGATTCTACAGTGGTGCTACGGGATTTTGCCCAGCAAATTTTGGCCAAGGTTATGCGGAGCTCTCAGGGGCAGGATCGTCCCACTACTGAGTTGGGAGATTCTATTGAGAAGTTCACTCTCCTAAAGCTTCTTACCTTTGCGGAAAGTACCAACCTGATTCTTGCGGAGAATTGGATTCGGGAGATACTACGATCCATCGATGAGCAGAAGGTGCTATATGCTACGTTTAAACTGACGAGAGAGGCCAAGAGATGTTGGGAAGCAGTAAAGCTGCTGGAGGAGTAGAGACTAGTACCAGTGGCGATGACGTGGAATCGCTTCAGAGAGGTGTTCTTTGATCGGTATTTTCCAGCCTCTTTCAAGAAAGCAAAGGCAGAGGAGTTCCTAAACCCGATCCAAGGACACCTGACTGTTCAGCAATACACCGCCCGATTTGTGGAGCTGTCTCGTTTTGCTCTTTACATGGTACCAGAAGAGTATGTGAAGGCTTGCAAGTTCAAAAGGGGTTTGAAGCAAGAGATTAAAAAGCAGGTGGTTATATTACAGGTGCAGGAGTTTGCTACACTAATAGAAAAAGCCACTGTGGCAGAGGCAAGCTTACAAGGGGATATAGAGCTCATAACCCGAAGAAGAGGTCGATGCCTTCTAGTTCTCATACGGGTGCTAGGAAGGGCCCTTGGAGGAGGTATGGTACTGATAGAGGCCAGCGACATGATACGGGTGTTGGGGCATTTTAGGGTACCTCATTAGGCCTTGTTTGCCTTACGTGTGACAAGAGGCATTCAGGAGAGTGTAGGGCAAGATCAGGTGGTTGCTTTTGGTGTGGCAGGCCCAGACATTTTCCGCGTGATTGCCACACAGCGTGGAACAACGCACCTCCACAACAGTCATATCATGGAGGTAGTTAGGCACCACGCGGAAACTATCTAAGGGGTGCGACCCAGGCGCGGGTGTATTCCTTAACTCCTAGTGACGCTGAGAACACCAGTGATGTGGTAACAGGTACAATTTCCATTTTGTCAAATAGTGTCATTGTATTATTTGACTCAAGTGCGATGCATTTTTTTATTTCTCTCGGTTTCCTTAAATTGTGCGTGGTAGAAACACAACTATTAGATGCCGAGTTATAAGTGGTCACACCGACAGGATCAATGGTAGTGTGTAGTAAAGTTGTCTGAGACTGCCCAATAGAAATTCAGGAGAGAATGATACCTGCTAACTTGATTATCTTTGACATGCATAGCTTTGACCTTATTCTGCGGATGGATTGGTTACCATTCAACTATGCGAGTATTGACTGCCATAAGAAGGAGGTAGTGTTTTGACCTCCTTAGAAGCTGGAGTTTGTATTTGTTGAGTCATGTGTGTGCTCTGCACCATGAATCCTTTCAGCTATTAAGACGAGGAGGTTACTCCTAGAGGGATGCTAAGGGTATTTAGCATTTATAAAAGAGGCACCAAGGGAGGAACATAAACTAGAGGATATTTCCGTGGTAAGGGAGTTCTCAGATTTTTCTTAGAGGACTTACCAGGATTACCTACTGATCGTGAGGTGAAATTTGCCATTGAGTTGCTCCTAGGGATAACATTTATTCCTAAGGCTACATATAGAATGACTCCAACTAATTTAGAGGAGTTAAAGGAGCAGCTGCAAAAAACTTCTTAACAAGGGGTTTATTAGGCCAAGCGTATCACCCCGGGGAGCGTTGGTATTGTTTGTAAAGAAAAAGAATGGGTCGATGAGGATGTGCATCAACTACAAAGATATTAATAAAGTGACAGTAAAGAATAAGTACCCCTTACCCCAAATTGACGATCTATTTGACTAGTTACAGGGCACACAAGTTGTAGAGACCCCAAGAATTATAGTAATTAAATAATAAAAGAAATGAGAGAAAAGGATTTTTCAAAAAGGGTTTTACGCGAGGTCTCGTCGATGAGCAAGCCTCTTGGGCTCATCAATGGAGACGCATGCCTCGTCGACAAGACATTACCAAGAGGGCTGATTTCAGGGCCTGAAACTTGTCTATGAGGAATAAGTGTTCGTCGATGAACTCCCTTCATGGACTCATCAACGAGATGACGTGTCTCGTCGATGAGTCTATGTTTTATAAATATCCTAATTTTGGATTTCAACGAAGAAATTTTGCATGCAAGGGTTCTCTCTCTCTTTTTCTGTCTTAAACGTCTCTCCCTCCTTCTCTCTTCATTTCCAGCTTCGTCCTTCGCCGGTTCAACAATCGCAAGCCGCCACGCTATTCTTGGGAAGATTCTCTTCAAATCTGTTAGAGTAGTTCGTTGATTAGGCTAACTTGGGCACCATCCCAAAATCTGGGTAAGTTGGTTATTTTAGACTTTATAAGTTATTTGGTGTTTCTAGATTAAAGAAAATGCTTTAGATAGTATAATACTGAAGTTTTGTTGGGAAAAGTGCAATTTCAGCGTGTTGAGCTGGGAAACACACGGGTGTAAGTTTGGAATATTTTTTGGGTTGCTCAGTAAGTCAGGCAAAGGGATAAATTAAGTTAGTATTTTTTCATAAAATTCTTATGAATTAAACAACATTTATTTTCAGGAAAATCTGTATGATATATAACTATGTTTGGGAATACTACTGTTGAACAGGGAAATGATTTTAACACATTTTATATGGAAATATGATTTCTGAATAAATTAAGAGATTATAAGGTTATGTACATTTGTGTGGCATGAGTATAATATTTCCATATTGAAATATTATAAGTTTTTCCAAATAAGTATGTTATATCAATTTTCAAGAAAACCCTAAAAATAGTACAGGAATTATGTTTTAAGATTATGTTAAATAGTGCAAGAATGTATGTTTATTACGTTATGAATTATGCCAGCATAAATGCCGTGATATTTACGTTATAAATTATGCCAGTGTAAAAGCCGTGATTATGTATGATATGTAAGAAATCATGAAATATGTTTATGTTATGTTTACTCTAAAATATGAATTTGTTATGTTTAATATCATAAAATGTATTATATGTTATCACAACCCGAATAACTTAGTTTAATTTCACGAAGCACGGTACCGTAGCTGTATGTTTACGTTTACGTTTATGTTTATGTTAGTGCTACCACACATCTTATGTAGAGTGTAGGAGATGGCAGTCGATGTAGCTTTATGGGAGTGTCATAGTTCCCCTGGTAGTCCGGAAGAGGTGGAATAGGTTCATCGTACTTACACTGTAACCAATATGACTTAACATGGTTGGCCAGCCATTGCTAGGTCCAGCCTTCGAGCCGCACAACCCTGTCATGTCGGGGGTAAGACATAACGATAGCTAACTAAATATCTATCCTAGGTAATAAATAAAGTATGATATGATTATATAAGATGATTTTCCAAGTATAGAAATTTAGCATGTTAAGCTATGTTATGATAAACCATGTTTTATTTAGATACGATACAATTGTTTATACTAGTTATGAATTATGTATTGTTTATATGTATATCACGAACAATACTCATGTTGCCACACACTGATATTAGTTTGTCTCCCTTACTGAAAGGTGTCTCACCCTAGCATTACAAACATTTTAGGAAATCCAGGTTGGAGGGCGGATAGAGCCCCGCAGCAGTAGAAGTGGATTGAGTTATCCTGTCTGTAGGGTTAGTGGGTGAGCTAGGGTCAGATGGATTTTTGGATTAAGACCTTAGGAATACTTTTTGGTATTTTTTTGGATGACTGTATATATATATATATATATATAATAGATTTAGTAAAACTCTGGTATGATTTATGGTGTTTTATGACATGTATATGATTTTATATTTTCCGTTGCATAGGTATCAGAGTTGTATGACAAATATATCCTGGGTACCCATGGGTCCAGGTTTATCGTGATTATGACAGTTTAGTTGGATGTTAGAATTATTAATATTATCTTTATGTGGAAAAAAAATATGGTAAAATAGGCACGTCATTACACAGGTCTTCTCTAAAATCGATCTGCGATTTGGGTATCACCAGTTGAAGGTTAAATCAGAGGATGTACCAAAGACAACCTTCCGTACTAGGTATGGCCACGACGAATTTCTAGATATGCCTTTCGGATTGACCAATGCTTCTACGACATTCATGGACTTGATGAATAGGGTATTTCATGAGTATTTAGATCAGTTCGTGGTTGTATTCATTGATGACATTTTGATTTATTCGAGGAGTCTTGAGGAGCATGCAAATCATTTGAGGTTAGTACTTTAGGTACTCAGAGAAAAGAAATTGTTTGTGAAGTTCAAGAAATGTGAATTCTAGTTCGAGCAAATGGCATTTCTGGGACATGTAGTGTCTAGAGAAGGTGTTTCAGTAGACCCGAGTAAGATAGAAGCAGTAGTGGATTGGGCTAGACCAAAGAACATGCATGAGGTTAGAAGTTTATTGGGTTTGATAGGATATTACCGCTGGTTCATAGCAGGTTTTTCTAAGCTATCAAGTCCGCTGACACGGCTCACGAGGAAGAATATGAAGTTCGAGTGGAATGATGAGTGCGAGTAAAGTTTTTAAGAATTGAAGCAACGACTAGTTAGTGCCCTAGTATTGACCATTCCATCAGGAGATGGTGGATTTGTGATCTACAGTGACGCATCTCATAAGAGACTTAGGTGTGTCTTAATGTAGCAGGTAAATGTTATTGCGTACGCTTCTCGCCAACTCAAGGAGTACAAGAAGAATTATCCGACGCATGACATGGAATTGACAGCAGTAGTCTATGCATTGAAAAT
Organism: Malania oleifera; assembly: GCF_029873635.1. Classification (NCBI taxonomy): domain Eukaryota; kingdom Viridiplantae; phylum Streptophyta; class Magnoliopsida; order Santalales; family Ximeniaceae; genus Malania; species Malania oleifera. The sequence goes on from NC_080425.1 coordinate 76,684,772, forward strand.
TTGGAGGCATTACCAGTACAGTGAAAGGTGCGAGATCTTTACCGACCACAAGAGTCTTAAGTACTTTTTCACTCAGAAGGAGTTAAACATGAGGTAGCGGAGATGACTTGAGTTGATAAAAGACTACAATTGTACCATTAGTTACCATCCAGGAAAAGCTAATGTGGTAACCGATGCTTTAAGTCGAAAGTTAGTGAATGCATCATTCTCAGTAGTTGGAGTTTAGCATCATATCAGGTTAGACCTGGAAAGGTTGGGTGTGGAGTTAGTGGAAGGAAATCAACGGATGTTCATTGCTAGCCTAGTAGTGCAATCGACCTTACAGTGAAGGATCAGGACGGCTTAGATGACAGATATAGAACTGGCAGAGATTGTGAGTGGAATATAGGATGGGTTGAATGTAGATTTCAATGTATCAAATGACGGGGTGTTGAGATTTCACACCAGAATATGCCTACCGAATGATGTTGAGATTAAACAAACCATCCTGGAAGAGGCACATCGCTCTCTATATACAGTGCATCCAGGGAGCACAAAGATGTACAGCGATTTGCGGGAATCTTTCTAGTGGTTTAACATGAAAATAGAAATCACTCGTTTTGCTGAACAGTGCCTGACATGTCAGCAGGTGAAGGCCGAGCACCAGAGGCCAGCAGGACCGTTGCAACCACTTCTCATTTCTTAGTGGAAGTGGGAGCACATTTCCATGGACTTTGTCACGGGACTGCCATCTGCACTTCAAGGACTCAATGCTATCTGGGTAGTTGTTGATAAACTGATGAAAACTACCCACTTCATTTTGGTTAAAGTCAATTATTTTATGAATAGGCTGGCAGAGCTCTATGTGTAGGAGATTGCCAGACTGCACAGGGTGCCCGTGTCTATCGTTTCAAATAGGGAACCACGGTTTACTTTCTTATTTTTGAAGAGTCTATAGGAAGCATTGGGAACTTAACTTACTTTCAGTATTGCTTTTTACCCGCAGAACAATGGTTAGTCAGAAAGGACCATTCAGATTCTAGAGGATATGCTATGAGCATGTGTACTGGATTTCAAGAGTAGTTGGATTAAATATTTTCCGTTAGTTGAGTTTGCATACAATAGTTATCAGGCCAGTATCGGGATAGCACCGTATGAGGCACTGTGTGGTCAGAGGTGCCGATCTCCGTTGTATTGGGATGAGGTCGGTAAATGGCAGATTTTGGGGCTAGAGCTCATTCAACAAACCTCTGAAAAAGGTCCAGTTTATCGGGGAAAGAATAAAGACAGCACAAAGTCGATAGAAGAGTTATGCAGATACACACCAGCGAGAGCTGGAGTTCGAGGTAGGTGATGCCATATTTTTTCGAATTGCTCCGATAAAAGGGGTAGTGAGATTTAGGAAAAAAGGAAACCTAAGCCTTATATACATCGAGTCATTCGAGATTATGGAGAGAGTTGGTCTAGTGGCGTACAGAATAGCATTACCTCTAACACTGTCTAGGATTCACATTGTGTTCCACGCGTCTATGCTAAGGAAATACATTCCGGATCCTTCGCATGTGATCAGTTACAAGTCTTTGGAGCTCGAGGATACATTGGTATATGAAGAGATACCGATTCAGGTTCTATACTATAAGGAACAAGAGCTATATACTAAGAGGATTCCTCTTGTAAAGGTACTTTGGCGGAATCATGTAGTAGAGGAAGCATCATGGGAATTAGAGACCGAAATACATCAAAAGCATCCACACCTATTCGGAAAGGCTCAGCACTAAACAGGTAAGTGTTAGTTTTGTATCTAGATTTCTTAAAGTAGGTCTGTTTAGCTTTACTATTTGTTCATGGTTAGTATTCAGGAGAGTTTTGTATGGATATTGTAATCTCCCAAGACAGTATGTGTAGCCACAGTTGAAATGACCTGCTAATAAAATAAAATTATTTTCCCCTATTTTAATATCCAACAATAACCTAAATAGCGGAAGGCTAATCATATAAAATAAGTCCACATATAATACAATACCAGAGTGTCAAATCATTCCATGATATACAAACATCACTGTTTCTCTCAAAACTACCCTTTCTAATACCAAGGGTTGACAAAACATGCCACCCAAAAAGTAATACTCACTCTTAAAAAAGGCAGTACAACAACCCCTCTACCTATGAGCCTGCTCTGCTCGCCTAGCTGGTTCACCTAAAAAACAATTCAACACTAGGATGAGCCAACGCTCAATAAGACGAAACATGCTATTACTGGTGTGTGGCCACTGAGTTATAGTTTGGAAAAAATAATCTGATTTAGGAATAATATGAATAATTGGATCTGAAAATGCTGATATTACATAATGTATAATAAAACCATTAACTATATCATTTAACATGCCAATCCGTATGAAACTACTTTTCTTATTAATACTACTATTTCTGAAAAATCTACTTATACTTATAATATCTGAGAAAATTTCCCTCGATGGTTGTATGTCATGATTTAACCCCTCATGACAGGGTTATGTCGCCCAAAGGCGGGACCTATCCTGGCTGGCCGACCAGGGTAAGTCAACTAAACTCCGACAGTCTGATCGGCCACCTCGATCCATATGTGATGGAGAGTCTGTCCCGACGTGGGCACGATCGACCTCGTACCACTTACTATCTGAGTAAAGTGGTTGCACTCTGAATATTTGTAGCTATGATACCGTGTTCTGCTGCCTGATCCATCAGGATCTGATACTATATAGGTAACTGATATCTGTAATATACTATTTTTATTGTGGTTCCTAAAATAACCATAACCCCATAGAATTTATCTAAAATTCTAAATAAATTGACTGAAAATCTGTTTTTTGTATAATTGAACTGTTGTCTGAATATCTGTATATTGGGGCGTTATGGTACTGATAAACATGTTATTTTAGAATTATTGAACATGCATATTTCTGACTGTTCGCTGAAAAATTTGTCATTCTATATCATGCAAATATCATGGTATTTTTGTTAATAACTATAAACATGGTATTCACAAATTCTATAAATATAGTACTGTTTCTGTTATCGAATCAAGCCACACAAATACATACTACTATTATCAAGTTCTGGAAACTGTAATATATATAACATGAATAATAATTTGATAAAAATATATAATTCATGTTGAAATCATAAGAGAGTTTCCTAGCATAGCATGTTTCCCTTACCTGACTACTAGAGAGCCCCTATGGTAGACTGGTCTAACACCCGTAGGGCTTCCTACTCAACACCTTGAAAACAACATTTGACAGAACAAAATATCATTATTTCTTTGCCTACTTCATTTCCTACAACTAGTAGAAGGTCAAAATTTGACTAAAAGACCTTACCCTGATTTTGGGAAAAAATTCAACTCGATTCCACCGACGATCTGCTCTGGTAAACTTTGAGAGAACTTTTCTAGGAGCGTCATGGTGGCCTCAGATAGTCAATCCGGTGACTGACGGGGCCAAAATCGAAGAGAGATGGAGGAGAGGCCGCAAGAGAGAGAGAGAGAGAGAGAGAGAGAGAGAGAGAGAGAGGAAGTTGCGTTCATTTTTCTGCGATTAAACTGAGTTTAGGGCTATTTATACTTCGGGATTCATTGACGAGCCATGTCACCTCGTTGATGAGTCCTATAGAAAGTTCATTGACGAATCTGCAACCTCGTCGATGAATTTCAGACTTCCTAAAAATCCTCTCTCGGTATCTTCTTGTCGACGAGATGGGACCTCGTCGACGAGGTCCTGAAGAACCATCGTCGACGAAACCCCTGTGTTCGTCGACGAGGCCTGGGAAAATTTCTTAGGTTATTATATCCAAAATGCAATGTCGTTCGCGTTCGTCGATGAAGTCTACTGCCTTCTTCTGTTCCTATTCCCATTTCCCTTTCTCTTTATTATTTAAATAACATTATTCTTCGAGTCGTTACAACGGTATTCCTCCGCCATAAGTGAGAGTAGTTAATAAATTTTGGACAAAGTTGTTATGTGGGTGGCCACTGGCTCTTCCTAGAGTCGAATCAGCAGATCAGCGATAATTTAGGGGATGTAATGGAAATCGATTAGTAAATTTCGAGGACGAAATTTTTATAAGGGGGGAGATTGTAGAAACCCGAACCCAGGAAACAAGGAAATAAATAAAGAAAAGTAAAAAAAGGGAAAATTTTAAAAAGGCAAGCAGCTATTCATTGACGAATTCCCTGCTTTCGTCAATGAATGTCCTTCTACAGTTCGTCGACGAATGTCCTTCTATAGTTCGTCGACAAAATTTAGGCGTCATCAACGAAGAGATACCAAGAGGAATTTCAAGCATATAGTTCGTCGATGAACCCCTTCTTTCATCGACAAACGTCCTTTTGCAGTTCGTCGATGAAGGCTCCATTTCATCGACGAATTGTGCTGGGTCAACGACTTATAAATAGATTTTTAGGTTGCTTCTTCATTAAGAAATTTCATTTTTCTCTCCCTCTCTCTAACCTGCGCCCCTCACTCTCTCTCTCTCTACGATTTCTCGGTGTTCGTCGCCTGATTCGACGATCGGAAGCCGCCACGAGGATCTAAGAGAAATTCTCTACAAGTCTAGTGGAGCAGATTTTTTATCTAGGTTTTCTAGATACCACTCCAAAATCAGGGTAGGTAAGGTATTTTAGGGTATTACTGTTAATTTGGAGTATATGGGGCCTAGGAAATTCTAAATAGAAATATTCTGTGAGTTGAGTTGATTAATTTGAGGAAAATGTAATTTCAGGGTTTTGATCTTCGAACGCCGCAGGGCATCGATTTAAAGTTCCCAGTAAGCCAGGTAAGGGGATTATATTATGTCAATTAATTTTGAAATATGGATCGATTAAATTACAATATATGATTTTCTGAATGAATCGGGTATATGAAAAGGATGGTTTTGACTGTTATATGTTTTGGGAAAAATTTATGTGTTTGGTTTGAAATCTCCTATTTTCTATAAAATAAATAATTTAAGTTAAATAAAACCCTGGAGATGCTTAGACCCTATTTTCAGTAATTTATATTTTTCCCCATCAGTTTATTTTATTTATGATCTATCATATAAAAATTGTGTGGCATGAGAATAGTTTTTAAATGGCGTATATGAGCAAAATGATTTTTACTGATATTATACAGTATGATATGACGACCGGGGGCCAAGGTTTAATATGACGGTCAAGGGTTGAGATTTGATATTACAGCCAGAGGCCGAGATTTAATATGCCGGTTGGGGGTTGAGATTTGGTTTAACGGCTGGGGGCCGAGAGTTATTAAATGACAGACTTTATATGAAATGATATATAATACAATTTTATTATGTAAATTGTCATATATGATTCTAGCGCCCTATGGATATGAGATGTGATAGATTGAGTACAGTACCGTAACTATATGTTGGCAGGGAATGCAATCACACTGGGATGATAGAATGATAATGGATAGATGATTTGGTGACTTGGGCCACAATACTACTGTCGCGATGTCCAGGGAGCGCGTGCCCCGAGCGGCGAAATTAAAATCATTTTTAATATTTTCAGGAAAAATGGGAATATCGGAGTCGCCACTAACCTATAGTGCGGTTAGAACACATGATTACTACCCCGTTAGGGGTAGAATCGGTCTACATTACCAGAGTTGGGGTCGAGAGTTCGGTTACGCGAGGGGAAGGTACGAGCACCCCCTACGCGCCCATTCTTACGAATGGTACCTAATTAATTTGAAATTATCCCTAAGTTAACCTAATAAGTCTTTAAATTACTTCTTTTTATGGTAATAATAGATATGGTAACTAATAATAATAATATCTAAATAATAATAATAATAGTAATGTAATTAATGCAAGATTTGAAAATAATAATAATAATAATAATAATAATAATAATAATAATGTGATATTTAAAAATAATAATAGTAATAAGGTAATAAAAAAATAATAGTAATAATAAAAATAAATAATAAAAATAATAAAAATAATAATAATAATAAGAATAAGAAAGTATCAACACTAATAATATATAAGATAATAGTATTAATAATAGTAATAGTAAAAATAGCATAATAATAATAATAATAATAATAATAATAATAGTAATAACAAAATAAATAATAATAATAATAATGATAATAAAGATACTAAAAATAATAATGATAACTAAATAATAATAATAATAATATACCAAAAATAATAATAGTAAAGTAATAATAATAATAATAATGAAAATAATAAGAGGGGACCCCTTGTTCTGTTTGGTTAGGACAAAAATAGGGTGTCTACAGCTGCCCCTCTTTGTAGGCTTGGTTGCTTCAATATAACGGTAGGAACTCTCCTATGTTTTTTGGTAGCAACAAGCCTACAAAGATAAAAGACACCTATTTTAGCCAAGCCATTCAACTCCCAATGGCTTTTCAAGTTAATCAAGAATTGTTTATTTCTGCCAACCAGGGATGATCACTCGAGTGTAAGATTAGGAGTAGAATCCTGAGTCTTTCCAAAATGGTTACTACATTGGAGAATGATCAACCGGGTGTAAGATCCCGATTATTCAGGTGTAGGGTTACTCGCTGGAGATGATCAATCGGGTGTATGATCCCGATCTATAGTTTATGGAGGGTGACTCGCACTGGGTATAGGAACCCATGCTATAGTATGAGGACGATGTGCATGGAGTGTAGGAACCCGAGCGCCGAAAGATGTGCATCAAGTGTAGGATCTCAAGGGCTGCCCAGATGTAGGATTCTGAGAGTTTGATGGTTGCTTGAGTATGGGATCTCGAAGACTTCTCTGAGAGTCTATTGAATGTTTGAGTGTAGGATCTCGAGGGCTTCTCATATGTAGGATTCTGAGAGTCTCCTGATTGCTCAAGTGTAGGATCTCGAAGACTTCTCAGATGTAGGATTCCGAGAGTCTCCTGATTGCTCGAGTGTAGGATCTCGAGGACTTCTCAGATGTAGGATTCTAAGAGTCTGTTGATTGCTCGAGTGTAGGACCTCGAGGGCTTCTCAGATGTAGGATTCTGAGAGTCTCCTGATTGCTCGAGTGTAGGATCTCGAGGACTTCTCAGATGTAGGATTTCGAGAGTCTCCTGATTGCTCGAGTGTAGGATCTCGAGGACTTCTCAGATGTAGGATTCTAAGAGTCTGTTGATTGCTCGAGTTAGGATCTCGAGGACTTCTCAAATGTAGGATTCTGAGAGTCTCCTGATTGCTCGAGTGTAGGATCTCGAGGACTTCTCAAATGTAGGATTCCGAGAGTCTCCTGATTGCTCGAGTGTAGGATCTCGAGGACTTCTTAGATGTAGGATTCTAAGAGTCTGTTGATTGCTCGAGTGTAGGACCTCAAGGACTTCTCAGATGTAGGATTCCGAGAGTCTCCTGATTGCTCGAGTGTAGGATCTCGAGGACTTCTCAGATATAGGATTCTAAGAGTCTGTTGATTGCTCGAGTGTAGGACCTCGAGGACTTCTCAAATGTAGGATTCCGAGAGTCTCCTGATTGCTCGAGTGTAAGATCTCGAGGACTTCTCAGATGTAGGATTCTGAGAGTATAATGATTGCTCAAGTGTAGGATCTCGAGGCCTTTTTAGATGTAGGATTCTAAGAGTTTTCTGATTGCTCGAGTGTAGGATCTCGAGGACTTCTCAGATGTAGGATTCTGAGAGTTTGATTGCTCGAGTGTAGGATCTCAAGGACTTCTCAGATGTAGGATTCTGAGAGTTTTCTGATTGCTCGAGTGTAGGATCTCGAGGACTTCTCAGATCTAGGATTTTGAGAGTTTGTTGATTGCTCGAGTGTAGGATCTCGAGGACTTCTCAGATGTAGGATTCTAAAAGTTTTCTGATTGCTCGAGTGTAGGATCTCGAGGACTTCTCAGATGTAGGATTCTGAGAGTCTGTTAATTGCTCGAGTGTAGGATCTCGAGGACTTCTCAGGATTCTGAGAGTCTGATGACTATTTGATGGGAATTTTGGACCGATGGTTAATGATGACTCGGGTGTAGAATCCCGGTTCGTAAGATGAATTTTTGAATTGATGATGAATACTTGGGTATAGGATCCCGAGAGCCAGATGAAATTTTGAATTGATGATGAATGCTCAGGTATAGGATCCCGAGAGCTAGATGAATTTTGATTTGATGATGAATGCTTGGGTATAGGATCCCAAGAGTCATGCGACCTAATTTGGTCCTGAAGGCAGATGCCCCAGATTCAAAATGAATGCTAAAATTTGGACTAGGGTCTATTGCCCCAGTTTGGAAGTAAAAGACTCGAATAAGACCTGGGCCAGTTGCCCCAGTCTCAGGGTAGATGGATCGATTGGTACCTGGGCCAGTTGCCCCAACCCTCACTTTTTTTTTTTTTTTTCTTTTTCTTTTAGATGAAACATGGATTGCTTAGACAAGGATGACAAGACAGGTGTGAATGAATGATGCTATGTGCGAATGTATGCATACAAGGTGTTTGATATGACACTAGAACATGGGGATATGCAGGCATGTTGCATGATATGACATGTAAGCACTTTTCTGTGTAATGCATGAAATACATGATGATGCATGAACTTTCTTTTTCCAATGTGCCTATAATCAACCGATCAATCTCTAATCTTGACTACGTTGCCCTTGACCTGGTTCCCTCAAAACTTGCCCCAACTGAATGGACTCATAACTGATTTTGGCCCACTTTTCTATTCATCCAATCTGATAAGAAGGTGCTTGAATAAGTCCCACTGAAACTCAAATCGAAACTTGCCCCAGATGAGTTTATCTGCCACTGATCTTGGCCTAGTTGTTAGATTCTTCTTGAATAAGCAGATCTCTAAAGCCTGACATGACATTTGCCCCAGTTAAATTGACTGATTCTATGTGCATCGTATTTCCTCAACGAGGACCTCCTCTATAAGAAGCACACTAGTGGTTCCAAAACTCTTTGACTATCCATCCATTGAAATGAGGAATGATTATGCAATTATGACATCAACTTGTGAAATCAAAAGGTCAACCACCCAAAAAGATGTTTTACCATGTTCCAATGTTATTACAAGAAAAATTCATACCAATATTCAAAAGCCATATGATATTGATGTTTAATTTACCAAATTGAATGGCTGATCTTTTCTTCGACTGTCCCAACTTTATTGATGGCCACCTCTCTTCTTTTGTTTCATTCTGTTGTGAAACCATTAGAAATTTCACATATTTAAACGTTGCCTTTAGTTTAGTCAAGTTCAACTAATGTTTTGATCTCAAGATGGTCTTTAAGACTCGGGACGAAACGTAAGCTGAGGGATACATGTTTTCAGAATAAAAGGGAAACTAAAGCTCAAAATTACCACCCCAAATAATGTTTTACGCCCCCAATTCGAGTTGAGACGTTTTGCAAGATGTTGACCGAACTTGTTATTTAAACAAGCTGCCTACGTACCTTTTCAGGATCAGGTCATTACGTAGTTCAGACTCATCATTGAGTCTGACAAATCACTTGAGACAACAATGTATACTAATCTAGTCAGGACTTTCATTTGGACCGTAATGTAGGCTAATGGTACGGGTTAAAGAAAGAAAGATTTAAATAAGGCCCAAAATTTATCGATTTCATCAAGGGTAATTTGGTCAAAGATCACATATGTAGTATGTCCCATATTTTTCTTTCTTCTTCCTTTTCTTCTTTTTGCTCTTTCTTTTTTTCTCATTTTTTTCATCATCTTCTTCTTCTTTTAATGTAACTTTTTCTTTTACTTTTATGAAGAAATCTTAACTTCATTTTCATTTGAACTTCAATTGGGACGAATCTTTCAAAAAACCGCCCTAGTGTGGGGTGTGATCCTTCAACAAGTTAATCAAGGAATGAATTTTTCAGGCTCAAAAGGGTTGTCAAGGGATTTCTTCTTTTACTTTCTTTTGGATAGCAGAAAAATGGTCTGCCATCATTTCGGTAATGATCATTGCCTCAAATGACTTGTCAAACACTACAAGACCCAAACCAGGTTAACTTTTTGGTGAACTGGCTTTTAAGAAAAGACTAGTTTAACATTCAAGCTCAACTTGGTTAACAATTGGTAAATCAATATTTGGTTCTTTTTAGGGATAACTGGTTAGGCCAAAGATGGCCATCTATCATTTGATCAAAACATGAATAGTGAATTGACTTGAAATTCTTGGCACAGCACATGTATTTTACTGAATTCCTTCGAGATTCTTTGTTTCTTCACAACATCTGTCTTCATAGGGTGAGGAAAATTGTTTTATCTTCTTCTGATTCCACCTCCCATGTTTGTTTTTCAAAATTAACATCACTTTCTGGCTTATGAATATTGGTATTATTATTTTCCTTATCTTTACACGAAACATCAGCAAACAAATTTTTGGTTAACTGAACTCAGGACACAAGTGATATGAGAAAATGCATAACTCAATTTATTGATGAAAGGGAAATTGTCCGAGATGACATCATCACATGAAACAAACTGGATAATCAAAAACTTGCCCCTTGTGTACTTTTGCTCCCTTTGGGCTCCTAACAAGAACTCTAGGATCCATAACTTGACATATTCTTTTGCCTGACCTCGGCTCCCAGTCCTTCGTACAACATATTAACCATTTCTTTCCCCGTGATTGGGTAGGGGATCACTCTGGATTCCTGGCTGCTTATCATCGAAGACCAGCCAACCGGCATCCCTCAACGACTGTACCTTGTGTTTAAATGTCCAACAGCGGTCAACGGTGTGACCCAGAGAATTGGAGTGATACGCGCACTTAGCATCCGAGTCATACCATTGTGGTAGGGGGTGTCGTACGGCTACTCCAGGGATTGTTGAAATGAGCCTTCTTTTGAGCAATTGGGGGAGCAATTCTGAATAGGACATGGGAATGGGTTCCACCCTATTAGGACCATATCTCTGTGTCTGAACATTTTTCTGTGTGAGCGTAGGCCCGTAGGGAACAAACTGAGACCCTGTGCCTGTATGCGCTATCTGGTTAACAAGATTTCTTCTAAACCCTTGGTTATGACCTCTTTGGTATTGTCGCCCTTTAATCATATGAGTTTCATCATCCTTCTTCCTATTTGTCCATTTCTTGTCCGAACCGGTTTCTTCGCCACTACTTCTGGCTTTTCCGACTTTGATAGTTGTTTCGATTCTCTCTCCGGTAGAAACAATGTCCATGAAGTCATGGGGGGTTGCTCCTAAGAGATGCCCAAAGTAGGGATCTTTCAAAGTATTCACAAATAGGGAGATAGCCTCCCTATCTTCCATCGGAGGGCTCACTTGGATGGACATGTCCCTCCATCTATATGCATATTCTCTGAATGTTTCATTAGGTTTCATTTGCATGCTTTGCAGGGTCATACGATCAGGTGCTATTTCTATCACATGGCGGTACTGAGCTATAAATGAATTTGCCAAATCTTTCCAAGTACGGATTCGAGCTCGATCCTGCTGAATATACCATCTGATAGCCGCTCCAGTCAAGCTATCTTGAAAGCAATGCATCATCAACCTCTCTTTATCGGTATGTGCAGCCATTTTTTGGCAATACAGGCGCAGGTGAGTTCAAGGACAATGAGTTCTATCAAATTTTTCAAAATCTGGTATTTTGAATTTTGGTGGCAGGGTGACCTTTGGCATGAGGCACAGGTCGTTGGGATCTACAGAGTCTAATGTATTGAATCCCTCAATAGCTTTCAGGCATTCCTCTAGTACGTCGTAACGACGTTCAGTTTCAGATCTGTTCATCCCCATATCAGAAGTTACTAACGGGGAAGTTCCTGCTACTAGAAACCCTTGTGCTGACACGTTAGGGATGAATGGAGATAGATTTGGCATTGGACCCCCCATGACACCAGGTGGTGGAATTGATGTTTGTCCATGATCTGGCATGAACCCTGGAGGATGAGTAGGGTCCATATCTGTTTCAGAATCATTCTGTACCGCTTTTCCTTTGTTCATCAACAATTCCATAATTTTGCTCATTTTTTCAATCAATTCTTCTTGTCCTTGTTCTATGCCTAGGACCCTGTTTTCTAGCTGTTCGCTCATTTCTCTTGCCTTTTTTCGGGTATTGTACTGATGTGTAGTGGTCTCGATTATTGCTTTTTGCTACTCAAACGACTTCTTTCCTTGAGAGAGCTGTGGACCAAAACTTCCTTTTTAGAACTGAATGCATGATTATGTAAGGTATGAATGTGTGAGTATTTAATGCATGACCATGGGATGCAATAAATGTTTGTGCATGGATGTAACTAGTGCAATTACACATATAAATAGAGATATGAACATGCATGTGACCTATCGTGCATGATTATGTGTGAAATTATGCATGAATGCATGGATGCAATGAATGTTTGTGCATGGATGTAACTAGTGCAATTACACATACAAATAGAGATATGACCATGCATGTGACCTATCGTGCATGATTATGTGTGAAATTATGCATGAATGCATGAATGCATGAATGCAATGTAACCTAACTAACTACTTTGTCAGCATTCTAGGAAAAGTCCCACTAATGAGAGATTTCAAGATTAAGACAATCATTGATGGGCCACAGTTTCAATTCAATTCTTCCCTCAATCATTCTTTTCCTTAATGACGGTCCATGTACCTCAGATTCTATGAAGTGTCAAATTATGATCTAAGGTTGGGGTTGACCCAGGTTAGTCAACCCACTGGATTTGTTCAATACGGGCTTGTGGACTTTAGTGTGCACTTGGGCCTCAAGTATATTAAAATATGAGCTTCAATATATTTCATGATGGGATTAGGCCCTAGTTTTAAAAGGACTTGGGCTTGGATTGCTAGAAAATATTGGCCCAGATTTTTGGGTAATAGGGTCGAAGCTCATTTTTGGAAATCTAGGTTTGACCCTTTTTGAAAATCAGGTCTGGGCCGAGGTTTTACTTATGAAAAGGTCGGACCTATGTTTGCTATTTCTTAAAAAAAATTGGGCCCGGGTTATTTGAAAAGGGTTGGGCCGACCCATATTTTAAAATGCTTGGGTCAAGTTCTTCATTCTTTGAAAGGATGGGCCATGGTCTCATTATTGGGCTTTTTCAAAATACTGGCTAAGTAGTATGTAAGTCTACAATGGATGCAAAATGCATGGTATAATACAAGGTATCTCATAACATATATACAACATATTATACATGGAGAAGGAAGTGGATCCTGTCCCGACCCAGGGTAGGTATGTATATACAAGGTTTTTCATGGCTCTATCCTAATTAAGGGAAAACTATGGACAAGTACGTGTGGGTAGGCTCTAATCCTTATTGACAAAAAGGTCCCCAATTTGAAATTTCGTCCTCCCCCATAGGGGTCAGGACAAAACTCGCATTGAGCGGGGTGGTTCGCGGGTCCCATCAAGCTTAAGCTACGAAGGGACAAACGCTAATACACCCCTATCTAATCTTAGCAGGTAAAGCTCGGGTATAGAGCGTGAAAGTGTGTGAATTCAAACTTTAACCTAATCCCTCTATCCCCACATTTATTCACATGCTATAAATAATATGGAAACAAGATATCTACCATTAATATATATATTCAAAAGATAAGGAAACACAATATATGCAATTAATATGTTTATTCAAAAAAAATTTGGAAACCAAAAAATAAGGAAACAAAATATTTACGATTAATATACAAAATATCTATAATTAATATGCTTATTCCAAAATATCTACAATTAATATTTGGAAACAAAATATCTACAATTAATATTCAAAAAATTAGGAAACAAAATATTTTTAATTAATTAAGATTATTCACAAATTATGGAAGTAAAATATTTACAATTAATTAAGGTTATTTACGAAGTACAATATTTACAAAATAGGGAGTAATTAAAAGATTTATTAAATTTAAACTTGGGATAATTTCTAATTAATTAATGGCTCGACTCTCTAACTCCCCAGCGGAGTCACCAAGCTGTCGCGACGTCCCAGGAGCGCGTGTGCCCCGGGCGACGAAATTAAAATCATTTTTAATATTTTCAGGAAAAATGGGAATATCGGAGTCGCCACTAACCTATAGTGCGGTTAGAACACATGATTACTACCCCGTTAGGGGTAGAATCGGTCTACATTACCAGAGTTGGGGTCGGGAGTTCGGTTACGCGAGGGGAAGGTACGAGCACCCCCTACGCGCCCATTCTTACGAACGGTACCTAATTAATTTGAAATTATCCCTAAGTTAACCTAATAAGTCTTTAAATTACTCCTTTTTATGAATTTATAAATACATATGAAAAATAAATAAATAAATAAATAAATATATACATATATATATTCCCTCAGAGCTTAAGGTACGTGAAACCCGAAGGCTCATACCCCCGCATTAAAATCATAGGGATAAAATCGAAAATAATTTACAAAATACACTCCCAAATTTTGAAAATTTTCTAGGGTTTTTCTAAGTATTAAAATACTAGTTGGGAGGTTTTTTGAACTAAAAAAAAAAATGATTTTCAAGTTTCAAAGTATTTTTCTTGGCTTTTTCTATTTTTCTAATTTATATATATATATTTTTAAAAAATTTTCTCCTAATTTTCTATTTTTTATAATTCTTCATATTTTTCTGAAATTTCAAATAGTTAAATAAAAAGAGGAAAAATGTATTACTAATCATAACACGTAAAAATTATATCTCATAATAGTCAAAATCTCAATGTTAAACCCTAAATGTTAATAATCAACCTAAGTTTAATATTATAATCTAGTATGGAAATAATCAAACCCTAGAAATTATGTACTTTTATAGACACGTAAAGGGAAAGAACAAGATTATGGAAACCATTCAAATAATAAATCTATCATAAAATATGCACATTAATAATAAATACACATGTCATAATATCATATGTACTACCATAATAATAATCTACCACAATACTTAGTAAACTACCATAATGGCACACTACTTTTCTACATAACATGGTATCCTAATGATAAATTACCATAATAATAATAACATATTAATAAGGACTACTAAATATAAGCATAATAACAAAGCCATAATATTATACATACTAAAACGCTAACAATACCATAGTACTCATAATAACAGTGAATATAAACTATAATGCCCAATATAAGCATAACAATAATATAATAATATAATAGTAATATCTCGTAAATATATATAGACATAGTAAAAATAATAACATAAAAAAAAAAAAAATTTAACATAACAACAAATTAGACCTAAACACAACAATTTATATTTTTTCCTAAACATATACATATAATAATAATGATAACATATAAAAAAATGCATGAAATAAATAGTCAAAAAATAAATAAATAAATAAAAACTAGAACAACACTAACAGAAACTTGATATACCAGACGGATACAAATAACTAAATAAAAGAAAGCTTTTTTTTTTTTTATAAACAAAATAGTGCATGCATGTATGAACGCGTGTGTTTCTGTGTATGTTTCAGTGTGTGTAGTGTGTGTGTGTATGGGTTCTGTGTGTATTCACTATATGCAGAGCTATGCAGGGAGCTTTACCACATACTTACCGTGGGCTGTCGGAGAGGAAGCAAGTGGCCGGAGTTGATGGGCGACGAGACGATGATGGCGGAAACGGCGAGTGATGGGGACAACGGCGATGGCAACGACTACGGTTGCTGAGTAGAGAACAGGGATGCATCAAGGCCTTTCCTGTGATTGCCGAAATCGGGTTAAGACGGAGCAGGGATGCCCGGAGGGTGGCAGCGGCTGTCGGCTGCGCTGATGTTGTTTGGAAGGAAGATGGAGGTCCGGCCGAGAGCTTTTGGCGGTGGGCGTCGCCAGAGATCGTCGCAAGTCTGTGGCTGCTTTTGTGATGCTGCAGTAGGGTAGTCGGAGGAGCTGTGCAGCAGAGAGAGTCTAGGGCTCAGATCTGCTGGAGAGTGGCTAATGGTGGTCGAGGGTCTGCGGTTGCGGGAGCCCAAGGTGGCCGGGGTTGAGATTGGCAGCAACAGTAGAGGTATTGGAAGAGGGAGGCTTGCCGGAGAGAGAGAGAGAGAGAGAGAGAGAGAGAGAGAGAGAGAGAGAGAGAGAGAGAGAGAGAGAGAGACAGTGATGGTGATGGGGAGAGCAGCAGATGGTGAGGGAGATGGAGGCGCAAATGAATAGGAGAGAAGGAGGAAGGAGGTGCGCAGGTTTTTTTTTCTTTAGTCTCCCCTCAGCGCTGGACTGTGCTGCGCCCCCCCTCTGGACTCTCCGGCTGTTCCCTCTTTTATAACCTAAATCAAATCCTAAAATCCTTTTTTTCTTTTTTTCTTTTTTTGTACTTTTATGGTAATAATAGATATGGTAACTAATAATAATAATATCTAAATAATAATAATAATAGTAATGTAATTAATGCAAGATTTGAAAATAATAATAATAATAATAATAATAATGTGATATTTAAAAATAATAATAATAATAAGGTAATAAAAAAATAATAGTAATAATAAAATAAATAATAAAAATAATAAAAATAATAATAATAAGAATAAGAAAGTATCAACACTAATAATATATAAGATAATAGTATTAATAATAGTAATAGTAAAAATAGCATAATAATAATAATAATAATAATAGTAATAACAAAATAAATAATAATAATAATAATAATAATGATAATAAAGATACTAAAAATAATAATGATAACTAAATAATAATAATAATAATAATAATAATAATATACCAAAAATAATAATAGTAAAGTAATAATAATAATAATAATAATGAAAATAATAAGAGGGGACCCCTTGTTCTGTTTGGTTAGGGCAAAAATAGGGTGTCTACAACTACTCCGAGGTTTTTGCCGGAGGGCCCCATCCGAGGCAGTTCCGGGTGACCATAGGTATGCGCAATCGTACTTATTACCTTTTTTTATTCAGTTATGGTCAACCGACCATATGCTGAGTCCAGCCTTCGGGCCGCACAACTCGTCATGGAGGGAAGTATGTCGTATGATATTATGATAGTGTGACGATGCTGATACAGCGATCCAGGTTGTATCTTTATGCATATATGGGCAAATTTACTATAAAATGGGTTATATTGAGCCGACAGTTTATTATTTAGAAATTATGTATTTTCAGATATACAGTGTAGTGCAGTTTTAAATATCATTTCATATACAATTAAATAATGGAAGTTTTATATTCACACGGGAACTCATGCTAGCCATACACGAATGATAATATAATCCGTCTTAGTGAGAAGTGTCTCACCCTATTATACAAATTATTTTTATGGTCCTTCAGGGAACCGTACCTAACTTACCTCGGGGCTGGGATTAGATTTCTGAGAGCAGTTATCAGAACTTGTGAGATACTAGATATTTTATTTTGTTATTCTGGGATTGTAATATGTAGACTGATAGTGGTGTGTATGTATTTGGGATTAGATAGAACTCTGGTAAATCGTTTGGATGTTTTTAGAAATTTTCCGTTGTATGGTTTAATTTTAGTAATGGTAGGTACACCCAGGATTCCTTGGTTAGGGCGGGTTGCATTTATATATGCTATATGAGGTATCATAAAGAGGTATACAAATATATGTATGTTTTAGTAGCGCTCCGGGCCCTTGTGGCAAGTCGGGGCGCTACACAAAGCAAGCAAATAAATTTTAAAATCCCAATTCACCCCCTTCTTGGGAGTATACCTAAATTCTCACTTCTGAATGCCTTGTTTAAGAGCATATAGTTAATTACCAAGCGAGGTGCTCCTCGCTCAATTTCCAAAGCCTTTTGTACATAAAAAGCAGCACACCTCGAGGGAGATCTTGATTTGCGAATCAGATTTTTATCTGATAAATCTTGTATTTCTTTTTTACAATAATCTTATGTTTGGGGAGACATTTGAATGGGTTGGAATATTTTTATCTAAGAAGTCTTGTTCACAAGGAAACTTAATTACGTGTTTCTTTCTTTCCCAAAAGGCATTTGGTAGATCACAACAAATTTCATTTTTTATTTTTTGTTCGGAGAATGAGAAATTGTTGTTTTGGAAAAGGATTGCTTTATACCAGGCATCTCGATAATCCCAATAATTGAAATATTGTGGTTCAAAGTCGATTGAAAATTTTCTTTTACAAATCGAGTCACCCCAAGATGATAACGAAATTATTATGCTGATTTTAAAATTTGAAAATGCGACTTCGTTAGGATTATCCCTGCCAATATGCTAAAAAATCTCAATAGATTTGGTGTCCACCAAAATAAATTCATAAAACATTTGAGTCATTTTCAGATCTTCGGGGATCCTATGAAGCTTATAATCAATCATTTTTTTTGGAAAAATTTCTTGGATCTTGATCATTTTCTGATAAGGCATCCTCAACAACAAAATTTTTTTTAAAATAATTCATCTGGAAATAAGGATGATTGTAGAATCTCGATAATCCCAATAATTGAAATATTATGGTTCAAAGTTGATTGAAAATTTTCTTTTACAAATCGAGTCACCCCAAGATGATAACGAAATTATCATGTTGATTTTAAATTTTGAAAATGCGACTTTAGTAGGATTATCCCTGTCAATATGTTAAAAAATCCCAATAGATTTGGTTTCCACCAAAATAAATTCATAAAACATTTGAGTCATTTTCGGATCTTCAGGGATACTATGAAACTTATAATCAATCATCTTTGTGGAAAAATTTCTTGGATCTTGATCATTTTCTGATAGGGCATCCTCGACAACAAAACTTTTTTGAAAATAATTCTTCAGGAAATAAGGATGATTCTAATCCAATAATTGGCTGGGAGGTGGCAGAGCTAGTTTAGATGAAGAAGGACTTTCTTTTCTAATAGTAGCTTTAAAAGTTTGTCTTTGAAAATTTGAAGAGATCGATAGGAAACCTTCTTTTAACAGGGAAAAATGATTGGCTAATTCAATATGTAAAGACCCGAAAATTTAAAAGGATTAAAATAATTTGAAAAAAAATATATAAATAAAATAACAGATAAATAAATAAAAGGAATGGTGTGAGAAAAAGAAGAAGAAAAAAATTAAAAATAAAGAAATTAAATTAAATTAAGATAAATTAAATAATTAGTTATTAAATTAAATATTTTTACATTGGATTTAAAAAAATTAAAATTAATTAATTAATTAAAATGATATATATATATATATAAGTAAGTTATTATAATATATATATATATATATATATGATAAGTATAAGTTAAAATAATATATATAAGATAAGTATAAGATATATATATATATATAAGTTAAGAAAAGTAAAAGAAAAAGAAGAAAGAAGAAAGAAGAAGAAGCTGGAGCAGAAGACGCCCCCCCCCCCGAAACTTATTTCCTGCGTGCGGCCGCTCCGTCTCCGTCTCTCTTTGTCTCTCAATTACTCGGCGAGTTTGCGACGGATCGGAAAACGAAAGGTGCCGTTGGAATCCTGGTTCCGCTGCCGAAATTTCTACGGGAGTAGATTTTTCATGGGAACGTCTTAGACACTGCTCTTGAGGAAAGGTAATTTTTTCTCATTTTCTCAATTTCGCCGTTAATATGTGGTTAAATCGACGAACGGACACCACCACGGGGTCCTAGTCGTCGTTATCATCATTTTGACGTAGGTAATTTTCCAATTGGGGTTTTTTAAGTCCTACTCCAAAGCGAGAGTGGGATTTGAGAATTTGGCTAAATTTAAAGAGATAATTATTTATTGGGTATTTAAAGGCCTAGGAAGTATTAAATTAATATTTTATTCAGGAATAATTTATTGGAATTAGAAATTTAATTTTAGGGTTTGGGTGAGAGCCGCAGGTATTTTTCGGAGTCCTTGTTGGCGTAGTTCAAGAAACCAGGTAAGGGAAAAAATATATATTAAATCAGAATTTTTATGAATTTAATGGAAAAATAAACTGTGTTATATGTACGTGTATATATTTCAGTATAGGTAAAATGCCAACTGTTTAAATTATATTTTTTTCGAGTTTAAAGCTATTTATTAGATATGTATGTGTGAAAATGAACTGATGAAAGTGGAAAAATATTTTCAAAATATTTATGTAAGACATGAAAAGTATTTTTAATATATAAACATTAAATATTTGTTGGCTTATTTTATAGGCAGTGTATGAATTTTATTGTTAAATTGTGTGGCATGAGAATCTGTGCAAATATATGTTAAATGTATGAGATGCAGGCTAAGTAAGTAAAACCATGAAAATAAAATATGATATGGACAATGTTGCCTATGTATGTTAATGCAATCATGTAAACAGCTGAAAAATGCTTGGTAAACAGCTGAAATATACTGGGTAAAATAGCTAAAAGTGGTTGGGTAAATGTGTCACAGTTGAAAGTGGCTGGGTAAATGTGTCGTAGCTGAAAGTGGCTGGATAAATGTGTCACAGTTGAAAGTGGCTGGGTAAATATGAAACAGCTGAAAGTGGCTGGGTAAATATATAACAGCTGAAAAATGTTGGGTAAAACAGCTGAAAGATGCTGGGTATGAAATGATATGAAATGAAAAGGGAAATAAATGAAATGGAAATGAAATGTGAAATGTGTACAATGTAAAATGGGAAAGAATCACTTAAAGTGAAATACAATGCAATGGTAAGCCATGAATATGAACAGATGTGTATAATTAAATAATGATAGAAAGAATGATGCATTATGATATTAAAAGTATGTATGTACATAGAACATGTTACGATTGGGTAAGGCGTACCTTTCTCCTGAGGGCTTGCTGAGTAAGGCGAGTGCACTAGTAGCTACAGATGTGGCAGTAGCCACATAACGTACTAGGGCAGAGGGAACCTACTTGTATGGGCAGGTAGATTTTCCTATCCTTAGGGCCTTTGCCGGTAAGCTATTGTTGGATGGTGTGAGTACGAGATTAATTTATCACTTAAGGGCTTACTGAGTAAGGTGAGTGCCTTGGTATGCTTTAACTGCGACCTTTGGGTTATCTAAGTATCAGAGCAGAGGGGTGCTACTTGTATGGGCGGATAATCACCCCTATCCTCAGGAAATCTCGTGGATTAAACATTTGCATATGTTTGATTAGGATCAGGGAATGATTAAGGAAAATTATGTTAAGGATTTTCAAATGTTAAATATTATGTTATATATAAACTCATGTTGGTCACACACTGCTTTAATATATGGTTTCTTCCCTTACTGAGATGTGTCTCACCCGAATATGAATTTATCTTTTTTTCAGGATTTTATCGAGATCGAGCTTAGAGAGCTCGAGGTTCTATAACATTATTGGGAAATAGAAAAAGAAAATGGTATATTTCTATGTTAATTTTGGGGAATGTAAATATTTAAGTTTTATGCCTTTATGTTTTAAGGCTATTGAGTAAGGAATGATTGCGAAATTACTGAAATGTTTTGGAGATATATGTAATTATAGAAATGCAGGTGATTGATAATTTATTATGGATTATAGTTAGAATTAGTAAACTCTAGTATTATGTTATATGAAGATTATGATTATGTTTTCCGCTGCGTATGTTATGTTAATTATGGATTATTAGGTATAACGCGCCAGACCCGGGTTTAAGGGTTCGGGGCGTTACACAATAGCTTATATAGGCCTTGAAATAGGATGGATTGAGAACTTTTTGGAGATATTGATTTTTGTTTTGTTGAAAAAATTGTTATAGGAAAACCAGCTGGGGAAATTGTTCTTCTAATATTGTTTGAGGGAGAATCCTCTAAACGAGAAGTGTTGGAATTGGTGTATTCCTAAGAGGGGGGTGAATTGGGTATTTTAAAATTCCTCCTAGATTCGGCCAACTGTGCCTACGTCCCCGCCTCAGCTCGCAAGCCCAAGGATTATCACTATTACTCACTTAACGGATGGAGTGGCACTGTTTACAACCAGGTCAAATTCTCAAGGCTAGCCTCAACCTTTACAAACTCTCCTTATGGGGCAGAGAAGGCCCTACCAATCCTTACGGGTTAGATTAACACCCCCTTAGACCACGCTTGAAATATAATCAGATAATATAAAATTTGTGTACAATCAAGATGCTCTTTACACTAAGAAGATATGTACCAATACACATGCAATAATCAATGCACCTCAGACAGATAAGAACTATAAGCTCAATGCAATATGTGTGTAACAACACTCAATCTAATGTCAATGATCAATCAATAGCAAGAGTGTATTTCCAAGCAATCTTTAAAACAATATGTGAATATCTAACAACCACAATAAAGGTTTCAAAGATTTTCGGCAAGAGTAATCAAAATATCTCTAAAAATATTTTCACAAAATTCTAGCACAAGAGATATTTGAAAAATAAGCTTGTGAAAATAATTTTTGCACAGTCACAATTCAAGCTTTACAAGTCTTGCAACCAAAGTGCCAAAACTCACAAGTTACAAAGTTCTCCCCACACAAAGATTATTAATTAAACCGTCGGGGGGTGGAGGGAACTTTAGGGCTAAACTCTCAATCAAAAATCAATCACATAATCGCAACAATGAGAGTTATAGCAAGTAGGAAGTGTAGAATGCCTCATAATATTCTCACTCAATAAGATTTTTCAAATGATGAGCAAAGGATGGGTATTTGGCTTTGAGTATGAAGAAGGACTTTCAAAAAATTTAGAGAAATTTTTCCTAATCAAATCACTAATCCTTTTTTAATTTTTGCAAATTAACATATATATATATCGGTACTCATAAAATTTTGACCATCGGGACACAAGGGTAAATTTTAAAATTATTTTAAACATGCTTAAGCAGAATAACCCAGTTTTACCCTTAATTATCCGCGGTAAAAATTAGGCCAAACTGAGAGTTTTGGTCAACTGAGCCATAGGTTCGGTCGCCCGAACAGACACATAAGCAAAAAGACGTTTTTGAAGTTTGGGTGCCTATGGACAGGTTCGGGTGGCTGAACTAGGCGGTTTTCCAACTTACTCGAGGTTCGGTCACCTGATCAGAAGTTTGCTCTGCCGAATTTCAATATTTGGTCACCCGAGCTCAAAATGAACTTAAAGTTCGGGCGTCCAGGTTGTTGGAAAAGTCCTTAGTATGAGTTCGGTCAACCAAGAACGCTCAGTTCTTTTCGGTTCGTGTTAGAATTGGTGTATTCCCAAGAGGGGGGTGAATTGGAATTTTAAAATTTATCTCCTAGGTTAAATGAAATACTCGTATAATACAACCTAGGGTCTTTCTATGCTATTCCAAATGTGCCAATAATATAATATGCGGATATTTAAATCAAGCGCATCATTCACACCATAACATACATGTGCGGTAAATATAAAGTGCATAAATATAAACAAGGCACATGATATGTTATTAGGGTTTGGTCAACTGTGCCTACGTCCCCGCCTCTAGCTTGCAAGCCCGAGGATTCCACTGAAGGCTCACTTAACGGGTGGAACAACGCCTAATACAACCAGGTCAATTAGCACAGGGCTGACCTCAACCTTTACAACCAGGTCAATTAGCGGGACTGACTTCAACCTACACCTTAGCAGAATGGTGCACCTAACTTTCCTAACCGAGTCTAAACCAATCTAGGACTATTTTAAAGGACTAGTCCCCTTCTTCAAGCCTGTTCCTGGAAATACAACAATATGTTTACAATCAATGAGATTGGTACAATGATTATGCTTTCATAAAAAGCATATATGTACCCACTTACACGCAGTCGCATACACCACAAATAAGATATAATAAGTAAGCTTAATGTGGTTTAATATATCAACTCTTAAATATATTTTCTATCGTTGTAATATGTGTGTGAGAGTGCAAACCAGTATGATCTTTGTATCACAATATGTATTCAATCTAAAACCTCACACAAAGATGTCAATTAACTCTCAAATATTTCAGTAAGCTAAATATCTCAATCATATAAAGCTTAAGCAACATATAGATTTGGTTTGCAAAAGAAAATTTAATCTTTGTATTCAGCAAGAGATAAAGCTCAATGAATATTGCCACAAAGATTTTTTAACTCATAAACAAATATCACTTCAGATATTTTTTAAGATAAAACACAATAGATATTTGTAAATGATTTTGAAAAGGTTTTGCAACCAAAAGAAAATACGAGCTTTTCAAGATGTTGCAACGAATATGCAATCTCAGAAGATCAAATGAAGGTCTTCTTAGGATAGACTTATTAACAAAATCCCCTAAAAACCCATAGGTTTGGCTCTCAAGAAAATCATATCAATCAATCAAAACAAGGAGAGCAAACCTTTCAAAACAATCATTCAATCAACTTATAGAGAGTTTAGACAATAGTAGAAGCTAAGTATGAGTGAAATTGAGTGTGAAAATGAGTAATAGGAATTTAGAGTTTGAGAGAGAATTTCTTAATCATGTTGGCTAATCTACTTCCTAATCATCCCAAATGAAGGGGTATAAATAGACTCCCATTGAATTATAACCGTTAAGGAGAAGGTTGGGATTATTAAAAAAGATTTAATGATTTTTAAATTATTTTAAACCTGTTTAACCGAGTTAACTGCAGTAAAAAAAAAGATCCAACTCGAGGGCACCGGTCGACCAAGATAAGTTTGATCGACCCAAGTTTTTGGGGTTTGGTCGACCGGGCCAAAAATGAACTACCCGTTCGGTCGACCGAATAAGTATGTCCGAGATGATTTTTCCAATTTTGCGATGTTCGATTGATCGGGACCATTTTGAACTGCCTTGGTTGGTCGACCAGACAGTTGAGTTCCCACACATGGGAACTCAGTCGACTAGGGCGTTACAATACAAATTTTACTCGGTCGACCAAGTGGTCAAAATGTTGACTCCTGGGGAGTTCGGTCGACTGGGATCAAATGAACTATAAGAGTTCGGTTGACCGAGCTGTGGTCAACCTGTTGACCTAGACCAGGTTCGGTTGACCGGGGGTAGAATGGATTGCACAAGTCGGTCGACCGAAGGTGCACATCTTGTGCATTTTGGTCCTGTTTTATTCCACAATTACCCTATTTAAGTGCCTAACACATACAAGTGCAATGGTGAGTGTCATAGGGTCTTTTCTAGGTCTATTTTTAGTTATGATTCAATTTGAGCTTACCTATTAAACCATGCATGTGATGTGTGTGATTGTTACTAGTAAAAACCCTAATTACTATTACAGACCATTTACATAAATGAAATATATTACAACGTAAAGTAATTAGGTCTTCAATTTTCACTTGCTCTATGTGTTTTAAGATCTTTCAATTTAAGTTCCTACACAAAACCTCGAACACCCATTATATATAATGAGCATTTGTCATAATCAAAACCGGGCGTGACCTATAAGGTCAACAGTTCGGTCACCCAAAGTTAGGTCAATATTTTGACTTTCCAATGGTTCGGTCGACCGAGGCATTTTCAATGCCAAGGTTCGGTCGCCTGAATCCTTTATCATTTTAGGACCTAAATTAAATTTGTACCCCTATTTGCATAGATGAAAGTAAGGACTTATTATAAGTGTCTGTGTAAGGTCCTAGGTTTTTCTAAGGTCTTTTTACCTAGACCCAAAAATCTGGTATCGGTCGACCGAGTCCCTAAGGTCATTCAACGGTCTTGAGCTTATAGGTTCTTACATGCATGATATGTAGATTATTATAGACCGATAATTAATTATTAAAGACCCAATGAATTGAATATGAATTATAAAGAAATTGGACACTTTGGGTCTTCTTTTTCTTCAAACCACTATGTGCCGCCATATGATTTTGCCAATTTGATCATACACACAAACTTAGCAAACATTAAATACCTTATATTTGTCATTATAAAAAACGAGATAAGACTCAAAAAGTCAACAAGAAGAGGAACATATTGTTTTCTGCATTGTTGGAGAAATTGTTCCTCTCATATTGGTAGGAGAACTTTTGTTAGCATACTTGTCTGAGCCAAATTTCCTGGAAGAATCCATCACGAATTTCCATGTAAAAATTCTCTCGTTAGAAAATGTGGAAGATAATTACTTTCTCCATTAATATGCTCAATATCAAAATCAAACAAGCTAAGAAGGGCTTGCCATCTAGTAAAAATATGCTTGGATGCCAAGTTCTTCACATCTTTGGTTAAAACAAATTTCGCTGGCTTGCAGTCAACTCTCAAAAGAAATTTTTGATTTAAAATATCTTTTTAAAATTTGGTAACGCGAAGGACTATTGCTAAGATTTCTTTTTTAACTATTGAATTTTTTTTTTTTTTGTGTTTCGTTCCATGTACCATAATGAAATCTTACCAATTTTTCCTTACCATTCTTGACGCATTTTAGAATTCCATCGAAACCAATGTCACTTGCATCTGTCTCAACTATTTTGAAGGCATCTGGATCGCAAATGTTCATAAATAGTAAACTCTTAACTTGGGTTTTTATTGTTTTTACCGCCTTAGTATGCTCCTTGGTCCAGTCTAGAGGATTCTTTTTTAATCTTGCAAATAATGGTCCATAAATAATTCTTAAATCCTTATAATATTCGAAGATATAGTTTAAACAACCCAAAAACCTTTGCAATTGTTCTTTATCCTTTATTTCATCAGGAAATTTATCAGCAAATTCCAAGCTTCTGTTCATTGGGGTTATTTTTCCATTTTCAATATTGTGTCCAAGGAATATAACTTTTGTTTGAAATAAGATTGTTTTCTAGGCAGAAACTACTAGTCCATTTTCCTTGACAATCCTAACAAATTGTTTCAAATGTTTAAAATGTTGGTCAATGGTTTCTGAAAAAACTAGAACATCATCAATGCAAACTATTGTACATTGAGTAAATGGATTGAAAATGTCATTCATTATTTTTTGGAATTCACTAGGGGCATTTTTGAGACCGAATGGCATAACATTCCATTCATATTGACCAAATGGTACCGTACAAGCCGTTTTGTACCTATCTTTTTCAGAAACCTGTATTTGCCAAAACCCATATTTCATATCAAATTTTGAAAAAACTTTTGCATTGTATACTCTTTTAATTAAATCAGCCTTATTAGGAATTGGATATCTTATCCATCTTAACGCCTTGTTTAAGGGCATATAGTTAATTAACAAACAAGGTGCTCCTCGTTCAATTTCCAAAGCCTTTTTTACATAAAAGGTAGCACACCTCTAGGGAGATCTTGATTTGCGAATCAGATTTTTATCTAATAAATCTTGTATTTCTTTTTTACAATAATCTGATGTTTGGGGAGACATTTGAATGGGCCTTGCTTTCGTTGGAATATTTTTATCTGAGAAATCTTGTTCATAAGGCAACTCAATTATGTGATTCTTTCTTTCCCAAAAGGCATTCGGTAGATCAGAAGAAATTTCCCTTTTTATTTCTTGTTCTAATTCAATGATTTTCTTTTTTATTAAGTCATTTTTTAATCATTTTTTAATTTTTTTCAAAGGTTAGGTATTCTTTAAGATAGTTTAATTGTTTTTCTTTTTTACAAATTATGGATTGGTTTTTTAGCAGGTTTAGATGTTTCTCTATTGGATCAAAATAAAATCTAAATATTATTTATTTTAATCCAAACTTTGTCAGAATCCCTTCATTTGTTATTTGAAAAGGGGTTTAAAGATTCAGAAATGGTAATTCTCATATTATCGGATATGTAATTGTTTTTACCAAGATAAAACAAATTCCCTGATTATAGATTTGTGCAATAGGAATTTTATATTTGATTTGTAACCTTTGCCTGTTCGCTCCATAAAGAGCTTCAGATGTTTTTAAAAAATACTTAGTAGGAATTAATCCTTCTCTTAGGGCAATAAACTTTTGAGAGAAGCTAGACTTTATCCTTAGTTCAATTTCACACAACCTTTTATGTATTATTACTTTGTCATTAAATTTATAAAGACGACTTGTTCTTCTTCTTTGTCAAAAACAAATTTGTCACTCTCATTTTCCTCACTTAACTCATCAGATTCAGATGGAAGTTTTTCTCCATGTTTTTGTAAATCGCTTTGTTGCTTGCTTTAATGATTTAATTTCTTGTTTTATGTGATTTATTTCTTGTTGGAGGTCTTGTATAGTAGCTCTTTTAGGTTTTTTAAATTTCTTTAAGACGTCTTCATTAAAATTTGGAATTTGTGCTGATATTGGGATATTATCGAACTTATTAAACCTTTCAGCATTATCTCGTTCCTTTAGATGTTTGAGTTTTTTTCAAGAATACTTCTTTTTTATAAGGATTATCAATATTGTTTACCATTTCTAAGAATAATTTATAATTTTTTTTCTCTAAAACATTAACTTCTTTATTACAAAAACACAATTCTTTGTCACCGATTTCGAGGATGATGAAGAATAAAGTCCAGAGTCCACTATTAGAACCTCATTATCGTTCTCAAATTCACCTCACTATAGGAGGATTCTGATTGATTAGAACCTCATTATTGTTCTCAGATTCCACCTCACTATAAGAGGATTCTAATTGATTGTCCAAAAGGGTAAATTTTTTTTTTAAAGTTATTCTTCTATATCAAGATTGTTTAATTGTTTCTCAAATTTACATTTATTGGCAAAATGATTTTTATTTCCACAAATGTAACATTTCTTTTCCTTTTTTTTTTCTCTTCTCTTTGGGGATATTATATGGTCATTCTTCCAATTTCTTGGATTTTTTTGGGTGTTTTGTTTTCCTCATATACCTTTTATAAGATTTTGGTTTTGATGATTTTAAGTCTTTTTTCTTTGACTTTTTATGACTATGCTGGGGTAGCTTTACGCCCGAATTGTTCACACCAATTTCCTATCTCTTTTCTTTTGGTCAGTCTTTGTTTTTTGAGAAGATTTTTGAATCTTAGGTCATTACACACTTCTATTCCTGTCAGATTTATTACATGTATGATTTCACCATAAGTCCATTTGCCTAAATCCATTTGATTATAAATGTCTACATTTTTATATTCAGCCATTTTTTTTTCTAACCATATTAGAAAATAAAGTAGGCAATCCACTAATGAATTTATCTTTCCAATATTTTGTGTCACAATATTCTTTTAAAATAACTCTCGTTAAAAAGGTATCCCTATAATACCTAAAATCAGATAATTTCCTACACCTGAGATTTTAAAGGAATTGAGTTTGCCTTTCTTCAAAGCAAGAGGGACTCCCAACAAAATGTAACATAATTGAAATAGCGAGGGCAGTTATCCCCGCATATTCAGCTTGTCCATATTCATTAAAAATTACCCTTCCATTCTCATCCCCCTTTTGAGCAAAAATTATTTCATGTCGTTGTTTATTAGTCATATAATTAAACCACCAAGAATGTAATTGTCCTTCAAATCCTATTACATGAGCTTTAACTGTTTTTGAAACTATTTGATTTTGTCTTAGAACATAAATATGTCCAACCATAAACATTTGTCTACAGACATTGACAATTTGATATTTAGACAATCCATCAATGTTCCACTGGTAGCACATATTGCCGGAATATCCCTTACATCGGATCGGTTATTCATATTGTAGATCCGAAGGAGATGGTCTAGAATGATAGTGTTTTGTTTGGGATATTGGTATTGTATTATTATCTATTATGTTACTAAATCCTATTGGATTAAGGGATGTCATTTCAAATTGTTTTTCATGATCAGAAAATTCTTCTAAAAATGATTCAAGATCAAAGGATTCTGAGCTTGCCTGTAAATCACTAACTTGTTCATCTAAAGTGTTGACTTGTTTTGAAGAAGATGCTTTGTTTTGCTCCTCCACTTCCATTTTCATATTTTGAATTTCTTCCTCCACTTCCTTAACTGTATAATTTGGCTTTACTTCATTTTTTACTTCGGCTAACTTTTTCATTATTTCATTAAGGATATCATCATTATCACTAAAACATCCTTTGAGATATGAAGGGTTGGGAAAATTATATTTCTTCTTCAACTTTTGTGACAACCCGAATAAAAAGGCATTTAAATAATAAAGAGGACTCGTTGACGAAGGCAGGATTCGTCGACGATGTCATAAGAGAATTCGTCGACGAAGATTGAATTTCGTCGACGAAGAAATACCAAGTGAGATTTTGAGCCGACTGAATTTCGTCGATGAGGACTGAATTTCATCGACGAAATTATTAAAGGATTCGTCGATGAATGACGTGGTTCGTCGACGAATCCCCTGTTCTATAAATATCAAAATCCGGATTTTTATCTTCAATATTAAGTAACCTCTCTTCTCTCTTTCTCCCCTTCGGCCCTCTCTCTCTCTCTCTCTCTCTCTCTCTCTCTCTTTCATTGATTTTGGGTCAGATTTACGCCGGATCGACAATTCGAAGTCACCACGACGCTCCTGGGAAAGTTCTCTCCAAATCTACTGGAGTGAATCGTTGATGAAAGCAAGTTGGAAATCATCCCTAAGTTGAGGTAAGACTTTTTAAGCCAAATTTGATCTTACGACGGAAATAGGAAATGATATACACGTAGAAATACTGAAGTTTAATACTGAGAGTTCTCAGTTTCAGGGTATTGATCAGAAAATTCTACGGGGGTTAGACCAGGATATTTTAGGGGCTTTCTCAATAGTCAGGTAAGGGAATAAACTAAAATAGTTACTTTTCACGCAAATTACTATTATTTATGAGCAAACTGATTTCCTAGAAATATGTACGATGTTTGAATATTATGGAATTAATGCATGTTTGAAAAAAATACTATTATTATGTTGAAACGTGTATATATGTATGAGATGCTAGAAATCATGATTTTCATAATGCAATGAATAGTTTTAATACAGCAAATGTGTGACATGAATATTATTTTACGTGGAGAAATATTTTGATGTGATAATGATGTAAATGCAGTATGATCTAAGAAGTTATGAAAGTATACAGTACATTATGATTCTTATAAATGTATGATAAAATGATTATTTTCAAAATGACGTAATTATGATATGATCGGCGCAAGGCCGTAATTATGATATGATCGGCGCGAGGCCGTAATTATGATATGTTCAGCACGAGGCCATAATTGTGATATGTTCGGCACGAGACCGTAATTATGATATATTCGGCATGAGGCCGTAATTATGAAATATGCTATATAATCATGTACTATATGTTATCAGAACCCGGATGTTGGTTTAATTCAATTCAGGAGCTTGGTACCGTAGCTATATAGATCAGATATCTATGTTTAGATTAGTGCTAACCACTCCACGAGGGAGTAGGAGATGGATAGTCGATGTGGCTTTCAGTAGAGTGTGGACGTCCACCTGACAGTTCGAACTAGGGTGTGGCGGGCTCATTATACTTACAGACATATTTGATTCGACAGTGATCAGCCAGCCATTGTCGGGTCCCACCTTCGGGCCGCACAACCCGTCATGGGGGGTAATACATGACATTAGCTAGCTATTCATCTTGGGTATGTTTTCAGTATTATCAGTTATAACATATGTTTTACGTACGATATGATTTATTAGCAAGTATGAAAGTAAATGATTATTCAGTATGTTATGATAAGTGTCTACAGATATATGAAATGTATTGTACATGTATAATTACATTAAATGTTCATGTTGCCACACAGCTGTATTTAGTTTATTTTCCCTTACTGAGAAGTGTCTCACCCCCGAACTAAATATATTTTCAGGAGACCCTGAGTGATCGGCGGGTCGTAGCCGCCGTGGAGTTAGTGTTATTACCCCGCTAGAAGGGTGAGATTTTGTACTAGGGTCAGAATTATTTTGTGTTTGATCCTAGAGTTATTTTGATGTTTATGAGGATGTGTATAAAGTACAGTATAATGATGTGGTAGTAAACTCTAGTATTATGTTTTATGGATGTGTATTAGATTTTATGTTTGTTGCTGCTTAGGTTTCCGCTGTGATTGACAGGTGTCCTCGTTACCCACTGGTTCGGGTCGACTTTTTCATTTATTATGTTACATTTTATGTTAAGAAATTGAGGATGTTACAACTTTTCTTCTAGGACATGTTGTTTTAATTTTTCTTTCCCTTTATCCTTTCTATTTTTCCCAAAGATTGATTCTGACATTGTAAAAGTGGCTGAGCTTGGGAAACTTGAGGGTGGTTGATATTGTTGATTCTTTGGATTCGCACAGACATTTTAAAATAAGGGGAAGTTGCTAAGTGATCTAAACGTATCTTTACCCTATCTAATTATTCTCCTAATGTAGTGAGATATTCATTTGAGAAATTGTTTTGTTTTACGAGTATTTCTACTTGTTGTTGAGTGGCTAATATATTTGGATTCTCAAATTCAGTTTTTACAAAAGGTACCCCTTCGACTTCATTATTCTTATATTTAAAATAAATTTTCTCTGGCGGAGGATGGGTGTTAGCTACTGTACTGATTGCTGTTTTGTAAGTCTTTTTTGCTTGATCAATAACACTGCAATTTTTCGTCCTATTATGAAACCATTTAAAAAATCTAAAGTTTTCTTTTCTACTATTCATTTCATCACACCATTCCCGCTTGTATTTTTCAATCTTTTTTGTAAAGTGTTTTTGAAAAAATTGTTTTCTTAGAGTTTCGTTTCTTTTTGAGTAGAAATCCTTGTTTAACCTCTTCTTATCAATTATAAAAGTACTTTGTTCAATAACATTTATTTCATACATTTGGGATTTAGTTGGAGATGAGAAATTTTGCTCTATGAAAACCGACTGAGCTACTTGTTTTTCTATTTTTATTCCTTTTATTTGTTCAAATTTGGATGAGGAACTTGATGGGCGAGATTGTTCAAACTCAGAAGTCATTCTTTTAGGCACAAGGTAAGATCTTGTTCTACAAAGGGTAGGTTGGACTGATTGAAAGTCATCTATTGATTCAACATCTGAAAGTCTATTGTTTCGTTGGAATGTAATTCCTAAATCATCGTCATTATATTCAATAAATCCTCTAAAATGACTACTAGGGACTTCCAATCTTGGGGCAGAAAATCTTGATTTAAGCCATTGTTATGGGAGATCAATTTCATCCCAATGTAAAACTCTTGGAACCATTGTATGACTTTGACTAGTTGCTTCAAAACATTTTTTGTCCTGGAGGTATGCTTGGGGGTAAAAATGATGGAACTATTTCTGATGTCATTATTCTATAGTGAATCCAGAAAATTAGCTTATATGGCAAAGAGCCATGGCTGAAATTGAAATTGTGAGTTTGAATAACTACAACCAAATATTTTTTTTTTTATGATTATTAGCATTTATTCCTATTGTAAAGTTGGGATAATGCTTAAAATATACTAGTCCGTTTGTTAAAGATGTTTTTGCCGTTCCAATCATAGATTGTTTGTAATATGGAATTCAATCATCTCTTAATACTAGGAGAAGAGAATTGTTAAGTCCCCTCTTTACCAAAGGTTTGAATCATATTCGAACACAACCAATATGTAGGTCATTAAATCCTAGTTTAGTATAATTTTTTAGAGTCTTTTTTGATAAAAGATTTTTAGAATATGTTTTATCTACGAACTTCACATTGATCTCTTTTGTTTTTTGGTCAATTTTTGACTTAAAATCCAGTAATTTTCCCTTTTTGTATATTGTTTTTTTGTTGAATTCCGGTAGTTTCCAATTTGCTAACTCTTTGTCATCCCAACATGACCCATGATTAATAATAGTTTTACCACTTTGGCTTCAATTCGTACTACTAGCACCTGAAACACACTAGCTATAAGGAGACCTAAAACTAGTTATTTTATTCCACAATTCAACAACTTCAACAATCTTACCAAATTCAATTCTTAGAACAAGGAAAGTTTAAACAATTGGCAAGCAAAAGAACATAAGCATTATAAATAATATGAGCAAATTGAAAATATTCTCAGATTTAAGGGATGACTAATGGTCCGCTGGAGGGACGTGCTATTATGTCAGAATAACTGAAATTTAAACAATTGGCAAACAAAAGAACAGAAGTATTATAAATAATATGAGCAAATTGAAAGTATTATAAGATTTAAGGGATGACTAATGGTCTGCTGAAGGGACGTGCTATTATGTCAGAATAACTGGCCGAGCCAGACTTGACTGACAACCCTTGAGCAATCTTGAGAAAGTTTTTTGGTCAATTTTTGACTTAAAATCCAATAATTTTCCCTTTTTGTATATTGTTTTTTTGTTGAATTCGGGTAGTTTCCAATTTGCTTACTCTTTGTCATCCCAACATGACCCATGATTAATAATAGTTTTACCACTTTGGCTTCAATTCGTACTACTAGCACTTGAAACACTAGCCATAAGGAGACCTAAAACTAGTTATTTTATTCCACAATTCTGTAGATTATTCTTGACTTATCGCCCTCAAAAATCATTAAAACGGGACTTACTGCCTAACTTTAGAATCTATAGGTTTGAAATAACTAATCTTGATATCCTTATAATTTGGCTCTGATACCACTTTTACCCAGGAGAAACAAATAATGTAAAACAACCAATAATGTAAAAGAATTATAGTATGAACAATAATAATAATGTGAAATTGAAATGGGATAATAATAAATACCAAAATAGCATAAACAACAATACTTATACTAAATGTTGCACATATTACAACTTGCAAATTGTTGACAAGATTCTAGGATGAATCAAAGAAATTTTATTTAGAGATGACTGAAAAATAAAATTGTAAAATTTGAGGAGAATCAAAGGTATTATTTAGAGATGATAAAATAAAATTGTACACGGATAATAAAGAGGAGAAAATCATAAAAGTGATTAAATTTGTTTTAAATTTTATATTGTTAATTACTTTTGTACCCATAATTTATAAATAATCAATAATTGTTCATAGCATAAAAATTGAAATTTTTAGTATCTCGTTTAATTCCAATATGCAAGTTTCATAATTATAATTTAATTGTTTTGGAGTTATAATTATATTTTATGTCATGTGAAATGAATTTTTAAAAAATAAAAATGTCGACACTTTAAAAATATCACTACACTCAATTGTCTTTTTTTTTTTTTGGTAGTGAAATGATAAATTTGTCACTTTTTTTTTTTTTTTCTATTATACTTTCATTACAACTGTAGGCACACATGCTATGCATCTATCACGCCTCTCCTCTAAAAAAAATTATTATGTTTTGTTCGAAAAGAGAAAAGGGAGTTGTGTTTTTTTAGGGTTCGATTTGCATGATTATATTAAATTTTAAATTTAAACGATGAGAATTGACTGCTTGAATTTTGGAACTTATATAGTAAAATATAGTTTATATATTGATTTTTTTGAACAAAAAATTTGTAAAATTTGAGGAGAATCAAAGGAATTTTATTTAAATATGATTGAAAAAGAAAATTTTGTACAAATAATAAAGAGGAGAAAATCACAAGTTATAAAGTTTGTTTAAAATTTTAGAAATTAATTAGTTTTGCATCCATGATTTTAAAATATTTTAACCATTAAATGATCTATAAACTTTTAAGAAGGATGCTCCTGAATTTTTTTAAAAAATTACTTCCTATTTTAAAAAATAAATAACTGTCAAAAATAATTTTGTTGAGTTGGGGGATCCAAAATTTAAATTAAGCCACACGTGTGCGAGACGCACCGTCTCTAGGAAGCGCGGAAGAGTGGAGAGATCCCAAGCCCACTTCGCACAACAAGATGGCCTTTCCCAGAATACCCCTATAAAACGGCACCCCCTGCCTCCAATTTGCGCACACAAGTAATCTCTTGTACGTCTTCTGAAACCCACCCGGAGAAGAGTAAAATCGCAGCTCCCTGCATCTTCTCCAATGGCGAGACCCACTCAAGAAGCAATCGACACCTTTATGAGCATCACCGGCGCGTCCGAAGCCGTTGCCGTACAAAAGCTCGAGGTAATTTTGATCCTTCTCTATTGCAATCGGGACTTTTCTGGGCTTTTTTGGGGGGTTTTTGATTCTGAGCAGCAATTGGTATCGACGGATTTCTTTGCTATGAATTACATTGGTGAATGTTGTCATCGGTCTGTGATTAGGTTTTATTGTGCATTGAATTGCATTATGGATTTTGTTCGTTACTGTCGTTGATTTTCTTTTATTCATGTCTGGAGTTGAGTTTGACTATTTTGGGTTTATTTGATCACTTCGTACATATAAGTTTTCCTCCATTTCTGTTGGGTGTTGAACCGGGTTTTTTTTTTTTGGTTGAAGCTTTATCTGTAAATTTGAGTGGTGTATGGTAGAGAGTGTAGCTGCTAGCCACTTGTTTTTACCAAATTGTCACCAGTTTATGCATTAAAGAAAAGTTATGGTTGGGTAAGGGCATGGAATTGGATGTGGGATGCTCGAGTGTGGAAAGTATTTATTGTTCTATTGGTCTTTCTCATAGAGTGGGCATCCTTTAATTGATTCTAGTGTAGTTTCTTGCATTGGGATTGAGTCATGGGTTTAGCTAACTGGATAGTGTATGCTAGCTATATTAGGAAAAAGAAAAAGAAATAATAAACTATAATAAGAAAAAATGAAACAAAAGAGAGAATGTTCTGCTGCCACAAGAGTGAATGTCTGCAGGTTTTGAGTTACTCTGCTGCAATAGGTAGTGGAGTCAATGGTGGCTGTTATGATGCCCTGGGGGGGGGGGTAGGATCTATTAAATCAAGCAAGAAACAGATACAATAGCAGAGAACCAGAAGTCCTAACAAGAGCACAAGAAAAAATAAAATTACATCAACATAATAAAATCACCCAATCTCGGATGACATCTTGAAAGCAACAGCTCTTAAAGCAGCCAGCACTATAAGCCCAAAGTGAAGCCAAATAGCACACCCTATCCCAAAGAAGCCCCAATGATAAATTCTTGCCAAAAAAATTTCTATCATTCCTCTCCAACCAAATTCCCCAAAGCACAGCACATATAGTGCATCTCCGCAGTTTTTCTTACCTTTTCCAAAACCAATAAAAGAGGTAAGTGGTGGATATACTCACTCGTCATCAAGAATTCCAAAGTGTGAATCCCACAAGTCCCAAGCGAAAGAATAGTGATGAAGCGAATGAGACGCATCTTTAGAACTTTTCCCACACATAAAACACATTTTGGGGGACAATGCTTTAAAAGGCCTCCCACTTTGCAATCGTGTTAACTCAATCAAGTGCCAACAACCTAGAAAACAGCTTAATCTTAGAATGACCTTTAGCCTCCATATACCTTGATAGAGAGGGAAAACTACAATAGTCTTAATAAGTTGAAAAAAGAAGGAATTACGAGAAAAATTCCTTCAAGAATCCAAGGACCCAATCCTTCCATTAGTCTTGTTGGAGATATGGCTACCCTCCACGACAATAAGCAAAGAGGACTACTAATCCACCTTTGTACCATTTAAATCCCTTTTAAAGTGAAAGTCCCACGAAAAGGAACCCCTTTAAAAAATGAGAAAAGGGAAATCGTATGATTGTGATGAGAAGAAGGGTGATATAATGAAGGAAACATGATAATGGAACTCCCTCCATCGTCCCAAAACCTACCATGATTACTTCAACCCAAAACCAGCAAGATAAACCTCCACCAACTCGCATAAGAACTTCTACCCAACTTAGCATGACCATTTTTAGAATGCCAAATTTGTTCTTATTACTTTTTTCCAAAGGGAATTCACTTCAAAGGGAATCCATGATAAACATTTACCCCAAAGGCCGGTGCTTTTTGATACCACATTATCAAGACCTAGACCCCCATCTTCCTTCAACCTACCACCTCCCAACTGACCAAACAGTTTCTCCTTTCCCCTACACTTGACAACATGAATCTTGATATCCTTCCCAGGTTTTTTAGACATCCCTTGAGGAATCCTAAAAAGAAAGGCCATATTCAATGAGAATTGTTCTACTACCCATAGAGAACAACGCCCCTTTCCATTTAGATGCTTTGCAACCTTGGTCATCACCTAATCCTTGGGGGCATTCATTAGTATTGGGGCTTTTGGCGAGCATCTTCTAGTTGGCAATGCAGTCTGTCTCCTTGGCTGTGGTGGCTAAAATGACAAGAAGGAATTGGGTTTTATACGCAAAACAACTAGACCTAAATATCTTACTCATTCGGGAAGTTCTCAAAAGTGAAGACCACAAAGTGAGACTCTAGGATATGGTTCCATTGCAACCACAAACCTCAGTAAGTAGTTCTAGCTTGGAGAATTGGGTGTGCATGACATGCATTGAATGTGAACCTAAGCAAATTAGTCTAAAATTATGAATGTATATTTATATGGAATTATTAATCAACCTACTGACCTATTCTTTTTGATCAGTTAGCTATCATCATAATATTTGTGCCCTACAACTATAACAACCTCCCAAGCCTTAAGTCCCATTAGGTGAGGTAAGCTACATGAATCTTTTTTCCTCCAATTTACATGATTGTGGGCAATTTTACAATTTAAGGGCTATTAAATCCTTACTATTCCATTCTAAGTTATTTTAGGTCTACTCCTATCCCTTCTGCTGCCATTGATGGTAACTAGCTCACTCTGAGTTGCCCTTTCCTTATCTTGTTGTCAATAGGTATTATGCCTAACTTATCGTAAATATTTTCATTCCTTAATATATCTTTTATTGTTACACTACTTGTCCACCTTCACATTCTCATTTTGAAAACTTCTATTTTTTGGTTATGTTGTTATGATTCCTATATCACAGCTGATCTTATGTACGTCCTATAAAACTTCCCTTTTAATTTTAAGGGTTTTCTACAATCACACGATACATTCGGAGCACTTATCCATTTTACCTACCTTGCCTTAACTTTATGTATCATGTCTTCTTTAATTTTTCCTTCAGCTTGTATGATAGATGCTAGGTGTCAAAATCTAGTATTGCTATTTCTTGACCATCAAGTTTAATCTTTTTGCCAATACTCCTTATACCACTAAAATTAGATTTATATATTCTGTCTTATTTTTTCTTAGTCTAAAACCTTTAGATTCTAAAGTTTCTCTTCATAATTCTAACTTAGGTTCTATTCGACCTTCACTTTACACCATGGAACCTCATTTTGAATACTCCAAGTAAGTTCAATCACCATTAATCCAAAGAAGAGGGAGAAAACAAGCTAAAAAGGGTCAAAGGGAGTTAGCTATCTTGAAGAGTTTGGTGAACTATGAAGGAAAAGGATTGAAGAGGAGGTTCCTTGTTTAGTTGTTAATTTTTATTTATTTTTTATTTTTTATTTTTTATTTTTTATTTTTTATTTTTATTTTTATTTTTTATTTCATTTCATTATATGTATTTATTTATTTTTGGGAGATGTCCTCCTTTGTTGTAACTTTTCTTTCTCTTTCTAATATATCTTCTTTTTTATTATCAAAAAAATAAAGAGGAAAGGAAAGAAAAGAAAAGAAAAGAAAAAGTCTATATACACACAGATCTTATGCCCAAAAGTGGGTTGATAGGAAGAATATGGGCATTATAATTATGGGATTCTAGATTCAAGCTATTATTTTTACAGTTATTCTATTTTTTAGAATGTTATACAAATTTAATTGTACACCAGCAACAACTATAATAAGCCTTAAGTTCCACTATGTGGGGCATTATACAAATTTAATTGTATTTAAATAAAAATATGAAATGTGTAGTTATTATAAAAATATGATAGAAGATGTTACTGTTAAGTTTTGAAAAGTTATAGTGGACTAAGCACTTGAGCTATTCACATTTGTAAACACAATTAAAAGAGTATTCCTCTTTTCCCATTTGGATTCTTTAGTTGGTGTTGCAGGTTCAGCTTTTGCTGTTGTATTTGAGATTTTGAAGAAATGATGGAACATGAGTTCATTAAAAGGTGTGCGTCTAGTGATCTTTTAAGTTGATAAATACCTTTTGGGCAAGGTTTTTAGAATCGGGATCCTACATGTCGTCACTAGGGGGGGTTGGCAGGTCATAGGATCGGATTGATGATTGTAAGATTCTACCTGCCATATAAAACTAGTATAGAAATGGCATAAGCCCAGAAATTTGGCTAGTAAGTGTTCAAAACTAAGAAAATGACAACAAAAGTAATCTCAACAGTATAATCCTCATATACAAAGAGGGCAAGGTTCAAATTATTACATAAATTTTTGTAACACGTAACTATATAACATGAGCACCTAAACCAATAAGATGTTTTAACAAACCAATAATAAAAGCAAAACTCTTAACCTGGCTTTTTCACATTAATGCTATCATTTAAGCCAGAATATGCTTCCTTAGTAATTTTACATTTTTTGAAATCGTTAGGGTCTTGACAACATCCCCTTGTTTATTCTCATCATTGTTATTATCATCAAATATGCTAGTGTACTTATTGAACAACAATGCACCAAGATAAATTTATAAGTTCATAATTTTGTTAGTACTAAATATATAGAAGTATTTTTTAGGTTGTTCATTTCTTGTATAAGTTGTATACAACAGACATTTAGTTTATGATTCCAGCAATTTTAAAAAATAATTTAAAATATATATTCTTTTGGTTGCTTCTACCACCATCCGACTACAATCCTACAAATTTATGAATATCTGCGTGATTTGAAAAGTTTAGGCAATGCAATGAATGTGGGATCCTTGATCCTCTGATCCAGTCTGATCTGGATTGATTTTATCAACCATGTCATTTCTTCTAGTAATTTAGGTGCAGAGTCTAGTCGTCTAGGGCAATTGCAGAAATTTCATGGCAGTACACTATGAACAAAGAAAGTGCTTCCTGGGAACTTTGGCCTAAATTTTGAGGAGAAAAATCCAGGGTTTTCTGGATGCTTGTTATTAAATGGTTGAATTATATGTATACATGTTATGCCAATCCTTGGTTTTATCCAGAGGGGAAGGGGATTTTATTTTGATAGAGCATTATCCTGCTCATAATCATTGTGTGAGAATTCTTTGATGGCTGCGAAATGGTTCTATGCTGTATTGTCATTGATTTTTGGAAGCTTAGGAGGATGCTTTTGAAGCATGTTAGAGTTCGGAGGGTGATCTAGTGAATGATGATTAGATCTATGGGAAAATTTATGGAATGAGGGGTGGGCTGGAACAGGAAATGATTTCTAGGCAGGTCAAACATAAAGGAATGGAAGCAGAGTCTTTGTGGTTTGCTAATAGGAGATGCTGTGCAGGTGGTAAAGAGGAGATTCTGTGGCCTGCTTGTTTTTTCTTCTCATGCAATAGGTAATCACGTGAAAAGATTTCTTAAGGCTCATTCAAATGGTTCAAGTCATGGTTTTGAAAATTATACTGATGACCAACCTGGTCAAGCCATTCGATTTTCAATTAAATGTCAATATGTAAATGGGTGGATTTGAATCTTGAGTAGAAGGAAATTTACATTATTGTTAAGAAAGAAAACCCCCACACGCCTCCTCTTTGTTTTCAAAAAAGATTCTTCTTTCCTTATTCCAGCCCTCTCTCTCGCTCTCTCTCTCTCTCTCTCTCTCTCTCTCTCTCTCTCTCTCTCTCTGTTTTAACATCCTACTTTGCAAGAACCATGATTGGATATGCAACACAGCTAGGAGACCTTGCATGAGCTCCAGAATTGCGAGCTGCAATAGCTTGAAAATTCCATGGGAAGAGGAGGAAAAGGGGCCTTGAAAGTGCACAGACCAAGACTCAAGAGGCAGGAGGAGCTGTCGGCTGCAAAAAGTGTTCAGGAATATATATATGTTTTTTTTGGTTTTAATAAAAAATTAGGCCTGGCTGACCGCATCAAACCCAGTTCTACATAGTTGTTACTGTTTGACTGTAGGTCAGATGATTTTGATCCTGGTCATCTCATTTCCAGGTCTCTTGCCTCAAACTGGATAGGTGACGGTTGCTGATCCTGTCTGGCCTTCAAAACCATGGTACATAGTGGGAAAAGAAGTATTCATGAGGCAGGGGTGTCCAGAAAAATATTTATTCAGTGGCTAGTGGTTGTGGCAATTAACTGAAGAATCAGGAAAATAAAAAAAAAAAAAATTGGTGAAGAGTTGTGTTTACAATATATTAAGGGATTGATTACAGAGGCAGAGCAGCAAATAAGGAATGTTAATGTGGGAAATAATGTGGAGATAAGTCTCTGCTGGAAAGAATTATGATTAGGTTGAGTCTATCATGGTTTATGCTTGAATGGTGGCAATGCAGGTCAGGTATGAAATAAGAAACTCTCTTGGGGATAATGAAATAACTTTGTTGCATAGGTGAGTATGTTTTTGAAAAGAAATATTAATGGTAGTTTTTGTATTGAGGAAATATTAAATGGTTTGAAGGAAGGCTCAAGTAAAAAGTTTAGTGAGGGAGATCATCTTAGGCAGAATAAGAGAGGGGTGATATGTCCGGTAATGAGAGTGATTTTTATGGTGAGTTTTCTTTTTGTGGCAGTTGATTATTGGATGATGTTTGTGAACAATATGGATATGCTTTAGGTCCTTTTAATTAGTTGTTGATATTTCCCATATGCGTTCAAGTCCTTTTGAAGGGTTAGCGGGTGTTTTATATTTGAG
Organism: Malania oleifera; assembly: GCF_029873635.1. NCBI lineage: Eukaryota > Viridiplantae > Streptophyta > Magnoliopsida > Santalales > Ximeniaceae > Malania > Malania oleifera. Next base: position 76,727,102 of record NC_080425.1, read on the forward strand.
GATGATGGGATGGTTAAGAGTTTTTCTCTAGACGTTTGCTTTTTGTGTGGGAGTAGCTTGGTGAACATTCCCAATTTGTTTCTATGCTATTCATTTGCTTGGAGTTTGTGGAGTTGATTATTTGGAGTCCTTGGTAAAGTTTGGGTGCATTCGAAGTCAGTTAAGCAGCTTATAAGTATTTCTTTTGTTGGTTTTGGGAAGAGCAAGGATGTTGGGAGGTTGTGGAGTTACGCTTTTCTTGCTATTTTATAAGGAGTTCAGATGAAACAACTCGGATATTTTATAGCAAGAGATCATCTCTAGAGTTACTTCAGAATAAGGTGCATTATTTGGCCCCTATTTGGGCTTTCAATGCAGGTTGTTTCAAGGGCATGTTGCTTTGAAGATGTCACCTGTGATTGGGTTGGATTATTGAGCTACAATGACAACAAAGCCAATCTTTAATTCCCACTAGGCGGGGTCGGCTGTATGAATCCTTCTTCGCCAATTCACACGATCAAGGGCACTTTTCTCGGATGACTTAAGGGCTATTAGATCCTTTCTCACTATCTCATTCCATATTATTTTAGGTGTACTGCTACCCATTCTACTATTAGAATTAGTAACTTGCTAACTCTTCCTCACTAGTGGGCTATGTGGCCTGTGTTTCAAATGCCAAAGCCATCTAAGTTGCCCCTTCCTTGTTGTATCTTCTACTGGTGCTATGCGTAACTTAATGTGAATATGTTCATTCATCCCTTTATTCCTTGAATGTTATACCATCCATCCACCTTAGCATTCACGTTTCAACAACTTTTACTTTTTGGATATATTGTTTCTTAGTTGTCCAACAATTTGATCCATACAACATGACTGGTCTTATAGTTGTTCTAAGGGTATTCTATGATCACGCTACATGCCCAAAGCACTCCTCCATTTTACCTAATCAACTTTAACTCTATGTATTACATCCTCCTCAATTTATCCTTATATTTGCATAATATCTAGGGTATTGAAATCTACTAGTGCTACTAATTTCTTGATCATAACATTTAGTCTTATCACCAATGTTCCTTCTATCATGGCTAAAATTAAATCTTATATATTTTATCTTGTTCTATTTATCTTAAAATCTCTAGTCTCTAAAGCTTCTCTTCATAGTTTTAACTTAGATTATACTCCACTCCAACTCTCATTAATCCAAACAACTTTCATTAGGATACTCCTAGTGAGTTCATCAATCACTAATGTGAAAAGATAATGGCTCAAGGTAGATCCTTGATGAAAGAAACTCTTTAGATGCCCTCTTGTATTTCTCATGCTACTTGTTGCTATATTATACATATCCTTAATGACATCAATTTCCCTATTGCGTATTCTCTTATTTTCTAAAATCTACCAAAGAACTTCCCAATGTACCCTATCAAGAGCTTTCTCTAGATCTTTAAAAATCGTATGCAAGTTCCTCTTTTTTTTTACCTAGACTTTTCCATTAATCTTCTTCAAAGATAAATAACTTCTATAGTCAAATATTTTGGGCATAAAACCAAATTGATTCTCCGAGATCATCATTTCTACATTTTTTCTTTGTTCAATTATCCTTTCCCATAAACTATCATATGACTCCTAAGTTTAATTATGCAATAGTTATAATTTTGGATATCACCATTGTTTTGTATATAGCTATTAATATGCTTTTCCTTCATTTGTATCACATTCTCTTAGTTTTAATAATTGTGTTGAATAAATTAGTTAACTATATATTACCATTGTCCCTAAGCATTCCCAAACTTCAACTGGGCTGTTGTCTAGTCCTATAGATTTCCCATTTTCATTTTTTTTTAAAGCCATCTTAACTTTAGTGACTCCCATTTTGCAAATAAATCTCATATTTTTAACCTTTTCCCTTTTTGTCACTTCTAAGCTTAAACTTTTAATTTGGTTTTTATTAGACAACTTACTAAAGTAGCTTTGCCATCTCTTTTATGTCTTCTTGTTTAACCAAGACATTATATTCTCATTCTTTATACATTTTGCATTACCTAAATCCTTGCACTTCCTTTCTTTAACTGTAGCTAGTTTATATATGTCTCATTCCCCTTCTTTTGTATCTAGTCTAGCAACAAATTATCATTGACTCTATATTAACCTTTTTTGCATCTTTTCTTGTCTTTTTATATTTTTCAAAGTTTTCTATGTTTTTACAAATTTTTCATGTTTTATACCAAATTCTTTTTTGTCTTTATGACTTTTGAACATCTTGATCCTACCACCAACTTTTTGTATTGGTCGAGAATCTTCCTCAAGATTCACCTAAAATCTCTTTTGATATCTTTTTAATAGAGTTAGCCATCCTACTACACAGTGTTTGCATCTATCTTGTCCTCTATTGTCCATTCACCAAGTTGTGTAGTCAAACTTTCACATGGGACGACTTTACAATCCTTATATGATAAACGATCTCCCGTCCTAGTTAAGAATTTTTAGTTTTTATTTTTTTCTTTTATTTTGTCCACTCTTGAAGGATATTAAGTGTTCTCTCTCCGTAAAGCAGGTATTCATTATAATAAGATCGTATGACATGATGAAGTCTAAGATCATATCACCGGGCTCATTTTTATCTCCATATCCATGGCCTCCTTGTATCCTCTCATAACATTTATTGTCATGTCCAATGTGTCCATTCAAGCCAGCCCCTATTAATGTTTTCTTTGCCCTGAATAATATTATCCATATCTTTAAATCCTGAATTTTCAATTCATCTTACCTCTCGTCCCTAATCAATTAGTTTCTTGAAGGCTTATTATGTTAAATTTTCTTTTGATCATTGTGCCAACTATCTCTATGCATTTACCCGCTAGTGTCCTTATATTCCAAATTGCTAATATGACTCTAGTTTCTTGTACTTACTTTTTTAACCCCCTCTTGTCTAGACTGACCTGAGCTAGCCCATCCTTACCCATTTTTCGTTACACCCAGGGGATGCCTCAATGATATTTGGTAAGGATTCATAAAATAAAAGATTTGACAAGTTTTACGTTGGCTGTCAGTCACTTAATGCAGCCCTAGTCCTTTGTCTGGGCTTGGGACCTGTTGTGTAGAGAGATTTAGTACAATTAGAGCCACAAAAGTGGAGTGCAAGTGTCTATCAATTGCTGCTTATTACATATAGTATATAATTGTAACTCTGAATTGAAATTGGAAAATGATAGTATGCATTTGATTCTATTTTCGAAGACTGGGGTGGAAGAATGGGTAGTGCATAACTTAAAATGGAGTTGTAATGATATGATTCATACATAGGTTGTGCAGTGTTCTGAAAATCAGGTGCATCTGATGCTTGAATTGCATTGAGAATCTGAGCAATGATTTTAAAACCAATGCGAGGCATACTTGGGGCAGTGTGTTCAGAAAACATTATGCAATTGCTGACTCTTAAAAATTTAAATATAATTGCTCTACACTGAATTGACAATGGGAAGGATCGTGTATGTAGTGAGATCAGAAGGAAAGCATGAAAAAGGAGCCTAAATCAGTGACCTGAACTTAAAACTACTCCCTTGAGAGAATGCCCAGAGTAAAGTGCAAGGTCTAAGAGAATGGGAGAGGGAGAGGGAGAGGGGTAGATCGTTCAGTGTTGTGGTGGTGTAAGTGCCCGAACAGGGTTTCAAAGGTGTTAAAATAAGGTGAGTGTGGGCTCCAAGCTTTTCTGATTTTTAAACCAGTCCTGATCATTGGGTTCAAGTTCACCATCAGGGAATCCACCAAGTCCCAATCTGTTCCATCGAGCTCCCCATACTTGGAGTCTCCAATTTTAGAACGAATTTTCAGATCTGGGTAAAAAATATGGCTAGGGCTCTGAATGTGTTTGCTGCTCAAGCTTTCTAAGTTTGAGGTCTCTAATGCAGCACTGAGGATGTCCCTGTTGGAATCGAGGGTTGATTATAGTTATTGTTAGATTACCACTTTACCTAAAATCTTAAGCTATTAGGTTGTGGGCCAACAATGTATATCAAGCTTTAACTGTTATGTTTGGCAAAGTCCCAAAAATTTCAACCCTTCGATAGAGAACTCAGAGAAGAGCTTCGATTCAGTTCTTTGAGGACTCCTTGTCCTCTTCTTTGTAATTTTTTTTTGTTCGCTGTTCTAATGAATTTTTGTTTTCTGTAAAACAAAAAAGAACATGCATTTTTAGGATCTATAAAAAGATGTTTTATGTGAAATATCCAAAATTTCCAAACATGCGGTTATTAGTTTCATTTCTTAAAACAAGAATTGGATACAAGTTTTTGAATCATTAGCCACATTGTTTTCATTATGGCAAAACTAAGTTCGGATTTAATTAACCAAATGCGTTTTTAAAATAAAAAATACACATAATACAACTTGTTGATTTAATTTTCAAAAACAAGAATCTGGATACAAGTTTGTGCATCATTAACCAAATACAACCTTAATTTAGTGAAGAGGAGGAGGGGGAAGACATCTTGCAAGAAGGTGATATATAATTGGAATTGGCAAAAATAGAAAATACATAAATTAGTTGAAGCATATATATGGAGTGCGGGTTTTAGATAGTCATTGTTGTGTTGGTGGGCTCTTAGAAAAACAGTGTTGATTGGATGTTAAGTTTAGTAGGGAGAGACTTGAAGTTGGCAAGAAGGGAGAAAAGGGAGTTGTAAACTTTAGAATTTTAAAATCCTGGTGTTGCCTTTGTGGTTGATATTTGTTAAGAAGCAAGGCTGAAACAAATATATAAGGAAACTGAAGATGCCAATGGAATTAAATAGATTAAAACTAATTTTACAATAACATTATAAATGTAAATAATTACGATAATTTTGGATTTTGTGCGCCTTGCATCTACTACATCAGCATATATGATGTTGAGAAAGGTTAATGTTGCAATAAAAATGTAGCTCTTGGTTGACAATTTGAGTAGCTCTTTGGTTTCTTGGAATCTTCATTTCAAGACACCTCTAAATGATAGAGAAATGGAGGAGTTGTCATCCTTGTTGTCCTTATTGAATAAGTGCAACCTATCTTTGGGAATGGATGCTTGACCCGTTCTTGGGAATGGATTCTTGATCTACTAAAATTCTCTTTTTCCTCTTTATCCTATTATTTGGAAAGTCAAAGTTCCCCCAAAAATAAAAGCTTTTACTTGGTTGGCGTTGCTTAACAAAATTAATACCAATAACTTGCTGCAGATTAGGAGACCTTTGAAGGCTCTCTCTCCTGATTTTTCTGTTATTGGTATTCCGAGACAGCATCACCATCTTCTTTTGCATTGTGATTTGCATGGAGGATTTGGAACACACTGTTTGGTATTATGGAAGAGAGTTGGTTCCGCCCCCATTCAGTGGAAGACTTGTTAACCATCTCATTTGCAGGCTTTGGAAGAAGGAAAAATAGGGCAGCTCCATGGAAGAGTGGCATCTTTGCAGTCTTATGGGGTATAGGGCTGGAGCGTCACTGATATTTTCTGAGAAGAAGTTAAATTGGTCCCTGGTTTGGGAAAAGATTCAGTATATGGCTCTTTATGGTGTGTTGGGTTTGGAATTTTTAAGGAAGCTAGTTTTCAAGATTTACATAGGGATTGGAGGAACTGTTTCATTTGATGTCTCTCTTTTTGTTGTTTTAGTTCTTTTTTTTTTCCGGTTTGTACCAGAAATTTTTTTTGAGAGATACCTTATTCTCCTTCCTTGTAAATTCTTTCCCTATTAATGAAATTTCTTTTGCAATAAAAAATAAATGTTGCAAAAAAATGTAAATATAAATAGTGGATGTGATTTAAATGTTTGTGCAGCTTGTATATATGGCAATAGTATATACCATGTGTTAAGGCTTGATGTCCATTGTTGACCCACAACTTAATAGTTTAAGCTTTTAGGTTAAGTGGTAATCTAACTTAGTATTAGAGCCATGGTTGCTAGTAGGTCCTTGGTTTTAGTCATGTTGCTTGTGTTTATTGTTCATTTGTTAAAAGTTATCTTATGGCATGTAATGGGTGTTATCATCTGTTTTATCTGTATGTGCAATCGGGTTGGGTGTTAAGGCTTGATATACATTTTTTTAGCCCACCCTAATAGCTTAAGCTTTTAGGTAAAGTGGTAATCTAACATCGTGTTTAGCCATTCTGAAATTTATATATTCACATTCCTATTTTAGTATTGAAATTGGAAATTTGTTCTTTCCGTGTGTGTGTGTGTGTTTTTTTTTTTTTTTTAATTTATAACTGAAGAAATTTATTAAGGAAGTGAGGAATGAAATACAAACTAAGAGAAGACAAGAAGTCCTGAATAAATCAAAACAAAAAAAAAGGAAAAATAAAAATAAAGTAGAACATAAAAGCCTAGCACATCTAAAAGGCCTTTCTTCAAACCTGTTGCTGGTTGTCTTAGTCATTTAGCATTGTTTGTGTGTCAGTGTTATGTTAACAAGTGAGAGTTAGTAAGAGTATTATGGTCATTGGTTTGTACTTATAAATAGAGGGAGAGACCTATAATTGTGATTTCTTCTATTTTACCCCATTATTCAACATGGTATCAGAGCATGATTCTGAGATCTAGACCCTAATTGTCACAGCCACCATCAAAACCGAAGCTTAAAACCCTGAATCTGCTGCATGTTTACCATTGTAGAAGAATTTTCAGCAACACTACAGCCCTAAAAAACAGCCAGCAGCTGCCGGAAGCTAGGGCAGTCGCCAGAAAATTCCTAGGCAACACTGCCAGTTCAAGAACACAAAATCCACTATAGATTTTGCAAAAGCAACACCATAGTCACCCACAGACACTGCTGATCTGACCCCCACTGAAATTCCATATCTACACTCCCCCACATGCCCTCATGCACCGGTCAAAGGCTGCCAGGGCTGACACCATGCGCTGTTGCGTGAAGCCAATTTCAGGTGTGTTTCTGGCCTGAATTCCTCCAGCAATGTTCAAGTCCTTCTATAAGCATATTATTGAAGTTTTTAGTGATGGTTTTGTCCAAAGATCTTGCCTTTTTTAGTTGCTCATGTACAACATCCGAGGAATGGCTGTTTGATGTTTCTCGAAGCTGTTTGTCAATGTTTATCGAGTTTATTGGGCCTGAACAGTGGTATTTTCTGTGTTTTAGATTCGTATGTTGTGAGCTTGTGGTTTGCTTTGGTGGTCGAAGATTGTGTATGTTGGGATCAAGTTGATAAATTCGAAATACATGTTCACTATGTATTTTGGATCTGCTGCTATATCAAGATTGTATGTGTGTTGGGATGGAGTTCCCATATCCCAAAAGTCTGTCTCCCTCGTCAGTTACTTGTTTGAGTGAACAATGTACTATAGTTATCACATAGGAGTATTCAAGGTTCCTGTAGTATCAGCCTATGAGGCAACAAGCATCTCATCACATTGCATTTTTTGCTAAAAAAAGCAACCATAATGTTTGTATGTCATCTGGTATCTCTCCCACTAGTCCCTGGGCTATCAACTCTACTACTACTGACCATATGGCAGGTGTCACCAACATCTTTTCTACTCGCTAGTATTCTACAAATCTACCATAAGTTTCCCTTGTTTATGGGTCCACTACTATTGCTATGGGAATAGGAATTATAAATCCTACTCCATCTCTCTTTCTTCTATTCTCTACATTCATAAATCCCCTTTTAATCTAATGTTTGCTAGTACAATTACAAAATCACTAAATTGATTTGTAACCTTCTTTCCTAACTTTGTTCTTATTTAGGCTTTGAAGACAAGGAAGACGATTGACATAGGACGTGAGGCTGGTGGATTTTACTACTTTGAGTCACTCTCTTCTCCTATTGCCTATAGTGCTGCTGTCACACCACATCAAATCCATTGTTGCCTTGGTAATCCATTATTGGACAAGTCCAAAAAGCTAGTTCCTACTTTGAGTTTTGTGTCTAACCTGACTACGAGTCTTGTCAATTAAGAAAGCATCATTGTGTTCCCTTGAATCAATAAAAGAATTGTTAGCCCTTTTATGTTAGTCCATTTCGTTGTTTGGGGTCCTAGTCGTGTCATGTCAAAGTTGTGGGTTCAATACTTTATTATATTTGTGGATGACTACTCTAGAATGAGTTGGTTGTATTTAATGAAGAATTGTTCCTGAGTAGTTTAATATATTTTATGTCTTCTGTTCTCAAATACGGACGATACTTTGTAGTGATAATGATAAGGACTACTTTAGTACCCAATTCACTACATATATGACTAACTTTGGCATGATCCATTAGGCATCTTGTGCCCACACTCCACAACAAAATGGAGTTGTGGAGCTGAAAAAGACTCCACAACAAAATGGAGTGGCGGAGCTGAAAAACAGACATATTCTAGATGTCACTCAAATTCTATTGTATCAAATGAATGTCCCGAAAGGTTTTTGGAGTGATGTTGTGCTCACTGCTTGCTTTCTCAATAAAATGTCATCTTCTATCCTTAGTGGTAAAATCTCATATTCAATTATCTTCCCTAAGGCTCCTTTGTTCTTCCCTCCTCCTCGTATATTTGGTTGTGTGTCATTCATTCATCAATTAAATCCAATAAGGGATAAATTGGATCTTTATGCTATCAAATGTATTTTTTTGGGTTATTCCTGTACTTTAAAAGGATATCGATGTTATTGAGTCACTTTGCATCAATCCTTTTTTGTCTATTGATGTCGCCTTTTTTTGAGTCTACACCGTAGTATTATGCTTCCTTGAGTTCTATTGACCTTGATGAGTCCCTCTTCCTCTGCCTAGCCTTCCCGATGCTAACTTTTTCCTTTGTTAATCTTCCTATAACTTCATCCAGTTTAAGTCCTATTCATCGCTTGGATTGTCCTAATCTACAAGTGTACACATGGCGACTCAAGGTAGAAGGGCCTCCTCCAGCTTCCACTCCTATTGCTGTTTGAAAAGGTAATCATCCAATCTTTCATTTTGTTTCTTATGATTTCTTGTCATCCTCATACAACTATTTTGTTAGTACCTGGTCTTTTGTTGCTCTTCCAAAGTCTGTTTCTGAAACCCTATTTCATTTTGGGTGGAGGAATGCAATGATAGAAGAGATGCATGCTCTTAGAGGCCGAGCTGCTTATGAGCTGCTCGGTGCTCAACTTGATAATGGTACACTTGAACTCGCAGTTAAATGAGCCAAGCTTGAGCTCAAATTTCAAGCTCGTCATCTAAATGAGCTGAGCTCGAGCTAGTTCATACTTGGCTTGTAGGCTCGCAAGTTGGCTTGTTTAACAACTCTTGAGTTGGCTTGTTTATCAGCTCGTTTATTGGTTGTTTAGTAACTTGTGAACTAACTTGATATTAGTCTCGTGAACAAACTCAATATTTATTACATCAAATATTTGATTTAAAATTTTTTACTTTAAAATATGTTTCTCAAATTATATTTATTAACTATCAATTAATTTAATTAGTTTAGTGGTTTGGTTCATTTATTAGTTTGAAACGAGCTTTAGTTGAGTTGAGTTTGAGCTCAAACTTGAGCTTGACTTGTTTATATGTGAAATGATTTTTAGTTGAGTCAAGCTTGAGTAGAGCTTGAGTTATGTATATGCTAAACAAGTTGAGCTCGAACATAAAACTTTAAGCTCGAGTTGAACTTAAGCTCGACTCATAAATAAATGAGCTGAGCTCAAGCTCGCCACAACTTGGCTCAGAGTTGGCTCATTTGCAGCCCTACATGCTCTATAGGATGATGATATTTGGGAATTAGTACTTCTTCCTCCTGATATGTCTATGGTTGATTGTTGTTGAGTGTACACTGTGAAAGTCAATCCAGATGGTTCCATGGCTCGATTGAAATCTTGTCTTGTCGCTAAGGCATATACTCAGATGTATGGCTTGGACTATTCAAACATATTCTCCCCTGTCACGAAACTTGCCTTGTTATGTTTGTTCATCTCCTTAGCCACCACTTATCGCTAGCCTCTATGCTAGTTAGACGTGAAGAATGCTTTCCTATATAGTGATATTTAGGAGGAGGTCTATATATGGAGCAACCACCTAGGTTTGTTTCTCAGGGAGAGTTGGGCTTAGTATGTCAGCTCAAGAAGTCACTATATGGTTTAAAACAGTCCCTGAGGGCATGGTTTGGTCACTTTAGTGTGTAATGCTTGAGCTTGGCGTTTAATGGTGTGTGGTAGATCATTCTGTATTTTATCGTCATATTCCATCTGGGAGGATTTTTCTTATTGTGTATGTGGATGATATTTTGATTACTGGTGATGATGATCAAGGTATTTAAAGCCTAAAGCACTTCTTGCAGACTAAGATTTAGATAAGGATTTGGGACCATTGAAGTACTTCTTGGGCATAAAAGTAGCGGGATCTCGTACTGGAACCATTTTGTCATAAAGGAAATGCATTCTTGATCTTTTAAATGAGAATGGATTGTTGGGATCCAAATCTGTTTACTCACCTATTTATCCTAATAGTAAGCTAGTGCTAGATATGGGTGATTTGTTGTTGAACCTAAAACAGTATCAGAGACTGTTCGAAAAGCTAAATTCTCTTATGATATGCAATCAGATATATCTTTAAAGAAGTGTTGTAAGCCAATTTCTTGAGTCTCCAAGAATAGGTCACTGGGATGTAGTAATTTGCATCTTGAGATGTCTCAAAGGTGCACTTGGTAGAGATATTTTATATCAGGATCAAGGTCACACTCATATTCAAGGGTATACTAATGTAGATTAGGCTAGGTCGCCTTCCGACAAAATATCCACAACCGGATATTGTATCTTTGTTGGTGGAAATTTGGTTTCTTTAGAAATAAACTATGGTGTACAGATTGAGTGCTGAGTTCGAGTGTAGGGCCATGGCTCAAACTACATGTGAACTTGTTTGGCTGGAGAACCTGTTGGAAGATTTGGGTTTTCCACATTCTCAGTCTATGGAGCTTATGTGTGATAATCAAGCTGCCATTCATGTTGCCTCCAACTTGATCTTCTATGTGCAGACAGAACACATTGAAGTTGATTGCCACTTTGTAAGGGAGAAACTTGTGCAGAGGCTTATTACCACCACTCATGTTAAGTCTTATGCAGCTTGCTGATTTATTTACTAAAGCCTTGGTGGGGTGCTTGTGTAAAATTCATTTGTAACAAGCTAGGATGGTATGATATATATGCTCCAACTTGAGGAGGAGCATGGATGGTTATCTTATTAGTCATTTAGCATTGTTAGCGTGTTCGTATTATGTTAGCAAGTGAGAGTTAGCAAGGATATTATGGTCATTGGTACTTTTGACATATGTTGCAAATAGATGGAGAGACCTATCATTGTGATTAGGTCTTCTATTTTACCCAATTATTCATTCCCACCGTGGTTTTATTCTTTCTTTGTCCCTTTTCATCTTGGTCTTCATATATTTGAATCTGCCCTCCTCGACTTGGTTAGCATCTTGGGTATGATATCTTGAGCTTCAATGTCTTTTTCACTAAATTTCTTAGCTGGAGATTTAGGGGTCAGCAAAATGGCATATCCTTTAGTACGAGCTGTCTGTACTTCAACCTAAACATTGTTTTTTTTTTTTTTCTGATTGCAGAGGAAAATTTTCATTAATAGGAAGAGGATTTACACAAGGAAGAATGAATCATTAATCATCCCTCGAAAAAGGCATGGAACAATCCAGGAAAAAACTACAACTAAAAATTAACAAAAAAGAGAAGATCAACAAGCCAACAAGCTCCTAATCTCTTTGTAAATCTTGGAAACCAATTCCTCTAAAAAAATCCCAAACCAACACACTACAGTGAAGCCAAATGTAGGGGCTCTTTCAAGTTTCAACCTTATTTTAATAGTTTCATACATGTGGAACTTGTGATCCATGGAGCTCGAGGAATATAATAAGATATAACTGTTCTTGTGGAATTCATCCAATAATAATCTGCTATTACTATCAAACAAATTACTTGGTTCATTCGTCCCATTTTAACTTGTCACTCCATTTCTTAGTCACTAATCCTCCCTCACGACCATTCTTGCTAACCACTCTTATCAATCGGGCTCTCCAGTAGAAGAAATTTGTACTAGCATTTATGTTCAGTTATGTGAACTTTATTTAGCCATTCTTGAATGCTATGCTATTTGTTGTCCCCTTACTCCCATCCTCCTTTGATGGCACCCTTGAGGAAAAGGGTAAATCGCACATGCAGGAACCCTTGTATGGTAGACATTAGTGTCTAGCTCCTTCCCATTGATGCTCTCTTTGGTTTTCTTTAACAGGACCTCTTTTTATTTTTATTTTTTTATTTCTTTATTTTTTTTTCATGAGGTTATTTTTTCCCTAATTTCTTATCATATTTTATTGATTGCATCTGTCATGTCACATCATTTATCAAAATTTGATTCTTGGCTTTTATGATCTCACCATGATGTGGTGATTTTTCTCTTTGTTGAGTCTTTTTATTGAGCTTGACAAGCAGGGCTGTTTTTTGGTAACCTCGGTTAGGTTTTGTGTGGTGGCATTTGTTAAAAGGTAGTCTTGAATTGAAGACCAAATATATAGCTCAATTTTTATCATAGTATAGGTGCACCTAAGCGTGAGGCCAACTGAGGTGATGAGGCTTGCACCTCATAGGGGTTGAGGCAAGACGGCCTTTCAGAGGTGCAATGTGGTGCACTTCATGCATGTTTACATGAACACTTTCTTTTCCTTCTCTTTTAATCTCAGCCATCTGATTTTTGTGTATGATTACTATTGATGTTCGTTCAACTTGAACACGCACAGCAGAAGCACACAATCAAACACGAAATAATCAATAACCACTAATGCAATCACTCAATGATGAAATATAGACAAGAAGCAATCAAACAATAATAAGAAGAATCAAAAACACTACTAGAACGCACAAGATTTATGTGGTTCGGCAATAGCCAAGTCCACGGGAGCAGCAACCTCGGTTTCACTATGATCAATGTCAAACCTACAATTTTTGAAGCTTACTTGAAGCTTAATTTATTCTAGGGTTACATAATAAACATTATATAACTATATAATGCATACATAAGTGTTCTAGTATATCTAAACTACATCTGTAGCAATCCCTTGGAAGAAAATCCTCCAGATAAGCCCAATCTACAAGCCCCCGATTTGAAAATACGTAATCTGCGCCGATGGAAATCGTTGACAGTTTGGAGCAAAAGAAAACTCTTTGCAGCTACTGCCTAAAACCATCGACGGTTAGGCCCCAAACCATCGATTTGCCCTCCATGGCTGCACCTTGCTTCTCTCCCTTTGTCCCTCGCGTCACGTAGTTTTCTTTGGTACATGTGATCTAGTCTGAATATGAGCCACATCCCCAACAATCTCCACCTTGCCGAATGTTCACCACCTTGGAAATCTGAAAGCATAACTGCTGCTTCACCCGGGCCTGTAGATTGGGACCCGCCTCCCCTCTAACACTTAGAGACGTAAACCAAGTCCAAGCCATGCTTGAACTTGACTGTGGTAATAGGAACTTCACCTAGCTAAACACCCAGCTCCTTGAACGATCCTTCAAACCACAATGCTACCTTGGCAGCCTCAGCCTCTGCCAAGAACTTTGATCCAGTTGTAACCAGCGTACCTTGAGGCTGTACCTTGAACTTCCAACAATTAGGCCTTCCCACAATATACCCCATCGCAAGTCTCCTGTCTTCCAAGTCCCTTGTGTAGCCTCCATCTATGAACCTCACAACTGATGGATCCCTCTGTTGCCCGCCGAAGTACCCCATTGCACTAGTGTAGGAAAACTTTGACATGATCCGGATATCACATTTTGTCCATGCGTACTAAGCGGTAGATTGCTTGCATAGATTTGCCAATGGTGTATCGGTGACACCATTAACATCAACCATGCTAAACTTCACTAACACCTGATCCCCAAAACCACCCTGAGATAACCACAATCTCCATGTAGTTTTATCCATACAGCTGCCTTGAGATAACACCAATCTCCCCGTAGCTTCAAAGTCACCCTGAGATAATCTCAATCTCTCTATAACTTTAACCTTGCAAATCTCCAACCGAAGAATACTCTTGGAAGCACTCGACACCTTCATGCCAACCTCCTTTCTCAACAGTCCCCGACTGATTTACCTAAGTCGGAACCTTTCCAGCAATCGGCATGTCACTCACATAAAACCATAGAATACGTGCCCACTTGCAACCTATCTCCCTCTCCTCCTTTGGGAGCTCCACCGACCCCCATGTCTTATTCTTATACAATACCTCCATATCCTCCACCATGACACCTGTCCACCTACCCTTCTCCTGGCCGTGCACTGCCTCCTGATAGGTAGTAGGATCCTTCCTGGTAGTAATGGTTGCATAAGACATCATATCACACTTGAGCGGTGGCCTGATAGCGTCTCTAAGCCCATTGTGATCTTGCTGGTCTTTCGAGCTCGAACTCCCTGCATCATGATCAACGTCGTCTTTGCCTTGAGTCTGAAACTCTACCTGCATCACAATCTCCTTTCTGCTCCAGTTTATCCTGTGATACCGCAAGTCTCCTAAGTTAGAACTCCCTGCACTTCTGCCTGAGTCTCCAACTCCACTTGCACAACATGCTTATTGCTGCTATTGCGGCTTTTTGGTATCCGTTTCTCTTCTTCTACTTGAGTACATTGTCCCATTGCTTTAACACCTAAAACCATGTCTCCATCAATCGCCACCCTATTTGCCATTGGATCACTTAGCTTGAACATATCTTTCTTATATACCGGAAAGATGCACTGTCCAGACATAACACCAAGCCCATATCCCACCTCACTAGAAACGTGCATAATTGGACCTCAAAAGTCTACCGCATAACTAGTCCAAGCCTCTCCTGCAACTCTCCCATTTAGTGATACCTTTGACTATCGATTAATCGAGAAATACACCATACTCGCTGACTTAACCGAGAAGTCCCTTGCAAGCCTTGCATACACCAAGCTCTGCTCACAAAACTTCTTGAACACCAGCGTACTCAGAACCAATATCTGATATGAGGAACTCTCTTGCCAGTTTGGTACTTCACCTCAGCGACAAGTTACACCTGGCAACAAACAACTCCAACTTATGCCGCATGAGATGCCCCCAGAACTTTCGTGAAAATCTCATGAAATATCCATGTCCAACCCGTGATGCTGCCTTCACCGGGCCCCAAACATCCACGCCAATGTAGTTAAGAATACCCACGGTTTTGTGTGTGGTTGCAGTACACAAAAAGTATTTCCTCACTCAAAATTTTCAACTGTTGTTCCACCTACAACTGTGTTACCTTGCAATGCCTGGAGATTCCCTGCTATCCTCTGTTCCTTCATCACCATCAATACGCCATCACACCCCATCATCGTCCTGCCTTTGGACTTGTATCTATACCCGTCACCATCCAAAGCACCCAATGATATCACGTTCTTCCATAGATTAGGTACATGCCTTACCCCACACAACGTTCTTACCACATCGTCGTACATCTTGATTCTGATATGCCCCATTTCGATAACTTTGCAAATCGTATTGTTTCCCATCAGAACGGAACCAGGACTCACCAATCTGTAAGTGGTGAACCAAGCTTTGTTGAGTGTAATGTGAAAAGAACATCCCGAGTTTAGGATCCAAGAACCCGTGAGGCGTTCTGAACCTGATGAAACAGTGAACATCTCACCATCACTGCTCCTTGAGTCCCCCTCTTCAACTACATTCACAAATTTTGACGAACTCCCTTGAGCTTTTTCCTTTCCCTTCTCCCACTTCGAACATTCTGATTTTATGTGCCCTAGTTTCCCGCACTTAAAACAACGAACATACTTCTTCCTCTTGGACTGAGTTTTATTACCATTCGATCCACTCCAGGATTTGCCTCTCCCACGATCTTGATTACCTTTCACCACGAGCCCTTCTCCATGTGAACCCTTATCGCTGGCCTTCTTCCTTTGATGGAACCCCAGCAATGCACTTTTGATGTCCTCCAACTCCAGGGTTTCTTTCCCCCAAGTCAACGTCGTAACCAGATTCTCATATGTAGGCGACGTAGGTAGGGAATTCAGCAGTATCAACGCTTTGTCCTCCTCCTCGAACTTCACATCAACTTGCCCCAGATCACTAATGATCTGATTAAATGTGTTGATGTGCTGAGTCAAGTACGAACCCTCCGCCATCTTAAGCCAATAAAGCTTTCGCCTAAGATACAGCTTGTTTGAAATCGACTTGGACAGGTATTGTCTTTCCAGTACTAAACCGCCGATGGCGAGTCCTCATCCATGACGTGATACAACACGTCATCGGCTAGACATAACCCGACTTCTTTTTGTATAATGCCTTCACTATCCCTTGTTGCACTAGCAAGTCCTTCACCCTTCATTGCCAAAGCCCGAAATTACCAGTTCCATCGAACTTGTTCACATTGAACTTAATCGGAGAGACCCCAGCCATTGTAGAACCAATAGCTCTGATACCACTTGTTGATGTTCGTTCAACTTGAACATGTGCAGCGGAAGCACACAATAAAACACGAAACAATCAACAACCACTAATGCAATCACTTGATGAATTGTACTCAAGAAGCAATCAAACAATAATAAAAAGAATAAAAAATACAACTAGAACGCACAAGATTTACGTGGTTCGGCAATAGCCTACGTCCACGGGAGCAACAACCTCGGCTTCACTATGATCAATGTCAAAGTTACAATCTTTGAAGCTTAGTCTATTCTAGGGTTACATAATAAACATTATATAACTATCTAATGCATACAGAAGTGTTCTAGTATATCTAAACTGCATTTGTAGCAATCCCCCAGAAGAAAATCCTTTAGATAAGCCCAATCTACAACAAGCCTCGATTTGAAAATACGTAATCCGCGCCGATGGAAACCGTCAATGGTTTGGACTTTGGAGTAGAAAAAACTCCTTGCAGCTACTGCTTGAAACCATCGACAATTAGGCCCCAAACTGTTGACGGTTTGCCCTCCATGGCTGCACCTTGCTTCTCTCCATTTGTCCCTTGCGTCACGTAGCTTTCTCCGGTACATGTGATCCGCTCTGACATCACCAACAATAAAAAAAAAAAAAAAAAAAAAAAAAAAAACAAAGTGAAATGAACAATATATGTCATTTTATCTTGCATCTAATATCTTTCGATTCCCAGCAAGATAACTCTAGCATCTTATGATACAGGCAGAACTTTTGACCAAAGGCCAGCCCTAGTTTTCCTAGGCTAACTCTCAAGCTTTATTTGAAGGTCAACTCAAGTCTTTCCTTCATCTGCTTGAATCTTCTTCATCTTGATCGACCAGGTCTCCTATCCTCTTTTTTTGTTCTTCTTTCTTCTTCTTCTTCTTCTTCTTCTTCTTCTTCTTGATTTAACAAAATCAGTGGTTCTTCTGCTCTGTGCTATCAGTTAGAGCTGCTGTTACCTTCTTTCCTTTTTTATTTATTTTTCTATTTTTATGGAATTTCTGCTACTTTTTCCTCATATTTGTGCTTAGTTGCTCTCATATTTCTGTCTTCAGCTGCGACCTCCCTTTTTGCCCTTTTCTACTTCTGCTGCCCCTGTTTTTGAGAAATTTTGCTCCTTTTTCCTCAAATTTCTGCTCTGCTGCGCCTCAAGCTCCTTTTTTTTTTTTTCACCTTCTTCTTTTGAACTGCTCTGAGCCCCTATTTTGTTGCTTTCCCTTCCCTTCCCTTCTTTTCTTTTTTTGTTTTATTTGGAAGCTGGGTTGTTCTTTCTGGAAGCATTTCTTTTTATTGGCACTTCTGCTTCTGTTATATGGAATTTCTGGCATTTCTAGCAGAGCTGCACTGCTGCTGCTTTTTCTGTTTTTTATTTTATTTTATTTTATTTTGCTTTTGTTTCATGCTGCTTGTTTCTTCTTCTATTTTTGGAACTTAGGCATGACCATCTCATATTGTTGGAAAATTTGTGTTACAATGTTCTTTTTTATGTTCTAGTATCGAATAGTATTATAGTTGAATTCAAATATTAGTGTGTTTACAATCAAGAATCCATTTATATAGGGAATTTTACAGATAATTTTAATAAATGTGCGCCTCATCTTTGTGAGGCGTGTGCCTTCTCCTTGCGCCTAGGCTGCAGTTATCTATTGTGCCTTAGTGTGCATTAGGGGTCTTCATGGGTTGGGTTAGGCCTAAAATTCCAACCACTCCAATCTTGTTGATTTTGGAAAAAAATAAAAACCAATCCTAAGATAAACCGTTGAGGATGCAATTTGGGTATGTTTGATTATCAGGTGGATTGGGTCTGACTGGCAGTTTAGCTTGTATAAAGGCAAAGTAGAAGAGGAAAAGAAAACACAAAGGAATATATGTGAGTGTTTTGCCAAACATAATATATATGTTAGTTTGTTACTAGCCTTTATAAAATCCTGTCTAAAGTCGGCACTAATAGACCAAGAATTGTCTTTGGGGAAACTATCACCTTGGCTCAATCCGCTTTTATCTATGATAGACATATCTTAGATGCGGTGTTGATGGCCAATGAGGTGGTAGAGGATGTGAAGATGAGGGTAGAAAAGGTATTCTTTTTAAAGTGGATTTTAAGAAAGCATATAATAGGATGAACTGGGACCTTTTAGATAAGGTGATGGGTGAAAAAGGTTTTTGGAATCTATAGGGAAAATAGATTAAGGGTTGTATTTCGTCCCATATCTTCATCAGCAGAAATGGCATTTGTCCGCCAGATCAATAGTAGTGTGAGGGGAATACTTCAACCTTAGAAGATGATTGTCTGGAAAGTTTCTTTCTTTGAATTCACCTCACCCATGCCTAATCTTCACATTAGAGGGTGGACACCTCCCGAATCCCGAAACAAGAACAGATCTTTCAATTGCAATCGACCACAAGATAAAGAAAGAGATTGAAGCAAGCATTAGTAGTATCCCGTCCTTTGTTTGTGGTTTCCCTCCTGTTGCTGAGAGATTGGTTCAAGGCCTCTAGTGGTCGTAGACAAGGGGACCCTCTATCTCTTTTACTATTCACCATAGGTGTTGATACCCATAGTAGGTTGTTTTTTCATGCTCAGACTAGGGGTGGGGGGTGATTAGAGGCTTGTGTGTGGGGAGGGGGGAAGTGGATATGTCGCACCTCCAGTTTGCCGATGACACTTAGCTATTCCTTGAGGATGGTATAGCAAAGTTTAGGGGCCGTTTGGTATCATTGTAAAAAATTAGAGAAATGAAAATTAGAAATGAAAACCAAAAATCAGAAACAAAAATTAAAAATAAAAAACTAGCCACTTGTTTGGTTAACATTTATAAAACAAATACAAATTAAAAACTTAATTAAAAAATGTTCATTTTCATCTTTAAATCAAACAATATTATAAAAATATGATTAAAATAATAAAATTACAAAAATACATATTAAAAAAATTACTATAATAAAAATAAAATTTATTATAATTATTTTACTTAATTGTTTTACTTTAAAATTTTATTGTACAATAAAAATTTTATGGGACATGACAATTGAAAAATAGTGAAAGTAGTTTGTAATTGGCTCTATTATTATTTTTTTGAAATTTATGTATATATTTTTTTTAATTATACTTAAATTCATATGACCATTTAATTTTGATTTTAATTTAAAAGCGTATAAAATGAATAATTTTATTAAAAAATCTATTTTTGAATATTAAAGTTTCAGGCAACAGGTTGCGAAAACAACTGAAAACCATAAAATCTGGTTTTCAGTTTTTTGGCAAACAATTGAAAACCGGCAACAGAAATAGAAAACTGACAACATAAACAAACGTGTTTTTATAGTCTGTTTCTTCACTGTGGAGAAATAGAAACAGAAAATAGAAAACAACAACGATACCAAACAGACCCTTAGGAAAGCTATTCTGTTGCTCAAAATCTTTGATAAGATCTTGGGTCTTAAAATCAACTTGTCCAAGAGTGGTATAGCTAGTATTAACATGGGTGGGAGTACTCATCAGAATTTCAAATTGAGTGCAGTATTGATTCCATTCAGTGGCCCCGAACTTATCTTGGCCTCCCCCTTGGAGGAAACCCAAACTTTAAGGTCTTTTGGGATCTTGTCCTAGAATAGGTGGCTAGGAGATTGCAGGGATAGAAGAGGGCTTATTTTTCCATTGGGGTTTGTGCTACTCTCATTAGTGCTTCTCTCTTAAATATCCCGATTTATTGTCTCTTTGTTTGGAGTCTTTTCTAGAGTAGCCAAATCCTTAAAGAGGTTGATGTGTGATTTCCTTTGGTAGGGTCCCGGGGAAGGTAGGCGTGACTATTTTGTTAGTTGGGAAATGACTAGCAAGCCTAAATTGGAGGGGGGCCTTGGGTATTGTGAATGTGGTATCTAAGAACATCTCTGTTATATGTGAATGGCTTTGGAGGTTCCCTTTGCATATGGTGATAAAGAGTAAGTATAGGATCAAATGGAATCAGTGGGAGATGAGGAGTAGCGACATCATTTCTCACGCTTGTCCTTGGAAATTTATGTCTCAGGTAGCTAGTCAATTCTTTCTTGTTGTCTGGTTCAAAGTGGGTAATGACAATAAAGCTGCTTTTGGGAAGATGTTATGGGTGGGGGAGACTTCATTGGAGATGAAGGTTTTATATCTTTTTAAGCTTTCTTCACTTAGTAATTCTCTTATTAGTTCTTTTATTTCTCTTGAGTGGGGTGGAGGTCCTTCTCCTTGGGATTTCCATTTTTCTAGGAATCTTAATACAAGAAAGACCCATGAGCTCACGACCCTTATTTCCTTTGTTGGACCAGCACTTTCCTTCGTCTAGTGAGGATGAGAGAGTGTGGGAGGGGGATTCTTTAGGTATATTTACTTCTAAGTCTTTTCTGTCTCACCTTTTGAAAACCCATAGCCCTAGTCCTTTTCCTTGGAACCATTTACTTTGGAGGGCCAAGGTTCCAAGGAAGATTCGGGCTTTTGTTTGGATTGTGATCTTGGGAAGGATTAACATGCATTATCTGCTTCAGAGAAGACCCTATATGGTTCTTAGTCCTGATATCTGCTTCATGTGCTGTGATTCTTGTGAAAACAATCAGTTGAATGCCCATCTTTTTGTGCAGTACAAGGTGGCATGATAGCTTTGGAATGCCCTGTTCTTTTTGGCGGGGAAAGGTTGGGTGGCTGTGGGAAAGGTGAAAGACTTCATATTGGTTAATTTTAGGGGTTTTGGTGAGAACAAAAATGGCAGAGCTCTATGGTGTGCAACTGTTTTCCCCATCCTTTGAACCCTATGGATAGAGGGGAATGCTAGGATCCTATGGATAGGAGGGGAATACTAGGATTTTCAGGAATCGATCACCCTGGCCTTGGCTTTTGTGGGATATAGCAACCTTTCTAGCATTCTTGCGGGTGCACTCCTTGGGTTATTAAGCTTTTTCTAGCTGGTTGGAAAGGACTCCTTGTCCTCCAAAGCTTGTACTTCGTTTCTCAGTTTTAATAAATTGTCTTCTTCTATCCAAAAAAAAAAAAAAAAGACAAAAAGCTACTTACATTAGTACCATTCAAGTTAAATATATATTAGATTTGTAGATTTCACAAAAAAAAAAAAAAAATAGTATCGATGTAACATTATAAGCATTTTACAATTTTTAGATTTTCATTGATAACACAATTTAAACAAAGTTCTAAAATTAATTAAAGAAATATTATATCTATTGTCTAACATGCATACTATCAATCACATTAAATCATAAAATGCAAAATATGTCCATTATCTTTTAAAAGGACCAAAATGTCTTCCATAACCATCACACAATAGGGGAAAAAAGCCAAAAATACAAAAATTAACACACTTCAAAATGTGCCAATTATGCACTCTTTCACAAAATTTAAGTAGTTGTAGGCCATTATTAATTTTCTTTTTTATCATATATGCATTACAGGGAGGTTGGCTTGGGTCAGGTTTGATGCTAAACTTGCAAACTGACCCAGACAATCGGGTTATGCAAAATGGAAAACCACCAACTGACCCATTAATCATTTGAAATCAATTTTTTGGGTTGGTTTGGTTTGGATTGGCAGGTTGTTAAACACTCCTAGTGTGCATTGTGCCTTTGACTTCTATGATTTTTATTCTGTTTGGCATTCACTAAGTAATTACAAATTTTGAAAAAAAATTAGAGCAAAATCTTAAGCCCAAACTTTGGGCCCTTTTGAAAGTTCAAAAAGGAATTTGAGGATTGGGGCCCATCATCATAGGTCACAAACAATATATGAAATAATGGGGAAGTGGGTGGATGATGGAGGGAAGTTTTCTCTCCTCATCTTTTTTGATGGGGAATGGGAGAACACCCCCCCACCTCCCCAACAAAAAAATGTAAGGGGAAAAAAAACATCATCATACACCCAAAAAGATAACCTATCGATACCTGGTCTTGTAAAATATTTGTTAATAAATAGAAATTAAAATGAAAAGAGTTTAAGTACTTTATATTAGAAGTACTTTTTTGAACCACTTTTTAAAGAAGTTTTTGAGTGGGATTGGAGAAGTAGGGATAGATTTTTGGTGATTTAAAAGTGTGGGTACTGTAGAGAGGCAGTGGCAGTTTCATGACTAATGAATTTTGGGGGCAATTTTGTGATTTTCAGAAATTCTCTTTCCCTCTCCCCCGTTCCTTGTACTGCCTTGTACTGATTGTGTGCTGCTCTCTCTCTCTCTCCCCAAGCCCTTTCCTTTGCAGATCCATGACTATGCCGTCAGATCTGGTGCTGTGCTGTGGTGCTCAGCAGTCGGTGGTTCTGACTTTGCCATCCCCTCTTTGCACTGCTGCCTCACCTTTGCAAATTGCAATGACCATGCCCTGCAAATTAAAATCTAGAATGAAAGCAAGAACTTTATATATTGATTTAAACCAATATTAAAATAAATTAAAAATGTTAATTTAATTAATAATATAGTATTATAACTAACATAAATTTATAAGATAATCATATGTTATAAATATATATCAGCAACAAAGTTATTTTTTATTTTTAGTTAAAAATAATAATCATATTTCATTTCAAATATTAATTAAAATTTTAATTAGAAGATATTAATAATCTTGATTAAAAATATTAATTAGAAAATAATCATATATTATTTTATTATGTATTATAACATATTAATTATTTGATGAAATATAACAATATAAATTCATACTACACATGTAATAAAAATGAGTATCCAAACACCACTTATTTAGTTAACCTTTATGATTGGCACATATGGATACACCAAATAGTACTTATGACTTTCAGCACTTAATAAATTCAAATTTTTTTTCTTTGGAAAGTAATTCCCCTAAGTGGTTCCAAATGGTAACTTAACAAATTCAACACAAATATAAAATGTATGATAATATATAGACAATATTTTAATCTTTTCAAATTTTCTGTTTGGCAAACCCAAACCGGAAATTGATTGTCAAATCATAAAAAACCAAAACCAAGAAGCCAAACCAATGTGAAGAATGAGAAAGCTCAACATTCACATTGACCAATTTAACTTCATTTATTAGAGTTCAAGCTAATTTAAATCTTTCTTGTATTTAAAATTTAAATGGTCCAATCCTTTGTTCACCACAGAGTTGCTCTCGTAAATTAGTGTGAGTAGCTTATTGGAGGAGATTATAAGTGATGCCAAATTTCTGTTTATGTTGAAATTTCATTCCAATCTATAAAAGGTATGCTCTGGCCCAGGTTGGGGTCAGGTTTTAAAATTTTTGGACTTGTGCACGTTGTATGTGATTGCGTTGTGTTTCAAAAGATTACTCAGTGTACAGAATTTCTTGGACCATGTGTGTAAGTTGGCTACCTTCTGTCTGATTATGGCCAGTGCACTGATTGTATGCAGACCTTCAATTACATGCATCTCCCTGGGGTATGAGGATTTCTTGGTTATGAGGATCATAAATGGTAGTTTTTTGCGTCTACATACTGAAATGTGAAGTTTTCTATAGCGTCCAGTTTCTTGAAGTACTTGGTGCCAAAATTTAGTTATCTGTTTGAATAAATTGTCATATTCTGTGTGTTATGCTATTTGAATTCTGAAATTGCACCTCATTTACTTTTACATTGACAATGCCTGGAGAATCTGGAATAATTTATTTGGTGTGATGGGAGAATCTTGGGTTTTTCTGGTGTCAGTGGAGGAATTGTTGTCGATTTCCTTTTGACTGGTTTGGTAGAAGGAAGGAGAGGATGAAACTATGGAAGTGTGGTATTTTTGCACTATTGTGGGGAATCTGGGGATTATGGTTGGAGCGTAATGCACGTATATTTTCAGGAAGAAAATTGAATTGGAAGCTGGTTTAGGAGAAGATTCTTTCCCTGGTTTCCTTATGCCAAATTGGGTCAGGTGCTTCAAGGGAGTTGGCTTTTTGGATATTCAGTGAGACTGGAGGAATCTTCTGCTATGATTCTTATGTTTTTTTACCAGTTTTTGTTTTATTAGTTTGTTTTTTTTTTCTGTATTTTTTAAGAACTTTAGTGGGAGAAGTCTTTTTCTCCTTTTTGTAAATTCTCCTCTTATCAATGAAATCTGTTCTTTTGCTATAAAAAAGGATTTGTCATATTCTCGCTATCTATCAGGAACATGGTGGAGATCTCAATGAATAGCTCCTGGTTAGGGTAGGAGCTTTTTATACTAACTGACGCTGTTAGTGTTTATTGAGTTTCTTGGGTATGAGTATTATTTTAGCTGGTTTCTGTATTTTTTAAGAACTTTAACGAGAGAAATATTTTGGTCCTTTTTGTAAATTCTCTTCTTATCAATGAAATCTCTTCTTTTTCTATGGAAAAAAAATTGTTTTATTCTTGCTATCTATCAGGAACATGGTGGGGATCTCAATGAATAGCTCCTGGTTAGGGTAGTAGCTTTTATACTAATTGATGCTGTTAGTGTTTATTGAGTTTCTTGGGTAAGATCACTTCTGGCCCTGGTCCTTTTATTAGTTAGTCCTGGTAAAGCCCCCAGGCGGCATATAAGGATAATTTTAGCTTGTTTCTGTTCATACAGATTGAAATGTGAAGCTTTCTGTTTTTGGTTATATTGTTGGTGTTTATTGTCAAGTTTCTTGAAGTACTCTCTGCTGAAAATCAGCTATCTGTTTTGCTAAAATGTCACACTCTGCTGACAATCAGGAGCATGGTGAGGATCTCAATGAAGCTGTGAATGCACATTTCAGTGAGGGCGACAGAAACATGTTTGTACCCTTTAACACCAGTTTTCCTTGTTTGTTTTATTCCCTCCTGTTTACCAACACTTACATGAAACATTTTAAATGGTTTGTGCATATTTATTTGAAGTTGATGTTTGATTTGATTTTCATTGTCCAGCATGCATGAAACATCTATTGCTGCTCAAAACGATTTCATGGATGTAGATGATCCTAGTCAGCTTGAGTCTGGGGGGGCTCCTTTTCCACTTCTTTCTGCTGCTAGAAATTTGAATCCTTTCTCAATCCTTGATCCAAACCTTAGTAGGAGCTTGTTAGGCCATAGTTCTGAGCTTTCAAGTGCTGCTCCAATTGTTTCACATCCCAGAGAAGTGAGGGAGATCCCCATAGAGGTCAAGGATGGGACCGAGCCATCTCGCCATTCTGGCCGCATTCCTACTATTGAGGATGTTACTGGAACTGCAGATATACATGGCCCAGAAATACATGGAACTGTCATAATTGATGATGAAAATGATGAAAATATTCCAACTACTCCAACTGGACATAGTGCAGGGTGGAATGAACGGAAAAATGGTGGTTTGGGCAACAGCTCCCATGATGGACATGGTAGACCTAGTGCTCCTGAATTTGATAAATTTTCAGACTTTGGAAATGATATAGAAGAAGAAATGATTCGAGCTGCTATTGAAGCTTCAAGACAGGAGGTTGAGGAGGAGGGTTTCCCTGCTCAAAAAATTGGCACTCACACTGTATGTGACAGTAACCTTTTTCTTTATCAGTACTACGTACGTCTTTTGGCATTTATTGACATGCTAATGCAGGACTCAAATGCTCCTGGTCCTCATCAAAGGCGGTCTCCCTTAGAGGATGCTGAACTTGCACAAGCCGTTTCACTTTCATTGAAGGTTTGTAGATCTTTAAGGATTTATTGTCCTAATATTTGCTTTTCCTGATCCTTTTAATGGACAATTGATCCAGACAGCAGAGCAAGAGAAGGCATTACGTGAGCAGGGCATAAAAGTTGAAGCATCAAAAGTGGGAGCTTATGAGCCATCCGAGGTGGAAGATCTGGGAAAATCTGCAGCATTAAATGGAAGGTAGGTGTCTTTTCTGGCTGTTTAAGAGTCTTGCATACTATGATCTCTTGATAAGCCTCTCTCTCTCTCTCTCTCTCTCTCTCTCTCTCTCATGTGTGGTGTGTGTGTGTTTTTTCCTTTCTGGGTTGCCCCTAAAAGGGGAGCCTTGGTGCAATAGTAGAGTTGTTTCCGTGTGACTTCCTTGAGGCATGGAAACAGCCTCTTGCAAAAAATGCATGGTAAGGCTGCTTACTATAGACTCGTTGTGGACTGCCCCTTCTCTGGTCCCGCATATGCGGGAACCTTGTACACCAGGCTGCCTTTTTTTCCCTCGCCCACCTCTCTTTTAAGGGAGATGTTGGTTTGAGGTGAGTGGTTGTAAATACATTTGCTTGTTTTGCCTTTGTTGCACTGGCCAACTTGTGTTGCCGGACAAGTGCTTTTATATGTCTTCCTGGGCAACAGTTCAGTTTTTCTCACAAAGATGCTTCATTAAGTGAATTCAGGGTAGAGGCAGGAAGCTCATTCATTCAAGATGAAACTGAAGATGTTGAGGAGCCACTGGTTAGGCACAGGTCAAGGCATATGTCTTCTGGTTCTATGGAGCCTACTGAAGATGTTGGGGAAGTTGGGGAAATTGGGGTTAGTCCACCGTCAAGCCCTGGGCAGAATGGTAGTCATTCACAGCATAATGGAAATTCTTTCCCTTCTGATGAGGTATCTTCCTGCTTATGTGTATTTTGCCATGACTTTTTATTTAGAATTTCAAATCATTTAATATATCATGCTGACTCAAAATGAATGTAAAATTTTTTAATTTTGTCTTACGTTTTGAAGTGGGGAGGAATATCTTCCTTGGAGCATGATGAAGCAGTCATGCTTGAGGCTGCCATGTTTGGTGGAATTCCTGAAGGGAGTAGTTATCGTTTTCCATATGCTCCTCATCAGCTAATGCAGACTGGTTTAAGTAGCACTGTGGGTCCTTACACCCAGCGGATGCCTCGTCCTCCATCACCCTCTTTGGAAGCCCAGCGCTTGATACGGGAACAGCAGGTTTGAATTTCAACCATAATTAGGGTGTGACTTTAGCAACTGTCACCAAGCTTGATATTTGTTTGATTCTTGCAGGATGATGAGTATCTTGCATCTCTGCAAGCGGACCAAGAAAAAGAATTGAAGGCCATGGAAGAAGCGAAGGCTCGTCGCTTAATGGAATTAGCAGCTAGAGAAGCTGCTCTTGAAG
The DNA here is from genome assembly GCF_029873635.1 of Malania oleifera. NCBI lineage: Eukaryota > Viridiplantae > Streptophyta > Magnoliopsida > Santalales > Ximeniaceae > Malania > Malania oleifera. The sequence continues at coordinate 76,754,548 of NC_080425.1, forward strand.
AAGAAAGGCGAAAGGAAGAAGAGTCTCGCAAGAAATTGGAGGAGGAGGAGGTAATCTTACAAAACTCTCTCTCTCTCTCTCTCTCACACACACACACACACACAAGGAGTATCTCAAATATTTTCTTGTAGGGTTGCTGGAGGGATAGATGTCTGCCTTTTTGGTTTTGTTTTTAGATGAACTTTTTGCTTCTAAAGGGCGTCCCTGGGCCATAAGGCTCCCTGCTTTGCGAGGGTAATGGGAGGGTCGTTACAGTGTAATTTAATATTTCCAATTCATTTTCTTCAATTATTTTTTTCCTGAAAATGCTCTTATCTAAATGAGTAAAGGATCATGCAGATCTGTTAGTTTTAGTATTTGCAATTAGAGAATTCTGCAGTTTTACTAGCCCCTCTGAATGTTGACATTCAGAAGTAATTTGTAATTAGAAAATAATTAGCGTGCCAATTTTTTTTTGTTTGTTGATTAGCAAAGAGAAATTATTTAAAATGAGGCATCAAGGGGATGCCACCCAAGTACAAAGAAACAGCAAGACCCTTATTGGAAAGCATCAAGAAAATCAAGGATGGCAAAGGGGTCCCTTTCAAGCAGCCCAGAATGCCAACTAGTGATTGTAGCTATCCAATGATCCATGATAGCCTGAATAGGAGAGAGAATTCCTTGAAAGGCTCTTCTATTCCCCTTCTCTCCACATGGCCCAGAAAATAACAAGGGAAATGAGGGAGAGAGATCTTCTCCCTTACTAGATCTGATCCCTTTCCAAGCCCACAGTTTCACCTCCCACTGTAGCTGCAGTTACCCATTTCTGATTTACAATGGAGATGGCTAAGTTCCACAATTTCGTAGTCCATGAACAATGCAGGAGTACGTGATCAACTGATTACACCAAGCATAAAAAGCATCAAATGACAAGAGGGAGACCTTTTTTCTGAAGATTGTCTATAGTATGGATTTTTCCAAGAGAAGCTTCCCATGTGAAAAAGGCAACCTTTGAAGGGGTTGCCTTTCAAGGGAAGTTAGGCTTCGTTTGGTCCCCCCTTGTGGCTTTTTAAAAAGACCTTTGAAAATGGAGCTGATGAAAATGAACTTTTTGATATTGTTTTAAAATAGTTTGAATCCCTTGTGAAAAAGGAGTTACTATAAAAAAAAAAAAAAGCTGGCTTTGAGTGTTTGGTAAAAAAGTTGTAAGGTGCCTAAAAGCATTTAAAATGGCTAAAATGGATATATATATTTGGGAAATATAATTAATGCATTGATAGTTTTGTAATATTTGAAAAAATTAAGGACAACAATGGAATTGAATAATTTGTTCGAGAAAAAACAGTCTTTTAGCTTTTAAAAACATCAAATCTGTAACTTTAAAAGCTCACCAAAAAAAAGTAAAAGCTGGAAAACTTATTTACCAAAAATGTTCTACCTGGATTTTACTTTTAGAAAGGAAAAATTGAGACAAATTTTTTTTTTTTTGGGCGGGGGGGGGGGGGGGGGGGGGGGGTGGGGGGGGGCGGGTGGGTTTCCCAGCCAGTAAACTAAGGTGTTTATAAAAAGAGCAAACAGTGAAGTTGCCATCTTTCCTCAAAATTTATTTGGGCTCATCGGAACTGGCCTGACGATGAAACTTATAAAGACTGCTGAAAAAATCTGTAAAAATATCATATTCCCAATCCAAAGCATTTTGTTGTGAAAAACGAATTGCATAGCAGAATATTGGATCAAACAAACGCAGATCAAACAAACGCAGCATTCAATGGTAAGCTATACAGAAACAATCCACAGCAATTAAATAAAATCAATAACAACAAATACACAAGGAATTACGAGGTTTGGCAATGCTTACATCCACGGGAGAAAACGGCAACAATTTCACTATCTTCTTGTCCAAAGGACATGAACAATACATCAACCATTTCAAATACATCACAATCAACGTATATATAAAGTTTCCGGAGGTTTTCCCTCCAAACTCCAACCAACGTAACGTCCCTTATTAAAATTTGAAATCTGCACTTGGTTTCCCGAGCCAAACCGCCAACGGTTTCAGGCAGAGAGTAAAATCTCTCAGACACTGTTCCAAACCGTCAACTGTTTTTTCTGCTGTTACTTGATTTCCTTTATGTTTTCCCTTTGTGCATGTTTTCCACTCAGTATGTGAGCCACATATCACAACAATCTCCATCTTTGCGAACATATGCCCCTTAGGAGATGTTGAAAACATATACCCATTGCTCCACCTTGACCTTGGGACATTAGGTTGGGATCGTCTCTCTTCTAGCAACTCGAGACAAAAACCAAGTCTAAGTAAGGTTTGAACTTGCCCGTGGCAACTTTGGCTTCTGCCATGAACCCCGATTCAATTGTAGATGTTACACCCGAAGACTGTACCCTGGACTTCCAACAAGTAGGCCTTCCCACAACAGTAAGCATAAACCCTGTTGTTAACCTTCTGTCATCAAAGCCCCTTGCATAGTCTGTATCAACATACCTCACAACTGATGAACCATTCTGTTGCCTGCCGAAACACCCCATTGCACCAGCATATGGGGCCTTTGACATATCCCGGACATCACCGTCCGTCCTTGGGTATCGAGCAGTAGAAAATTTACATTGATTCTTTACAAAATCACCCTGAGATGACAAACAAAATCTCCATGTAGTTGTGTCCACAAAGCCACCCTGAGATAACACCAATCTCCCTGCAGCTCTGTCCTTGCGAATATTGAAACCAAGACTCTTCTTGGCCGTACCCAAAATCTTAATGTCAAAACCTTTCAATAGAGTTCCCAACTGATTAGCCTCAGTTAAAGCCTTCCTAGCAAATAACATGTCATCCACAAACAACGGAAACATCACCCCTTTGCATCCTATCACCCTCTTTTCTACTGGAAGCTCCACTAACTCCCACATTTGATTCTTATGCAATAACTTCATCTCCTCCACCATAACATTCATCCATCTATTTTTCCTTTTGCTGTGCACTGCAACTTGAAAAATAGTAGGGACCTTGCTGTTGGTAGTAATGAATGCATAAAACACCAGAACATCAAATTTATACTTGAGTGGTGGCCTGATAGTGCATCTAGACCCGTTGTTTTCTTGTTGGTATTTTGAGTTAAAACTCTCTGCAATATGAACCATGTCATCTCTGTTCTGAGTTTGTAACTCCGCCTGCATCACAAGTTCATTGTTGCTGTAGTTTTCTGACATCTGTATCTCTTCCTTTACCCGAGTACGTAGCACCATGGCTTTTACACCAAAAATTATGTTTCCACTGATCACCACCTCGTTTTCATTGGATCACCTAGCTTGAACCCACCTTTCCTATACCCTAGAAAGATGTACTATTTGGATATTACACCAAGCCTAGATCTCACCTCACTAGAAACGTGCACTTGTGGACGTCCAGTCAAACCAGAGTAGTCGACCGCAATACCTGCCCACAATTATGTTGCAACTCTCCCATCTAGTGATACCTTTGGCGATCAGTCAAACGAGAAACGCGCCATACTCATTGACTTCACCAAGAAGTTACTTGCAAGCCTTGCATACAACCTGTCCTGCTCACAAAACTCCTTGAACTGAGCAGCGTACTCAATACCAATGTCTGACCTGAAGATCTCTCTCTAGGTTTGGTTTTCCATCTCAACCACAAGTTAAACCTGGCAAACACCTCTAACTTGTGCCGCATGAGATACACCAAGACCCTTCGTGATAAACCCACGAAATACATATGTCCACCTCTTGATGATATCCTCATCGGTCCTCAAACATCAGAATACATGTAGTCACCCATATGCCTTAACCGCATATGCCACAGAACATCTGATTCAGATTCTACAGCTGCAGCTCCACCTACAATTGTGATATCTTGCAGTGCATAGATATTTCCTGCTACCTTTTGTCCTTTCATCACCATCAAGTTGCCTTTATACACTTTCATTATCCCACTTTCAGACTTGTAAGTATACCTGTTACAATCTAAAATATCCAATGAAATCACATTCTTCCATAGATCCGGTGCATGCCTTACATCACATAAATTTCTCACAACACCATTATCCATCTTTATTTTGATATTTCCTATTCCAATTATTTTGCATACAACATCATTTCCCATTAGAACATAACTAGAATTAACTTATTTGTAGGGGCTGAACCAATTTCTATTTGGTGTCATGTGATAAGAATATTCGGAATCTAGGATCCAAGAATCCGTGAGGCATTCTGAACTCGATGAAACAAATAGCATATTGCTATCACTGCTCCCTGAGTCTCCTTCCACTACATTTGTTGATTTTGACGAATCCTCTTGATTTTCAGCATTCCCTTTCTTCCACTCCGGACATTTCGGTCGTATGTGCCCAATTTTCTCGCACTTAGAACACTTTGTCCTTCTTTCCGGACTGCAACTGAGACTTATTACCACTCGATCCATTCTTGAATTTTCCTCTCACACGCTTATGGTTACTCTTCACTACAAGCCCTTCACCATGTGAAATTTCATCGCTGACCATTTTTCTTTGCTGAAAACCGAGCAATGCGCTTGTTACCTCTTCCAACTTCAGGCTTTCTTTGCCTCATGTTAGAGTAGTAACCAAATTCTCATACGTGTGAGACGTAGGTAGGGAATTCAATAACATTAGCGCCTTGTCTTCCTCCTCGAACATCACATCAACACACATCAAATCACTTACAATCTAATTGAATGCATTGATGTGTTGGTTCAAATCCGAACCCTCCACCATCTTAAGCCAATACAACTTTTGCTTAAGAAACAATTTGTTCGATAAAGACTTAGACATATACCAGCTTTCCAGTTTTTGCCAAACTATTGCCGGAGAATCCTCATCCATGATGTGATACAACACATCATCAGCCAAACAAAGTCGGATGGTTGATACTGCCTTTTCCTCCAATTCATTCCAACTTGCTCCATCCATGCTTTCCGGTTGAATTCCGTATAAAGCCTTCACCATACCTTGCTGCACTAACAGATCCTTCACCCTTCTCTGCCACAAACCAAAATTTTCGGTTCCATCAAATTTGACAACATCAAATTTTGCAGACTAAGTTCTAGAGGACATTACAATAATGCTCTTATACCAATTTGTTGTGAAAAACAAATTGCACGGTGGAATATCGAATCAAACAAATGCAACACTCAATGGTAAACTATACAGAAACAATCCATGGCAATTATATGAAAGCAATAACAACAAATACACAAGGAATTATGTGGTTCGGCAATGCCTACATCCATGGGAGTAAATGACAACAATTTCACTATCTTCTTGTCCAAAGGACATGAACAATAAATCAACCATTTCAAATGCATCACAATCAACGTATATATAAAGTTCCCAGAGGTTTTCCCTCCAAACCCCAACCAACTTAACATCCCTTCTTCAAAATTTGAAATCTGCACTAGATTTCTTGAGCCAAACCATCAACGGTTTTAGGCAGAGAGTAAAATCTCTTAGAAACTGCTCCACACCGTTGACGTTTTCCCTTGATTTTCTTCATGTTTTCCCTTTGTGCATGCTTTCCACTCAGTATGTGAGCCACATATCACAACACATTTCTTATTAAAGGAATATCCCAAACAATCCCTTGATTGGTAAACTCCCAAGTGTTGGCTAATAAGGGCATCTTTGTTGCTCACAAGTCTGAAAATGGAAGGGAAAGAGGAGCTAAGTTGTGAATTACCACACCAAATATCATGCTAGAAGAAAACATCAGCTTCATTCACCCCATGGAAATAAATGAGAGTGAAGAAATTCTTCCATCCCCTTCTCATGTATCTCCAAACACCTGTACCATGAGATTCCTTTGAAACTTTAGAGGTCCAACCATTATGATAGAGACCACACTTGATAGCAATGACATCCCTCTAGAGGTTATTTTTCTGAGTCATGAATCTCCAAAGCTATGTCCCCAAAAGGGCCTTGTTAAAGATAATAAGAGATCTGAGACCAAGGCCACCCTTTTGTAAAGGTTGTTTTGCCACTTCCCATTTAATAAGATGATTTTTGAAAACCTCACCCGTGTTCCCCCAAAGGAATCTTCTTTGAATACCCTCCAAGCATGCACTAGGGATAGGGAAAAATTAAAAGAGATATGAAGTAAACTGGCAGGTTGGACAGCAAACTTTAATGAGAGCGAGTCTGCCACTTTTGACAAGAAGTTCTTTTTCCAGAATACCTTTGTCCTTAAAACTTTTCAAACTTGTCAACAATGGGAACCCATATACCCTTGACCTTAAAATTTGCCCCCAAAGGGAGGCCAAGATAGGGGATAGGAAAGGCACCGAGTTTATAGCCAAGGATACCTACAAGTGAAGGACCACAATTGCTAGTCCCCAATGGAATGATTTCACTTTTACACAGATTCACTTTAAACCCTGAAACTGTTTCAAAACCGAGGAGGATGTATCTAAATTAAGAATTTTCTCTGGCTCGTCCTCAAAAAAATGATAGTGTCATCTGCAAAAAGGAGGTGGGTGATTCCCATGGAATCATTGTTCTTTCCAATGCTAATGACCCTTTAGAAGGGCACCTTCATTTGCACTTGTTATCGTAAGACTTAGCACTTCCACGATGATAAACAGAAATGGGGAAAGGGGTTCACCTTGCCTTAGACCACGAGGCGATCTGAAGAAATCAGTAGGCATCCATTAACCAGAACTGAAAAGGATGGTGTTGATATATACTGGCGGATCCATTTGCACCAAGATTCCCCAAAATCCATTCTTTGAAGAATGTACAGCATAAAACTCTAGTTAACATGGTCAAAAGCCTTCTCCATATCCTGCTTGCATACTGCTCTTTTCCCATCCTTGATGTAGGCATCAAAAACTTCATTTTTTATCAGAACATCATCCATGATTTGCCTCCTTACAATGAATGAGTGCTGGTGCTTAGTGACAACTTACGAGACTGTATGTTTGAGACTGGTTGCCAGGACTTCAGGTAGGATTTTGTATAAGCTGCCAACCAAGCTGACCATGCGGAAATCTTTGATATTGCAAGGCCCTGGTTTCTTAGGAATCAGAGAGACAAGGGCAAGTTGATACTGGACACAAAATTGCTGGTTCTATGGAAGTCCTTGGAAACCCCAATGATGTCCTGCTTGAGAAAATCTCAGTACCTTTGGAAGAAAGTCATATTAAATGAGTGTATGCTGTGGTGGTTGAAGAGGAGTGATTCCTAATGGGCCATAGGTCATCATTTTATTACCTCGTGTCTCTTTAAGCTGTTGCATAATTGGAAGCTGATGTTTAATATATGTAGTGATATAGGCTACAAAACAAACTTTATCTGAACTGTGTTGGTGGAGGCAGATGATGTGCACCATAAGATGGTCCATTACTTTTTTAAGTTTCAACATTTGTTGTGACTACTTCTGGTAGCAAAATTACTATTTAGTGTTTGCTGCTTGGTTTAATTGTGGCTTCATTAGTTTTACTCTCAATGGATAATTTTCCTGAAATTCTCAATGCTTCTTAAGTAAAAAGAAATTTCAATGGAATTTTCAATGTCGATGTCAATTTCAATTTTAAAAAAATGATAGAAGTTAGTAGTGAGGAATGTAATTTTATGAAACTTTAGAAATTATTAATAGACCTAACAATGCAAAATTTTGTACTAAAATATCATAAATTGAAAACATTAATGACGAGCATGTGGTGCATTATCTATAATACAATAATCATATTAAGCGTATTCATAAATGAACTTAATAAATCATTTAATTTTAGTTGTGCAAGTCTAACTATTTTTGACATAAAAAGTTGAATATCTATGTTCAGTTTTGCGAAGCATTTAAAATGTCCAAAAGTTATCATTCAGATCCTTCTTGCTATACTATATTTTCAATGAAGTATGAGATTCATGAAGGGAGAAATTTCAATTTTGGGTCTTGAATCTCAAATTTTAATTTCAAGGAGATCTTGTTCTATAGTTAAAATTTTTTATTTTTTATTTTTCTGGAAATTTGAAATTTCAAGTAATTTTGGGTGATGTGGAAATTTTGACCAAAGTTTAATGATATTGATATTGATATTGACTGCATTTCAACTTCAATGGTGGTGGGAAGTGGAAATTTTGACAATTTTGTGGTAATTTAAGACCATGATGGAGAGTTTTAATTTTACTATTAACTATTAGTGCTGTAAATATTCAAAATCAGTTCTAAATACGATCATGACTCATGGGTATTATTTATTACATGTCTTAGTTATAAGCTTTTTAAATTATAGTCCTAGAACTGTGATCACTAACAATTATTATTTATTTTTTTCCGGGACAGTTTCAAGTTTTGTCTTGCATTATTTTGTGCTCTTTTTCATTTGTTAGAATTGAAATTGTGCATCTTCATCATCAAGGCAGTCTAGTCTAAGATGCATTTATCCAATCAGTTGACACAAAAAATGCTCCAAATGCAGCTGCATATTCCTGCTGGAAGTGAGAAAAAAAAAAGGCATTTCCTCGGCAGGAATATTTTAATCAGATTTGTTTGAAGTTTTGATGTGATATTTAGTTCTTACTAGCAGGAATTTGAGAGAGAACTAGTAGCTAAAGAGGCTTCTCTTCCTGAAGAGCCAGCATTGGATGATGAAAATTCTGTAACTCTTCTTGTACGGATGCCTAATGGCAGCCGTCGTGGTCGCCGATTTTTAAAGTCTGATAAACTGCAGGTAAATTTTGTGATGAGGACATGTTTTGTTAGTTTCTCTCACTGAATATTTGACTAACTCGATTTTTGTTTTGCAGTCCCTTTTTGACTTCATTGATGTTGGTAAAGGAGTCAAGCCTGGCACTTACAGACTGGTAATATTTCATCTGTGTGTTTTTTGGTTATTCTTGATGCTCTTTGGTGATGCCCTTGAATCAAAATAACCAGATAAGTTTTAGGCCAACTATGACATTTGCATGCCAAATGACTACTTTTATGCTCTGGTTTGATATTGAAGAAAATCATCATCTTTAACAAGTCTAACTGGAAATTCGGTTGACTATGCTAAATTCAACTGTTTTAACTTTAGATGTTGGTTGTGTTGGAGTTCTCTAAAATTCTAACTTTTATCTTTTTGGGTTAAAAGGAAAAAAGTAATAAGTTCACGTAATTGTGAAACTTTTGTAAAAATTATCTTTCATTTAATTGACTAAAGATTGAACTTGGGACTCTATTTACTCATAAAAAATATTATGCATCCAAAGTGATTGCAAGTAAATAATCTTGCGTATCTATCCAAAATTTCAGAGTGAGAACTAAAATTTTAATATAGATTAAATATTTTTGTCAACAGATTATTGATTGTGATAATCAAGTTTAGAAATTACAATAGGAGAACTCTGAATTATTAATAGGAATTTATAATTTTCTTGCCATAACTAAAGCATGATATTTATAACATATAGTACTAGTGAATTACATTTTTTTAAGTTAAAAATTTAGAAAAATCAAACCCTTGTTTTGCTATAAAAAAAGATTAAACCCTGTTTTACCTAAATTTAGAAGAAAAACTTCAAATTTCATCTTATCATTAAAATGATATTTTAAACAAATTGATAATATCTTCTTGAAACTAGGCTTTTTCAAAAAAAAAAAAAAAATAAAAATTAACTATAAAGTATTCTTCTATAAGAAAATAAGTTTTTATTTGATATTTGACTATATTATATTTACTAATAGACCTCAATTCTTCTTAAAATAAAAAATCTTAGGAAGTTATGTTGTATGGGTGAAAAAAATTATAGGGAGTCCTTATTGACTTGAAAATCATCAAGTAAAGTTGGTGTTGAACTATTATGTGATGTACATACATCTATAGTAGGATATCAGTAGTAGGTTTGTTGATTCAATATTTTGAAAAAAGTCTTGTGAAAGTGATGTTGAAGTCCCAAGGGGGGGGGGGGGGAACCGGGTATTTTAAACTTTTAATGTGCGGAAGCTTGATTTATTTTGAAACTTATTTATCATGTCCCCTTTTTATTTCAATCACCAATGAAAAATTAAACAGCAAATGACTATACCAATGAGCAATCCTAAATGTATATACTCAAAACATAAGGCTTATTTTATTTCCAGCAGATTAATATAGGTGAATAGATATTTAACCATACAAATATTAATCTTGAGTTTAAGCAATGAATATGTCAATATCAAACAGTCCCAACAAATTTAACCAAGCAAATATTCTTCTTGTATTTGACCAAATAATCAACCAAAAAGAAATTATCTCTGTCAATTAAATCAATTCAGAATTTGCAACTGCAGCAGCGTTTGATTTCAATATGTATTTCAATCATTTTATACATCCACAAATCTATCTAAGCATTCATACCAATCCCAAATCAATAAACCATTCAAACAGATAAATATCAATTTATATGTGCGAGAAATTTAAGAGATAAGGGAAAGAAGAAACCAATTTTTTACAAGGTTCGGCGGCCTGCCTATGTCCTTGCCTCAAGTAACCCGCTGTGAGGATTTTCTTTACTCTCTTCGTTAAATAGGTGGAGTTTCCTCTCTCTTTTTGCAGTAGGTAGAAACACCTCTCTAGTAAGAACACTCCTCTTGCTAGTTCGTATCTATCCCTGAATCGAAAGGTCAAAAAGCAATACAGCAGATTTTCATACAGTTAGAATACTCTCTCAGAAGAGCATATTTGTACAATATAAAATGACTAAAGCACTCTCAATAACAAGATGTAATGAAGCTCAAGAGAAATCTAGGGTGTTTTGGGTTGAGAAATATGAAAACCGGAGTTTTGCTTTCAGCAGTGAAGAAGCGCACAACAGCTTTAGGGTTTGAAATCGATGAATGATTTTTGTGCGATTGGATTTGATTGGCGTTGCCCTAACACGATTGGGGTATCCCTTAAATAGTGGGCTTTGAAATCTGACCGTTTTCTCAAAGTTTGGAAATAATATATTCTCAAAACGGTAATAAATCGCGCTGTTTAAAACTTAAACCATGATACTTCAGTTGCCTGAACCGTTAAGAAATAGGAATTTCAAAACAAGCAGTAGCCCTTCAGTCGCCCGAACCTACACTGTCTGGGCTTCTTCCATGGCAGTACCAGTTCGGCCGCCTAACCCAAAAGCCCGGTCACCTGAACACACTGATTCCAGACCAGTTTGTTTAGTTTGTTGTGAAATTAATTCAAAACTCTTTTGTGTTCTTTTAAAAACATATTTCAACTTTGAAAAGACATTTTCCAAGTTTTTGAAATAGGTCTCTAGGACCAGATTTATCCTATGAGCTTCGTACACAATCTTAAAATTAACTACTTACATGAGACTTCTAATACAATATACATAAAATAAAAAGTGTCTTCATGTCTTGAAGCTTTAACTTCATCCAAGCTTGAGCCAATCTTCATTTAGCTTTTATTCTTCATGGCTTGTAAGCTTTAAATAAGATCCATTGTGCTATCATTTTGCTTGTAAGATATAAAACCTGAAACTTCACTTGAATGCACAATTAGATTCCTTTGTTTGTTATCATCAAAACCGATATTAAGCCTTAGTAGGCCAACATCTTGCTGTTCGTCACAAGAAAACTATCACAAGTGATGTGGAAGCTCATGATTTGTTGAAATTAGTTGACTTTTTCCATACAACAAATTTCAAGGTATGTTTTAAGATATTTTGAAGAAATTAAAAATTTCTTTGGTAGCATCTAAATTTGGACTTCTGAATTTATAATGTTACACGGGCTTGAGTTCAAGAAAATAGTCTTTCGGCATAAAAGCTAGGGTAAGGCTGCATACATTGCGACAACCCTCCCCCTACCCTTGCAAAAGTAAGGATCCTTGTTTTTTGTTTTTTGTTGTTGTTGTTATTTATTTATTTATTTATTAATTTTTTAACTTATATATGGAGAGCGCTTCTAAATGCATGATTGTGTTTTGAATATTTATTTTAATATAAAATCAAATTTATTGTTCATTTTTTTTTGGATAGCAAAAGAAGAGATTTCATTAGAAAGAGAAGAATTTACATAGAGGAGAATAGGAAATCTCTCATCAAAATTCTGGAAAAATCCAGAAAACTAAAAACACACAAAAAAATAAACAAAAAATTCCTCCTATTTTTCCAAATTTTTGAAAAACTCGCTTACTTAAGGGTCAGTTTGGATCAAGAATTTTGCTTGAGAAAAGTAAAGGAAAGAAAAATAAAAAAGGAGGAAAGAAAAATAAGAAAGGAATTTATTTTCCACAATATTTTCTCTTTATATCAAATATCACTAAAAATGAAAAATTATTCTAATGTGGTTAAAAATTAACAAAAACCAAATGTTAAGGATGTGTAAAATTAAAATTTTGTTTATTGATTTGTTTTTTTTTTTTTTTTTACTTACCTTGACAACCAAACATGTGAAAGTGAAATCCTTTATATTTTCCTTTCCTTTCCTCAATATTTTTCAAGTTCCAAATGGACATAAAGCATCTGGATCCAACGCACCATAAAGAGGCCAAATAATGAATCTTCTCCCAAACCAGCTGCCTGTTTAATTTTATCCCTGAAAAAATTTGTGCATTGCCCTCCTACCATAAACCCCACATCACTGCAAATAGTTCACATTCCTTTGATCAAATTTATTATTCATTTTAATGATTTATGACATTTTATGATAATTTTAGTTTTAGAAGATGACCTATTGGGTTTTCCTTAATTTATTTGTTTGGTTTGGATAGGAACAAGGGTCTTGGAAAATTTATGAGTAGGGGATTGACATCATAAGTTATTTATCTCCTAAGAAGATTAATGGCAAGGAGGAGGGACTTGCATATGGTTTTTATTGACATAGAGAACATATGATAGAGTACCTATGGAGGTTTTATGGTAGGCTTTAGAAAAGAAAGGAGTATGCTGTATGAATGACTAACAACTATCGTTAGGACTATAGGGGGAGAGTAAAGAATTGCCAATTACAATAGGTGTACATCAAAGTTCTTCTTTGAGCCCCTATTTGTTTGCTTTGGTGATTGATGAAGTCATGAAGAATTTCAAAATGAGATCCCATGGCATTCTATTTTTGCAAATGATATTGTTTTGATTGATGAAAGCTGAAGTGGACTAGAATCTAAGTTGGAATTATGGAGAATAGTTTTAGAGTGTAGAGGTTTTAAGACAAGTATAATTAATATAGAATATATGAAATGTAATTTCACCCATGTGAGGAGGAATATTTAAACTTAATAATCAATAATTCAACAGTATCAGTAGATTTAGATGTCTTGGATCTATTATGCAAGCGGAATGAGAAATTGAAGAGGATGTAGTACATGTTAAAGAAGGTTGGGTAAAATGGAGTGCTTTAGTCTATATGATGATTATAAGACCCAGTCATGCTATATGGGTCAGAAAGCTAAGCAACTAAGAAATGCATATCCAAGAAGAAAAAGTTGTTGAAATGCAAATGCTAAGGTGTATGAAAGGTATCACATTGAAGGATAAACAAAGGAATGAACAAATTCACAATAAATTAGGCATAGCACTGATAGAAGATAAGATAATGGTGGGCAGCTTACATGGCTTGGGCATTTGAAACATAGATCAAAGTAGTGCACTAGTAAGGATGAGTGAGCTAGATTGTTGTGAATGGTCTAGGTTGGAGTACTGGATTGTTTAAAAAAAGAAAGAAGAGTTAGGGGGTAGACTTAAAACAACTTGGAATGAGATAGTGAGAAGGAATTTAACAGTGCTGAGGAGGATATAAAGAATACACAAAATTTGAATTTGGTTAAGGGTTCTCTAAAAATTTGTTTTTGGAAGTGTATCCAAGAACACTCTTGAAAAATGCAAGTTTTTCAGAAACGATTTTAAGGTGTTTCCTGTGTTTTTATATATAGTTTCTGTATACAATGAGGATACAATGTGTGGGGTAGAACCGACTTTTTATTAATATTAATGATGATGATGATGATAATAATTATTGTTTTATTAACACATTGCTCCTTGGATCAACCTTAACCAAATGCGGTTTCACTACTTCCATTCCTAGAAACTATTCTGAAGACCGCTATCTAAACACATTTTTGAGTATAAAAAATACAAGATACAATCCCTCGTTTTCATTTTTTAAAGACAATAATACGACAACTTGATTTTTGGATCCTTACCTCTCCTCAGAAGGACAATTTTTAAACTTTTTGGCGTAACTAGCATTTTGATAGATAGTGATAATCAATGATGGCTGTAAGTTATTTATTGAACTTCAATGGTTAAATCAATGAAACTTTCACCAAAAATTTAATGAATGCTCAACTGAGTACAACATTGTATTTATCTTAATGTAATTTTATTTAATTAAATCTTTGTCGCATGTTTTGTTTTATTTTTATTAATGTAATCTGTACATTTTCTTGACTGAAAATTTTCACTTGATATATATATATTTTGTACCTGGTTTAGCAGTTAATTTCTAAGTTTATTCTAATTTCAAATGAAGTCAACATTGGTACACGATCGTCTTAATATTTATCTTTTATAAATTAGGTTTATTGTTCATTTAAATAATAGTCACATTTTTCCATAGTTTTAGAAGATGCCAATAGTTTGTAAAGATGCTAGAGGGATTTAATTGATCTGAATTTTTTCAAGATACATCTTTTTTTCAAGATTCAATCAAATGAACATTATCTTATTCAAAAAAGATAAAGATGTTTTTGTGCAAAAATGATTGACATTATTCGTAGTTCGCAAAATTTTCAGGTTCAAATGCTAAGCCAACGAAAAGAAGTTTTTTCCACATGCAAATTAATATAATTTTAGTTAAATTTAAATCTTTTTTAAGAATATTTTGTCTCACTTTTAAATGATGGAAGAATTTTTTCACCTGTGATATTTCGTATGCAAAACAAATGTGCCACCAAACGACACTATATCTCTTTCAATTAATTGACAATGTTATTGTAGAGAATCCCCATTGTCTTCCCTACACTGTTATTTCCTCCACTGATATACATAATTTATCTTACATTTCTCTTTTTTTTCTTTTTCTTCTTTATGCTATCATATAACACCAGATTCGGAGCTGCATTACTATTAACAGACTTTTGTCTGAATAACATTCAGATCTAGTATTAATCCAATATTGTGGGAGAGACTTCTTACTGAAACTACTTTGGGCCGATTACTTTGGATGTCGGTGTGTTAACATGCTACAACATAGATTGATGCCTTTGAGAACTATAGATGAAACTATTTGTGAAATTTGTGGATAACAATGAAAAACCCTTTGTGTATGGTTATGGTTACAAGAAAAGAAAGACGATGCATCCTGGTGCATTTGTGCATGTGATTTTACTTAATCTAATGCTGCTGTACCTTAAATTGACAGGTGAGGCCATATCCTCGACGAGCTTTCAGCGATGCGGAGTGTGCTTCCTCTCTCAATGAACTTGGCCTGACCAGCAAACAGGAAGCTTTGTTCTTGGAGTTGATTTAGGGTGGGAGAAAACCCCAAAATTGTAGAAATGCGCTGGGAAAATATATATATACATAAATATATTTTAGTTCATTTATAATGAAATTATGAATGTTACTGCTACAAGTCTGGGGCGTCATTACCTTTCATTACCTGTTGGGAAATATAGAAAAGATACTTGCCGTGGTCTCGCGTATATGTATAGAAAGAGTTGCTCAGTACTTTTTAGGGATTAATGATTAATTGTGGTTGATAAGAAGTAGAAAATAAAATTTATTGATCCGGACTGATAATTGGTGCAAAGAATGTGCCTACGAAGATAAATGAAAATAAATAGAACTATATTATCAGGAATTGATTGTTTACGCAGTGAGTTGTAATGAAAAATAGGAAATGGTTATGTAAAAAAGCTTTTGGAGTTCACAAGACGCATGAGAATTACTTCTACTTTTCTGAACTTCACTATTAGAATGTCTGCTCGTATTATTGTTCTTATTCTTATTTTTATTATTGTTATTTTCATTAATTTTTTTAAAAAATATTGAACTGAATATGCAATAGATTTTCACTTGTCATTTCAACAAATTTAAAAAAAAAAAAAAATTATTTTCAGTAGGTTTTAATTTTATTCATATTTGTCCCTAGTTACAAGGCAATAGTTGGAATGGTGCATTTTGTTAAAAAATAATAGTACTGTTTATTATTTAAACATAACGACGCTTATTTTATTATTTGGTCCTCTTTATTAAAAAAAATTTAAGATCAAATAAATGTGGTTACATTCTCTTTGAAATTTTTTTGATTGGTATGTGAGCATGATTGTGGCCTGTAGTGGCCTTTTTATATGTTGTAGTTAGGATTGATGAGTCAAGAAAAATAAACAAAGAGTCTATTACATATGAATTTTCATGCCAGTAAAACACATGCATATAATTAAAAAGGCTCCATAAATAACATCCAAATGCAAATAAATGTAAGTAAACTTTCAAGTGAGCTTTGGCACAAAGATACTGGTTTACTTGAGTTTTGACAAAAAGATACATTGTTAAATGTTTTAAAATTTTTTTTAAAAATTTTGATTTCTATGAGACTTACATCCTATTCTTTTAATTTATCAAGTAGCAAAATGCAATTTTAAAAAAGTTTGACTATTTTGTCCTAGACACATGAAATGACTTAAAAAGCAATGACTAGATTTGTCCTCAATTTTGAAAAATCAAAACATAATTTTTTTATTACAAAAAAACAGAACTATTTGTTGCAAATTTTTAAGTTAAATTGTGCAGTCCTCCCCAAAATGGTGTCATATTGTGCCATTTCATGTGTGAGGAAAAAAGGTTATAGTTTTTTTTAAAAAAAAAATTATTTGGCTGCTAGATAATAAACCAATCACTTTTTAAATGATGATGTGATTAAGATAGATGATGAATTGGATGAAGAAGACTCTGGTATGTCAACCCCCCTTAGAGGTGTCGGGATAACTGTCCTATTTTACAAGAGGTGCCTCACAAAATAAGATATGAGAGAGTTGTAGAAGTCAGATGCCGTGAAAAAAGGAGAGAGAAGAAGAAGAGGGTTATCAAACACATATTAGAGGAGAAAAGAATGAGTTGGAGAATGAATAGATTGAGGGGATAAGAAATTGTTGGGAATTAACAACAAATTCCCGAAACTCGTGAGAAACAAAATAGAAAAAAAATACATGCCAAAGAAAAATCAATCATACGTACAAGACAGTATTTTGCTTACGTCCATGAAGTTGCAAGGATTTCACTATTATCAGGAAGAAAATATAGAGAGTGCGGCGGTACAATACTCTCTCTCTCGCTCTTTCGCAAAGTGTGACGACTTAATCTAATCACCCAAAAAACAATCGTTTTATATGCTGTGCACAAGGTTTTGAATGTGTGCTACAAAACAGGTTAACCTTAAGATAGAAATATCTCATTAAAGAAAAGTTGAGTCATCATCCAGATTGAAGGCAATTAGGCTCCACAAAGCTCAATAGAAATAAGAGAAAGGGCAAAAGAGAGATAAATTGACACGGGTTTGTTTTAGCATTAAGAATAGTATTTATGTATGAAATTGATTATCCTTTACAAGATAGGCTATAGACCAATTTATATCCTTTTGAAGTCAAATTTGGAGTTATACTTATGTCTCAAATCGTGCTCAAAACATAACTATCCTTAATTTGTCTAATAATTGACAAACATTCTTAGCATGAATAAGGCATCCTTCAATGTTGGCACTTTGTCGCAATTGGCGTTGACTCATTTCCTTCTTTCCAAGCAATATCTATTTGGAAAGTTCTTGCGGTCAATCCTATAGGCGGTTTGGTGATACATTTACCATGAGAAGTTCATGACTCACCTTAGTATTTTGTTGTTTTCATGTTCGTCTTTATTCAACTCATGAGTTGAGGTGGATTTTCATAGGTGAGTACATTCTTGGGCGAATGAACTTCTAGCAAGGGAAGGATAGACGGAGACTTTCAATCACCTACTCCTCTCTTCAACTTTTTTAATTGTATGCTATTCGGTGTGATCGCATTTCATATCCTTTGCGACTAGAGTGTTTAAATTTATAGAGTTTTTGCTTCACTATGCTCTATTTAACCCCCTTTTCCTTCTCTCTTTCATAGCTTTAGCCTCTTCTAGGTTCTCATATCCATTCTGTTAGGCTGTGGGTAATCCGACTTCATCTTCTTTATAGGCAGACAATTCACCCTTTCCTAGGAAAGCATTCCATGGAACTAATTATTATTCTTAAATGTAGGTTGGGGCCTCTATGGAGGTGTTATTCAATTCTCTCCTCTAGGATTCATAGGGAGAGGCCACCTCTTTGCCTTCACTTGCTCATCCAAAGATGCTATGGGGTTATCCTCATTACTCTCTGAGGAAGTTTTGCTTTTGGCTAATAAGGCTGAAGTGGAATCCCCTCATCAGGGTTAGCATGATTGAGGCAATGTCCACCACCTTCCTGATGGTCAGCAGGTGGGTCGCCAAACTATTGGAATTTTTCCATTTGGCTCCTAGGAAGCACAACATCTGCATGGAGATCCTTGCTCATGTGGCTATTTATTCGGCTGAAGATGCATATCTTTGGTCTAGCCTGAAATCACTTTGAAACCAATATTGCCAATCATGCAATCAACGACATACAAAGGTTCAAGAAATGACGAGGTTGGAAATTGAGCTTAAGGTCCATTATGACAGTTTGAACTCTACCTCCTTACTTATAACTGAACGTTTCAAATACTGCATAGGAGAACAAGTGAGGCATTCAGAGATTAGGGATTTCTTCTAAGCTTTATGTCTTGAGGTTTTCAAGCCTAAGATGAAAATGAATAACCATGAGGACTCCGTTCACTAGCTACTAGACTTGTCTACCTCACCTTGTTGTTACGAGAACAAAAATAGATTTTTTTTTTTAACCTAAGATGTATGAAATTTTTTGGCCAAGTCCTAAGCATTGTTTGATTTGGTTTTTTTTGTAACCTTGAGTAGACTAAATAAAAATCTTTGATTTGGCTAGATGTCTTTTTGTGGTTTCATTTGGTCAGATTAGGCAATTAGGAAATTGTTAGGGCAATACTCGCTTCAAGTCATTCCTCGCACTAATTGGAATATTGCTTCAAGTTATTTATTCTTGGTGATCCCATCTCTCTACACAAGTGCTTTGCCTTCAAAAACCTCCTTGATAATTCTCGAATGATTGGATGATAAATGGTTCACCTCGCCTCAAAATGATTTGCCTTATGCCTTGGCGATGCTTGCTTGGGCCAGATTGCCTTATGCTGAGGCAATGTTCATCATGTGTCTCGTTTGGGCGATTTTAAAATAATTCCTTATGCAACTGCCTTATTTTTTGAAAATATTATTTAAGTCAAATTAAGCATTAGTATTTATTTCCATTATAACCCTATAGATTTTGTTGTTAATGATTAATTTTTATACCAACTTGGGTATTTTTAAGAAAGTTTGAACTTAAAGATAGTTTTTAATTCAAAATTATTTAAAAGATAAGAATGATTGATTGTCTAAAATATAATGTAGTTAGACAACCTAACCTAATAAATTCTCTCAGTTAGGATGTTGACGTGGTTAAGAGATCTTAACCACTCAACATTTCCATTGTTCTTGGTGGCACGACACTTAGTGGGCCCCCAAGGAGTCAAGTTGACCTTTAAAAAATAAAAAAAAAGAATGAAAAACACCAGTTAAATCTAAAAAATAAATTTGGTTACTACCTTAATTTTATTTATTTATCTTATTTTTTGACTAAACAATTTATGAAGTTGAGAGAAAAAAATTGATTTTTTTTTTTTAGATTGAATTGAAAGACACTTTTTTAAAGGTTATGAAAACATTACGAAACTTGTCTAAAGTTTAGCAAAAAGACATAAACCTCCTTGATGTGATTTAAAAAATCCCATAAAACTCCTTTGATAGCATTCAATTTTTAGGATACTCATTTTTGTTTGTCTTTTTGTCAAAGCTGAGGAGATGTATGTGGTATTTACAAAATTTCAATGGAAGTTTCTGATTTTTTCTTTTTGTCAATGTTCAGGTTTTTGTCCTTTTGCCAACCCTCAAGAGGTTAGCATCTTTTACCCAAAAATATGGACATAATTCTTTTAATAAAGTTTTGGATAATATAATACTGTTGTGAAAAAAAATGAATTGCATAGCAGAATATATTTGTATGTAAGATCAAACACACAATGCAATAATCAATGATATATATATATATATATATATATATATATATATATATATAGAACAATCCACAACCACAACAAACATATGAAAGCAATAATAACACAAGGAATTACGCAGTTCGGCAATGCCTACATCCACGGGAGCAAACGACAAAATTCACTATCTTCTTGTCCAAAGGACATGAACAATGTACAACTTATAACCATCTCTCTACAAATACATTTGATATGACATATAAATAGAGTTCCCGGAGGTTTTCCCTCTAAACCCCAACCATATTAACGTCTCCCATTCAAAACTCAAAAATCTGTGCTAGATTCCTAAACCAAACCGTCGACAGTTTCAACCAATCCGTCGATGGTTTCCTTGCTGTTGCACCAACACTTTTATTTTGCACCATGTTCTCTCTTTGTACATGCATCCAATTTAGTATATGAGCCACATATCACAAGAATCTCCACCTTGGAGAATATATGCCCCCCTAGGAGAAACCGAAAACATAGCTCGCTGCTCCACCTTGACCTCGGGACATTAGGTTGGGACCGCCTACTGTCTAGCAATTGAAGAAAAACACCAAGTCCACACAACGCTAGAACTTGCCCATGGCAGCTTCAGCTTCTGCCATCAACCCCGATTTAGTTGTAGATGTAACAACTCGAGACTTCACCCTGGGCTTCCAACAAGGCCTTTCCACAACAGTAAACACAAAACCTGCTGTAAGCCTTCTATCACTAAATCCCCCTGCACAGTCTTTAACAAATCTCACAACTAACGGACTACTCTGTTGCTTGTCGAAACACCGCATTGCACCATCATGGGGGACCTTTGACATATCCCGGACATCACCGTCCGTCCTTGGGTATCGAGCGGTAAACATTTTACATCGATTCTTCACAGAACCCCCTTGAGACGAAAAACAAAGTCTCCTTACAGTTCTGACCACAAAGCCACATTGAGATAGCACCAATCTCCTTGCAACTTTGTCCATGTGAATCTTCAAACCAAGACCCTTCTTGGCCGTACCCAAAACCTTATTGTCAAAACCTTTTAACAGAGTTCTCAACTGATTAGCCTCAGTCAAAGCCTTCCCAGCCAATAACATGTCATTTACAAACAACAGATACATCACTCCCTTGCATCCTATCACCCTTTTTCCCATTAGAAGCCTCACCAACTCCCACATATGATTCTTATGCAATAATTCCATTTCATCCACTATAACACTCATCTATCTATTTTTCCCTTTATTGTGCACTACAACTTGAAATATAGTAGGAACTTTTGTAACGACTCGAAAATTCTACTACTTTGATACCAATAAATACAAAGCGGAAGATCTCCATAACAATTATTAGAGTACTAAAAACCATCCTTTATTACAATAAATATCCCAATATCACAATAAGGTTCTGAGGTCATCAAAACACATATAAAATAATAACAAATCTAAACAAAACCTTCTATTCCACGCACGCTTCCACTACGTACTCTGATTACTGTCATACTCCGCATGACATCTGAAAAATAATTGATCATGATGGAGTGCGACACTTTTCAGTAAGATGGAATAAATTATTATCGGTGAGTGGTAGATGAGTTTTAGTGTAGACATAATGTAACTTTTAATTTAACTTTAAAGAAAACTGCATAAATAGACTGTAACTCACACCTATAATTTAAAATACTTTTCTTTCCTTATTTCATGAATCTGGCTCATTTTACACACTAATTCACGTATCTGTGTAGTAGTACTTTCCTTATTGGGCGGTCGACATGTTTCACCTCCATGACGGGTTGTGCGACCCGAAGGCTGAACTTAGCAACAGGCTGATCGACTAGTGTTAAGTCAAGTATAATCCTGTCTATTAGTACGATTTGCCTACCCTGACCCAGAAAATCCATCGGGAGGGGACTCCCGGAATACCCTTTAGGAGGAGCTCTACTTAGGCCAAATTGAACATTCCATACCAACACTATCACACCAGTGTGGTTGCACTATACTTCCTCTATATAGCTTCGGTACTGAGCTTTCATTACAACTAGCCCTCAGGATACTTAAACCATATATTGCATTTTTAGTAATAAATCCACAACCTGATTCCATTTTCATAAAATTGTATAAAACTGTCATTTCTTGTTCGGTATAAAACCGACATAACACAACTTGGCGTAACGCCTTCATATTCTCAAATTCACATTATTCTCAATATTCTAGAAAACCTAGTATAATACCCGAACTTTTCCTGTATGATACCATATGCATATTTTAACAGGTTCATTTATACAATAAAGACAATCATTCTCTTGCCACACGATTTGAGTAATAAACCATACTTTAATAAACTGCTTGTAGAAAATATATCTTGCTTTAATAAACCAAAACCATCTGTTTCAACTGTTTAATTCATTCAGAAAATCCTTTAAACTATCATTTTCATATGCATGATTATTCAGAAAACCATATATCATAACCAAAAATCATCGTTTCCCTACGCCTAAATAATTCAGAAAAATCATATATAGTATTTCGGTATCCAAATTTTCAATTTAATCGGTTCAATTTTGAAAATAACTGACATAATCTATTCCCATTACCTTATCCTTAGAGTGGTGCCTAGGATCCCCAAATGACGATTCCACTTCGGTTAACTTGTTAAGGATTATCACTAGGACCCCGTAGTGGTGTTCGTTTTTCGATTTGACTTACCGACGAAAAGAAATTCTAGAGAGAGAAAGTAATAGTTTGAGGAGAGAGAGAGACGGTGGGGGGGGTCTTTGGGATGTCTTTTTTTCAATTGACCTTTAATTTCCTAGAGAATCAGGAAATGTTTAGATTGATATATATATATATATATATATATATATTATAACATAATATTATAATATAATTTTATATTATATTAATACTTTACTATATTATATTATATTATTTAATTAATAATAATTATTACTTAATTAATTTAATTTAATTTTTAAAATAATAATAATAATAATAATAATAATAATAATAATTTATTTTATTTTATTTTGGGAATCACTACATTCTTCCATCTTTATAAAAATTCGTCCTCAAAATTTGTTAACCAATCATTTTACACAAATTTTGAAATGTATTTAAATAGTTATATGACTCTAGAACTGTCTCATTGCTCAGAAACAAAACCGTCGATGGATTTACTGTGACTTTTCTGAAACCGTCGTTCTAGGAAAATCACAGAAGACTGTCAAGGGATTTCTACCTCCAGGCTGCGAGACAAAACTCAAAATAACCCAGTATCCTAATCTAGCCGTTCCTATCCTTATCCTCATTCATTCCTATACTCTGGTATTAATCATCCCTACAATCTGCAAACCTTAACAACCTAAAGCTCTGATACCAACTTATAACAACTAGGATATTCTACTACTCTGATACCAATAAGTACACAGCGGAAGATCTCCATAACAATTATTAGAGTACTAAAAACCATCCTTTATTATAATAAATATCCCAATATCAAAATAAGGTTCTGAGGTCATCAAAACACATATAAAATAATAACAAATCTAAACCAAACCTTCTATTCCACGCACGCTTCCACTGCGTACTCTGATTACTGTCATACTCCACATGACATCTGAAAAATAATTGATCATGATGGAGTGAGACACTTTTCAGTAAGATGGAATAAATTATTATCGGTGTGTGGTAGATGAGTTTTAGTCTAGACATAATGTAACTTTTAATTTAACTTTAAAGAAAACTGCATAAATAAACTGTAACTCACACCTATAATTTAAAATACTTATCTTTCCTTATTTCATAAATCTGGCTCATTTTACACACTAATTCATGTATCTGCATAGTAGTACTTTCCTTATTAGGCGGTCGATATGTTTCACCTCTATGATGGGTTGTGCGGCCCGAAGGCTGGACTTAGCAACAGGTTGACCGACCAATGCTAAGTCAAGTATAATCCTGTCTGTTAATACAATTTGCCTACCCCGTCCCGGAAAATCCTTCGAGAGGGGTCTCCTGGCTTTACTTAGGCCAAATTGACCATTTCATACCAACACTATCACACCAGTGTGGTTGCACTATACTTCCTCTCTATAGCTTCGGTACTGAGCTTTCATTACAACAAGCCCTCAGGATACTTAAACCATATATTGCATTTTCAGTAATAAATCCACAACCTGATTCCATTTTCATAAAACTATATAAAACTGTCATTTCTTGCTTGGTATAAAACTGGTATAACACAACTCGGTGTAACACTGTCATATTCACAAATTCACATTATTCTCAATATTCCAGAAAACCCAGTATAATACCCTAACTTTTCCTGTATGATACCATATACGTATTTCAACAGGTTCATTTATACAATAAAGACAATCATTCTCATGCCACACGATTTGAGTAATAAACCATACTTTAATAAACTGCCTGTAGAAAATATATCATGCTTTAATAAACCAAAACCATTTGTTTCAACTGTTTAATTCATTCAGAAAATCCTTTACAACATACACATTTATATATAATAACCCAAAACTATCATTTTTATATGTTTGATTATTCAGAAAACCATATATAATAACCAAAAATCATCATTTCCATATGCTTAAATAATTCAGAAAAATCATATATAGTATTTTGGTATCCAAATTCTCAATTTAATCGGTTCAATTTTGAAAATAAATGACATAATCTATTCTCCTTACCTTATCCTTGGGGTGGTGCCTAGGATCCCCAAATGACGATTTCACTTCGATTAACTTGTTAAGGATTGTCGCTAGGACCCCGTAGTGGTGTTTGTTTTTCGATTTGGCTTACTGACGGAGAGAAATTCTAGAGAGAGAAAGTGAGAGTTTGAGGATAGAGAGAGAGAGTTGAGAGACACGGTGGGGGGGTGTCTCTAGGGTGTCTTTTTTTTCAATTGACCTTTCCTGAAGAATGAGGAAAGGTTTAGATTTATATATATATATATATATATATATATATATATAAATAAAATATTATAACATAATATTATAATATAATTTTATATTATATTAATATTTTACTCTATTATATTATATTATTTAATTAATAATAAATATTAATTAATTAATTTAGTGTAATTTAATAATAATAATAATAATAATAATAATAATAATTATTATTATTATTATTTTTGGAATCACTACAACTTTGCTGCTGGTAGTAATGAATGCATAAAACATTAGAATGCCAAATTTATACCTGAGTGGTGGTCTAATAGTGCACTTGGGTTCACCGTGATCCTGCAGGTCTCCCTAGTTGAAACTCCCTACAATATGAACAATGTCATCTCTACCCTAAGTCTGTAGCTCCACCTGCATCACATGCCCATCTATACTGTGATGTTGTTGACCCAAGATAGAACTCTCTACATTTCTGCCTTGAGTCTCTAACTCCACCCAAATTACATATGTTTGCTGCTGCTGTAGTTTTCTGGCATTTTTTTCTCTTCCTTTACTTGAGTACGTTTGATAGCTTTGGTGCAATCCCAAGAGGGGGGTGAATTGGATATTTAAAAATTCCTTCCTAAGTTAATTGGTTTAACAACAGTATTACACAACCTAGGGTTAGTTTATGCGATTAACAAATTAACATACACGTGCAATAAAAGTAAAGTGTCGAAATGTAAACAGTACACGCAATATGTTATCGAGGTTCGGCCAAATTGCCTACGTCCCCGCCTTGGCTGACAAGCACAAGGATTACCACTATAGACTCACTTAACAGGTGGAGTGTCACATAAACAGACCAAGTCAATTAGCACAGGACTGACCTTAACCTTTACAAACAATCCTTACCGAACTGGATTATCGCCCCTTTAGGCCACGCCTGCAAATACAACTATATTCTCTCATATAGATGGTACAGAATTGGTGCTTTCACGTAAAGCAGAAATGTACCCAAATACGCACATTTACATACACATTAATAGCATGGATATAGTGTAAGCTCAGTGATGCAAGTTTTGTACAATCAATACTCAACATAGTATAATCAGTATGATGCTCAAGAGTATTCAACACAAGAAATATCTTGGAATCTAAACAAAGTACTTCAAATAGCAAATCAATATTCCAAGTATACAAATCAGATAATCAAACTAGCTTAAGAAAGTTTTCTTCAATGTAATATGCGTAATGCTAGTTTGAAAATGTTTGCTTGTTTAAAAAATCTTTGCACATAAAAAACAAAACTATTGGACACATGCAACAAGATGCAAATATCCTAAACTTCCTTGGTTTAATCCCACACAAGATTTATAATAGAAAAATCCGTGGGATAAACCTAAGCTAAGCTCCCAAAGAAATAATCTCAAGCACACAAACAAGTGGGAGGATTTAGCATAATATAGCAATCACACTTACAAAAAAAGAATTCTCACAATCTCAGATTTTATCAAAAGGATGAAAGTTTGAGAGTATTTGACCAAAGAATGAATTTTCAAGACAGAGGATTTTTGGTTAATCACTTTGCTAATCTTGCCCTAATCTTGCAAATCAACTCATATTTATAGTCAAGGGTAAAAGTATAACCGTTTGGGATATGATGGTTAGCTCGAATTAACCCTGTTTTACCACTGTTAAAATAATTTTAAGAGGCTGAGGCTTGGGTGGCTGAACCTAGGTTCGGTCGCCCGATCAGACATAGACTGAAAAGGTCTTTAAGTAAGTTCGGTCGCCCGTGTAGAGCTTCGGCAGCCCGAGTCAAAGTTAGTATCCTTTGTTCGTGACTTTGGGTGCTCGGTTCAATATTCGGTGGCCTGAACTCATGTGTTTGGTCACCTAGGGTCCTTTTTGAACTAAAACTATTGGTTGCCCGAGTTGGTGAACTGTCCCTTTCGAGGGTTCGGGCACCTGTGAACAGTACACACAAAAAAGGTTTGGCCACCCGAGAGCCCAAGTCAACTGTTGACTTCTCAACAGTTCGGGCGCCTAAGGAGTTTTGAACTCCCAGGGTTCGGTCGCCCGAGCTCTCTGAACTTTCCTAATAATGTTCAAGTTCAGCACAGATTTAACACTCCTATATATTATATGATATGTGTGTGAGTGTTGCGACCTAAAGTCTTATTATGGTCTTACTGAGGCCGTTTTGAGATAGTCCCAAAAATTTGGCGTCGGTCGACCAAAGGGTGCCCTAAAGTCATTCAGCCCCTATGGTCATTCTACGGTCATTTTGAGCTTACAATTACCAATATGCATGACATGTAGAGATTATTACAGACCGATGGAATTATTACAGACCAATATAAAAAAGAATACAAATACAATTGAAAATAGGTCTTCATTCCTTTTGCTTCTCCAAGTGCCATCAATGAAGTTTGATCTTCGTAGTTTGTATGACTTGCTTGAGTTCCTACCAACAGTGCATCCTAAGGATAGACCTATTTAAGAAGCTCAGTGCACAGGTGAGAAACATTAGTTTTGTCATAATCAAAACAGGATCAAACTCATAGAGTCAACAATGTTGCTCCATGACTTTCTCACCAAAAGCCATGTCTCCACTGATCACCACCTTATTTTTCACAAGATCACCCAGGTTGAACCCACCTTTCTTATACCCCAGAAAGATGTACTGTCCGGACGTAACACCAAACCTAGATCCAACATCACTAGAAACGTGCACCTATAGACATTCACTCAAACTCAAGTAGTCTACCGCAAAAATTGCCCACAATTCTCCTGTAACTCTCCCATCTATACCTTCGACGATCAGTTAAACGAGAAACGCGCAAGCCCTGCATGTAACTTGCTCTACTCACAAAACTCCTTAAATAAAACCGATATACTCAATCCCAATGTCTGACCTGAGGAACTCTTTCTCAGTCTAGTTCTCCACCTCAAAAACAAGTTAAACCTAGTAAACACCTCAAACTTATGCCACATAAGATACACCAAGACCTTTCATGATAAACCCACGAAATACATATGTCTACCCCATGATGCTATCCT
Source organism: Malania oleifera (assembly GCF_029873635.1). Taxonomy (NCBI): domain Eukaryota; kingdom Viridiplantae; phylum Streptophyta; class Magnoliopsida; order Santalales; family Ximeniaceae; genus Malania; species Malania oleifera. The sequence goes on from NC_080425.1 coordinate 76,782,681, forward strand.
CATCGGTCCCCAAATATCTGAATATATGTCACATATATGCCCCACACACATATACCACATAAAATCTGACTCAGAGTCTACAGTTGTAGTTCCACCTACAATTGTGATACCCTGTAGTGCATAGATATTTCCCGCTACCTTTTGCCCTTTCATCACCATCAAGTCACCTTCACACACTTTTATTTCCCCACTTTTAGACTTGTAACTATATCCGTTACAATCTAAAGTGCCCAATGAAATAACATTCTTCCTTAGATCCGGTACATGTCTTACATCACATAAGGTTCTCATAGCACCATCATATATTTTGATTATGACATTTCCAATACCAATTATTTTGCATGAAATATCATTCCCATCAAAACTGAACCAGTATTAACTAACCTGTGGGTGTTGAACCATTTTCTATTTGCTGTCATGTGATAAGAGCATCCAAAATCTAGGATCCAAGAATAATTCGTAAGGGACTCTGAACCCGATGAAACACATAGCATATTACCATCATTGCTACTTGAGTCTCCTTCCATTACATTTGTAGATTTTTATGGACCATGCTTGTAAGAACCCAAACCATGATATAGGGGTTAATTATGTAAAAAAGCAAAAAAAATGGAATTTCACAGACTTCGTCGACAAGGCCATAATCCGTCAACGAAGGCTGAAGGCTTCTCATCGACGAAATTCAGAAGCTCGTCGACGAGTAAATGCCGAGAGGCCCAGAAAAATTTGAAATATCTGGCTCGTCGACTAGGTTGCCGATTCGTCGACGAGGCTATTGAAGAATTCATCGACGAGGATACCAATTCGTCGACAAATCCACTCGGGTCAAAGGTGCTATAAAGGATATTTTGGGTTACTTTGGGGCTAAGTTTCCCCAAACACACACTCTCTCTCTCTCTCTAGAACTCTCCCTACACTCTCTCTCTCTCTCTCTCTCTAGTTTTGTTTGCCGATCGTTACCCAGTTCATAAATCCAACGATACTGCAAGGATCAGTGAAGGATTCTCTACGGTTCTAGTGGATCGGGAATCTCGTTTCGGAGGATTTCGGGTTTCAGGCTAAAATCTAGGTAAGGCTCGATTTTCATTTCTGATTTGATATATGTGTAGTAGTACGGATTGTAAACATGTACTATACTGTGGTTTGTAGGTTTTGGAGTCTCGGTTCGTAGTTTTGGGGGCCGTAGAGTTCGTAGTTGGAATTCGGGTTAAGGTAAGGGGATTCTATTTATATCAGTTTATTTTCGAAATCGGGATTGGCAAGCCTGTAGGATACGGTCGTATGTATGTTTTGGCTACTTATTTGGGGAAATCTATCGGGTAAAATACGGGATTTTTGGGTTACAGTTTTGGAAAAAATTTGGGGATTTTGAGTATCATCTCTACTTTGTTTTGGAAACTGTTGGTTATGTTAAAATTGTACTATTGAGGTGACTGTAATCCATATTTGCATAAATTGTATACTTGAAATTGTAATTGATATGATTTTTTGTAAACCAAATAAGTGTGGTATGTATGGTTGTATGTATTTGTTCTAGGTATTTGTAAAACAACTATGTGGCGGCTTATTACCGTACGCTGAGATGTATAGGAACGTGAGTTCCAAAATGATTCCAGGGATTTGTAAAACAGTCATGTATCGGTTAACTACCATGGGCGAGAGTGGCCGGCTCTATATCCGGGGAGTGAAATATCACCAGTATGTTCTGGTTGGTCACTGAAGGGTGTGTTCTACACCGTATGTAGCAATGTAATCACTGTGGGCCTAAGTCGTCGCAGCGTAGTTGTGCGTGTGGCAATGTAATCATGGTGAGACTGGGTGACCTTGTGTAGTTGCGTATGTGGCAATGTAATCATTGTGGGCCTGAGTTGTCGCTTCGTAGTTGCATGTGTAGTAGTGTAATCGTTGTGAGACTAGGTGACCTTGTGTAGTTGCGTATGTAGCAATGTAATCACTGTGGGCCTAGGACGTCGTAGCATAGTTGTGCATGTGGCAATGTAATCGTGGTGAGATTGGGTGACCTTGTGTAGTTGCGTATGTGGCAATGTAACTGTGGGCCTGAGTCATTGCTTCGTAGTTGCGTGTGTAGCAATGTAATCGCTGTGAGACTAGGTGACCTTGTGTAGTTGCATATGTAGCAATGTAATCGATGTGAGACTAGGTGACCTTGTGTAGTTGCGTATGGAGCAATGTAATCACTGTGGGCCTCGGTCGTCACAGAGTAGTTGCGTATGTAGCAATGTAATCGCTGTGAGACAAGGTGACCTTGTGTAGTTGCGAACTAGTGTGACGACACTGACCGTATGTTTTGGATATCGTATGTATTGGAATGGTTTTTGTGAAAATATTGGAACTGTATGGAACTGTATGTATATGTATGAAACTGTATGTAAATGTTTCGAACTGTATTGTATTTTATAGTGTTATGAAGAATGTAAAATAACACTGGTATGCCGCACACTGATATAACATGCTTTCTTCCTTACTGAAAGGTGTCTCACCCCGAATGTACGTACAATATTTTTCATGTCCCTTAAGTAGCTGTAAGTAGCATCCTAGCATCTGAGAGCAAGGGTGTCGTAGCTACTGCTAGTACCTACTAGGTACGAGTTTTGGTATCGAGGTTGTCGAGATAGTTTTTGTGGATACCTGGAGTATGTGTTGTAATTATGAGAATGTATATCCTAGTTTGTATAGACTCTGGTATGATACTGGTTATGTATAAAAGACCGTATTTCGCTGCATATTTTGGATGAGTATGGGTGATTGTGTGTATGTATGTGGGCATCTGTTCACCCCACGGGGTTAGACCCTCTATTTGTATTGTATCAGGTATGTTTTAAATTGATACAGAGACAGGTTAGGTTACTAAATTCATACCTGGGACCCACCTGCGGGTTCGGGGCGTGACAATGCTGATTTCACCATTCCCTTTCTTCCACTCTGGGCATTCCAATTTTATGTGCCTAATTTTACCACACCTAAAACAATTTATGTACTTCCTCTTCTCGAACTGCAATCGAGATCTACTTCGGGACTTACATCTTCCACGTTCTTGATTACTCTTCACCACAAGCCCTTCACCATGTGAAATTTCATCGTTGGCGATTTGTCTTTGATGAAAATTGAGTAATGCACTTGTCACATATTCCAGATTCAGGTTTTATTTGCGCCATGTTAGAGTGATAACCGAATTCTCGTACATATAAGACGTAGGTAGGGAATTCAATAGCATCAGCGCATTGTATTTCTCCTTGAACTTTACATCAACATGCATCAAATTAATTACTCATAATCTGATTGAATGTGTTGATATGTTGGTTCAAATCCGAACCCTCCACCATCTTAAGCCAATACAACCTTTTCTTAAGAAATAGTTTGTTCGATAAAGACTTAAACATATACCGGCTTTTCAGTTCCTCCAAACTGCTGCCAGAGAATCCTCATCCATGATGTGATATAACACGTCATCAACCAAACACAGTCGGGTGGTTGATACAACCTTTGCCTTCTACTCATTCTAAGTTGCTTCATCCATGCTTTCCGGTTGAATTCCATATAAGGCCCTCACCATGCTTTGCTATACTAAGAGATCCTTCACTCTTCTCTTCCACAAACTGCCAATTTTTGGTTCCATCAAACTTGACAATGTCAAATTTCGCAAACGAAGATCTAGAGGCCATTACAACAATGCTCGATACCAATTTGTTGTGAAAAAAAAAAAAGAATTGCACAACGGAATATATTTGTATGTAGGATCAAACACACAATATAGTAATCAATGATGAATATATATGAAAGCAATAACAACACAAGGAATTACGTGGTTTGACAATGCCTACATTCACGGGAGAAAACGACAAAATTCACCATCTTCTTGTCCAAAGGACATAAACAAAGTACAACTTACAACCATCTCTCTACAAATACATCTGATATGACATATAAATAGAGTTCCCGAAGGTTTTTCCTCTAAACCCCAACCATATTAACGTCTCCCATTCAAAATTCAAAAATTTGTGCTGGGTACCCAAGCCAATCCATTTATTGTTTCAGACAGAATGCATATTGTCTGAAATTGGGTGTCAATCCGTCGACAGTTTCAGCCAATCCATCGACAGTTTCCCTGCTGCTCCACCAACACTTCGATTTTTTACCATACTCTCTCTTTGTGCATGTAATAATCCAAAAAAAAAAAAGAATAATTATAATGGTCATTTAGTTAGTATCAAAATAAAAGTGTTTCTCTGTTAGGATCCTTAATTCCATGTTTGATGCCTAAGAAAGACCTTGTGTAAGCGAGTGCTCAGAGACCATTACGGCTCAGTCGCTCCCTAGAGGTCGGCCTGGTCAAAATGGAATTTCATAGGATAAAACAGGGTAGACATTGTTTATATACGTAAATAAGTACATAAAATAATGTTTTGACTAATATAATTTGTAGAAATATATGATAAAATAATAATAATATAGGTATCCTATGTGGGGCCCACAAGACTGTGTTGGGCCCATATGAGTCCCGAAGCCATGTGGAGGTTTACACGAGTCTTGAAACTGTGTAGGGCTCATAAAATCGTATGAGGATTATTGAAGTTACGTAGGATCCATTTGGATCTCGAAGTTGTGTGGGGCCCACAAGACCATGTGGGGCTCACATGAGTTTTTAAAATTTAAATTTAATTCTTGTTCAAAAATAAATAATAAAATAAATAAATACTAAAAATAGTTTAAAAGTAATGAAAATGATAATAATAGTGATAATAATGATTGAGAAAAATAATAAAATAATAAAATAATTAATTAACTAATTCATTAATTAATTAGGTAAGTAATTATTTAAAAAATTATTTAATGGGAATGGTGGCAAACACTCCCACATGGCCTCCATCCCCATCCCATGCTCAACCCATACCTTGCCCATCCCTTGCCCATTTTTTAATTTTAAAAAATTATAATTTCACCTATCTCCCCACACTTTTATAAATTCCATTTCTTCCCCAAAATTTTCCTATAAATAGGAAGCTCTCAACTTTCATTTTTCACAACAATTTTTCCAAGGAAGAGAAGGATTAGTGAGTGAAAGAACTTGTGATGGAGAGAGAATTTTTGAGTAAGTTCTCACTCACCCACTCTTTCCGATCTCATTTCTTAGAGATAATTATTGTGTTCGTAGCACAAGGTAAAAGAAGAAGGTAAGTAAATTTGATCATGTTAGTTTATTTTTATTTAAAATTCATACCTGAGTTTATTTGTAAGTAAATTTCGATTATATTAGTTTCATAAAATTTTCTTGAGTTTATTTTTACGCATATTTAACTATACCAGTTTTATTTTTAATATACTTACATTTATTTTGGGTTAAGAAATGTTCTAATCCTCTCGGGTAAATTTTTAGCATTTCTTTTTATTTAAAAAATATATATATATATTTTTAACACAAAAATTGTGTGGCATGAGTTTATTTTTATGTTACATTTTTTATGAAAATATGAGTAAATATGAGATTTTCATGATATTATTTTAAATCGCATAAATTATAATAAGATGATTTTAAAACCCCTTATGGCTACGAAAGTTCAAAGTTACAGATGCTTGGTACCGCAGTTTAAAAGTTTAAACAGATCAGAGTGTACCCACATTATTTACAGAGTGGTTATTTATATTAGTGGATTTCTCCTGAGTGCACACCTGGTTCCGGACCAGGACTTAATAAGGAAAATCTCACTTAATGTTTACGTACGTTGATTTAGTTTGGTCGGCCAGCCAGTTAAGTCCAGTCTTCGGACCGCACAACCCAGTCATGGGGGTAAACATGACTTACGGCAAATAGGTCTAAGGGTGATTTTTACAATATATGTTTATACATATTTAATTACGTGTACAAAGTTATTGATGATTTGAAGGAAAAGTGTAAGTTTACATGAAAAGGATCATTCTTGTGCTTGAATGAGGATCTAAAGAAAACGTATAAGGAAAAGTATATGTATGTTAATTATTAAATATTTTTACAGTTTTAAAGTTAAAAGTTTAATTTAACAGTTATAGTATATGATTATAAAATTTTACTGTTATAGTTGATGGTAAAAGTTTTATACAGAAATTTTTAAATTTATATTTATTCTAGAAGCAGTTTTGAAGTTATAATATTAAATATCGCTTTATGAAAATTTTAAATAACTCATTTTGGTCACACACTAATAATAATCTTGTTTACTTACTGAGCGTCGTTTCACCCCAATCATATTTTTATTTCAGATAACTCTGAAGGGCATGTCGGAAATCAAGCTTAGCAAGCATGCGGGTGGGGATAGAAAAATAAAGAATGATTAAAAATATTAGTATGATGTCAGATATTTATGTTTGTGTAATTTTGTTCTTTTGAAATAAATGATTGTAATATGGATGATTAGTACTCTGATTTAATAATAATTGAGTTTATTTGCTTCCGCTGTAAATCAATAGTAAAAAGTAAATATTCCAAGCCCTTCGGGGTTGGGGTATTACATTTGATATCAGAGCAATAGGTTATAGGTTCTGTAGACTTTAAGAAATAATTTTACCAGAGCATAGGCATAACCATGATGTGGGTAAGAATGGGTAAATTATGATGTTTTTGTTTTGCCTATAAATTTTATTAAATTTTTAAAATAAGGTTATGATTTTAAAATAACTCTAGTCCTTTCCCTCAGAATGGACCCAAGGAACAACAATGTAAGTGTTGAAGGAAACGAGAATAATACGAGTACTTGCAATGAAGAAGACATCAATACTACTACAGTGTTGCGTGATGTGGCATAAGTCATGAAGGAATTTTTGCGGAACTCCAAGGATCGGAATGATCCACCAACCCATGAAGGTTGTACAGTTGAACAATTCAATCGAATGCGCCCTCCGACTTTTGAGGGAAAAGCCGATCCAATTGCTGTAGAAGATTGGATGCAAGTAATGGAAGAAATATTATGAGTCCTTCATTGTACGGACGAACAGAAGGTGCTATATACTGCTTATAAAATGATTGGTGAGGCCAAACGCTGGTGGAACTCGAAAAAGTTACTCCTGGAGGAAGGACCAAATCCAACCATCCTTACGTGGGAGCGTTTTAAGGAAGTATTCTTTGAATGATTTTTCCGCAAAACCACCAAAGATGCAAAGGCGAGGGAGTTTTTGGAGTTAAAACAAGGAAATATGAACGTACAACAATATGCAGCAAAATTCATTGAATTATCCCGGTTTGCACCATATTTGGTTCCGGATGAATCAAAGAAGGCCCAAAAATTTGAAGAAGGCTTGAACTCAAGGATTTATGAGATGGTAACAGTATTCGAGCTCGAAGACTTCTCCAAGTTGGTAAACAAAGCAACAAAGGCAGAAGAAAGTCTACAAAGGAGTGTGAAGATATCTGAGCAGAGAAAGAGGCCCATGCCACAAGGGTTTCACTCTGGTAGAAATCAAGGACCTTGGAAAAGGAGCAACAACAACAACAACAACAACAGCAACAACAATGTGGGGCGAGGGCAAATAGCGAGAAATCCAAACAATGCACAAGACACCCCTTGTCCAAAATGCAACAAATTACATGGGGGAGAGTGTAGAGTCGGATTAGGGGTCTGTTATCGGTGCGGTAAACCTGGTCACATGCAACGAGAATGCCCAGAAAACAACTACAACCCAAATCAATAAAGAGGAGGCAATCAGGCACCTCGAAACAACAATCAATAGAACATCGCTCAGGCACGTGTCTATGCCCTCACTCGAGGAGATGGCGAAAATACTAATGATGTGGTGACATGTATTATTCCCATATTCTCCAAGAAAGCAGTAGTATTATTTGATTTTGGAGCCACACACTCCTTTATATCTACAACTTATGTTAAAATATATGGGGTAGAGACTCAGCCATTAGAAACTGAGTTATCTGTGGTTACACCAATGGGAACCTCGGTAGTATGTAGAAAAATATTTAAAGGTTACCCAATTTGTATTAAGGAAAGAATACTATGGGCTAACTTGGTAGTATTTAGTATGCACGGGTTTGACGTAATTCTTGGGATGGATTGGCTAGCTTCTAGTTATGCTAGTATAAATTTCTATAATAAGGAGGTGGTGTTTAGACCTCCTGGAGAGCAAGAATACAAGTTCAATGGAACTCGTGTATGCCCTTCACCACAAATATTGTCAGCTATTCAAGCAAAGAGATTACTTTTGAATGGATGTCAAGGGTACCTAGCATGCGTGGTGGAGGCACCAAATGAAGAATTGAAGCTCGAGGATATCCCAATAGTAAGGGAATTCTCGGATGTATTCCCTGAGGATTTACCTGGGCTACCACCTGACCGCGAAATCGCGTTTGTTATAGACCTACTATCAGGGACGACACCGATATCTAAAGCTCCATATAGAATGACACTGGTAGAATTGAAAGAACTGAAGGATCAATTACAAGAGTTGCTGGAGGATTCATTAGATCCAGCGTGTCACCATGGGGAGCACCGGTACTATTTGTTCAAAAGAAAGATGGATCGATGAGAATATGTATTGATTATCGGGAAATAAATAAAGTGACCATTAAGAACAAGTACCCAATACCTCGCATAGATGACTTGTTTGATCAACTCCAAGGAACACAAGGCTTCTTTAAAATTGACCTCCGATCAGGGTACCATCAAGTGAAAATCAAATTAGAAGATGTTCCAAAGACTGCATTCCGAACGAGATATGGTCACTATGAATTCTTAGTCATGCCATTTGGACTGACCAATGCTCCTACTGCCTTTATGGACCTTATGAATAGGGTTTTTCGTGAATATCTAGATCAATTTGTGGTGGTCTTCATTGATGATATTTTGATTTTTTCAAAAAGTCCCAGGAACATGAGAACCATTTGAGGCTAGTACTCAAAATACTAAGAGAAAAGAAACTCTATGCCAAACTTACGAAATGTGAGTTCTGACTAGAAAGAGTTACATTCTTAGGGCACGTGATATCTAAGGATGGTATTTCTGTGGACCCAAGTAAAATAGAGGCAGTAGTGGATTGGGCGAGACTGAAGAATGTTCATGAGATCAGTAGTTTCTTAGGTCTGGCAGGATATTATCGTCGATTTGTGGAAGGGTTTTCTAAAATATCTGGTCCTTTGACGAGATTGACAAGAAAGAATATGAAGTATGAATGAATTGATGAATGTGAGCAAAGCTTTCAAGAATTAAAGCAACGACTCATCACTGCCCCGGTGCTGACAATTCCATCAGGAGAAGATGGTTTTGTGATCTACAGTGATGCATCTCGAAAAGGGCTCGGGTGTGTATTAATGCAACAGGGGAAGGTCATTGCATATGCTTCTCGACAACTCAAAGAGTAAGAGAAGAATTATCCCACACACGATTTGGAACTAGCAGCTGTGGTATTCGCACTAAAGATCTGGAGACACTATCTCTATGGCGAAAGGTGTGAGATTTTTACAGATCATAAAAGTCTCAAATACTTTTTCACAAAAAAAAAAAAAAATTAAACATGAGACAAAGAAGATGGTTAGAATTAATCAAAGATTATGATTGCGCCATTAACTATCACTCGAGAAAAGCTAACGTGGTAGCAGATGCATTAAGTCAAAAGTTAATGAATGTGTCAGTCTTGGCAATGGTGACCCAACATCAAATTATGATGGACCTGGAAAGATTTGGTGTGGAAATAGTGGAAAGAAATCATCAAGCTCTCATTGCTAATCTAGTAATCCAACAGACCTTACTAGAAAAGATTAAGGCTGCACAGATGGAAGATGCAGAGCTAGTGAAGATTTTGGGTAAGGTACATAGTGGACTGAAGGGAGACTTTAACATCTCTGACGATGGAGTTTTGAGATTCCAAACTAGATTGTGTGTGCCCAATGACAAAGATATCAAAAGAACAATCTTGGAAGAAGCTCATCGATCTATTTATACAGTGCATTCGGGAAGCACGAAGATGTATAGGGACTTGAGAGAGTCTTTTTGGTGGAATAACATAAAGAGGGAGATTGCACAATTTGTGGAATAGTGTCTTACTTGTCAGCAAGTAAAGGCTGAGCACCAGAGACCAGCAGGACCACTGCAACCACTCCACATTCCTAAATGGAAATGGGAGCACATCTCCATGGATTTTGTAACTGGGCTACCTCCAGCACTGCATGGACAGAATGCCATCTGGGTGGTTATTGATCATCTAACGAAGACCGCTCACTTTATTTCAATCAAAGTTAACTACTCTATGACCAAGCTTGTAGAGTTATATGTTCAAGAGATAGTTAGACTACATGGCATGCCCGTGTCTATCGTATCAGATCGAGATCCATGATTCACATCAAAATTCTGGAATAGTTTACAAAGAGCCTTGGGATCATGACTTACTTTCAGCACAACATTTCATCCTCAAACTGATGGACAGCTAGAGAGAACCATTCAGATATTGGAGGATATGTTGAGAGCTTGTGTATTGGATTTCAAAGGAAGTTGGATTCAGTATCTGCCATTCGTTGAATTCTCTTATAACAACAGTTATCAGTTTAGCATAGAGATGACACCGTATGAAGCGTTATATGGTCAAAAGTGTCGATCCCCATTATATTGGGATGAGGTTGGCGAACGAAAAATTTTAGGTCTCGAGATTATACAAAGGACCTCTGAGAAAATTAAGCTCATCTGGGACAAAATAAAAACTGCTCAAAGTCGGTAAAGGAGCTATGCAAATACCCGTTGGCGAGAGTTGGAGTTTGAAGTGGGGGATAATATATTTTTAAAAGTCGCTCCAATGAAAAGAATCATGAGGTTTGAGAAAAAGGGCAAACTAAGCCCCAGGTATATTGGACCATTTGAGGTATTGGAGAAGATTGGTCCAGTCGCTTATAGAATTGCCCTACCTCCTACACTATCGAGAATTCATGATGTATTCCATGTCTCAATGTTAAAAAAGTACGCCCCAGACCTTTCTCACGTGATAAGTTATGAGTTGTTAGAAGTTAGTGGCACTTTATCATATGAACAAGTACCAATCCAGATTTTAGATAAGAAGGATCAGGAGTTGCGCACAAAGAAGATTTCACTGGTAAAAGTGCTCTGGCACAACCATGACATTGAGGAAGCATCATGGGAACTAGAAGCAAAAATATGCTAGAAATACCCACATCTTTTCGACGATAGCAGAATCGAATAAAAACACAACATTATACAAGGTACTCATTTAAATCTTTGTAAATTTCGAGGACGAAATTTTTATAAGGAGGGGAGGATGTAATAACCCAAAAAAAAAAAGAATAATTATAATGGTCATTTAGTTAGTATCAAAACAAAAGTATTTCTCTATTAGGATCCTTGATTCTATGTTTGATACCTAAGAAAGACCTTGTTTAAGCGAGTGCTCAGAGACCATTGCGGCTCAGTCGCTCCCTGGAGGTCGGCCTGGTCAAAATGGAATTTCATAGGATAAAACAGGGTAGACACTATTTATATACGTAAATAAGTACATAAAATAATGTTTTGACTGACATAATTTGTAAAAATATATGATAAAATAATAATAATATAGGTATCCTATGCGGGACCACAAGACTGTGTGGGGCCCACATGAGTCTCGAAGCCTTGTGGAGGTTTACACGAGTCTCGAAACTGTGTAGGGCTCATAAAATCGTATAAGGATTATTGGAGTTACATAAGATCCACGTAAGTCTCGAAGTTGTGTGGGGCTCATATGAGTTTTTAAATTTAAATTTAAATCTTGTTCAAAAATAAATAATAAAATAAATAAATACTAAAAATAGTTTAAAAGTAATGACAATGATAATAATAATGATAATAATGATTAAGAAAAATAATAAAATAATAAATTAACTAATTGATTAATTAATTAGGTAAGTAATTAATTAAAAATTTATTTAATGAGAATGGTGGCAAGCACTCCCACATGGCCTCCATCCCCATCCCATAATCAACCCATACCTTATCCATCCACAGGGCGGGCTCTTCACAATATGGGACTCTAGGCGAATGATTTAATCAAGGACACTTAATATTTTTTTTTAATTTTAATTTTTATTTAAAATTAATTTTTTTAACTTTTTGAGATGCAAAATCACTAATTAAAGTTTTATATTCAAGATTTTCAAGTATTTCTTTTTCTATTGATAACATAGCCAATCCATTTAATTTTTTTTGTGACATAGTTGATTGCAAATAATTTTTTATAAGTTTAAGTTTTGAAAATTTCTTTCTGCAGAAACTACTGTCACAAGTATCGTTAATAAAATTCTATAAGCAATAAATGTATTTGGAAAACAATCTACCTTTTTTATAAAGTTCAATGTTTCAATTGGTGTACTCATTTCTTCAAAACTTTCTTTTAAAATTCTCAATTCTGAAAATAAATCAAAACCATTAATATCTGAATGTGTTCTACATTTTAAAATATTCTCAAATGTCAAACATTTTTGTTTCAAATTATTCTCATCTAATGATTTTAATATTTTTAAATCATATAAAAAACCAAAAATATTCTCATATGTTTGAAATTGTTCAAATCTACTCTCAAATGAAATAATAGCTTGATCTATTATGTATAAGAAAAAATTAATCCTAAAAGATTCTTTAGCTGAGTGTGTTGTATCATCATTAGCATTCTCATCAAATTATTTTTTCCTATTAATCACATGTTTTTTACGAAATATAGGTTCAATATTTATTTCAAGTGCAATCTCTTTTGCTGAAATCATAGAAGATATAAATCCATTCTTCCTATAATTTTTTAGAAAAATAATAAGACATTTTAATTGATTAATGGCGACATCAATACATATATCTTTTGAATGTAAATTTTTACTAATACAATTAACAGCAAATAATATGTCATACCAAATAATCATTCCTAGTAAGAATTCAAAATTTTCCATTTCATAAGTTGCTATACAATAAGATTCACTTTTTGTTTTTGGATCATCACTAGTTTTTTCTAATTGAAGTAAAGCATCTCTAATTTGAGAAACTTGAAACCTTATTGCCTTAACACTCTCTATTTGACTTTCCCAACGTGTTTGTGATAATGATTTTACAGTTAAATTTGGTACATATTCGGTTAAATTTTCCATCGTTTCGTAGAAGAAGAAAATAATGTATATATTCATTGTACTACTCCAAAAAGAGTTATAACTTTAGAACAACAATTAGCCATATCACAAAGTACTAGATTAAGACTATGACAACTACACGAAGTATAAAATGCTCTAAGATTTATATCTAATAGTCTCTTTTGTACACCTTGTTGTTTTCCTTTTATATTAGATCCATTATCATATCCTTACCCTCTTATATTCTCAATACCAAGTTCAAATTTTTGTTTGACATTTATTAATTCATTAAAGAGTCATTCTCCTAACGTATCATCTACTTTTAGAAATTCTATAAAATGTTCTTCTATTTTAATTGGACTTGTAGAAAGATTCAAATATCGTATTATTAAAGACATTTGTTCTTGATGACTTACATCCGGAGTGCAATCGAGTATGATTGAATAATATTTTGTTTCATTGATTTGCTTCATAATTTTCTTTTTAATATTAAGAGTCAATAAATTTATCAATTCATTTTGCATTTTATGACCAAGATAATGATTATGAATTTCACCATATTAAAAACGTCGAATATGTTCTTTCATTATTGGATCAAATTTTGCAATCATTTCAATTAAACTTAAAAAAATTCCATTATTCTCTTGATAAATTCGTTCATTTTTCTCACGAAATGCCAAATTATTTTTAGCAAGAGTTTTTATAACAGAAATAATTCTCAATAACCAGTGTTCTTTTTCTTTGTTAATTTGTTCTTCTATATATTTATCAATTGTTGTATTTTTTAACAATCTTAACTCTAAATCAGTCCATTTACTCATATTGAAAATATGTTCTTCACTAATTTCGTGACTTTTAAGCTTAGTACTAAGATTTTTCCAATCTTTACACCCTTCATTAGTTAGTTGTTGGTTATTTAATTTTTGGCCAAATAACTTACAACAAAAACAAAATACTCTATCTAAATCTTTAAAATATATAAGCCATTTTCTATCATATTTCTCTCCAGTTGATAATTTTTGAATATAATATATATTTGAAAAATGTCTTGAATTTTCATCTTTTGGAAAAATTAAATCATTATCCCTAATACGACCTTTTTCAACTAGTAAATTTAGTAATTTGGTATCTATATTTTCCCAATATTTTGAATCATAAATATTATCATCATTATTGATTTATTTTTCTTCTATATTGTTAAAATATCTTTCAAAAGAAATATCATTAGTGAACATTTCCTGTATATCAATGTTATTATTATTATTATTATTATTAGATTCTAATTCCATCTCTGAAATTGATTGCTCGTTTCTTGGAGGATTTTCATCTTGCTCATTTATATTTTACTTAGAATTAAAAATAAATTTATCAAGAGCTCCCTTTTGAGATGACACTAATTCTTCTATTTTTTTTTTCTTCGTTTTTCATATCCGGATTCATATTTTCTCGTTGACATAGTTAAATTTCAAAATTAACACTATAAATTGACAAATTATGTAACCAAATAAAAATAAATTTAATAAATCTATAAAAATAGTAGATTGAAACAATATAACCTGATTATTATTATTATTGCAAATCGATCGGCAAGCAAGACTTTAGAGATATCAGATTCTTGTCGGGTACAGCGCTCTAACCTTAAAGCTTCCAAAATCTAAGAAAAAATAGAAAAAAAAAAAAATTCAAAGTGAAAATAATAGAAAAATAATATATGAACATTTAAATCAAAATTAGAGTTGAAGAAAATTACAGAGAATCGGAGGTCTGAAGATGATGAACACAATAGTTGGAGCAAAAATCATAGAGAGACCAAGAGATGAGAGTGAGAGAGTGTGAGAGATGAAAATTTTTTTTTAGAGAGACTAAGAGAGAGAGATGAGAGTAACAGATAATTTGGAATATAATAAAGTTGTTAGTTGGGAAGTACAAGACTTGAAAAAAAAAGAATTAAATTATATTTATTTTATATTTTAAAATATAATTTCATTTATTTGTTAGTTGGAAAGTCAATTATGGGAATAGAGCATAATAAATAATATTAATATTATTTAATTAAAAAAAAATTTGGGGCCCAAAAAGTATATTATTATATTAAAAAAAAATTGAGAGGCCCCAAAAATTTGGGAGCCCTAGGCGGGTGCCTTAATGGCCTAAAGGCAGAGCCGCCCCTGCCCATTCTTTAATTTTAAAAAATTATAATTTTACCAATTTCCCAACACTTTTATAAATTCCATTTCTTCCCCAAAATTTTCCTATAAATAGGAAGCTCTCAACCTTCATTTTTTACAACAATTTTTCCAAGGAAGAGAAGGATTAGTGAGTGAAAGAATTTGTGGTGGAGACAAAATTTTTGAGTAAGTTCTCACTCATCCACTTTTTCTGATCTCATTTCTTAGAGATAATTATTGTGTTCGTAGCACAAGGTAAAAGAATAAGGTAAGTAAATTTGATTATGTTGGTTTATTTTTATTTAAAATTCATATCCGAATTTATTTGTAAGTAAATTTCGATTATGTTAGTTTCATAAAATTTTCTTGAGTTTATATTTACGCATATTTAATTATACCAGTTTTATCTTTAATATACTTGCATTTATTTTAGGTTAAGAAATGTTTTAATCCCCTCGGATAAATTTTTAGCATTTCTTTCTATTTTTTTTAAAAATAAAAAATATATATATTTAACACAAATTGTGTGGCATGAGTTTATTTTTATGTTGCATTTTTTTTACGAAAATATGAGTAAATATGATATTTTCACGATATTATTTTAAATCGCATAAATTATAATAAGATGATTTTAAAACCCTTTATGGCAACGAAAGTTCAAAGTTACAGATGTTCGGTACCGCAGCTTAAAAGTTTAAACGGATCAGAGTGCACCAACACTGTTTACAGAGTGGTTATTTATGTTAGTAGATTTCTCCTGAGTGCACACCTGGTTCCAGACCAAGACTTAATAAGGAAAATCTCACTTAATGTTTACGTACGTTGATTTAGTTTGGTCGGCCAGCTAGTTAAGTTCAGTTTTCGGACTGCACAACTTAGTCATGAGAGTAAACATGACTTACGGCAAATAGGCCTAAGGGTGGTTTTTACAATATATGTTTATACATATTTAATTACGTGTACAAAGTTATTGATGATTTGAAGGAAAAATGTAAATTTACATGAAAAGGATCATTCTTGTGCTTGAATGACGATCTAAAGAAAACATATAAGGAAAAGTATATGTATGTTAATTATTAAATATTTTTACAATTTTAAAGTTAAAAGTTTAATTTAACAGTTATAGTATATGATTATAAAATTTTATTGTTATAGTTGATGGTAAAAGTTTTATGCAAAATTTTTTAAATTTATATTTATTCTAAAAATAATTTTGAAGTTATAGTATTAAATATTACTTTACGAAATTTTTAAAAAACTCATTTTGGCGACATACTAATAATAATCTTGTTTACTTACTGAGCGTCGTCTCACTTCAATCATATTTTTATTTCAGATAACTCTGAAGTGCATGTCGGAAATCAAGTTTAGCAAGCATGCGGATGGGGATAGAAAAATAAAGAATGATTAGGAATATTAGTATGATGTCAGATATTTATGTTTGTGTAATTTTGTTCTTTTGAAATAAATGAATGTAATATGGATAATTAGCGCTCTGGTTTAATAATAATTGAGTTTATTTGCTTCCGCTGTAAATCAATAGTAAAAAGTAAATATCTCAGACCCTTCGGGATTGGGGTATTACAGTGCATGCATCTCATTTAGTGTATGAGTCACATATCACAACAAATGCAAAGCGGAATGTGAAAATGTGGGAGACAACTAAGTTTCTTACATCAAATAAAAATTAATTTTTTGATATTTGGTGTTGCATGAGCATATGTATTTTATTTATTTTCTATACAATTAATTAATATATTATTGAGATAAGTTTAATTTAATTTTTTGTCAATTTATCTAATATTTCCCTCTAGCCCACTATGAAGTGTAATAACTAGCTAAGCAAATATAGCATCAGTAATAGTAATTTTTTTTATTGAAAAATTAAAAGTATATAGATATTTTAGGATACTAAAGAGTGAAAAAAAGAGTTACATATACTTATACATATAATTAGTTAGATCGAGATATTTATGTGTTAATTATAGGTATCAATTGGCAATGCCATGTTTAATACTTTCTTAGTGTTCTAAGCAATATTGCTGCCAGAAATATAAGACACTAATAAGCAAAAAACCAAACAAATTAAATAAAGAACTGGTAAGTCAATCCGAATCTTACCATATGCTGATTGAATTTTTAGTAAAGCTCGAGTTCACTTCACGCATATCTTAAATTAAATCTGAATATACTTGCTCAAGTATTTTCATTAAAATGTTGTATGAACTTGATTCACCGCCACATTGAATAAATATTAATTTTAAAATTATTTATTTATCCTACATAGGAGTATGGGGCTCGGATCTTAAATCCAAATTCAAGACTCGAAATTTATGTTCCCAAAACAATACTTTAAATTGATTAAATGAATATATAGGATTTTTTTGTAGATCAAAGATCAAATATTACCATCACATTATAATATTTTGAGAAAAAAATTTTAAAAATATCAAGGATATTATAATTTTTTATATTATTTATTTTTTAAAAAATTATAAAAATAATTGAAAGAATCTAAAAAGTTAAAGTTTATTGTTAAGTCAAATTACCTAATTATAAGATAAACGGATAATCGGTCTATTACGTTGATGAAGGATGAGCATATAGGGGCTAATGATTAGCCTATTATAGATATTGAATTATTTATGAGTTTATTTGTATCCTTCAAAGTAAGCTATAATTTAATGTCTTCCTCTACATCAATTTATCCCCGCTTATGTTTGATCCTCTATTTATACTCATGAACTTTTAAACAAACTCATAATCGAACTTATAAACACACCTGTCCTCACTACTTCGAAGGCTTATCGGACCAAACTAGAATAAGTGGATTTTAAAATTGTGTTTGAAAATCAATCATTAATACAAATTGATCCATTTGAATGAGAGCATTTATCGAATTGAAAAACTAAACTATTCACAAATAATTACGTGCGCGTAAAAACAAATCAGTTTAGAACAAAAGACCAAAAATAAAAAAGCAAAGATCAGAAAAAAGATAAGGAGAAAAAGATACTGATCACTGCCTGTTCTTAATAAATCGCTTCCAAATTAGTCAAGTGAGAAAGCAAAGAAGTCATGCAAGTTAATGATATCAGTATGGGAAAAAAATAAAACAGCTAAAATGATGATGCAACCCAACGGTCACATGAACGGGTCTGAGGAGACAAGCACGTGCAGACCACGTGCGGTGCGTGAATGGGTAGCAGACATCTCCCCAAAAAGGGTATAAAATTCCAATCACCGCAGACCGTACGCCAACTCCCCCACCCCAACGGTCATATTTCACCGACACCCCCAACGGTCACTTGGACTGCTATTCTCCGCCGTCAGATCTCCATCCAACGGCCACCAGCCAAAGTTACGCAATCCTTCTCGAACACCCGTTTCCTCTCTCTCTTCATGAGTTTTTTCACTGCTGGGTACATCAAATCAAATCAGTTGCAAAACCCAGAAAAGGAAAGAGCACGGCCACTGACGGCTATGGAAGTGGAGAACGCTTCGTTATATAAAAACAGTCTTTTATAGGCGTTTGGTTTTTTTTGGGTAGCCAAAATTGAGAGGGGTGTATCTTTGTTGATCTCTTTCTATTGTTTTTTTCATGCACATGCTTGCTTGAAAGGGTTTTTCATAGGCTGGGCTTTCTGGGTTTTCGCTTAGATTCAGAGTTTGCTGCTATGGACTTGTTGCCTGTTTCAAATGTCGATCCGGGTCAGAAGATTTTCCATAGTTCCTGCTGCTACCAGTTTGAGCTCGTATGCTTCAGGGGTTCCTCGATTGGTGTGAGTTCAATTGAAAACCAAAATCACAGCTTTTTCCAATGAGTTTTTTCTGATAATTTTGGAATCCGATGATCCTTTTCTCGTAGGTGTGAAATTAATTTGTAGCCTTCAATTCTTTGATTCTTTGGGGGTAGGGTTTTGCTTGATTTGTTATTGGTGCACATTCATATTCTTTCATTTAGGAACACTTAGATATATGAACGGTTTTCAATTAGTTTTTATTCAGTCTGTTTTCGCTTAATTCATCGGATTCCTATTGTTTTTGTTTGATGATTCTTTTTCATTTGGATTTTCGTTTTATTAAGTTTCACACACTCACTTAGACCGTCTCTCTTGATTGCTCTTTCTGAATTTGCATGCTAAGTTTCGCTTGAATTCGTAGAATAGATAGCAAAAATCATACATTGCATAGTTCAAAATACAGAGATACAGAGAGAAAGAGTGAGCGAGGGAGAAACTAGGAAAAAAGGGTGGGTGAATTGAAGTTGTCAAAAAGAAAGACGAAAAAATTGGAAGGGTATAGAGGATGTTGGCTGGGTGTTCTTCATTGTTGTCGCCGAGGCATAGATTGAGGAGTGAAGCATCTGCACAGTTCCAAGCTTGCCATTTCCAGTTGCCTTCCATGAGCACACAAAGATTGGATTTGCCATGTACTTTCTCCCGCAGGGATGCCTCCCGGTCACAGCCCCTTAGGCCTGTGGGCATTGCGGTTGAGAAATCTATTGAAGCAAAGACAAGTGGCTGTTCTCTCAAGCAAAATATTCGACTCCCTCCCTCGGCAACGAGTATAGAAGGGAGGCGGGATATTAAAGATGAATTTTGGGGAAAAGGTAAGAGCTTGAAGAGGTTGGCTGAGCAGGGGTCAGTGGACGAGTCCTGTCTAAACAGAGGAGCAAAGAGAAAAAAGGAAACTGGTAATGTTGAAAAATCCTTTGAAGGCAGCCATGGTTTGAGTTTAGGCCAACATTTTTGGTTTCAACCTGGTTATGAGGTGCTGCCTCGATCTGTTGCTGGGCTTACAAGCCTTAGTCCTTCTCAAATTCCTATCTCTCTTGCTTGTGGGGAGGAAGAGAAGGTTTTCTTCATGCCACCTTTGCCACTGTCAAACAACGCCTGGGAATCCGTTGTCACTGAGATTACAGAACTAGGTGAGAAGGACGTTGAGACAAGCCAAGGGCCTGCTGCTAAGGAAGTGTCAGGATCGAGTACGTCGGAGAGTCATAGCTTGACACATAGCCTGAATGAGAACACATCAGAACGTGAGACAGGTAATGGATCTGCACTACCTTACCTACATGAAGACACCAGGGTGGCACCAGGCAACCAAGACAGTCAGGGGGAGCCACAGGAGTTTGAGCTGATCAGTCTACTTTTGGCCTGCGTGGAAGCAATCAGCTCAAAGAATATGCCAGCAATCAACCATTTCATAGCTAAACTGGGGGATCTTGCTTCGCCGAGGGGAAGCTCCCCTTTATACCGTATTGCAGCCTACTTTACTGAAGCTTTGGCACTGCGAGTTGTGAGGGTTTGGCCTCATATTTTCCATATTACAACTCCTCTGGAGCTTGATAGGGTAGATGATGATGACCATGGCACAGCACTGAGGCTTCTAAACCAGGTGAGCCCAATTCCAAAGTTTGTTCATTTCACCTCAAATGAAATTCTGTTGAGGGCTTTTGAAGGGAAAGACAGGGTTCACATAATAGATTTTGACATCAAGCAAGGGCTTCAATGGCCTAGCTTGTTCCAGAGTTTGGCCTCTAGAGAAAATCCTCCAAGCCATGTTAGAATCACTGGTATAGGTGAATCCAAACAAGAACTAAATGAAACAGGAGATAGACTTGCTGGGTTTGCTGCTGCACTAAACCTGCCCTTCGAATTTCATCCAGTTGTGGACAGGTTGGAAGATGTGAGGTTGTGGATGCTTCATGTGAAGGAGAAGGAGTGTGTAGCTGTGAATTGTATTTTCCAACTGCACAAGATGCTTTACAATGGAAGTGGAGGAGCTCTGAGGGATCTTTTGGGCCTGATTCGAAGCACAAACCCCACAATTGTTCTTGTGGCGGAGCAAGAAGCTGAACACAATGACCCCAGTTTAGAGTTGAGAGTTTCCAATTCATTGAAATATTACTCTGCCATATTTGATATGGTTGATTCTAGCCTTCCAATAGACAGCCCAGTCAGAGTCAAGATAGAGGAAATGTTTGCACGAGAAATCAGGAATATAATTGCTTGTGAAGGAAGTGACAGGTTTGAAAGGCACGTAAGTTTTGAGAAGTGGAGGAACTTGTTGGAGCAAGGAGGGTTCCATTGCAGGGGAATTAGTGAGAGAGAGATGCTTCAGAGCCAAATGCTGTTGAAGATGTATTCATGTGAGAACTACAGAATAGTGAACAAGCAAGGCCAAGATGGAGTGGCAGCACTTACTCTAAGTTGGCTAGATCAGCCTCTTTATACGGTCTCAGCATGGTCACCAGCGGATGTTGCTGGCAGTTCATCATCTTTTTCTCAGCCAACTTGATCGTTGCAGTCACCCTTCATCGCATCAAAATTCCATTCTCAAATACAGAAACAGATACAAATTCTTTGTAGGTAGGAAAATATTGTCACCATTCTTTCATTCTTTTGTTGCAGATACCGGTCATTGTCTGATAGTGCATGAGCCTCTATTTTGAATACGGTAGGTCAAGCCAGATCTTTAGATTTCAGTCATTAGTAACTTGAGTTGTATTCATTCTTTGATTCTTTATGTATGTCGAAATTCTTTCCTGGTCATGTCATTTATTTTATTTCTTTTCATGTTCTATGGAGGAACTTCATGTATTACACGGACCATGTAGCTCAAAGTTGGATTCTTTACATGTGAAATTATTTATTTGTTTTGTGTTGAACTGTTATTGTGTTATTTTACAAGTTTTATTCAAGTATAAAAAGGTCACACAATGACAATTGACAGTTTCCTTAAGGATTGGTATTGCAATTAAAAAGGGAAAAAAGAAGGAAAAATACGCTAGAAGAGAAGGCTTGAGAATTAGTTTAGTTATGAGGAAGGTGCATGCAGTCGTGGAAGTTCTAAGAGTTGGCAAGCAAGCTGATAAATGAAGGGAACCAATAATGCAAACGGCCAATCCATCCCAATGTTTTAAAAGGCGTGAAGGCATAAGGTGAGGCGTTTTAACACCTGAGGGGCGAGGAGTAAGCCTTAAGGAATTGGAGCGTAAGCCTTTTGAGAATTTGTTTTTAAGATAAAAATTAAATGAATTATATACATTTGAAAATAAATAAAATTAAAAAAATGACAAATCGAATGTAAAAAAGAAAAAGTAGATATACTTGCAAACTACTTGTTGCCCATTCAAAAATTCCTAACTTGAATACATGACATAAATCAAGACAAGAGAAGGCATACCATTACAAAGTTCAAACTATTTTCATATAACGAACTTTGGAAAGGTTGAGGTTCAAGAGTTTTAGAAATAAATTCATATTATGACATACTTTTATACAAACATGTAGTTAAAATTTTCTAACCAATTATAAATTGAGAATCACACACCCAAAATGCGTGAGCCTCAACTAACAAGGCACAAAAGGTGTGTTTTTTGTATAAATGCCAAAGCCTCGACATGTAATGCGTTAGCCTTTTTGGAATTTGGTATTTTAGATTGAGCCTTTTAAAACATTGCTCCATCCAATGCTGCAAATTGTGTGTTTTACATCAAAATCAAAAGCTACAATCATAATAAACAAGATAATAGGCCATTTTATTCATCAGAAAGTGGACACTGATATTGCATGATACAAACCACACTGTTTATTCATCAGAATATGTAACAAAGATAGTATACATGATAAGGAGGCAATGACAACCTCTTGGCCATTTTTTTATATGCAATATAAGGCCATCCAATGGCGAAACTTGTGCATTTTACATGAAAATCAAAAGCCACAGTGGTACTCAATAAACATGATAATAGGCCATTTTTATACAACATAAAGTGGACATTGATAATGCATGATACAAACCATACTGTTACTCATCAGAATATGTAACAGTAAGTGAGGAGACTATGGCAACCTCTAGGGTCATTTTCTGGTTTTGGGAATCAGAAGCAGAGGTTCTCTCTTCTGCAATGTTATTCCAAATTTCTCACCCATGTCCAGATTGCTTGGATCATTTCCATTTGGAAGAGACCAGTCAAATAAATGGATCAATGAAGCAAGAACCAAGGGAATCTGCTTTGCAGCCATGGGTAAGCCAGGGCAGATTCTCCTTCCTGCACCAAACGGCAAGTACTCGAAATTGCTGCCTTTGAAATCTAAGCTTGAGTTGAGGAAGCGTTCTGGTTTGAATACTAATGGGTCTTCCCAGTTCAGCAGGTCTCTTCCAATTGCCCAGACATTTACAATTACCTGAGCGTTCTTAGGGATGGTATAGTTCATCACTTTGCACGAGTCGAGAGCGCGGTGAGGAAGGAGAAATGGTCCAGGGGGGTGCAGCCTCAGAGCTTCTTTAACACAGGCTTGTAGGTAGGACAGCTGAGATAGATTGTATTCTTTTACCATGTCCTTGCCAATCTCTTTTGCAAGTTCTTCTTGGACTTTCTTCATAGAAACTGGATTTTTTATAAGTTCTGCCATTACCCACTCAATCGTACCGCTACTGGTGTCTGTACCAGCTGTGAGTAGCTCCTGGCAATACGTGATCAAATGGTATCATATTGAAACAAAGTATGCTGCACCATTTGTTCCCTCACAAGCGTAAAAGAATTATATTTTGTTGAACAAACAACCAATCAGTTCTTACTTGAAAAAGCTGATAAAAATATACAATTAACTAGTTCCAGATAATGGTTGTGCTTTCAATCATAGCATGCGGGATCTGGGTAGTCGCCAAATTTTTAAAATTGTTTTATGCTGGTTATACTGATTTTTTCAAAGAAAATTTCTAACACAGTTAGTAGTACTCCAAATCACTATAGTTTTAGCCAAATAATCACACCAAATTTGCCTGTGAATCACCTGAGAACTCCGATTCTCCCGTGTGGGTTCAAGATTTATGTGAGGGTGTTGGGTACATTGTTAATGTGGAATACATTTGCCTGTGAATCGTGTTTGGTTGTTTGTAGTTTTGAGTGTGGGTGCTTTACAAACGTAAGGTGTTGGGCATCTAATTTATCTTCATAGATTTATAGCCTTATTTTTTTTTCTTTTCTCGTGGTGTGGTCCCGCACCTCCAATTCCTAACCATAATGACATTAGAAAATAAAAAGTTCACAGCAACTGACAAAAGTAACCATTTGAACATTTAGTTTGAGCATTCATTAAATAAGCAAGCTGAAAAAAGAAGAAAAACATAAAAACAAAACAAGGGAAATTTAACAAGATATCTTGACAAACCAGAGCCAATTGGTTGATCTGATCATCCGTAAAATCACTGTCGATCATCACATCCAAGAAATCTTGTCTCTCACAAACACCAGCAGTTCCCCTTTTCTCTCTTCTTTCTTTGATGACCCACTCCCACTTTGCACAAATCCTCGCGAGCACGTCCTTGCACTTCTTCTGTCGCCTCTGAAGATCCAGACCACCCAAAACTGGATAAAAATCGCTTAAATTTGGAGCAGAAACCGCCTCAATTAGTTCCGACACAAGCCCTTTCATCCCCATATGCATATCCTCATTCTCAGTCTCATCCCCCACGCTGATAAAATCTCTGGACACGAAAACATTACTCAACATATTAAACACAGTCCCAAAAACAACTTCCCCAACTCCCACCGCCTTCCCTTCCATTCCCTCTAAAAATTTCACCATCTCCATCACTTTTCTCTCCCGCATACAAGCTTGAGACTGCAATGCTCCGCCGGAAAAAAGCTCTGTTCTGCAAATTGTGCGCAACAGCTTCCATTTATCGTTGCAATCCAGAGCCCAACCTAGGGAGTTGCCATTGAGTTCCGGCCTCCTCATCGGCAGGGCGCTTGGAACGTAGCGGCCGGAGAAAATTCGATCGTGGGTCTTCAGAATTTCCTCGGCGGCGGCCGGCGAAGAGCCCACGACGAGGACTTGGGTCCCGAGTCTGAGGGAGATGAGGGGGCCGTAGGATTGGGCGTAGTGGGTCAGAGTGATGTGGGGCATTTTGCCCATGTGGAGAATGTTGCCGAGGATCGGCCATGGCCGCGGCCCGGGTGGTAGTGAAGGGGGTTTTGCAGGGTTTAAAGGTTTGAAGTGTTTGATGATGAGAAAGAGCAGAGGGAGGAGAAGGAAGAGGAAGGAGACGGAGAAGACTTCCATGGGAGTCGGTAAAGCCGTCAATCGGGTGGATATTGTTTACTCATATCCAGTCCTCGATCGTTCCAAGCAATTGGTGCTGCATGTTTTGGCAATTTCAATTATTATTTCTGTCATATTATAAATTCCATCCACTCATTAATACTTCTTATTCCCTTTCTTTGTACTTCTTTTACTTATAATCCTTCCCTTATCTCTATCGCGTCAATACTTAATCCTTCCTCTATAAAATTTTGTTTTCCCCCTTTTGATATATTGGCATGTTCCCGATTTCCTTTTCAGAGGTAGGCCACAGAATATTTTAGGAAGCAAATTGATTGCATTGTTAACCAAATTTAGATTGCTTTCCCTACTGTTGCCCCACATACTGTTTTTTGTTGTACTAGACTAGTAATCCTGTTGCCTTCTACTCACTCAACTTCATAAATTTTCAGCTATATGGCATAATTTGATGATTTACCCCAAATATATAAGTGGAAAGCTAACCACCGGCAGCCAAGAGGAGATTAAAGCCTAACATTGATTAGGACAGTTACCACCCAAGTCAATCGGCTGGCTAGAGCAATTGACGCCCACTGACGAGAGCAATCTATGCCAACGCTACAATAGCCGAAGCGATTCACACCCGCACCATAACTCGCCAATAAATGACATATCACTCTCGGATCAAATTCCATCACTTTAAATAGGGGTTCAGAGAAGAGGTAGCTGTGACGCCCTGCTTTTCCTACCATTTTTTTTTTTTTTTACAATAATAAACAATAATCAATCATCTATCAAATATCTCTGATACCATGATAACAATGTCAACCCAGTTCATAGTGGAATACCGGGGATATATCTGTTTATAAATACACACTATCCATACAACGGAATACATAAAGTGTTTGAATCCCATATACAATACCAGAGTACTATAACCTCCACACATATACATATATATCCTCAAAAATCCATAAAATACTCTAGGGGTTATACAAAACATATCCCTAACTCGAAATCACTTGCCCTGAATACTAGGGTTGTAACGACCCAAAAACTCATGCCATTTTTTTTTTTAGACTGTAAAATTATATTACTCTGATACCTCTTATAAAATCTACTATAATATCTCGGTCCCAAAGAGGACACCCAGAATTCTTGTTCATAGAAACAAAACACCTATGTAGCGAAAAATATAAATTACATCACCATAATTACAATACCAGAGTTTTAGTAGTTTCCAAACATACATACACATCTCTCCAAAATCATCCACCAGAACCCCTAAGAACTACTCAAAAATACAACTCCCAAAATCACATACCCTACATACAAGGCAGTACAAGGGTCTCCTCTATTTCTGAGTTTGATCTGCTCGTCTAACTGGATCACCTGAAATAATTATAAATACTAGGATGAGACAACTCTTAATAAAATGAAATATGTTATTACCAGTGTGTGGCAAATGAGTCAACGTGAGTAACATATTTATTAATCAGGCTGTAACTGAGATAACATATAAAAATAAGATACATCATAACTCACACTTATGTCATTTAAAATACAAGTGTTTATTAACTTTCTACTTAATCATACTTTTAGGTACTTTATATATATACTTTCTGTTTTCTGAAAATCTATATACATATATACATATATATATATATATATATATATATATATATATATAACTGTGAAAACTTCCCTAAATGGATAATTTTATGTCAAGATTTAACCCCTCATGACTGGGTTGTGCGGCCCGTGGGCTGGACTTAATACTAGCTGGCATACCGGGGTAAGTCAACTAAAAACCTCTGTCGTTAGATTGGCCACCTCAACCTGGACAACCAGGGATTCTTTGTCTCTCCCAAGGTACAATCGACTACTCATAAATTCCACAGTCTATTTGAGATGTGTGGTTGCACTATGAACTGTAATAGTTACGGTACCGTACTCTGTAATCTAATTTGGTCCATTAGGGTCTGATTGTAGTGACCCGAAGAATAATAGTATTTAAATAATAAAGAGGGAGAGAAATGGAAACAGTAACAGAAGGAGGTAGCCAACTTCGTTGACGAACGCTTTACGTTCATCGACGACATTGCATTTTGGAGGTAAAAATTTCCAAGAAAATTTCCCAGGCCTCGTCGACGAACACATGAGTTTCGTCGACGAGAAGATACCGAGAGAGGATTTTTGAGAAGTCTGAAATTTGTCGATGAAGGTACAAGTTTGTCGACGAACTTGCAACAGGGCTCGTCGACGAGGGGACGCTGCTCGTCGACGAATCCCATAGTATAAATAGTGCAAAACTTCGAATTAACTCAGAAATGCAGTGCCGCTTTCTCTCCTATGGTCCCTCTTCTATCTCTCTTCGATTTCGGTCCCTTTAGTCGCTGGATTGATGATCTAAGGCCACCACGACGCTCTTGGCGGAGTTCTCTTCAAGTCTGCTGGAGCGAATCGTTGGTGGAATAAAGTCGGAATTCATCCCAAATCTAGGGTAAGGTATTTTATTCGGAATTTGGGTTTTCAGCAGTTGTAAGAAATGTAATAGATGTAGAAATAGCAATGTTTTGTTCTGAAATTTATGGTCTTCAGGGTGTTGAGTGAAGAACCCTGCGGGTGTAGGACCCATTACAGTATGAGGGTTTTAGAAGAAATCAGGTAAGGGAAATATGCTATGCTAGGTTATTTGAGAATGATTTCAGTATCAAATTATAAATGTTCTACCAAAATATTTTTCACAGCAGAGATTTATACAGCTTATCAAGCATGATTAATATGCTTAAAATTACTGTGTGACTAGAGAATATAAATATAATACAGAAATATGTTCTACAGTATTTTCCTGAGTTATGTTTTACAGAATATACAGATAGTGGATATATTTTATAGTAATTACAGGATACCATGATTATATAGTTGATACAGATACAGTTTACAGTACCATGACATATAGTTTTATAGTTTATCTATGAAATACAGTTGATACAGATGCAGTTTATCATCGCGTCATGGTTCATACAGTTATTATAGAATCATGGTAAAACAGATAGTTGTATATAGAGATGTATTATATAGTATCAGACCTTGTTGGACCATACAGTTTGTAAACACCCCAATTTTAACTAGGCCTTATGTCAAACCTTCCCACATTGTTTGTGGACCCCACATATCTTTGTAGGTCCTACGCTGCTTGTGTCCCCACACATCTTTGTAGGTCCCACACTGTATTTGGACCCCCATACATCCTTGTAGGTCCCACGTTGTTTGTGGACCCCACACATTTTTGTAGGTCCCACGCAGCTTGTGGACCCCCACACATCCTTGTAGGTCCCACGCTGCTTGTGGACCCCACAAATTTTGTAGGTTCCACGCTGCTTGTGGACCCCACATGTCTCCATTGGAGCCCACATGGTTTATAGGCCCCACATCTCCTGGTACGCTAGCTTGGATTCCTACATCCGGTGCACGTTACCCCTCTTGGTACAATAGCTCAGATTCCTACATCTGGTGCACATTACCCCTTTTGGTACGCTAGCTTAGATTCCTACATCCGGTGCACGTTACCCCTCCTGGTATGTTAGCTCTGATTCCTACATCCGGTACACGTTATCACTTTTGGTACGCTAGCTCGGATTCCTACATCCAGTGCACGTTACCCCCTCTCGTACGATAGCTCGGATTCCTACATCCGATGCACGTTACTTCCTTTGGCATGCTTGTGCCTGCTAGCTTGGGTTCCTATAACCCTCAAATGGCTCATGAACCCCACATGGCTTGAAGGCCCCACATATCTCCATTGGGCCCCACATATCTCCATTGGGCCCCACATCTCCTGGTACGCTAGTTCGGATTCCTATATTCGGTGCACCTTACCCCTTTTGGTATGCTAGCTCGGATTCCTACATCCGGTGCATATTACCCCTCCTGGTACGCTAGCTCGGATTCCTACATCCGGTGCACATTATCACATTTGGTACTCTAATTCGGATTCCTACATCCGGTGCACGTTACCCCTTCTGGTACGTTAGCTCAGATTCCTACATCCGATGCACGTTACCTCCTTTGGCATGCTTATGCCTGCTGGCTCGGGTTCCTATAACCCTAAAATGGCTCATGGATCCCATATGACTTGTGGGCCCCACATATATCCATTGGGCCCCATATGGTTTGTAGGTCCCACATCTCCTGATACGCTAGCTCGGATTCCTACATTCGGTGCACGTTACCTCCTTTGACATGCTTGTGCTTGCTAGCTCGAGTTCCTATAACCCTCAAATGGCTCGTGGACCCCATATGGCTTGTGGGCCCCACATATCTCCATTGGGCCCCACATGGTTTGTGAGCCCATCTCCTGGTACGCTAACTCGGATTCCTACATCTGGTGCACGTTACTCCCTTTGGTACGCTAACTCGGATCCCTATATCCGGTGCATGCTAGCTCGGGTTCCTATAACTCTCAAACGGCTTGTGGACCCCGCATGGCTCGTGGGCCCCACACATCTCCGTTGGGTTCCGCACAGCTTCTAGGACCCTCATATTATTATTATTATTATTATTATTATTATTATTATTATTATTATTATTATTATTATTTATCTAATTTGTCAAATGCAAGCATGCTTTGTTTGCCCCATCATCACTCACCACATGCTTTGTTTCCTCTCTCTTTTATTCATCCCATGTTATATTCCCTTAATCATTCTTTACCCCATACTTTGTTCCCCCCATCATCACTCACCACATGCTTTGTTCCTCTCTTTATCATTCATCCCATGCTATATTCTCTTCATCATTCTTCACCCTATGCTTTGTTCCCCCCATCATCATTCACCACATGCTTTGTTTCCTCTTTTTTTCATTCATCCCATGTTACATTCCCTTCATCATTCTTCATCCCATGCTTTGTTCCCCCCATAATTACTCCCCTATGTCTTCTTTCCCATACTTGCCCCAAGCTAAGTCTATAAATAGCCTTCTCATTCCAAGCACAAGGAGGAGAGGTTTTTCTTGATGGTAGGTGAAGATTTCGAATATTGAAGTCTTATATTGTGAGTTTGTGAAATTTTTTTTTTTTTCTTCTTTGTGGATAAGGAGTGAGGTTACGTTTCATTCTCTTAGAAGATCAAGCAGACAACTGATCCTGTTTCCGACCGGATTGGGTCACCCTATTTGAAGAAAGCGCTCCGTAATGCCTCGAGTTAGAACTCACGAACCACCCTTGAAAAGACGCTGTAGACTAACCCCTGCAGATTCACCGACAGGAAAGGAAGACGAGAGGAGAGGAAGACGAGAGGTAAAACTAATGGACTTTCTCTTCCTATGTTACATCTCCGACCCTTTCTCGAACCGGCTTCTGCCGGTTTATTTGATTTTATTTCGGTTTTTATTTTAAATAATTTCCTTTTAATCCATAAAAAAACATTAAAAAAAATTTCATAAAAGACACAAAAATTCAGAAATTTTTAAGGCTTTGAAACTTGTTTACATTTGAAAATTTTTGAAGAAAATCCAAGAAAGTTTCCAACGTGTTTTACAAAGGTTAGATTTGTTTCCTTACATTCAAAATTTTCAAAAATACGTTTTGAAGTCGTATCTTTAAAACTATGACTTTCATTGTTGTTGCCTCAAATTCTGTTATATTCGGAAGAACATTGGAAAACCCTGAAAAATCAATGGTCTTGACCATGACCTTAAACTGGTTTTCCCCCAAACCGATCAACGTTTGACCGGTTCACCATTCCCGGACTGGTTCACCATTCCCGGACTGGTTCACCCCTGTTTTCTCCATTTCGCTTGTATACTATCATTATATCCAGAAAATTCGCAAAAATCAAAAAATTTTCAAAAATTCCAAAAATATTTTCACATTTTGATTTCAACTGATTTTATTTGTGTTATTTTGAAAGTTCGGGAAAAATCCCAAAAATCACAAAAATCATTTTCACACTTAGGAAAAATCACAAACATATCTTTTTAGGCACATAAAATCATTTCAATCCCGAACAAATTTCAAAAAACCCCCGGGAATAGCATTTTTCCTACTTAGAAAAACTTATAGATTTCAAAACCCCCAGGAGCGTATTTTGTATCCTATTTTCGATTTTCCTTCCCGATGATTGCAACCAAGGGCATTGACTCTTTGGAGTATTGGATTGCCCCGTTCTGAGGGAATACCTATGAGGTATTTTCATTCTTTTGATTTTGGAAAGGGAGTAGTTTTGAAAGACTTATCAAGTTTATTTCAGGGATAATTTTTGATTAATCTGGTACCGTTCGTAAGAGCGGGCGCGTAGGGGGTGCTAATACCTTCCCCTCGCGTAACCGCACTCCCGAGCTCGACTCTGGTGACGCAGATCGATTCTACCCTTAATGGGGTAGCAATCAAGTGTTATAACCACACTTCAAAAGGTTAGTGGTGACTCCTTCACACTGTTTTCCATGAAAAATCACATTTTCAAAATACACATTCATTTTTCCCAATTCGCAAGCCGAACCCGTTTTTAACCAAAGATTGGTTCTCTGGGTCGGGTCCGAGACATCGCGACAGCTTGGCGACTCCGCTGGGGACCTGACTTGAGAGTCGAGCCAGTGATTAATTGAGAATTATCCCGATCTCAAATTTAAATAAGCCTATCTGATTACTCCTTTTCATTTTTGTACAAATTGATAACTCGGTTGCATATGCATGAATAGTTGTGAATGCCTCGCTTGCTTTGGTACTTGAATAAGCATGTGATTAGTTCCTTTTGTTTTGGCTAAGCATGTGACCAGTTGTATTTTGAATAAGCATGTTGCTTTCTTTCCTTCGTTGTTTTGTTAAGCATGTGTTTAATTATGAATAATGGATGGATGAGGGGTAGAAGGTGTAGGTTGAAATGGTTAAACTCACACACCTTCACAGCTCTATACCCAAGCTTTCCTTTTTTTTTTTTTTTTTTAAGATTAGAAAAGAGTGTAATAGTGTTAGTTCCCATGTGGCATGGCCTATGGGGACCCGCAAACCACTCCGCTCAGTGCGAGTTTCGTCCGGACCTCTGTGAGGGAGGATGAAGTTTCAATCTGAGGACCTTTTCCAATAGAGGTCAGAGCTTAACCACACATGATTGACCATAGCACCTTGCCTAGGGTAAGGTCTCAGAAAACCCTTGTACTTACCCCGAGGTTGGGACAGAGGCTCCATCCTTCTCCTCATAATCTCATATGTATATGTTTGAGCCTTTAAATGTGTTGCATGTTTACTAACATTTTGCATTTCATATTAGGCACTCTTATATGCTTGGTCGAGGTTCCGGTAAAAACTCGAATCATTTATGAAGAGTACAATAGTTCATCATGAAACCGAGTCAGCAGTACAACTATATTCCGAAAGTCAACAAAGAAAGTGGGGCGACAATGCAGGCGAAGAATCAGTGGTTGAGGTACTAGATAGGGTCAACATCAATACATGATCTAATTCTTTGAAGGAGCTGAAAGATATTTGGAAGGGATGGATGCCTTAGAGTCGTTTGACGTTTTCTCAAAATGTACGGACACATCGGCTTTCTGTTGCATGTTTCTGTAAACTCTCATATGATTGAAGCATTGGTGGAATTCTAGAATCCGTCATATTGCTGCTTTACTATGGGTGGGATGGATCTAGCTCCCACCGTAGAGGAATACCTGCATCTGGCTAAGCTGGCAAAGCCCTACAAAACGTATGTGCCTGCTCGAACATCTATCACCAAGGATTTGTTTAAAGCCACCGAGGTGAAGGTCCAGAAGCTGGAAGACTCAAAGGTCACTTGGGAACACCCGAAAGAGTTGATGAAGAAGGAGGAAAAGGAAGAAGCCCAATTGCACCTGTTAGCACTAGCCATCTATGGCCTGCTTATATTTCCAAAGGAACTAGGAACCATCGATCATGCAACTTTTGCCTTCGTGGCCCAGGTGAAGAATGGGGTTAATCCAGTCTACGGTATTTTGGTAGAAACATTCCGGTCTCTTAACAGATGTCAGACCAGGAGGCATGCTAGGTTGACCTGTTGTGTGCCATTACTCTATGTTTGGATGATGAGTCATCTTTCGTGCATCCAGGGATGCTTTTGGGCTTCTTTCTCAATGATTAGAATACCTTTGGTAGAATTTGAGAAAGCTCTCCAGCAGGACTGAATGGAAGGACAGGCTGCAGAATCTAGTCCATAAGGGGATCGTATGGCAGGCGCCATGGGTCGACCAGTCTAAAGTAATATACAAATATAGAAACCTTCCTTGGGTCCCACTGCTAGGCCCTTGGGGTGGGACATCCTATGCTCCACTTATGTTTCGAAGGTAAGTAGGTGCAATGTAGTTCATACCCATGACCCACGGGTTGGCAGATGCTCAGTTCACATACGAGGCCGACGACAGCCAAAGGAAGATCCGAGAGTTCGTCGTGTCTTGGAGGCATGTGCACATGGTCGAATCCAACAGCCATAACTTGGGAACCTTGGACAGATATGAACTATGGAGGCATAACAGAGTAAACCCGTGGGTCTGGCAGGATACAAAAGCACCAACGGCGAAGGAACAACTGAGAGAAAGCATGCATCCGTTTGGAAAGGAAGCCTTGAGGGCGTAGTCACTAGGACAAGGAAAGGAAGACTTAGCTGATCCTCGACACAAGCCAAACAAGCGACCAAAGATTAAGAGCTTGCAGTCGGGGAAAGAATTGACGATCTTGAGAATGGAAAAACAAAGACTTCAGATGGCACTTGGTCAAAGGATCTGATAGCTGAGAGAGTCCAAAACAGAAGCTAAAGAAAAATCTCAGTACATATAGGAGCTGGAGAAGCGGTATAACAAGCAGAGACATCATTATAACAAAGTGCTTGAAAAGCTAGAGCCATGTATTATAAAGGCTAATTACTGGGAAGCCCAGTACAAAGCACTAAAGTAGGAGATGGAAAGTGCGACACTTAAGAAGTCTGAACTAGCCCTAGAAGATTCAAGCTGCCATGATAGGAGTGGACTAAGGAATCAGAATACATCATCCACTTAGACTATGTAGAAATCCTTTGTATTGTCTGTTAAAAGAAATGTAAAAGAGTGTGAAATAATGATGTGGTTTTTTCTTTCGGAACCTTGGCTAAAGCGCATAGGACTGCATGATTGTACCTTTTCACCTATAATTTCATGCATACTCATAAACATCCATTACATGCATTTGTCCTAAAAGATGCGGGTTTTTCATGAATAGGGGGTGGAAACAGGCCGGACATGACTAAGGTCCGGTAAAATTGAGGCAAATAGGCACCTTTACAACACTCGTGAAAAAGCTAAGGCCATAGCAGAACAATTGGAGAGCCGTGTTCTGGGGATTGAGTAGGGGCAAGAAGAGCTGAGTAATTAGATGAAGAGGATACTGGACCTACTGTCTAATAAGGGAAAAATGGTCCAAGATCAAGAAGAAGAGGCAGATCCTAGCCATCCACTAGGCTTTACACCGATTCATGGGCAGTCGTCCGGACCGCCACCGTTCGCCTCAGAGAGGCCGCCACCTGGTGTGCCCCCGTTTGTACTGGCAGCAACAAGAATAGGGATGCCCTCATCGGCGATGGCGGGCATAGGGACAAGTAAAACTGCTATAGAATATCGATGTGATGAGTTGGAAGAACGACTAAGGGCCATAGAAGGGACTCGGGCCTCCAATACCACCAGACTCTCGGATTACTACCTAGTGCCTAATGTAGTCCTCCCTCCAAAATTTAAAATTCCAGAATTTAAGAAGTTTGATAGGACCACTTGCCCTCAGACCCACCTCCGTATGTTTTGCTAGTCAATGGCCGCTTATGCCGACAATGAGAAGTTGATGATGCACTGCTTTCGAAGAAGTCTCACGGGGACAGCGGCTAGATGGTATGTCCAGCAAAACAGGGCCCAAATCCGCACATGGGGAGATTTGGCAGATGCTTTCGAGGAACAATATCGTCATATCCTAGAAATGGCTCCTGATAGAATGTCTCTTTTTGAAATAGAGAAGAAACCGACACAAACTTTTAGGGAATATGCGCACCGTTGGAGGGATGTGGCCACTTAAGTAGATCCTCTGGTTAGTGACCGTGAAGCAATATCGATGTTTGTAGGGACTTTGAAAGACCCCTATCATTCACACCTAGTAGGATCCACCCCCCATAACTTCATGGACATTGTGGCAGCAGGGGCCAGAGTGGAGGCTGATGTTAAGGCTGGATGGATAAAGGTTAGCAGTGTTGATAGTGGCCTAAACAAGAAGTGGGTCAAAGGTAGGAAGGAAGAAGAGACCTAAACGATACAGGGGTCCATTAGAAGCCAAAATC
Organism: Malania oleifera; assembly: GCF_029873635.1. Lineage (NCBI taxonomy): Eukaryota > Viridiplantae > Streptophyta > Magnoliopsida > Santalales > Ximeniaceae > Malania > Malania oleifera. Next base: position 76,818,313 of record NC_080425.1, read on the forward strand.
AGAAAGGTCGAAGCCAACGGCCTGGGGAAAATTTCTATGTGGAGCCTGTAGTGAACCAGACGCTACATATGGGCCCAAGGCCCCAATTCACAGCCCCCTGACCAAGGCCACCGCCGACAAACGATCAAGCCCCGAAAAGGAATATGCCTAGGAACACCAGAAGGATTGACCCGATCCTGATGCCCTATGTGGTTTTGTTCCCCCAGTTGCGTGAAAGGGGAATGGTGATGACCATACCAACCATTCTCGTCAACAACCCACCCCCTCAATGGTTCGATCCCAACACCCACTGTGCTTATCATGCGAACTCTCTCAGTCACTCCATCAACCAATGCTGGGCTTTCAAATATAAAGTCCAGTCATTTAAAGATGCAGGGTGGTTGGCCTTTGACGACAAACCAGCAGGCATCCAAGGAAACCCCTTACCAAACCATGGAGGAGATCAGTTTGGGACGATCGAAGCAAGTCTCAGAGGAATATAGGAAGCCAACCTGGACTACATGACTTTGGACTAGATATACGAAGAGCTCGGGGAGGCAGGCCTAATAGAATCAAAGGTCACTTGCCCCGAGGCTGCATGTTGTGAATGCCAGAATCCGTTAAAAAGGACTGTTCAGGGCTGTAAAACCTTCAGGACGTTCCTGTACAAAATGTTGGATGATAGAGTTATAGAAGTCGGCTCCAGTAAAAAAGATGGGGAAATTTCAACCATAGGAGACAGGGAGCAGGAGCATCCCTTATGCACGCATCGACCCTTCATACCTTCAGCGAAGGTAACTAGTTATGACTCCGAGGGGGCAACTTGATTGGTTATTTCAGTACCCTGGCCATTCCTGTATCGATATAACAAGGCGGTATCCTGGAAGTATGACTACCAAGCCCAGGATGTGGAAGATGCAGACAATGTCGCTGGTATAACCCGTAGTGACAGAGTATACGCGCTAGCACAGTTTGGGAATTCGGATATAGAACAAATTGGGGAATCGAGCGGGAATATTAAAAAGCCAGTTCAACCTCAGGAGGCTGAAGAATTTTTGAGGCTTATCAAACACAGCGAGTACAACGTAGTTTTCCAATTGAAAAAGATGCCAGCACATATATCTGTTATTTCTCTACTTCTAAACTCAGAGGTTCATAGAGAAACATTACTAAAATTGCTTAATCAGGTGTATATACCTCAAAACATCAATGTAGAAAAGTTCAACCATGTGATCGGAGGTTTGTCCGCAACCAACAACATTACCTTCAGTGAAGATGAAATCCCGTCGGAAGGAAGAGGGCATAACAAGGCACTGCACATATCGGTCAAATGCAAGGACCATATGATAGCTCAGGTGTTAGTCAATAATGAGTCATCCCTCAACATCTTGCCAATGACCACTCTTCAAAAATTGCCAGTAGACCCTTCGTATGTCAAGAAGAACAATCTGGTAGTGAGGGCTTTCGACGAAACCCGTAGGGAGTCTGTAGGGGCAATTGAGATTCCCATACTAATTGGGCCAGTCATCTTCGACGTCACATTCCACGTAATGGAAATCACACCTTCCTACAGCTGCTTATTGGGAAGGCCATGGATCCATAACACTGGGGCGGTCGCATCTTCCCTGCACCAGAGGCTAAAGTTTGTAGTAGGGAACCAGTTGGTCTGTGTATATGGTGAAACCAACGTTATAATAACAAAGCCCACTTCCACTCCTTACGTGGAAGCTGCGGAAGAGACGTTGGAGGACTCATTCGAGCCTTCGAGATTGTAAATGTCGCAACCATAATAGAGGGATCTCCAATCCCACGCCCTCAGATCTCCACCGTAGTATATATGATGGTATCTGAAATGGTCAGGCAGGGGTACCACCACGGCGGAAGACCGGAGGAAGAAAGCTGAAGAGAAGAAGATGCGGAGGGTGGAAAGACTCACTGGTGAAACAAGCTCCAAGGAAGGATTGTTTGTCTCGTCCATCAGCTAGACCTTCATGAAAAGTAGTCAATCCAACCTGGAGGTAGAATTGCGGCAACTGAGCATATCAGTGTTGGATGCTGAAGTCCCCTCAAGCATTTCTCCAGAGTGGATTTGTCATCTCCAACCAAAAGTACAACTTCAGAACTTGAGCTCTTTTGGTTTACCAGATATCATCATGTAATGATCTTTATTCAGAATTTGTTTAGTTCTATTTTTCTTTTGTATTCCCCCGACCACTGAAAAATCGGGGAAGCTCCTTAATGAAAATGAATTATGCATTTCTTGTCATTTATGGGCATCTTGGAAATCAACTGTCAAAATTTGTTTGTTAATTTCATGCAGGAATAAAGAAAATAACAACACCAGAATCCCTCTTCAAGTAATTGACATTAACTTTGAAAATCTAATCCATAAAACCGAAGTTGAAGATCAAGAAATAAACTTATCCCCTGAAATGGAAAGAATGTTAAAATCCGATGAAAAACCAACCTTGACCAGTAGCGATCCTATCGTTGTGATTAATCTTGGAACCGAGGAAGAACCCAAGCAGGTGAAAATCGGGGCACTACTAAAGGGTGAAGAAAAGAACAAAATGATTGAATTACTAAGGAAATACCGGGACGTGTTTGCCTAGTCATACCAAGACATGCCAAGTTTAGACACAGATTTAGTAACCCAAAAGATCCCACTTCACTCGGATTCAAAGCCAGTAAAGCAGAAACTGAGGAGAATGCAGCCGGAGATGTTACTCAAGATAAATGAGGAGGTATAGAAACAACTTGAGGTAGGATTCTGGGAGGTAGCCCAGTACCATGAATGGATGGCCAACATTGTCCCAATAATCAAGAAGAATGGTAAAGTATGAGTTTGTGTTGAGGGATTTAAATAAAGCAAGCCCTAAGGACAACTTCCCTCTCCCACACATTGATGTGCTGGTGGACAATACCGCAGGGCATGCTTTATTTTCATTCATGAACGGATTCTCGGGATACAACCACATTAGGATGGCACCTGAGGACAAGGAAAAAACGACCTTCATCACATTATGGGGGACTTTCTACTATAGGGTCATGCCATTCGAACTAAAAAATGCCAGAGCCACTTACCAGAGGGCTATGGTAACCCTTTTTCATGACTTAATGCACAAGGAAGTTGAGTTTTATGTCGACGACATGATCGTTAAGTCCCGAAATGAGAAAGACAATGCGTTAAACTTGGAAAAATTGTTCGAGAGGCTCTGGAAGTGCCAATTGAAGTTAAACCCTGAAAAATGTACCTTCGGTGCTACGTATGAGAAGCTATTGGGGTTTATAGTGAGTAAGAAAGGGATTGAGGTAGACCTTGACAAGGTCAAGGCCATTCGAGAGATGCCTAGCCCAAAGTTCGAAAAGGAGGTGCGAAGCTTCTTTGGTAGGCTTAACTACATTGCCCGGTTCATATCTCAATTAACTGCCACTTGCGAACCCATCTTCAAACTACTGAGAAAGAACAACCTAGAAAAGTGGAACAAAGAGTGCCAAGTGGCCTTTGAAAAAGTAAAGGAGTACCTCTTGAACCCCCCAGTACTAGTGCCACCAGTGCCCGGAAGGCCGTTAATCTTGTACCTGGCAATTTTAGAAAACTCCATGGGTTGTGTGTTGGGCCAGCATGATGAGATGGGGAGAAAAGAAAGGGCCATTTATTACCTTAGCAAGAAGTTCATAGATTATGAGTCTAAGTACTCTGATCTGGAAAAAACATGTTGCGCTTTGGTATGGACGGTCAGTAGGCTGAGGCAATACACATTGTATTACTCTACATGGCTGATCTCCAAAATGGACCCAATCAAGTACACGTTTGAAAAGTCCGCAGTAACTGGACAAGTAGCACAATGGTAGATGTTGTTGATGGAGTATGATATTTCTTATGTCACCAGGAAATCTATCAAGGGTAGTGTCATTGCGGAATACCTAGCTGAAAGGGCCGTGGAGGATTACCAACCTATGGAGTTCGAATTCCCAGACCAAGATATTGACTCCCTAACCCAAGGGGAAGAAGACCTCGAAGAATGGATGATGTTGTTCAATGGGGCAGTCAATGTTTGGGGACATGGAATAGGCGCGGTGCTCATATCACCAGATAGGAAACATTATCCGGTGGTAGCTAAGCTCATCTTCCCTTGTACTAACAACATAGCCGAATACGAGGCGTGTATACTGGGTTTGCAGACCGCTTTGGATTGGGGTGTCAAGCGACTAACAGTAAGAGGAGACTCAACCTTGGTCATCCACCAGCTAATCGGAGAATGGGAAACTCGGGATTTCAAGCTAGTACCGTATTGAGAGTACATTCAAAAGATGATAGAAGGGTTTGACAATATCAGTTTCTCTTACACGCCAAGTGAGAACAACGCGATGCCTAATGCATTGGCCACACTGGTAGCTTTATTCAAGGTAGAAGAAGGGGTGAAGATCGAAACTATTCAGATCAGAGTACAACCCGAACCTGTACACTGCACGGTGATAGAGGAGGCCGACTGAAAATCGTGGTTTTATGATATCAAAACATACATCCAGAAAAATGAGTATCCCGAAGGGGTAGCTAGTAATGATCGGAGGACTATTAGAAGGTTGGCCATGGGTTTCTTCTTAGATGGCGAAGTTTTGTACAATAGAAATCACGACATGACCCTCCTACGATGTGTAGAGGTACAGGAGGCTCGACAAGTCATGCGTGAGGTTCACGAAGGAGTCTGCGGTACCCAAGCTGGAGGCCAATCATTGGCACGGAAAATAATTAGGAGCGGATATTATTGGATGACCATGGAGAGAGATTGCATTGACTACGCTCGAAAGTGTCATAAGTGCCAAGTTTATGGTGATCGGATCCAAGTCCCACCGGCCCGGCTTCATGTTCTCTCCGCACCTTGGCCCTTTTCAGCATGGGGCATGGATGTGATCAGGCCGATAAGCCCAAAGGCCAGTAATGGACACTGTTTCATCTTTGTGGCAATCGATTATTTTACTAAATGGGTAGAAGCCACCTCGTACTCCAGTGTCACACAAAATGTGGTAAGTCGTTTCGTCAAAAGAGAGTTGATCTATTGGTATGGAATCCGTGAAAGAATAATCACGAATAATGCCACGAACCTGAACAATGCAGTAATGACCAAGCTATGCAATCAGTTCAAGGTCAAGCACCATAATTCAGTGACGTATAGACCACAGATGAATGGGGCGGTGGAAGCAGCCAACAAAAACATTAAGAACATTTTGGAGAAGATGACAGAAACTTACAGAGATTGGCATGACAAGCTTCCGTTCACCTTGATGGCTTACAGGACTACAGCCAGAACCTCCACGGGTGCTACTTCCTTCTCTTTGGTACACAGGATGGAGGCAGTGGTCTCTATAGAAGTTGAGATCCCATCTCTAAGAGTTATGAAAGAAGTAGAGTTGGCTGAGGCAAAGTGGGTACAATCTTGGTATAATCAGTTAAACTTGATCGAGGAGAAAAGGATGGACACCATGGCCCATGGGCAATTGTATCAAAGAAGGATGATAAGAGTGTTCAACCGAAAAGTGTGGCCTCGACAGTTTCAGGAGGGGGACCTAGTATTGAAAAAGATTTTACTGCTTCATATGGACCCTCACGGCAAGTGGACACCAAACAATGAAGGGCCTTATGTGGTAAAGAAGGCATTTTCAAGTGGCGCCCTACTGTTGGAAAATATGGACGGAACCGACCTATTGCACCTTGTTAACTCTGATGCTGTAAAGAAATATTATGCCTGATGGTTGTATACATCTCCAAAGGAAATTAATGAAAGGATCACGATGTTATTTCATGTGTTCTCACTTTGCTAATTGCTTCGATTAAATGATGGATGGCCATTTTTGGACCACCAGTTCTTCCTTAAAGAACCCAATGTTTTTAATCACTTGATGAACCTTTTCGAGCTTTAAAATCGAAACCGTCTTCTTCAAAAAAGCCATTTCCAAAAATCAAACCGGGTCGAGGTTTTCAAGGGTTTGGCAAATCATGTGAGACAACAATTGGTTACCAATGGGATGGCAAGCCATCTTTTCCACTACCCAAAAAGAAGATCGAAGGAACCCCTTTGCAAGCCCCTTTGAGCCTAAAAATTCTCATTTCTTGACTAACCTGTCAAATGATCACACCCTACACTGGGGCAGTTTTAAAAAAGAATTGGTCCCTAAATGAAGTTCAAGTTAAAATAGAATTAAAGAGTTCCCCATAAAAGGGAAAGAAAAAAGAAGAAAATGCAGAAAAAGGTAAAAAGAAAAAAAAAAAAAAAAAAAAGGACATGCTTGAGATGTGATCTTTGACCAAGGATGACCCCCTTTAAGATCAAACAAAGTTTGAGCCTTGTTGTATCCTTTTCTTCTCAAACGAATACCCGAAGCCTACGCTACGGTCCAAATAAAAGTCTTGACCGGATTGGCATACATTGTTGTATCAAATAATTTGTCAAACTCAATGTTGAGTTTGAACTATGTAATGACCTGATCCTGAAAAGGTACGTAGGCAACTTGTTCAAAAGGACGAGTTCGGTCAAACTCTTGCAAAAATGTCTCACCCTAAACTGGGGCAGGATTTGTTACCATGGGATGGGTTTTTGAGCCTTGGTTTCCTTATTCTTCTGAAAACCTAAATCCCCAAGCCTACGTTTCGTCTCGAGTCTTAAAGACCATCCAGAGATCGAAACGTGAAGCAAAGCACCAAAATGAGCCTTGAGCAAACAATAGAACTAAGGGTAGTATGTAGGAATTCAGATTCTTTGGTTCATGGGTACGTGCTCCAACGCAGTTGGTGTCAGCCGTGTAGGCGGACAGATTACTCCTGGACGAAGGTTAGGGGTTAATAGCAGTTGTGAAAGAAGTATTTGAAAATGAAGTGAAGCTTGACAGTACCCCAGTAGTACGAGAATTTTTAGATGTTTTCCTAGAAGAGTTACCAGGGTTGCCTCCTGAACGCGAGGTGGATTTTCCCATAGATTTACCTCCAGGGACGGCACCGATTTCTAAAGTTCCTTATCGTATGGCTTCAGCTGAGTTCGGAGAATTAGAGAATCAGTTGCAAGACTTGCTGAATAGGGGATTTATACGAACCAGTGTATCGCCATAGGGAGCTCCAATGTTGTTCGTAAAGAAGAAAGACGGGTATTTGAGGATGTGTATTAATTATAGAGAAATCAACAAGGTTACTATTAAGAATAAATATCCTCTACCCCGTATAGACGATTTGTTTGATCAGCTCCAGGGTAGACGAGTATATTCCAAGATCGACCTTAGATCCGGGTATCATCAAGTGAGAGTAAAAGCAGAAGATGTAGCAAAGACAGCTTTCAGGACCAGATATGAGCACTATGAATTCCTCGTTATGCCATTTGGTTTGACGAATGCCCCAGTCGTGTTCATGGATTTGATGAATAGAGTTTTTCACCAGTATCTTGATCAGTTTGTAGTAGTTTTCATTGATGATATACTGGTGTACTCGAGGAGTTTTGAGGATCATGAGGTGCATTTAAGGCAGGTGCTGCAGACACTCAGGGAGGAGAAGCTTTACACCAAGTTTAGTAAGTGTGAGTTCTGGCTTAAGAAGGTTGCATTTTTAGGCCACGTGATTTTAGGAGACGGTATATCAGTGGATCCCAGCAAGATTGACGCAGTGGTAAATTGGGCCAGGCCGAGGAATGTGCAGGAAGTCAGGAGTTTCTTGGGACTGACAGGTTATTACCGACGATTCGTTGAGGGATTTTCAGCTTTATCAGGACCTCTCACGCGTTTGACCAGGAAGAATGCTAGATTTGTGTGGGATGAAGAGTGCGAGCATAGCTTCCAGGAATTAAAGCAGCAGCAGCTCGACATTGCACCATTTCTGACGATCCCATTGGGAGGTGATGGTTATGTTATCTACAGTGACGCATCTTTGAAAGGGCTTGGTTGTGTACTGATGTAGCATGGTAGGGTGGTAGCATATGTGTCCAGGTAGTTGAAAGAATATGAAAAGAACTATCCTACTTACGATTTGGAATTGGCTGCGGTTGTACACGCACTGAAGATTTGGAGGCATTACCTTTATGATGAGAGGTGTGAGATATTTTCGGATCACAAGAGCCTAAAGTACTTCTTTACACAGAAAGAGTTGAATATGCAGCAGAGGAGGTGGTTGGAACTTATCAAGGATTATGATTGCACCATCAGTTATCACCCAGGTAAAGCAAATGTGGTAGCTGATGCACTAAGCCGTAAATCAGGAGACACAGCATAGCTAGCAGTGGTAGTTCAGCATCCAATTCAAATGGACTTGGAAAGACTCGGTGTGGAGTTAGTGGAAGATGATCCTCAGGTGCTTATTTCTAGTTTAGTGATACAAACTGCACTATATGAGAGAATTAAAGCTGCTCAGAGAGATGATCCAGAGTTAGTGGAGGTGCTTGCCAAAATACAGGATGATCAGGGAGAGAAATCAGTATTTCTGATGATGGGACATTGAGATTTTACACCAAATTTTGTGTGCCTGCAGATAACAGTATCAGGAGGATGATTCTAAAAGAGGCACACAAATCTCTATACACTATTCATCCTGGAAGTACGAAAATGTATAGGGATCTGCGGGAGTATTTCTGGTGGAGTGGTATGAAGAGTGAGATAGAAGAGTTTGTGCAGCAGTGTTTGACATGCTAGCAGATTAAGGCTGAGCACCAGAGGCCGGCTGGTCAATTGTAGCCACTTTTCATCCTTGAATGGAAGTGGGACCAGGTATCCATGGATTTTGTTACGGGGCTACCGCTAGCACCGCATGGTCATAATGCCATTTGGGTGGTGGTTGATAGGTTGATGAAGACAACACATTTTCTGCCCATTAAAGTCAGTTATCCTATGAACAGGTTAGCAGAGATTTATATACAAGAGATTGTTCGACCCCATGGAGTGCCGATATCCATAGTCTCGGATCGTGATCCACGTTTTACATCACGGTTCTGGAGGAGCTTATAGGAGGCATTGGGGGATTTAGCTAGCATTCAGCACTGCTTTCCATCCTCAGACATATGGCCATACAGAGAGAATAATCTAGGTATTAGAAGATATGCTTTGTGCCTGTGTACTAGACTTTGGAGGTAGCTGGATTTAGTTTTTGCCGCTAGTTGAATTTGCTTATAATAACAGTTATTAGACTAGCATCGGCGTGGCACCCTACGAGGCCTTATATGGTAGGAGATACCGATCTCCACTTTTCTGGGATGAAGTAGGTGAAAGGCAATTTTTGGGTCCAGAGATAATTCAGCAAGCATGTGATAAAGTCCGACTTATTCGAGACAAGATTAGTGTAGCGCAGAGTCAGTAGAAAAGCTACGCTGATACTTGCCGCCGAGAACTGAAATTTGAAGTGGGTGATCATGTATTTATGAGAATAACTCCACTGAAGGGGATCTTGAGATTTGGGAAGAAGGGTAAGTTGAGCCCTAGGTTTATTAGCCCATTTGAGATACTTGAGAAGATTGGGTTAGTAGCCTATCGGTTAGCTTTACCGCCATCTCTATTTCGAGTTCATGAGGTATTTTATATTTCCATGCTAAGGAAATACATTCCAGATCCTTCCCATATCATTAGCCATGCAAAACTGGAAGTAAGTGAGACTTTAGCATATGAAGAAGTTCTAGTACAAATTTTAGATATAAAAGAACAAGAATTGCGCAGCAAGAAGATACCATTAGTAAAAGTCCTATGGAGGAATCATGCGATAGAAGAAGCCTCGTGGGAGCTCAAAGATGAGATCAGACAGAAATATCCCCACTTGTTTAATGAATACAACAATGATGTATGATTGAAGTAATAGTAATTTTATTTTGTTTAACATAGTGAAATTGTAATGTAGTATATAGGATAAGTGGTATTTTGGTTTTGGGGGAATTTTCTTTTATACTTGTAAGCTCCCAGAACTACCCATGTAACCACGGTATTCCTCCACCATAAGTGAGGGCAGGTAATAAAATAAGTAGACCATTTTGTCCTTAAGGGATGACGAACTATATGAACGGTAAATTTTGAGGACGAAATTTTATAAGGAGGGGAGAGTGTAGTGACCCGAAGAATAATAATATTTAAATAATAAAGAGGGAGAGAAATGGAAACAATAACAGAAGGAGGCAGTTGACTTCGTTGACGACATTGCATTTTGGAGGTAAAAATTTCCAAGAAGATTTCCTAGGCCTCGTCGATGAGCACAGGGGCTTCGTCGACGAGGGTACTTCAGGATCTTGTTGATGAGGTCATGTATCGTCGACGAGAAGATACTGAGAGAGGATTTTTGATAAGTCTGAAATTTGTCGACGAAGGTGTAGGTTTGTCGACGAACTTGCTACAAAACTCGTCGACGAGGTGACATGGCTCGTCGACGAATCCCGCAGTATAAATAGTGCAAAACTTTGGATTAACTTAGAAATGTAGCGCCGCTCTCTCTCATCTCTCTCTCTCTCTCTCTCTCTCTCTCTCTCTCTCTCTCTCTCTCTCCTACGGCCTCTCTTCTATCTCTCTTCGATTTCGATCCCATCAGTTGTTGGATCGACGATCTGAGGCCACCACGACACTTTTGGCAGAGTTCTCTTCAAATCTGTCGGAGCGGATCTTTGGTGGAACGAAGTCAGAATTCATCCCAAATCTAGGGTAAGGTATTTATTCGAAATTTGGATTTTCACTAATTGTAAGAAATGTAATAGACATTGAAATAGTAATATTTTGTTCTGAAATTTATGATTTTCAGCGTGTTGAGTGGAGAACCCTGTGGGTGTAGGACCCGTTACAGTAGGAGGGTTTTAGAAGAAATCAGGTAAAGGAAATATGCTATGCTAAGTTATTTGAGTATGATTTCAGTATCAAATTATAAATGTTCTACTAGAATATTTTTCACAGCAGAGATTTATGTAGCTTATCAAGCATGATTAATATGTTTAAAATTTATGTGTGGCTGGAGAATATAGATATAATACAGAAATATGTTCTACAGTATTTTCTTGAGTTATATTTTACAGAATATACAGATAGGGGATATATTTTATAGTAATTACAAAATACCATGATTATATAGTTGATACAGATACAGTTTACAGTACCATGACATACAGTTTTACAGTTTATTTATGAAATACAGTTGATACAGATGCAATTTATCATAGCGTCATGGTTTATACAGTTATTATAGAATCATGGTAAAATAGATAGTTGTATATAGAGATGTATTATACAGTATCAGACCCTGTTGGACCATACAGTTTACAGAGCACGGTACCGTAGCTATATACAGTTTATAGAGTGCGACCACTTATTCAGATAATACGTGGTATAAAGGTCGATCGCATAGAGCCCACGAGTGGACATGCTCCCCATCAGATATGGGTAGAGGAGGGTTGATCAGACCTATGGAGTATAGTGATTTATTCCTGATTGGCCAGCCAGGGTAGATTCCGTCTACGGGCCGCACAACCCTGTCCTGAGGGATTAAATCATGACACACAGTTATCCACAAGGAAGTTTTCAGTTATTACTATGTTTATACAGATTTACAAAGACAGAAAATATATATATATATATATATATATATATATATATATATATATTAGAAGTATTTTGAATAGAAGCCTAAAGTATGGAAATGTTAAGCAATAGATAAAAGATGATGGTTTATATTCCTGGTATTGTATTTACAGACTCATTAATACATGATTATATAGTAATAGATTTTCATAATATTGTAACTCATCTGCCACACACTAGTAATAGAATATTTCGTCTTACTGAGCGTTGGTTCATCCCAATTAATTTAACATTTTTCAGGTGATCCAGGTAGGAGAGCAGATCAGGCTCGCAGGTAGAGGGGCTTCGGTACTGCTCTATCAACAAAGAGTGAGTATTTGTTTTGGAGTATTTTTGTATAGCCCTAGCCAGTCAAGTGTATTTTGTTGAACAGTCGTGCTTGTATATTTTTGGAAACATTTTAGCACTCTGGTATTGTATATAGTTATATATGACTATGTTTATTTGATTTCTGTATCTCGCTGCTTAGGTTGATGATTGGGTTTAATTCAGTATGGTATCAGAGCATTTTAAATATTATAGTATATAAAAAAAACCCATTTAAATAGTAGGTCATTACACTGATACTACATAATATTGTTATATATATATATATATATATATATATATATTACCATTTTACCATGATTCTATAATAAACTGTGTTAACCATAACGCTGTAATAAATTGATCTGTAATAACTGTAATATCTGTATGTTATGGTTCTGAAATCTGAATGTCATGGTATTGTGAAACTGAATATCATAATTCTGTAAATAAAACTGTATAATTTGTGTATCATGATTCCATAACAAACTATATAATCATAACTCTGTAAATAAAACTGTATAATCTGTGTTTCATGATTCTGTAATAAACTATATAATCATAATTCTATAAATTAAACTGTATAATTTGTGTTTCATGATTCTATAAAAACTATATAATCGTAGTTCTGTAAAAGCTGAGTAGAATTCTGTACTATACCAATATTCTCATGCCACACAATAATTAAAACTCATTAAATATAATATGTAAAACTGTATAATTTCTTACTCTGAATTATTCAAAATCTTACTCTGGAAACCCATAATCATATACTATATTTTACTGGTAAAAATCTCTAATTTAACTGGCATAACATATTTCCCTTACCTAACTAACTGGGAGGCTTGACTCTAACTCTATCCTCACGCCTACAGCATATCAAACTTAGAATCTTGAAATGATGTATATTTCCTAATTCAACCAACCCGAACTCAAAATAATAACTACACTTGCATTTTCCCCAGACTCACATATCTCATTTTATCCATGAAATTCTAAACCATTAACTATTTATCAACTTTACCTGAGTTCCTAAGGAATCACCCATAGGGATCCTCAACACATGCCTGCAGTGTTCAGAACTCCAAACCTTGAAACCACATCAACCCCAGTTTAATCAACTATAGTTTTCTTTTTCTTTTTTTTTTCTTTTTTATTTGCTTTGTAGTTATATGAACATCATTTTTTTTTAATTGGTTTTTATTCCGTCACCCAAGATCCAAGTCAGCATGAGTCTCTTGATTCCTCGCGGCCGGGCCGACTTGGAAGCAAGCTACCTGCCACCTATCTCACCCCCTTTCTTAAACTCTTGTATATTAACATCTAATACATTTCTTGGGCCGAGAAATACCTAATTACCATGAAAACCTTAAAATAACTCACTTACCCTGATTTTGGGATGGTGCCTAAGCACCCCAAATCAGTAATCCGCTCTGGCTAAGTTGTAGAGAATCTCCCCAGGATAATTGCGGTAACTTTCGATCATCGAAACGGGGAAAAACGATGCTAGATCTGAAGAGAGAAGGTAGGAAGGCCAAATTTAGAGAGAGAAAATGAGAGAGAGAGAGGGATTTTTCCTCACTGAAAATGTGATTTTCGATTATATATAGGCAGCTGTCCACATGGCTTCATCGACGAGACACGTGTACTTGTCGATGAGTCACAGAAGGGTGTTCATCGTCGAAGATAATGATTTTGTCAGCGAACCCTTAATGACCTAATTTTCCTACTCTCGGTATCTTATCGTCAACGAGACACATGTACTTCATCGACGAGATCTAGAAGGACGTTTGTCGACGAGGACCCTGAGTTCGTCAACGAATTCCTGCTGATGCTCCTTAATATAATTCCTTTTCCTTTATTATTTTTATTGCTATTATTTTTTTGGGTCTCTACAAGGGTACTAGATCTTCTCTATCTCGGAGCTCGCTCCGCTTGTTTGACTTGATTTTCTAAAATGTTTAAATTCTGGGTGGCTGAGACTCCTCTTAGTAAGACAGAAAAAATTATTGATAGTTTGTGGCAACATGAGTTTTGATATATCATAACACATTCATTTAAATAATTATATCGATTGAGAAAAACATACAGATATGTACTCATAGTCATATATATGTATATATGAACATAGTTTCATAAGCTTTCATTTCTCATATTCAGGTTCTAGCTCATGAGTATCCACCAGTATGTAACACAACGCGTCTGTAACTCATGGCTGTTCATTTTTCATTTCATTTCTCAAATTCATATTCTAACTCATGAGTATACACCAGTATATAAAACTACGTGTCTATAACTCATGGTTACTCATTTTTCATTTCACTTTTCATAAATATGTTCTAACTTATGAGCATTTACCAGTATATAACACGACGTGTCTGTAGCTCATGGTTGTTTATCATATTTGTAACATAATTATCGCATTTGTAATGAGGAGCCATCCTGAGGACATTCATGTCACATCGTCATGTATTCACATTACATGACCAGATTGTGCGGCCTGAAGGCGGGACCTAATCGTGGTTGGCCTACCAGGTTAGATCAAAACTGTACGCATCTGTAGTACGATTGGCCTACTGAATCTTAGTTCAGACTCTAGGGGCAGTCAACATCTCTCCGTAGGCCCAATTGATTGTCATTGCCATACTCTATCTAAGACGTGTGACTGCACTAACACATTTTCTAGCAACGGTACCGTGCTTTCTGTATATCTCTGGTCCATTAGGGTTCTCATTTCCACATTTCTATACTCATATTTCATTATGTATGTATAATTCTCATCATATCTGTATGCATTTCATTTCATCACCTCTATATAACACATATTTGTGTATATTTCATATCATTATATCTGTATCAATCATGTCTGTGTATATCACATATCGTCATTTCCATATAAAACATATCTGTATATCACATTTCATCAATTCTGTGTAAAACATATCTGTATGTCTCATTTCACCATTTTTGTAAAACATATCTGTATATCACACATATCATCATTTCTTTGTAAAACATATCTGTATTTCTCATATCTTCATAACTTCATTACTGTATAAAATCATATCTGTGTTTCTCATAACATCATTTCTCAGTGCAAATCATATATTTCAGTATCAATCACATGTCCAGTATAAAAATATTATTTCATATTCCTCATGCCACACAATTTTAGATTGATAATCATAATATAATAATCATAGGAAAAATATCCATATCATAGTTTTTCCAAAACCATATACAGTATTCTCAATTTCACATACTTTAAGTCAACCAGTTAATTTCCCAAAAATATATGTTATAATTTATTCCCCTTACCAGCTTACTAAGAGGGTGCCTGCTAAGATCTCTAAACCCACGCTCGCGGCGTTCGGAGTTCAAAACCCTTAAAACATTTTTCCCAGTTCAATCAACTCAACCTCAGAATTATAATCATTTAAACATCCCTAGGGCCATACACTCTATTTAATCAATTAAATTCTACGCAGATAACACAGTTATCATCCTTACCTCAACTTTGGAGTGGTTCTTGGAAATCCCAAAATACAAAACTGCTTCGATTAAACGGCGGAGAATCGTCGCCGGGATCCCGAAATGGTGTTTTTCAACTGAATCAGGCTTAAATCGGGCACAAAATCGAAGAGAGAAGGGGTGGTGGCCATAGCCATAGAGAGAGTGGGGAGGGAGGGAGGGAGGGAGGGGAGAGAGAGAGAGAGAGAGAGAGAGAGAGAGAGAGAGAGAGAGAGAGAGAGAGAAATTTGATTTTACTCCAAAAATGTGACTTGAATTCCTTATATAGTACACTGACCTGGAGCAAAATTGTCGATGGTTTGTTCTAAAACCGTCGACGGTTTTCTAGCCTCCCACCACACCAAACCAAATTTCCTTCTTTTCTTTATTTTCTCATTATTTCAATTTTTAGCCTTTCTAGGTAAAGGCTAGACATTAGAGGCCGGTAGAGCCGTTGCATCCATTGAGCATTCCGAAGTGGAAATGGGAGCACATCTCCATGGACTTTGTCACTGGGTTACCACCAGCAGTTCACGTGTAGAATGCTATATGGGTGATCGTGGTTAGGTTGACTAAATCTGCTCACTTTGTATCGATGAAGGTTAGCTACTCCTTGACTAGGCTAGTAGACCTATATGTGGAGGAGATAGTCAGAATGCATGGGGTATTGGTGTCCATTGTTTCAGATTGAGACCCAAGATTCACTTCTTGGTTTTAGAAGAGCTTACAGGAAGCACTGGGGATGAAGCTTACTTTCAGTAAAACGTTCCACCCCTAGACTGACAGACAGTCAGAGAGGATGATCCAGATCTTGGAGGACATGTTACAAGCATGTATGTTAGACTTCAGCGGTAGTTGGATACAGTTTCTACTATTGGTGGAGTTCGCCTATAATAATAGCTTCCAAGCTAGTATTAGGATGGCACCTTTCAAGGCATTGTATGGTCAGAGATGTCAGTTTCCTTTGTACTAGGATGAGGTTGGTGAACGGCAGATATTGGGTCCCGAACTCATACACCAGGCTTTTGAGAAGGTTAGGTTGATCAGGGATAGAATTAAATCAGCTTAGAGTTGGTAGAAAAGTTATGCAGATGTGCGCCGTTGGGAATTGGAATTCGAGGTGGGGGTAAGATATTCTTGAGAATTGCTCCGATGAAAGGAGTGATAAGATTCGGGAAGAAGGGCAAGCTAAGCTCGAGGTATATAGGACCATTTGAGGTACTTAAACAAGTGGGTCCGATAGCCTATAGGATTGCACTACCTCGAGCACTCTTTAGGATCCATGATGTGTTCCACGTATCTATGTTGAGGAGGTACGTGTTGGATTCGTCACATGTGATTAGTTACGAATCTTTAGAGATTGGGGATGTTTTAGCTTATGAGGAGATATCCGTTCAGATTTTGAACCAGAAAGTTCAGAAGCTATGTACCGAGGAGATACCGTTAGTGAAAGTACTGTGGCGGAATCACGCAATTGAGGAAGCTTCTTGGGAATTAGATACAAAAATATGCCGAAAATATCCAAAACTATTCTGAGACGTGATATTTACAGGAACGGTTTGGGTAAGTATGTGATGTATCTGTTATTTATAGTGATAATGTGTGGTTAGTCTTTGGGAGGGTTTTGTGATAATGTGAACTATTGAGAAACTGTGTATGTAACCATGGTATTCCTTCACCATAAGTGGGGGTATGTAATAAATTTGGGACGGGGTTGCTATGTGGGTGGCCGCCGGCTCTTCCTAGAGTTGGGTATGTGTTTTTGTATATTGATGAGTTAGCGAGCGAGAGATTGCAAATTTTGAGGACAGAATTTGTGTAAGGAGTGGAGGTTGTAAGAACCAAACCCGGTAAATATGGATTAAATAAATAAGAAAGGAGAAGGGAATTAAAAAGGGAAAATCAGTAAGACTCGTTGACAAAGCTCATTCTCTCATTGACGAAGTCTCTTCAGTGGATCGGAGACAAAATTCAGAGCTCGTCAACGAAGAGATACCACGGGATTTTGGGAAATTCTCAAATCTTAGGTTCATCAATGAGGCATATTTGTCGTCGACGAATACCCTTCTTCTGCTCACCGATGAAGGCGCCGTCTCATCAATGAGGTTGGCCGGGTCAACCAAGTTATAAATATCTATTCATTGCTTAGTTGAGAAGAAAACTAACATTCTCTCTCTCTTTCTCTCTCTCTCTCTCTCTCTCTCTCTCTCTCTCTCTCTCTCTCTCTAAGGTTATGGGTCGTCTGTTACCCAAATCAATGATTCGACGTTACCACGTGGATCAGGAGGAGAATCTCTACGTTTATAGCATATCAGATCTTCATTTCGAGGATTTTCGGGTTTTGTTAAAAAATCGAGGTAAGGGTCTGATTTCATTTTCAGTTCGGTAAATCTGTAGTGGTTGGGATTATATTGAAGTATTTTTCTTCGATTTTTAAGTTTTTGGGGATCCCGTGTCATTGTTTTGGACCGATTAAGTTCGTGTTTCGATTTTTGGGATAAGGTAAGAGGTTTCTGTTTATATTAGTTATTTTATAATATGAATCGGTAAAACTGTGGTTTATGATTATACGAATATTTTGGTTACTTAATTGGAAAAATCTATCGAGTGAAATTACGGGATTTTCAGGTTTACAATTTTCGGGAAAATTAAGGGTTTCGGGCATCATCTCCATTTCTATTGGAAAATTATCTATATGATAGAATTGTAATATAGAGATGATCGTACCTTTGATTATTTTAAATTGTATTTTCGGAGTATTTGATATGAGATTATTTGTTTACCCAAATAAGTGTGGAATGAGCTGATGTATTGAATGACGTGTTTTGTGAAAAAGCATGCCGGTTAACTACCGTAGGCTATGAGTTGTTGAAATGAGATATAGGAACAGGAGTTCCAAATTATTCTAGGTTTTTTTAAAAATGCTGAGTCAGAATCAGCTTGAACGCCGAGGATAATCGAAGTGCACCGACTTATCCTTGAAAGCTGAGATGTGGAGGTGGGTCGAAATAATACCGTAGGTGGAGAGTGTGAAATAACACTTTCTATACTGGTTGATCACCGAAGGGTGTGGGTTCACCATGTTAGCGCCGATACAATGCTATGGGAGCTTATGCTATGCCAGGTTACCGGAGGCGCCGTGTAATGTAGCCAGCTTAGGCTGAAGAGTGTGATGACACTAGATAGATTGATCGTGTTTTGTGAGATATATTGGAACCGTGTTGTGAAAATACTAGAATTGTGAAATATTTATGTTTTACAGTTGAAATAACACTCATGTGTCCACACATTGATATAACCTGTTTCTCCCTCACTGAGAGGTGTCCTACCCTTATTATACAAACATTTTTTAGGTCCTTCGAGTAGTCGACACTAGCGTCCTAGCATTTTAGGAGCATGGTGGTTGGTTAGCATTGTCTACGTACTTGTGTAAGTACTGATCTTTGGCCAGATTGTCATTTTTGGGCTATGTAGGCGCCTAGGGGTATGTGTTGTATTATGAGACTAGTTCCTGATTTTGTATAGACTCTGGTATGCTATTATGATGTAATTGGTTGAATTATTTTGCTGCGTATATTGTGTATGTAATTGTGGATATGGTATACGTGAACCCTACGGGGTTGGACCCTTATATTGTGTAGTATCATGGATGGATGTATGATACAGGGACAGGTTAGGTTACTAAATTACACCCTGGGGCCCATTTTTGGGTTCGGGGCATGACAATCTTTGTCTCCCCTCCACAAACCCTGTCTGACATTCGTATGGGAGTTGGGAGACATGGGTATTTTCCTTTGCTCTAACATCCCTACACCTCGCTGCAGAGCTAAACCGTGTAGCAGTCTGGAGATTTCAATCTTATCCCCGCTAGAAGCCCCTAACTTATTCTCCCCTCCAGTGTCCACATCTTTACCTCTGTGCTCCATTCTGAAGATTGGACAGAGGCGAGTTTAAAATTTACACATCTTAACATAATTGGTACAACTATAAAGCTAAGAAACCAGTTTAATATTCAAATCCTCAATTAAACATCAACACCCAATTAACCTCAATTATCAATTCACAACACTTAAATTATCAAAAATTTCTTTTAGAGGCTCATCCCCATAAATCAAGCATCCTAACCTTCGAGTTCTAATTTCAAGTTCTAGTCTCTCTGCTCGGAAACATCACTGTAACGTCCCTCAATTTCTTAACATAAAATATCACATAATAAATAAAATGGTCAACCCGAACCCATGGGTAGCGGGGACACTTGTCAAACACAGCGGAAAACCTAGCAGCAGTAACCATAAAATCTCAAACATCCAATCATAAAACATAATACCAGAGCATTCTATATATCCTCACATACATCAAAATACCTCTAGGGTCAAACACAAAATAACTCTAACGCTATTACAAAAGCTTACCCTTCTTACAGGGTAATCTCACTAGCTCAACGGCGGCCCTGACCCGCCGGTCTCTTAAGGGCTCCTGAAAAATTAATTAAGTTTGGGGGTGCGACACTTCTCAGTAAGAGAAAATAAACTAAATACAGCTGTGTGGCAACATGAATATTTAATACATTTATACGTATATAGTACATTTCATAAATCTATAAACATCATCGTATCGTACTAGATAAACATATATTTTCACATCTGTTGATAAATCATAACATACATAAAATCATCTGTTATAACTGTAGTACTGAAAACAAACCCAGGATGAATAGTTAGCTGGTGTCATGTATTACCCCCCATGACAGGTTGTGCAGCCCGAAGGCGGGACCCGACAATAGATGGCCGACCACTGCCGAGTCAAAATGTCTGTAAGTATGATGAGCCCGCCACACCCTGGTGCGGACTGCCAGGTGGACGTCCACACTCTACTGAAAGCCACATCGACTATCCATCTCCCATCCCTTCGTGGGATGGTTAGCACTAATCTGACATAGATATCTGATCTACACATATAGCTACGGTACCGAGCTCCTGAACTGAACTAAACTAACATCCTGGTGGTGATAACATATAATACATGATCATATATATAACATCATTACGGCCTCGTGCCGAAAATATATTAATTACGGCCTCGTGCCGAAAACATAAATACATGGCCTCGCGCCAATAACATAAATACGGCCTCGTGCCAATAACATAAATATGGCCTCGTGCCGATAACATAAATATATGGCCTCGCGCCAAAATTGTTTTAGGTATATATATTCTGAAAATACATCATTTATCACATAATCGTCAAAACCATCACAACATAACTCATATTTTCATAATACCTGAAATCATGCTTTGTTCGTAAAATCTTTCACATCATAATACATTTCACATAAAATAATATTCATGCCACACATATGCTGTTAAAAGTCATACTTCATATTCTAAAATTGTGAATTCCTTACATCTCATACATACATATACATTTTAATCATCATAGCAGTATTTTCCCAATCATACATTTCATTTGTAATATACAATATAACATATGCTTTTCTGAAAATAATTTACTCATAATCAATAATAATTTGTATAGAAAATTACTACTTTAGTTTATTCCCTTACTTGGCTATTGAGAAATTCCTTAGGACCCAAAATTTCACGCCCTTGGCGCCTGAAATTCAACTCTTGAAATTTACATTTTCCCCAGATTAATTAATCTATTTCTCCAAAATAATACTCATCTAGTCTTCCCTAGGCTCCATATACCTCAAATTAATATTTAAACTATTATTTAACATCCCTAATTAATTTTTAAAATTTTACCTGCGGGTCCCAAAATTACACCCGCGGTGCTCACCCGGGCCCTAAATTCCAGAAATCCTACTTCAGTCCCAAATGCTTAATATTTTAGTATTTATAAATTAATGCTAATTAATTAAAAATAAGCCCTTTAATAATCGCTGCACCCCAAATTTGGGGTTTTGGCCCAACACCCCCACAAGAATTTCGTCCCACTAGACTTATAAAGAATCATTCCTAGATTCTCGTGGTGGTGTCTGTTCGTCAATTGGGCTTATATTTTGCAAGAAATTAAAGAAAAAGGGGGAAATGGCTTACCCCAGGGAATACGCTTACGCCGCTCCTACCACCGATCCGCTCCGGTAGAAATGATGGCAGCGGCGAATGGAGTCCAGTGGTATCTTTGGATTTTCAATTGGGCGAAAATTCGTCACGAAATTGAGGAGAGAGGGAGAGAGAACGTGAGGAGAGAGAGAGAATTCAGAGAGTTGCAGGAGAATAAGAAAAGAAAAGAAAAGAAAAGAAAAGAATGAAGAAGAAGAAGAAGAAGATAATCTGAGGGGGGGGGGGGCGCGTGAATTCAATTTAGAATAAAGAAGCTTCAGGTAGTTAACATAATAATAATAATAATAATAATAATAATAATAATAATAATAATAATAATAAATTTAATTAATAATAATAATATATTTTATAAATAAAATAAAAATAAATTTTAATTATTTTTTTTCTTTTTTCTTTTTCTTTTAAATCCGATTAATTAATTAATTATTTTTTTTTGAAAATCAATCCACTAATCTTTTATATCTCTTTTTGGGGTTTTTACAATCACTATAAATGGATTTACCGTACTTTTTTAAAGCTAACTACTGCTTCAGAAAAACACAGAAAACCATCAAGGGATTTCTGCCCCCAATTTTACGAAACAAAACTCAAAAGTCCTAACAATATCTTGATCTACCCGTTCCTATCCTCGTCCTAACTCGAACCTATACTCTGTTATTAATCCTCCTAAAGTCTGCAGAACCTATTTCCTAAGCTCTGATACCATCTTGTAACACCATGAACCCATCAGGTGGGGCCCAGGGTGTTATGTGAGCATTCATCCGTCTCTGATACCATAATACCAATGACGCGGTGGAAAATAAAAATAACTACCTCAAATAAAATATAAGAGTAATATTTATACATCCCAAAAAGTGTATCCATCTATCCATACACTTCATGTTACATAACCGACATTTAAAACATAAACTATACATATATCAGTTCTTACAACCACTCACAAATTACCAAAAACTAAACCCTGCCCCCAGAGCCTTCTAAGCTTGATCACCTGAAGGACCTAAAAAATTAATAATTCACTGGGGTGAGATGCTTCTTAGTAAGGATGGAATAAATTATAACAGTGTGTGGCAGAGGAGCTTTTAGTAAATATAAAATACAATCATTTATTAATCAACTGTAACTGGCAAAACACAAGCAGACCATACTCACACTTTTGCAAATATTATTTATCAGCGAAGGTTCCCGAGGATTGGGGAGATTACACGCCCATATATGTAACGCCACTTTGCTCTGATTCCGTTTGCAACCTTGCCTGATTTAATTCGGGTGCAGCTACAACTGATACTTATCAGGGCACTTACCTTACTCAGTAAGCCATTGGGTGGAGAGTTTTACCTCGCCATAAACATTCATGCAATTAAATTCACATACATGTCCCACGCACATCCAACATTAATCATACCATACATATCCACGTATATACATACTTCACAACACATCCTCACATGATACAGTACATTCCATTCACATCTACCCAAGATTCACATCCACACAGGATCTAGTACTCAAGTCATTCCCAGCCACCATCCACTGTTACACATTCACCATGACCTATCCACAGTAAATCAGTAAAACGAACTCCTCAAGCCTGCCAACGTTTTACCTTTGCTTATATAAATGACAATATAATGAACTGCTCAGGATTGTCAATGTTATATTGTGAGATATGCGAAGAACCACACAAAACAAATCATCCAGACACATCAATGCATTTACAATAGTATTCATAACATCTAGACATATTCATGAATTCACCACAGTATTCACAACCAAACAGTATTCACATCCAAACAGTATTTACAACCAGTTAATTATGAAGGGTTAATCTCATGTCACACGATTTTTCCCAAATATATATTATATTCAAATCCATCATTTTTCAAATGCCTAAGCTGTTCAGAAAATCATACTTATATATATATATATATATATATATATAAATTTACATACTCAAATTTAACCGATTCAAAATTAATAAAAAGTCGTTATAACTTATTCCCCTTACCCTGATCCTCGAAGTTCTGCCTAAAACGAACGGAAAACGGAACCCTATATTCTACAAATTCTAACTTAATCAGTTTTGATCCCAGAATGTTTAATATTCTAACATTTCTAGGTCCACACAGTTAAATAACTAATAAATCTTGAAAACAACTCCCTTACCTTAGTTTTGAGGTGGTGCACAAGAACTCTAAATCACGAATTTGCTCCAATTATCTTAGAGAGAATCGCCCCTAGAACCCCGTGGTGGTTTTTGATCATCGAATCAGGCTGAATCTAGGCCAAAATTGAAGAGAGAAGGCACGGAGGCCAAAGCCCTAGAGAGAGAGAGTGTGAAAAGAGGAATTTTTTTTCGTGGATAAAATGACCCAAGGCCTATTTATAGGCTGACACTCGTCGACGAGTATAAAAAGTTCGTCGACGAGTCAAAAAAGGACACTCGTTGACAAGAATAGCGGGTTCGTCGACAAGTCAATTAAAACCTGAAATTTCTTGGCTCTCGGGATCTCCTCGTCAACGAGCACAGGGCACTCGTTGACGAGTCCCTGCTATGTTTCCCTCCAAATTTTCCTTCCTTTCCTTTATTTATTTTCCTTTTTATTTATTTATTTTTCTTTTATTTTTTGGGTTCAGGTTATTAAAGTATATATCTTGTATCAACATATCTATTTAAAACATATCTGTATTTATCTCAACATAAATCACGTCTCATTATATAATATATTCACATATTCATTTTGCAGTAATCAAAATCTTTTCTCATGCCACACATGTTTTTCAGTAATATTTAACAATATAATAATTATTGAGTAAAACATAGGATAGTACCAAAACTATTATTTCCTATATGCCTGATAAGTCAGAATGTCACATATAATATTTTCATATCATACTTTAATTTAATCAATTAATTTTCAGAAATTCCTGATATAATTTAATTCCTCTTACCTGCTTACTGAGAGGGTGCCTGCTAAGATTTCTGAACCAACGCCCATGGTGTTCGGGGCTCAAAACCATGAAATCATATTTTCCCAGTTTAATCAGCCCAACCCCTACAATTATCTTAATATTCCTAGGCTCACACGCTCCCATTAACCGATTAAATTCTAAAAAAAAAATGCTAGTATTGTGACGCCCCGAAACCCACCAAGTGGGGCCCGGGTGCCACGTGTTCCAATCACCTGTATCTGATACCATAATTAATATGCACGTAGCGGTACATAAATAAATAACCTCAAATAAATACCAGAGTTCTATATAGCAACCCAAAAACAAACACTACAACATCCAGATATCTATATCCACAACCAGTATTTAAACATAATCCCATACAAATATATCAATACATATATCAGTATCTCACAATACCCCAAAAAGAAACCACCAAAAATAATCCCAGCCTAGGTCTTCAAACCCGATCTCCAGAAGAACCTGAAAAATTGTTAATCCACTAGGGTGAGACAAGAGTGGAATAAATTATAATAGTGTGTGACCAATGAGTTTTAATATCTACATATCAAAATAAATTGCAAGAACCCGAACAGTGGTGTATGGATTAATTACGTAAAAGAGGGGTAAAAATGGAATTTGCACAGACTTCGTCGACAAGGCCATAATTCTTTGATGAAGGTAGAAGGCTTCTTGTCAACGAAATTCAGAAGCTCGTCGACGAGTAAATGCCGAGAGGCCCAAGAAAATTTGAAATATCTGGCTCATCGACGAGGCTATCGATTCGTCGACGAGGCTAGTGAAGAATTCATCGACGAGGATACCAATTTGTCGACGAATCCACTCAGGTCAAAGGTGCTATAAAGGTGTTTTTGGGTTGCTTTGGGGCTAAGTTTCCCCAAACACACACACTCTCTCTCTCTAGTTTTCTTTGCTGATCATTGTCCGATTCGTAAATCCAACGATACTGTGAGGATCAGGAAAGGATTCTCTATGTTTGTAGTGAATTAGAATCTCATTTCGGAGGATTTTGGGTTTCGGGCTAAAATCGAGGTAAGGCTCGGTTTTCATTTCTAATTCAGTATATGTGTAGTAGTACGAATTGTAAGTATGTATTTTACTGTGATTTGTAGGTTTTGGAGTCTCGGTTCATAGTTTTGGGGACTGTAAAGTTCGTAGTTGGAATTTAGGTTAAGGTAAGGGGATTCTGTTTATATCAGTTTATTTTCGAAATCAGGATCGGTAAGCTTGTAGGTTACGATCGTATGTATGTTTTGGCAACTTATTTGGAAAAATCTATCGAATAAAAATGCAGGATTTTAGGGTTACAGTTTTCGGGAAAATTGGGGATTTTCAGGAATCATCTCTACTTTGTTTGGAAAATTATTGGGTATGTTAAAACAATATTATTAAGGTGACCGTAATCCATATTTTCATAAACTGTATACTTGAATTTGTAAATGATATGATTTGCCGTAAACCAAATAAGTGTGGTATGTATGGATGTATGTATTTGTTCCAGGTATTTGTAAAATAGCTATGTGGTGGCTAATTACCATACGCTGAAATGTATAGGAACGTGAGTTCCAAAATGATTCTAGGGATTTGTAAAGCATCTATGTATCGGTCAACTACCGTGGGCGAGAGTGGTCGTCTCTATATCCGGGGTATGAAATATCACCAGTATATTCCGGCTGGTCACCGAAGGGTGTGCTCTACACCGTATGTAGCAATGTAATCACTATGGGCCTAGGTCGTCACAACGTAGTTGTGCATGTGGCAATGCAATCGTGGTGAGACTAGGTGACCTTGTGTAGTTGCGTATGTGGCAATGTAATCACTGTGGACCTGAGTCATCGCTTCATAGTCGCGTATGTAATCGCTGTGAGACTAGGTGACCTTGTGTAGTTGCGTATGAAGCAATGTAATCACTATTGGGCCTCGGTCGTCGCAGCGTAGTTGCGTATGTAGCAATGTAATCGCTGTGAGATGAGGTGACCTTGTGTAGTTGCGTACTAGTGTGACGACACTAACCGTATGTATGTATGTATGTTTTGGGTATCGTATGAACTAGAATGGTTTTTGTGAAAATAGTGGAATTGTATGAAACTGTACGAATTGTTTCAAACTGTATCGTATGTATAGTGTTATGAAGTATGTAGAATGACACTGGTATGCCACACACTGATATAAACTGTTTTTTCCCTTACTGAGAGGCGTCTCACCCCGAATGTACGTACAATATTTTTCAGGTCCTTCAGGTAGCGGTAAGTAGCAACCTAGCGCCTGGTAGCAAGGGTGTCGTAGCTACTGTTAGTACCTATTAGGTACAAGTTTTGGTATCCAAGTTGTCGAGATGGTATTTTGTTGACACCTGGGGTATGTTTTGTATTATGGGAATGTATATCCTAGTTTGTATAGACTCTAGTATGATATTGTTTATGTATAAAAGACTGTATTCTGCTGTGTATTTTGGATGAGTATGGATAGTTATGTGTATGTATGTGGGCACCCGTTCCCCCAAGGGGTTGGACCCTCTTTTATGTTGTATAATGTATGTTTGAATTGATACAGAGACATGTTAGGTTACTCAAATTCACACCTAGGACCCACTTGCGGGTTCGGGGCGTGACATAAATTGCTTCTCACATAATATCAATAACAACTGATAAAACATATCATTAATAACATCATTGACATCTAATATCATACACACATCCAATATGCATAAGTACATAATTTTTATGCAGACGAAAGGCTCCGAGGATAGGGAAGATTACTCGCCCATACAAGTAGCATCCCTCTGCTCTGGTACTAAAAACTACCTACCAGAGCACTCACCTTAATCAGTAAGCCCTTTGGTAAAGTATTACCTCGCCGCCAGTACACACATCTTTATTATTTTAAAGGCGACGGTTTCCGAGGATCGAGATATCTACCCACCCATACAAGTAGCATTTCTTTGCACTAATATCAAGAAACTACCTAGTAAAGCACTCGCCTTTCTCAGCAAGTCCCCAGTGGTATGTTTACCTCGCCGCATGTACACACATGCATTCACAATAATATTATACCATTATTTTTATGCTATAATTAAATTCACATGCGTACAACACATCCACACAGGAATCATGTATCTTATACTTCATCTTCTAATGTCCTCAGTACGTGGCCCACACAGAGCAACTGCGTACATGTTAGTATGTGGCCCACATAGGCACCTACGTACTTCTTATCTACATGTGGCCCACATAGGCACCACTACCCACACAGGGTACATAACATGGCCCACATAGGTGCCACCATCCACACAAGATACATAACATGGTCCACACAGGCACCATTATCCATATAGGATATAACGTGGCCCACACAGGCACCACTCCAGCTTCCACGACACGTGGCCCACACAGGCACCACTATTCACCAGTATCCAATCCCCATGACCTACCCGTCGTACATCAGTAGAACAAGCTCCTCGACCTGCCAATGTCCTACCCCATATAAATGACAATATGATGAGCTCCTCGACCTGCCAACGTCATATCATGATTTATATCTAGGCAATATAACAACCTCCTCATGCCAACGTTATATTGAGATGCATACGAATAACCACACCAGTTAGTTCACACAGACGCATCAATGCATTTCCACACAGGAATTCAACATATCAATTCATTCATCATGTCATAATCATTCCAAACATCCCCACATGCAAACCCAAATACCACAGTAATTCATATTCAATTTATTAGGAAAAATTGTTCCCATGTCACACGAATTTAATATCATATGCAATTATCTCAAATATAAATCTTAAACAAAATCATCATTTTCTAGTACTTAGACGGTTCTAAAAATTATATAGATAAATAATAAATTTCATATGCTCGTAAATAACCGGTTTACCTTAAAAAAAATACTGATATAATTTTATTCCCCCTTACCTGATTCCCTGAACCACGCTTGCAGGGCTCCCAAAGTTATACCCGCGGCGCTCACCCGAACCCTGATTCAATCAAATCAACCCCAATAAAATATTATGTTAAACTTTCCTAATTTACATTAATTAAACAACAATTAATTTCTAAATAACTCATTTATCCTAATTTTGGAGCTATTTCTACAACGATCCCATGAGAAATCCACTCCGCTATATTTGTAGACAATCATCCCTAGATTCTTGTGGTGGTGTCCCCATTTTGTTTAAAATTTAAGAAAAATTGAGACAAGAATGAAAATTTGCCTTACCCCAAGAAATATGCCCCACGTTACTCCTACGACAAATCCACTTCGATAGATATGTCGATGGCGGAGAATGACGTCCAGTGGTATTTTTGGATTTTCAATTGGGTGAGAATCCGCCGCGAAATCGTAGAAAGAGGAGGAGTGGAGAGCGTGAGCTGAGAGAGTTTTTTTTTTTCTTTCTTTTCCTTCCTGTTCTGCGTGAATCCTTTTTTCTTTCTTTCTTTCTTTCTTTCCTTCTCTATTTGCTCCAGAAAACTTAGCCACTAAGTTTTTTTTTTCCTTTATCCTTTACTTTACTTTATTATATAATAACTTTATATATACTTTTATATACATATATATATATATATATATATATATATACACACCCACAATCCTCAAATTTCTTAATTTAATTAATTTTCTTAATAATAATTTATTAATAATAATTTTTTTAATTAATAATTTTTTTTGGGGTTGTTACAAGTATAATCCACTTCCCATATTTAAATTTAATTTCTAACATACTTAAAAACACCAATATGATCAAATCCCTACAATTTAATCTAATTCCAAAATATTCCTCAAAAATCTATTTATAATCAAATCCTGCAGTTTAATTTAATCCCAATAATATTTCCAAAAATCTAAAATTATCCAATCCTGCAGTTTAATTTAATTCCAAGAATATTTCCAAAAATCTAATATAATCAAATACTACAATTTAATAATTAAATACTACAATTTAATTGGTTAAATTTTTAAAACAACAAACATAATTTGTACTCCTCACCTTAGCCTTGGAGTAGTACCTAAGATCCCCAAATAAAAAATCTGCTCCAATTAAATTGCTAAGGATAAAAGTCGAGACACTATGGTGGTGTCTGATCGTCAATTTGGCTGAATATTAGTGAGAAATTGAAAAAAAAAAAGAAGGTGGGTTTACCTTATCCCAGGAGTAGTGCCTATGATGCCCTGATCACAAATCCACTCCGGTTAAAATGTTGGTGGCCAAGAATGGAACCTAGTGGTATTTTCCATTCGTCAATCGGCCAAGAATTCACCGAAAAATTGAGAAAGAGACGGAAGGCATGAGGAGAGAGAGAGAGATAGAGAGAGAGAGAGAGAGAGAGGCACGCTTGGGAGAGAGAAAAACTCTCTGGATACTTTGAACTGAAGGATCAAAAGATCCTTTAGTAACCTAATATATATATATATATATATATATATATATTAGGATCATTCCACTAATCTTATATAACTATTTTTGGAGTCGTTACATTCTCCCCTCCTTATAAAAATTTCGTCATTGAAATTTGTTGATCAATACTTATACCAACAAAATTTTCCTTAGTACGCAATTCTCAAGATTATCTTATCTCAATACAGTAGAGATCAATTCCTTCGACCATACAATGCTTCATATTGCGTCATCCCAATACTGTCCTGATAGCTATTGTTATAGACAAACTCTACTAACGGTAGGTAGTGAATCTAGTTTGCCCCAAAATCCATCACTCAAGCCTGCGACATATTTTCTAGTATCTAGATTATTCTCTCTGTCTGTCCATTAGTCTAGGGGTGGAAAGTCATGTTAAAAGTCAACTGAGACCCCAAAGTTCTCTGTAAGCTCTTCCAGAATGGTTCTTTTAATCTCAGTGGCAGGTACGCATAGTCTAGTACAAAACCTCAAAACTCCATCATCTGAGATATTAAACTCTGCTCTCTGACTATTTTGCACTTTATCCATAATCTTTACTAATTCCACATCCTTCATTTGAGCAACCTTAATTCTTTCCTGTAAGGTGGGCTAAAGTACCAGATTAGTAATGAATGCTTTGTGATTTCCCTCTACCAATTCCACACCAAGCCTTTCTAAATCCATCTGGATTGGATGCTGAGTCACTACTGCTGATACTATTGATCCCACCAATTTCCATCTCAAAGCATCAATTACCACATTAGCTTTCCTTGGGTGGTAATTAATGGTACCATCATAATATTTTATCAATTCCAGTCATCTCCTCTGCCTCATATTCAACTCTTTCTGTGTGAAAAAAATATTTTAAACTCTTATGATCTGTAAGTATTTTGCACTTTCCACCATACATATAATGCCTCCAAATTTTCAGTGCATATACCATCGCTGCTAATTCTAGATCATGGGTAGGGTAATTATTCTCGTACTTTTTAAGCTATCAATAAGCATAAGCTACCACTTTCTTCTGTTACATCAGCACACAACCAAACCCTTTGTGTGACGCATCACTGTAAATTACAAAATCTTCTTCTCCTGAAGGTATTGTCAAAACTAGTGTAGTGATAAGTTGCTGCTTTAACTCCTTAAAACTATGTTCACATTCATCGATCCAATCAAACTTCACACTTTTCCTGGTCAACTTTGTCATAGGACCTGACAATTTAGAGAATCCCTTTACAAACCACTGATAGTATCCTGCCAATCCCAAGAAACTCCTCACTTTCTACAGATTTTTCGGTCTTTCCCAGTCCACTACCGCCTCAATCTTGCTCGGATCCATAGAAATGCTACCCCTGGATATCACGTGTCCAAGGAAAGTGCCTTGCTTCAATCAAAATTCACACTTCTTGAACTTTGCATACAACCTTCTTTCTCTCAGCACTTGAAGAGCTATCCTCAAATGGTCCTCGTGCTTCTCAGAGCTCTTTGAATATACCAAAATATCATCGATAAAAACCACAACAAACTGAACAACATAACGAGAAACTCATAATGGTCATACAAAGTCTGGAACACTGTCTTTGGAACATCCTCCGCCTTGACCTTCACCTGATGGTACCCAAATCAAAGATCAAACTTAGAGAATACCCGTGTTCCCTGGAGCTGGCCAAAAAGATCATCAATACGGGGAAGAGGATACTTATTCTTAATTTTTACTTTATTCATCTCCCTGTAGTCAATACACATCCTCATCGTCCCGTCCTTTTTCACAAAGAGTAATAGTGCTCCTCAGGGTGACACACTAGGCCTGATAAATCCCCTATTGAACAAATCATGCAACTGTTCTTTTAATTCTTTCAATTCCTCCGGGGCCATTTTGTATGAGTCTTAGAGATTGGTGCTATTTTTGGAGGTAAATTAATCACAAACTCAACTTCTCGATTGGGAGGCAATCCCGGAAAATCCTCTGGAAACACATAAGGAAAATCCCTCTTTATCGGGATATCTTCTAACCTTAATTCCCCTACCGGTGCTTCTTTCACACAAGCCAGGTACCCCTGGCATCCCTCTAGGAGCAATATCCTTGCCTAAATAGTTGATAACATCTGCGATGAGGAGTGCATGCACGTCCCCACGTATCGATATTCCTGCTCCCCTAGAGGTCTGAAGACTACCTTTTCTTATGACATTCCATACGAGCATAGTTGGTAGCTAACCAGTGCTTCCCCAGAATCATGTTGAACTCATGCATATCGAGAACCATCATATTAGCAGGAAGTGACCTCCCCTGAATACTGATCGAAAAATTTATAAGTACCTCCTACACACTGCTATGGTCCCCATCGGTGTAACCATTGATAGACTAACATCCAGTGGTTGAGTTTATATCCCACATAACTTGACAAAATCCCGAGCCAAAAATGAATGTGTCGCCCCAGAATAAAAAAAAACAATAGCTTTATATGACGTAATATAAATGATACTTGTCACCACATAGCCTGTTGCCTCTGCGTCTCTCGAGGTAAGTGCATAGACTTGCGCTAGGGCATTATTCCTCTATTGCTTACCTCGGAGTGCTGGGTAATTTCCTTGGTATGGTGTGGGAGCAGGCACACAGCTTGGGGGTGCACGACAATCCCGTTCGCATTGGTAGCAGGTGACCACCCTTGCCTAACACTCTCCTGAATGTCTCCTGTAGCATCAAGGGCAAGTAGGAGGTGCTGGATTACCCTGAGAAACTCGGTGTCCCCCTACCTATCGCTAGCCCACATCATGTCTCCTCCGCTGACTCTGTCTGGTGCTCGCCTGAAACCTAGGAGGTGTAGGCCTCTTCCTTCGACTCTGTATCCTAGCACCTCTCTGTAGGCTGGTGTTTATCATTGTATCTTTGTCCACCAATTCTAAAAAAGTATAGACCTGGAATGCCACCACCTATTCATAAATACCCTGCCTCAGACCGCTCTCGACTTTTTTCGCCTTCTTTTCCTCGTTTGACACCATGTATGGGGCAAAACGGGATAGCTTGATGAATTTCATGGCATGCTGCGGTACCGTGAGGTGTCCCTGGGTCAAATTCAATAATTTCACTGCTTACCGCTTGAAGAATAATTCCCTGAAGCGGCTCCAGGTCATGACTATAGGCACAAACCTTTGCTCCTCTAGCAATCTCGTTGATTTCCACCAGTGTTTAGCCTCTCCTGTCAACTTAAATGTAGCAAATAAGACTTTCTGCTCAAAACTCTACTCCTCCAACAATCTCGTTGCTCAAAATTCCAAACTCTCAAGATACTTTGAACTGAAGGATCAAAAGATCCTTCAGTAACCTAATGTATATATATAATATATTATTATAATATTGTACTATTATAACTTAATAATCTTATACGATATCATATTAATATTATACACACACACACACACACACACACACACACACACACACACACACACACATATATATATATATATATCATATTATTCATTAAATTAATTCAATTTAATAAGAATTAGTTAATTAATTATTTTGTTTAGGATCATTCCACTAATCTTATATAATTATTTTTGGGGTCGTTATAAAGCTTCGCAAAGAGATGCTCGGAACAAAAGGCCTTGCAAAGAGCTGATCAGCACAAAGAACTGGCCAAGAGCTACTCGGCACAAAAGGCTTTGCAAAGAGTTGCTCGGCACGAAAGGCCTTGCAAAGAGCTGCTCGGAATAAAAGCCTCGTGAAGAGTTGCTTGGCACAAAGCCTCACGAAGAGCTGCTCGACACAAAAGCTTTACAAAGAGCTACTCGGCACAAAGACCTCGCGAAGAACTGCTCAGTACAAAAGCCTCGCAAAGAGCTGCTTGGCACAAAAAGCCTCGCAAAGATCTTCTTGGCACAAAAGCCTCGTGAAGAGCTGCTCGGCGCAAAGTTTATATCACCAAAGTACTCGGTATAAAATACACCTTGAAAAACTGCGCGGTCGTTATCTAGTCGATCCATCAAAGGACCAGAAACATCGGCTCGGATTGGCTAACACCCTCACGATTTTGGCTCAGCCAAGCCATGCACGCACGAAACCGGTTCGGAACAGCCGACGTGCCCATGAGTTCGGCTCAGCAAAGCCACATACACGACAACTTTGGCTCAGATCAGCCAACACCCACATGACTTCGGCTCGGCAAAGCCGCATATGCAACAACATTGGCTCGGATAAACCAAGGCCACCCCCAAAGCCGGCTCAACAAGCTGTGTGTAAAGAGACAACCGAACAAGTTAAAAAAAAACAACTTTCGAACTTTAGGAAACTAGCTCCAAAAATTCGAAACTAAGGGGGGGCAACTGATATGCCCCATATATATAAGTGGAAAGCCAACCACCTCACAGCCAAGAGGAGATTAAAGTCTGACATTGATGAGGGCAGTTACCATCCAGGTCAATCGGCTGGTCAGAGAAATTGATGCCTGCTTATGAGAGCAATCTACGACAACGCTACAATAGTCGGAGCAATTCACGCCCGCACCATAACTTGCTAATAAATGACATATCACTCTTGGGTCAAATTCCATTACTATAAATAAGGGTTTAGAGAAGAGACTAAGGTATCAGATTCTAATCCAAATTTACTGTTACTTACAACCTCTCAAAACCAATCCCTTACTTAGGCATCGGAGATCCCTCGAAGTACACCCCGGGTCCTCCAAGCCATCCTTATTTTTGTCCTTTCCAGGTGATCAGGATCGGAGAATTCATTGGATGTCGATCGACATTTTTATTCCACAACATTAGATATAGTGGTCCTAGCCCTTCACCTTTTATTGACCTAGTGACTGTATCCCCCAGTTCTCAGTAATATTTTCTCTATTTTTTGTCATTAAACTCCTCTTCAACTATTTGAATGTTCTTCTCTGTATTTTTTTAGTAAAACTTTTGTCTGATGCTCCTCTGTCGCTATAATTATTTTCAGTTTGTCTGAGTTTTCTAGTTGGGGTCTAATATCTTACTGCTTTCCCATACTGCCATTCGCTTCTTTTATCAATTAAATCCTTGTTTACCGAGTAGGATGCGCTCAATTTTGATCCATATTCAACTTTTTCTATTGGGTTTGATTATGAAGTTCCACCAAAATTTGCCTGAGTATCATTCTTCCACAAGAATAATAGAAATCTAATAGGCGTTCAAGCCTAAAGCTTATCCACTTACGATTTTTTTTTTTTTTACTTCTTTTTTAGAAAAAAAACTAGCGATTAGTGGTTTATCCAAATCTTTCATAACTCGAACTCTAATGAATCTTTTCCATGGAGAAAATTTTTGGTAAGTTCCCTTCCATGCTTTTCCCAGCCATATTATCAATTTTCTTCATGTTTTCGCTATTTGTATACGATGGCTATTTGTATCCACAAGGGTCCTTCAAAGAAATTTAGTTCTGTGAAGTATTTTCTTTTGCTTCTTTCAGTACGTAGTAGCAGATTTTTTTACCATTATTGACCATAAGGCTCCTTTCATCTCTAAGTTCTTGGCCTCCTCACTTTGGGATTCAAAATTGCAAGCACTTGTACCCATGTATTCAATAGTAGCCTTGCCTATCCCGCTCAAAGATTTAAGGAGTATGCTTTTTATTACTTGACTATTCCAAGCCTTCTCCAATGATATTCTTCCTACCAAACATAAAGTCTCTATTTTTGCTAAAGCTTCACTATCCTCTTCTAGTTTTGTTGTGAAATTACATCCTAAGATTATGCGTACACACACACATACAACAACAACAACAATAAATATGAAAATTAGAGAAAATCAAAAGGAAGAAGAAGAACATGAATTTTCGTGATTCAAGGATGTGCCTATATCTACATAATCCCTGCATATTTTTCACTAACAAATGAAAAACTACTTTAGGGTTTCAACCCTAGGCTACAGTGTATATATGTAGCTCTATATGAAAACCCCAAAATGCCCTTATATGATATGCAATTACGTTGCATCCTCACTCAATATATTGTACCGTATTACAGCTAGGGTGAGGGGAGGGGAGGTCTCATGCATGGAGGGCTTAGAGCCTTGAGTCTCCAATTTGTAACAACCTTTACATGTATACCCTCTAAAAATGAGTCATAACTCAATAAGTTCTAGACCTATTTGCATTTCAATCTCTTTGTTGTGGAAACTCGCGTTTTAACATTATGAAACCAAATCTTTGAAGGAGAGTGAGACAATGGTTGAATTTTTAGAGATCTAATAAGCAGCGGTGAGACTTGGAATGGTTTTGTTAAAACTGGGAGCTTGGATGGTAGCAGAGTAAATCTGTGTACTCTCTGCCAGCATGATTAGGGTTTATGGGTGATTTGATAAGCAATGTAGAATTAGGGAGGTTTTGGTATGACTTTGGATTTTGAAGTGGTTATGGAATGGAAATGGTGTAATATTTGGTAGAGTGATTAGGGTTAATGGCTTATTTGATTATGAATATTGTGTGTCGGGTCTAAAATAGGGCTACAAAGTGGTCAAATCTGAGAGTAGAAATGAACTCAGTGGAAAGAAGATAAAAGGGACTTATAAAATAAAGGTTTAATGGAGGTGCATTGAGTGGGTGAGAAAAGCCCGAGAAAAACTTATAGGGAAACTCTAGGTTTTCCCATGGGAGGGGCTCTAGCGGGGAAAATGGTTTGAAGGGCTCTACTCTTTTAAGGTGAGAAAGAAAGGAAGGAATGAAATGCATGATTTTGAATTAAAGAATTTATAATGAGTCAAATCTCCTCAAGGAATCGATGATAATCCTTGCATGGGTACATGAAATCATAAGGATGAACAAGCATGTATACCTCTGCAATAAGCACAAAAAGCCTAAACAAGTATACACAAAATCTATTTCTGTAGGAAAAATAGAAGAGATTAATTA
Organism: Malania oleifera; assembly: GCF_029873635.1. Taxonomy (NCBI): domain Eukaryota; kingdom Viridiplantae; phylum Streptophyta; class Magnoliopsida; order Santalales; family Ximeniaceae; genus Malania; species Malania oleifera. The sequence continues at coordinate 76,855,031 of NC_080425.1, forward strand.
ATACTTTAGTACTAATCACATTTAGCCTTATGTCATTTTCAAGAAGTGTGATAGCTCGATTAAGGAAACAATGATGGAGGACTAGAAAAAAGCCCAGAGTCATGGAATAGTCATACAAAATGAGATTGAAGACCTAAAAGGTTAGGTAGTTATGTTGGTAGAGCAACTATGACAAGTACTAAAAGGGAAAGTTTTAATTAGTTGAACTAGCTTATTAATTTATGTTGCTACATCATGTAGTCAATGGTTCAAATATTACCTTGCTAATATCTTGGTTATGGTTTATCCTTAAACCAACCTATCAATGATCAATTATTGATCTGCCATGGCTTCCTCAACATCTGCCATGCATCAAAAGGATTTAAGAGATTCGCATCCTTTATGCAACAACAAGCAATGCCAACCTTCTTTCTCCAACACGGACATACAATTACATAGTTACAAAGATGCAATTTCAACATCATACCAAATAGTTGATTCAAATACTCAAGTATAGGAAGAGTACTATAGAAATGACACTAAACAAATACAGTCGTCTTGCTCAGCTCGAATACTATATCTCTCTAGGAAGCACCACTACTAACACGAAACACGAATATGGCATGTTCTTGCTAAGAAAATATGACAATTTTAAAAGAAGAAAATGTGCATGATAGTGATAAATTAATTTTATATATATATATATATATTCATGTTTTTCCTTTTGGACGACAAATGTTATTGTAATTTTAACTTGAAATGAAATATAAGCACAATTCATGCAAAATTATCAATTATATAATTTACAAACTAGAATTACTCAATCATCAACTATGTTCATATTGTAGAATATTGGTCCAACAACCAAAAAGCAAGGGCGTGTCTGATGGTGGGCAACGAGTATGGCTTATCAAGAAGTGTATTATGGTTTTCTTGATGAGTTAGGAAGACCAAAAGTGTCTCAATTCTGTCCTAAATTAATTAATTTTTGACACTTATTAGATAAGTATCGTTAGTATCCAACTCGTATTAAACACCAACACTTCAAACTTCTAGAAGCATTTGTGTTTCCTAGATTTCACTTTTCTAATGGGCACACAAATAATGGAGGTGACTAATCTCGCGCCCCTTGAAGCCGACCCTACAACTCCAAATGGAGGTAAATTTCAGAAATCCAGGGGTGGAAACGAATCCGAGAGGGTTTGAACACCTGACCTCGTGAGAGGTACTCCCGCAACCTGCACTACCACCTGAACCACACCCTGGGGGTTTGTGTTTTGTTCTCGTTTGACTTTTAGGTTGGTTATGCCCTTGTATTTGGCTGTTTGGGCTTGGATTTGAGGTGCTGCTTTGGGCTTAGGCTTGTATGGGCTTTGGGTCTATTCGAGAATGATTTAAAGCCTCAAAGAGCTTGCTTAGTGGTTCTGTGACTGTGAGTGGACTTGGGCTGGTTTGGGCTCTTGTTTGTGCTTTGTTTTTGGGCTTCGTTGTTTTGTTTTGAGTTTGAGTTAAGTGCTGATTTTGGTGAGCTTGGAGATAAGAGCCCTAGGTCAGGGTCACGAGAGTCCTCGAGTAGGAGATGTGTTTAGGGTCGCATGAGCCCTTTAGAGTCTCAGAGAGATTGCCCTGGAGCTACTAGCAGAAGAAATGTGGCTACTACATAGCATCTGCCTGTCAGCATTTCTAACAAAACAAATTGTTTGTTTATGTGTGGAGGTTTACAGTGGGCTTCGAGATTCTTTTTGAATTATTTTGTACAATTTTTTTTTTGGTTTACAATATGTTATTGTACAAAAGGACTATATAAAATCGTTGAATTTAAGAAATTGTACATTATTTATTTTATTGCCCATCCCCCCCCCCCCCACCCCTTTCTCTCTCATTATTTATATTGAAATGCATGGTTAAGCTCGACTTAAATTATAAAAACATTTGCGCAATATTCCCTTTTAAAACTTAAAAATATTAAATAAATAAATAATTCATATTTTTATATTTGAATATAAAAAAAGTAAAAAATAAAATAAAATATATACTAAATTCATGAATAGAATTTTAATTTTACACATCACTAACTTTCAATTTTTTTTAATCATATAAAAATAAACTTTCATGAATTATGTAAAAATAAGTTTCCTTTTTATTTTCTTTTCCTTTTTTCAATTTATGTAATTCCAAAGTACAACCATTTATATGCAAAATTATTCTAGAACAGGCAGTGCATCTTAAGTAGGCGTAAGTGCCTTAACATCATTAACTTATAATCTTCCTTCCAACTATGCTAGCATCCTTTTTCACAGTGATTGACAGCATTTTTATAGGTCCGAAACCAAATTTTGGGTCATACTCAAACTGAAGCAGCAGTGATTGAACTGTACTAAATCATGTACATGTCGGAATAGTACTATCTGAATTGAAACCTTTTATTCGCATTAAGTTGCATAATATAGGAACAAAAGGGGAATGCAACTTGATATTTTGGAACTTACATATAATAAGGTGAAACCAAGGCCATCCCCAGAAACTTTAAACCCCAAAATACAGAGGCCGCCACCCCCCACGCGCGCGCCGGGGGGTGGGGGGGTGTGGGGGGAAGAGATGCTTCAGCAAAAACAAAAAAGGAAAAATCTTAATTATAACTACAATTGATCTCTAACTGTTGCTGCTTTCAATGCCAGCTTCAGCTTCAGCCAAGCTGCTGTCACATTCTTCTAGCAAGTCTTCACAGAGGTACAGAAGCTTTTCTGCAAGGGGAGGAATACCTGGGTTGCGTCCAGTGTTGTATTTTTTGGCATTGTAATAAATCTGCCAGACATCATTCCTAAATTCGTTTCTGCTCTTGTACTCCATCCTCCTCACTTTCTCTTTGATTGTGGACAGATCCATGGGGTGCTTTATAATGTCCAGATAGTCAGGAGCTTCCTTCTTGGACACAGGTTTCAAGAAGAGATATGACACCTCATATCTTTCTTTTAGGGTCTCCACTATTCTCTCTAAAATGTTTGCCAGCCCAACCTGAAGGCAAATCAAACAAGAAAGACATGCATAAACAGAGTTCAGATCACATTACACGAGAGAAATCTGTCTCTCATGAACAACACAATAGATACACGAGTGACGAACTCTCCAATTAAGGCACCATTGGCCTGACTCAAATTGTTGTGCATTCATGCATATCCTCAACATTTATGAATTTAGAAAAAAAAAAAAAGGAGATTAAGTTTCCATGGTATTCTAATGCTGTTAAGAATGAAATTTTTTCAAATATAATTCAAAATTAAGAAGAACAAAAAGTTAATGACATGTAAAATAACGTTTTATCCATTGATTTTTCTATATATTTTGTCTTTATTCTCACATTCCTGCATAACAAAACAAGGAAAAATGGAATTGACGAAATGTATAACTTGTACAAATCTTTCCGTATTCCAATTCGTGATCCCATTTTCTGAAACTTATTATCTGGATGAGAATCAAGAAAATTTGAAGTTAAAAAGATAGTGATAGTATCAACTCCTACAGCCATGTTCTATTTAGGGGATACTCTTTTCTACAAGATGTCAGAAATAAATTACTTGTACCGCATTCCTAGTCATAACTAGTCATAGTATGAGAACGAATCCATCCTCGTTTTTCTCCGTAACCAATCTTTTCATTTACGATCAACATCTTTTGAAACCCTTCCTGAGTGAGTATATTTCTATTATGCTTGCATATTCGTCCATAGGTCAACAAATCGGATATGTAATTATTTGAATAATCGTTGAAGACTCAAATGATGGATATGCAGAGGCGAATAGGGTCCCAAATAACAAGGGATATGTAAAAAGCAGGCAATTCGAATTACTATGGAGCATTCGGTATCAAAATTTGGCTATTAACAAATTAAAAAAAGAAAAGTAATAAAGCTTCTATATCATAAGGAAAGCTATTCGTGTATCTACTCCATTGATACTATTCTACCGTACCATTATGGAAAAAAATGGACAACTGTGTGAATTGATGGACTTACCAGCCTTGACCGGTACAAAGGACGATAGGGGAAGAGGATTAGTCACAGATATTTGATTGTATCTTTAATTTTCTTTATTATATTTTCCTTTCCTTTTCTTTCCCTACTATTTTCCAAGTTTCAAATAGGCCAAAAGGTTAAAAGTTCTAATGACAAATGGCTGCTGCTATACCAACGCTAACTCTATGCTTTGTGTGGGTATTTCTGGTGTCTTAGAAGGGATCGAAAAGATTTCTAATACTCTGAAGTAATTTTGATGACCATTTCAAAATCTTTCCTCTTTAGAAACAAGGAAACGAGGGTGAAGATGAGTGCACTGGCAGGTTATAAAAACAGAATAATTCTCTTTCAATTTCTAATTTCTTTTAAATTCCCAGAACACCTAGTAACAACTGCTGCTCATTTTAGCCACATGGAAAACAACTCTGCAAAAAATGCTAGAGGCTTACAAGCGATTAAACTGGAGCATGTCCCCCCAAAAAACAAACAAAAAAAGAACGAAAATAAAAAGGGTAAAAATAAAAAATTAGATGAGAGTCAATTTCTTCGTAGTCCTTCCACACATAACCAAGTTATTTAGTGGGGAAAAAGGAAAAAAGGGTAAAAATAACAAAAAAAATTCCTTAAATCTACAGGATATACTTAGAATTGATTTGCAACTCTTACCTACACAGGAGATGACCTGCAGCAGTGAAAAATGGTGCAATAAAACTGATGCATTTAAAACCCATATGAAAAGTATCTACATTAAGACTATAGCAGGTAAGAAGAAGCAAATCACCTCTCCTCCTCTACGGCGTTTTGTTGGTGGTCCATGGTCCGCCATGTACTTTCCCAACTCAAGAACAGGTCTCCTTTTTGCAGTTCTGTTGCGTTCTGGCAGCTTGCTGTCACTTCTTCTTGCCCTGTAATCTTCTAAATAATCATCTCTGACTACTGGCTTTTTCTTTTTCTTTTTCTTTATTGCTTTTTGGTGTTCTTCCTCCTCCCTTTCTCTTCTTATGGCTTCTTCATATCTTCTTATCTCAGCTAGCCTTTCTTCTTCCAGCATCCACATCTCTTCTTCTTGCTTTCTTGCTTTCTCTTCTCTGTGTCTCTCTGCAATTCTCCTCTTCTCCTCCTCTTCCCACCATCTTTTAACCTGTCTAGATTTCTTCCTCGCGGCCTCAGCCATAATCATGCTCTTCTGCTTTCTTGGCATCTCAAAATTTGACAGTTCAATTATTTTCTTTGTCTTCCTGTTCTCAGGACAGGTGCTTCCTTCCTGACTGACATGATCTAAATTTATATTCTCCTTTGGTCGTTTGATAATTAATTTCTTGCGCGGTTGATCTTGATCAGTTTCTGTTAGTGGTCGTATTACAATAGAGGGTTTATGCGATTCAACCTGTACATCTTCAGGTTTCATCTTGTTGGAAATTATTATTTTATTAACCTTGCCTGTGGACTTACCCCCAGCTTCAGCTTCAGAACAAACCAGTTGGTCAGAACTCATGGTGATTCCAGGTGTAATTTTGTCAGGTTTTTCGGCACTGCCACATTTAAACTTCACTGGGAGAATTCTTGCTTTTGAACCAGAATTCTCACCCTCACTAGCTTCTACCAGAGTATTTTTTGTTGCAGCTTTTGCTATCAGCTTCTTTATCAGAGCTTTCTGTGGGGGTTGAGCAGAGGGATCCATTGGATTGGGTTTCCCTGAAGCCTTTTCTAGATCTGCAGATTCATTTTGTGTTTCCAGATCTTCTCCATATTTAGGGCAGTTCTTGTTTGTTCTCATGTGTCCAAGCTGGTCCATGAATTGGTAAATGGTCACAATGACAACTTGTATATTTTCCCAAGTACTATAAAAAATGTACGATAGGTTACATACCTGACCACAAGCTCCACAGACAAATGTTTCTCTTGCAGATTTTCGTTCCTTTACAATCTGGTTTAAGGCAGGCATCAGGCAAATTATGTGGAGAAAAATTTATACCAAGGAAATGTATTCTTCACAGGAAAAAACATCTGTCAGATTACAGAAGTTATGGTAAAATGTGCAATGCGGAACAGACACAATTTGTAACACAGAAAAATAACAAAATAGATACTGTCCGTAAAGACTGAGTTCCGACCAAAGTCCAAACTTTTGAAGTTATCTTGCTTGTCCCTGTGACTCCAAAGAACCTATCCATGTGAGGTGAGTGTTTTACTTTTACCCTTACATCTGGTTTTATTTCAAAGTTCATTTCAAGATATCATAAATCTAGAGTACATGATAATAGGCTCATCCTACCCACTTTTGATTAGGCTTTGAAAATCTCCCCAACTAACACCAACTTACAGATTTCCTATTTCCTGTTCTACATCACACATACAGTTACAAACAAAGGTTGCAGAGACAATTCTCACTTAAATATTCAGTTATTCCAAGGAGGCTACAAGGCCACATGTGGACCCAAAAGTCCAGTAACAACTAATCTCATTGTGAGGGAAACAAGAGTAGGGTGAGCCTTGGTGCAGTGTTATGGGTGCTTGATGAAAGATGAACATCCAACACAAACCAAATCCAAATTTTTAAATAAAACTAGTACATAAAAGCCTTGCGTAGGCTAATGATGCTAGGAGAAGAAAAATATTTATAGAAACATAAATAAACTAAACCACTAAATTAAATAAAAATTTCTAAAAATATAAAATATAAGATCCCAATAAAATGCTCTAAATAAAAAAACCGAAATCCAAAAAAATTACGAAAATATACTAATCATGGTTTAAGTGCTGCATCATTCTTCCCCAGTAATAAAGGATTTGACCTTGAATTTTAAATACCCAAATGATCAAATCTAGAATCAAGATCACAGGAAAACTTGATGGCAACCACGCCATTTGCAGGCTTCAAAATAATATATAATTGTATAATGGAAAAGCCATTGTAGATGCAACGGACAAATTTACCCAGAAGGATGAATTCAATAGATTGTGGCTTGGGCTCCAATTTTGATGCATCCATAATTTCTACTGTGATTTTAGTTTCAAATTAACTTCTTTCACTATGTCTTCCTAAACTAGCTACTCTGTTGTAGGATCAAGAGGGGTGCCTCTCTTCTAGTTCACAATATTTAGGCACATCCCAATCAGGGTTAATAATCGATGGTGCAGAATATGGAGTAAAGTTACTTTATCCCAGCATCAAACCTGTCCAGTGAATTGGTCAAGCTAATCACCATTTTTTACGCTGGTCATTTTCCCCTCAAAATCTTCTTTCTAGTCGGATGGTCTGGCTTGGTTGGTTAGATCTAGTTTGGTCTGGTTTGAAGGATCTGGTCCAGCTTGATTTGGATGGACTGGCGGTTCAGGAAAGATCTGTTTTAGTCATTGGGCTTGGATAGGTAATACATCTCCCTTCCTACTCTTTTTAGTTGCCTGCCTATATGACTCAATTTGAGGCTTGAATAAGGTCGAAGGGGAGAGCAAAATGGCAATGGGGACAGCAATGGTGAGGCTCAGCAGCAACGGCAAAGCTCTGGGGACAGCAACGGAAGTGGACTTATGTTGACCATGAATTATGGTTCTGGAATTGATGTTAGCTACTGGCAACAATGATGGCCTGATGACAGTGACCTGCAGCAATGACTTCTCCTCCCCCTTGTGAATAGACCACCCCCTCCATGTGGCTGTGCATCGAAATGCTTGCCATGTGGTAGTGGGCCCAACTTTTATGCTTAATTTAGTCCTTAAAAAATTCATTTCAAGCAAAAAGAGTGGAACTCGTTGCACATGGTGAGCACCTGTGCACCAGGTGCATGGCCACATGGCCGTGATGATTTCAGTTGGTAGGTGATCTCACAGTGGCTAGGGTTACAATTGGGATGTAGACTGAAGGGGTTAGGACTCTATTGGTGAATTGAGTGCAAGGTTTGAAATTTCTCTTTCAAGTAAAAATTTGAGACTCAAGGCTATTTTTGATCTTGAAAATTGCTAAGGAAAGGTAAAAAGGACAGGACAAGAAAGGCAAAGGAAAATCAAAATCCTTTGTGTTGTTTGCTTGTCAAGGAAAATAATATATAAAACAATAAAATTACAAGTCAAAATAGTTATTTATAAATTGAAAAAAATTATATGAAAAAAACAAATATAATGTATCTGATGTCATTTGTTGGTCCAACAACAAATTTAGTAAAGGAAGTAAAATTGAACAAAAAGCAGAGAGAAGACATAAAATAGATCATAAGCCTTTGCTAGCATAAAGAAATAACAAAAATTGTATATATAAATTACTTCACATCACCTCAGCAGCCCAATGGCATTTATGCCAGTATAAACAAAGTACAAAGATTTGAAAGGGACATATAATTGATTTTTGATGGTGAATGTCTTTGCATAGAAAAACTGCACCCCTAGCATTTCCCAACCCAGAGGAGATTTGAGAGTTAAGAACTCTAATTTAGTAGAATCTAAGCAAGAGTATGCTTTTTTATATTTGCTAGATGAAACTGAAAGTCTAATGATTAGAGCAGTAAGTTTCTTCTAGCATTCTAAAATTGAACAGAGGGAATAGAGATTAAAGATTGAGCCTCTTAGTCCAATGATGTCAAGTGTCATCCATCCAAATATGTGAGTGAAAGCGAGAATACCTTTTGAAGAAAAAGCCCACTCGCCCTTCCCCAACACTAATTCTTAAAGAATTGGCAAGAGATCAGAGAGGCAAGATAATTGGGATCTGAGTTTCAATGAAGATGGTGCAATCAAGATGGAATTTTGATTGAGACATGTAATCCTACTCCAGATTCTGAGATTTAGATTGTGAATCGTAAAATTGTTGCCGGTTAATTGATCAATAGGAAGCCCATTCACAATGATTCATATATCATGATGCCCACAAGAGGAAGGGACCGAGAGCAGAGATAGCTAAAAGAATAGGGCCCAATACTTTTTCCCCAGATTTTTCCTCCAATTTCCTCATTTAGTTACAAAGAAAAAATGGGAATTCCTCATTATTTAATAATTTTTCTTTATTATTTCCACTGTTTTCTTTTCCCTTTGCAACCTAACATACAAAATGTTTTTCTTCAATATTTTCTTTTATTTTTTGCCTTTTAAAATTCAAGATCCAAACAGAACCCAGAAGCATGGAAATTTTTAAGTTCATGTCAATGTTTATTTCAATTTTTTAAAAATGGTAAACTAGTAGTAAGGAATGGAGTTTCTCTTCATGAAATAAGTGATTGTTAATAGACATAATGCAAGATTTAGAACTAAAATATCATAAAAAATGCATTAATGACATGCATGTGGTGTATAAGGTGCAATATCTATAATACAATAATCATATTAGACATATCTGGTTAATATAAATGAAATTAATGGATCAGTTAAATATTAATAATTATGCAAATATAGCTATATTGACGTAAGAGGTTGAATCAAATGTTGTAATTAATATCTAAGTCCAATTTTGCATAAAATTTCAAAAATCTGAAAGTTAGCATTCATGTCCTTCTTGTCACCATCTCTGTTTCAATAAATTAGAAGATTCATAAAGACTCCAATTTGGGTTTTGAATCTCAAGTCCTAATTTCAAAGAAATTTTGCTCCATCGTAAAAATTCCAAAATTTTCATTGAAATTTGAGATTTTCATATATTGAGATGATTTGTAGAAATTTTGACCAAAATTTGGCAAAACAGAAATTCATTGTTAGAAATTTTGACAAAAAATTTGACAAAATTTCTGGAAATTTAAAGGCATAATAGAAGGTTTTGGTTGCAAATGCCGTGTTTTGAATCAATTCGTTAGATTACCACTTTGCCAAAATCCTAGTTTTTAGGTGTTGGGCCAACAATGTATATCAAGCTTCAACATTCCCCTACACATGCAGCCCAACAGCACATGCAGAGATAAACACATGATAGATAACACCCATTACAGGAAATACAACAATGTTTTAAATGCCTGGTTCTACATTTGTTCAAATAAAATGTTTAGCTAATTCCATGCGTCTAACCAATAAATATCTTCTTCTTCCAACTTTTCGATCTTCTCATTCATTCCCTATGGACCCTTCTTCCACTAGTTCTTTCCATTCTACCAATGAGTAATCTATAATAATCCATATACACAATAAATGCGGGCCATAAGACTAGAACCCAGGACCTCCTGGTAATCAGCTCTAATACCATGTTAGATTACCACTTTACCTAAAAAGCATAATCTATTAAGTCATCAGTCAACAATGTATATGAAGCTTTAACACAAACAAAATATGGGGTTTTGTGATTGAAGGGATTTGGTTTATAGTTGACGTCAAGGGCAGTAGGGATGGTGTTGGCTATGGTATGATTCAGGAAATTTGGTGATAGCAGTGCAGCACTCTTCTTCTTTCTTTTTTTCCCCAAAATTCTAGCAACTATGATAAGATTGGAAAGTGAGTGCATAAGGTGATGGAAATCATGGTTTAAATAACAGTAACAGTCGTGGTGTGGCAACCATCGTGGATGTTAACAATTACTGTGTCCGTGAATCCGTTTTTCATTTTTTGCATTAGAAAACTTGTAGAAAACTGCATATTCACATGTTTTCCTAGAACCTTAAATATTGACATCTTAAACGAGTTTAGTAAAATTTAATCAAACTACATTGAACACATATTGCAACTATTGACTGTTACCTTGGTTTTCAAGTCGCTATTGGTAAGAAAACTGAAAACCCCTATACTGGTTACTTTTCACAAATTTTTTATTATAAAGATAAGGAATAATAAATATAATGAAGAGTAAACATCATAAAGAGTTTACCATTCATAATTCATAACTTCATACTTTAAAGCACACTTCATATGCTATAGTATAGTCACATGAAAGCATAAACGTGCAAACGTAAACCATGTAACACAGAAAACATGATATAATTACATGCACACGTTAAGCACGTCCAAGTTCTCAAGTCTCAAGTGAGACAACTCCCAAGTTCCAAGTCACCACCACATACAATGGAGTATAGGATCCTCACACCATGCATCTCCCTCATCACTTTGAGTAGGAGAGCTACTATCATGGCCACTTCTAAATCCTTCAAATAAGTAATAAAAGGAATCCATATTATGATTATCTCAAGTTCACTCTCAAATTGGGGTGGTGAGGAAGGAGAATACCTAGATGGACTGTTGGTTTGACTAATATCTTCCATGAAATTGTGGTTAGAGGATAACAGAATGGGGCTGGGAGTTGTGGAGGATAATATTGTGGATGTGGATTATATTGATACAATCGATATGGGGTATTGCCCCTATGACTCTTCTTGCTATCAATGCTACAGGAAGATGACTCTCAAATGCCTAAATCTACAAAACCTTGACTGATACCATGGGGATCTTCTGATGCTTCATGTTTGAATTTGCTACTAGTCAACCACCACCACTTGCCTGCTGCCCTTATGGCCATACTAAAGATTGCTCATGAATCATGAGTTCGTAATGAACCAGCAAACCCAAGAAATGGTGGAGGTCCATGACCAATATCAATTGTGTAGAGATAAAAAGTAGAGTGGTGTCCCCATGCCAACTTTCTCACCTTCACCAAAACCACCTGAGCACCACTTTAGGAACCATCATCATTCAGACTATGAGGAGTCAAACCACCACCATCATCCCTCCTGAGTTGCGGTTCACTAAAATTTCCTTCAATTTGTCTCCTTTGAGGATGTTGTTGTTGAGTTTGAGTTGTAGGCTTGTAGCTGTAGTAGCATGAAGAGTAAAACAAAGGGTGCCTCCCTTTTTTCCTAGCAATCTAGCCTTGGAGCTAAGAATCACTCTCCTAAGAAATATAATCAAGGTTGTTGGATTAAAGCTAACTTCTATTTCTTGTGAAGTTCTTTGAGTGGGGTGCCTTAGCTTTAGGCTCATACTGTAATGATGGTAAACTAATTTCTGCAATCTTGCATAATTCATCTTATTCCTCATCCTTCTGTTAAAGAGGCCAAAAGTACTTCAATTGCCCTAACAATTGAAGCTAAAGTTCTCTGTCTTAATACTTCCACAACAATGCGCTTGAGTTTTTGTGCACAATTACCATAATGCGCTTGAGTTGTGGATCCCAAGAAAATCAGGTTTTGCACCTGTTAAATCTTGTTAGACGGTTTTGAATGGTACTAATAAAAAGGATTTTCTTTGCAGGTGTATTTGGAGATACAAGGTAGTGTTTTCATTTTGGACAGCTACTCTGTGAAGGATTACGACAATTGACCCACCCAAATAGCAAGAAGGAAACCAAAATCAATGTCACGTATGTAACGTTATTATACTTGATGTATAAATACTGAATCACATGCCTGTTCAAATAAGTAGAGTGAAAAAACAGCACTCGACATATTAAAAAAAAAAAAGAACAAAGAACTAGCAATATACCTTCACACCATCAGCCATTATTTTGACTTTCTTATGGAGTAGACTTGTATGCACAACATCATTCTTTTTAATTGCTTTTGCTTTTCCAAAGATTTTCTTCTTAGGAAAGAAACCTTCTTCCTGTCACAGAAATATTGTGCTCCCCATTTATCACTGAATTTAACAACCATGTATGCTTTGAAAATTGTTTTTATGTCAAGAAATGGTGTCCATATAAAAAATACATATGGTAAGTCAAGAAATCATAACTGATATAGTTACGATCTTACATCTTTAGGGGCTTGGATGATGTTATCCTTTGACGTGTAAGATCCATTGGCTGGGGCCTTACCAGTGATCTGCTTGACTGCAGCACCAGATTTCTTGCGCCGCTGTGCATTTTCAAAACCAAAACTTGATTCTGATCCTCGAAAGAACCTTGCTTCATCCCTGACAGATTTCATCTTTTTCTTCTTCTTCCTATCAGCCTCATCATCTGTAGAACAGTTAGCAGTGTCATATTTTTTAAAAATCAAAGAAATTTATTAGAAAAGGGCTAATTACAACACTAGAAAAGAAGATAAATACATCTTGGAGAACAAGGCATCCTCCAAGCAACCAATGAAAATTAAGTATCTAAAGCTAATGTAGCCAAGCAATCCAATCTCTCTTCAAGTTGTCAAGAGAAACCACCCAAAAAGATCATTTGCAGAAGAGCAAAAGGGAAGCAAGAAAAGTCACTCTGTCCCACATTGAAGTTATCCAACGTAACAGTCTCAAAAAAATTTCGCTCCAATCAAATACACTTAATAATGGAATAAATGGTACACCTCCATCCTCTCCCTCCTCCTCAAGCCTAAAAAGTTAGCACCACAAAAATCAGCCAAAGGACAGAATCAATTCTGACTCGAAAAATCCAGACAAGTTATTCCACAATTGCTGGGAGAGAGGTCATTCTATGAACAAATGTAAGCAAGTCACCCCATTCCTAAAACAAAGAACACATACATCATGTAACTGCTTCTAAACCAAGTCATTAGTATTTGTTATAAAGTTAGAGATGGAGAAGAGAAGAAAATAAGAAGAGAAAGAGAATGAAACAGGCGGCAATTTCCTGGAGCCTTACGACAGCTTCGGGTCCACCCTCTTATATATTAATAAAAAATATGGAAGACAAAAATACCCTCATTCACAACATACAATTACTAAAAAATATTTTTCTCTTTCTAATAATCCCCCTCGAGCCGGAGTTGTGTAAATATCACCTAACCTCAGCTTGTTATAACCATTGTGCAGTAATGTAATATGTGGCTCATATGTTGAGTGGAACGCATGTACAAATTAGAAAATATGGTAGAAAACAGAAGTCGAGGTTTGCAGGAGCAAATCGTCCACGGTTTTGTCAGGATGACAAGAAACAATCGACTGCTTTGGTTCTGTTACTTCGACTGTTTGCTGTCGGTATTAAACCGTCGATAATATGTCTAAAACCGTTGATGGTTTGGCTCGGTAACTCGGCGTTGGTTTTCGAATTTTGAATTTGGGAAGTTGTATGGGTTGAGTTTCGGAGGGAAAACCTCCAAGAGGGATATATACATGGTATATGTTGTAACTCTAAAATGTTCATGACTTTGGATAAGAAGATAGCGAAAAACACTGTCGTTTGCTCCCGTGGATGAGGCATTGCCGAACCATGTAATTCTTCATGTCATTGTTTTATTGATTTCATATAATCTGCGTGATTGCGTTTTCTGTATACTTCACTATTGAGTGTTGTATTGTGAGATCGTTTGTTTATACTACACATTAATTTACACAACAAATTGGTATAAGAGCATTGTTGTAATGGCTTCTGGAATTTCTTCTGCAAAGTTTGATGCTGTTAAGTTCGATGGAGTGGGAAACTTCAGACTATGACAGAGAAGGGTTAAGGATCTGTTAGTGCAGCAAGGTGTGCTGAAAGCTTTATACGGAGTTCAATCAGAAAGCATGGATGAAACAAGTTGGAATGAATTGGAAGCAAAGACTGTGTCAACTATCAGACTTTGTTTGGCCGATGACGTGCTGTATCACGTCATGGATGAGGATTCTCTGGCAGCAGTTTGGCAGAAATTGGAAAGCCGGTATATGTCTAAGTCTTTATTGAACAAGTTGTTTCTTAAGCAAAGATTGTATTGGATGAAAATGGCAGAGGGTTTGGGTTTGAACCAACACATCAATGCATTCAATCAAATTGTAAGTGATTTGATGTGGGTTGATGTGAAGATCAAGGAGGAAGACAAGGCTTCTGCGTCTCACACGTATGAAAATTTGGTTACTACTCTAATATGGGGTAAAGAAACCCTGAATTTGGAAGAGGTAACAAGCGCACTACTGAGTTTTCATCAAGAAGAAGGTCAGCGATGAAGTTTCACATGGTGAAGGGCTTGTAGTGAAGGATAACCAGAAACGTGGGAGAAGCAAGTTCCGGAGTGGATCTCAGTCGCAGTCCGGGAAGAAGGACATAAGGTGTTTCAAGTGCAAGAAAATTGGGCACAAAAAATCGGAGTGTCCAGAGTGGAAGAAGGGGAATGCAGAAAATCAAGAGGGTTCGTCAAAATTTGCGAATGTAGTAGAAGAAGGAGACTCAGGGAGCAGTGATGGTGATATGCTTTTTGTTTCATTGAGTTCAGAACACCTCACGAATTCTTGGATCCTAGATTCAGGATGTTCTTATCACATGACACCAAATAGAAATTGGTTCAACACCTACAGGTCAGTTAATTCTGGTTCTGTTTTAATGGGAAATGATGTTTCATGCAAAATTATTGGAATAGGAAATGTTAGAATTAAAATGTATGATGGTGTTGTGAGAACTTTATGTGATGTAAGGCATGTACTGGATCTACGGAAGAATATGATTTCATTGGACACTTTAGGTTGTAAAGGGTATAGTTACAAGTCTGAAAGTGGGATAATGAAGGTGTGTGAAGGCGACTTAATGGTGATGAAGGGGACAGAAGTTAGCGGAAAATATCTATGCACTGATGGGTACCACAGTTGTAGGTGGAGCTGCAATTGCAGATTCTGAATCAGTTAATATTGTTTTGTGTAAGACAATCACACACAAAAAGGAGGGTATATCCTTAACTACATTTATTCAGATGTTTAGGGACCGGTGAGGGTAGCATCACAGGTTGGACATATGTACTTCGTGAGTTTATCACAAAGGGTCTTTGTGTACTTCATACGGCACAAGTCAGAGATATTTTCCAGGTTTAACTTGTGCCTGAGGTGGAAAACCAGACCGAGAGAGAGATCCTCAGGTCAGACATTGGAACTGAGTACGCTGGTTCAGTTCAAGGAGCTTTGTGAAGAGCATGTCAGGTTGTATCTAGGGCTTGCAAGGAACTTCTTGGTAAAGTCAGTGAGTATGACGTGTTTCTCGATTAACCAATCACCAAGGGTATCACTAGATGGAAAAGTTGCGGGGGAGGTTTGGACAGGTAATGTTGTAGACTACTCTGGTTTGAGAGTGTTTGGATGTCCAGCCATGCACGTTTCTAGTGAGGTGAGATCTAAGCTTGGTGCAATATCTAGACGATACATCTTTCTAGGGTATAAGAAAGGTGGGTTCAAGCTGTTTGATCCAGTGGCAAACAAGGTGGTGATCAGTGGAGACATGGTTTTTGGTGAGAAAGCCATGGTGCAGCGTACTCAGGTAGATAAAGAGAAACAGGTGCCAGAAAACTGCAGTAGCAATAAGCATGTGATGTAGGTGGAGTTACAGACTCGGGACAGGGATGACATTATTCATAATGCAGGGAATTATAGCTCGAGAGACTAGCAGGATCATAGCAGGCCTAGATGCACTATCAGGCCACCACTCAGGTATGAATTTGATGTTTGGGTGTCCTATGCATTCATTACTATCAGCAAGATTCCTAATATTTTTCAAGATGCAATAGATGGATGAGTGTTATGGTGGAGGAGATGAAGTTACTACACAAGAATCAAATGTGGGAGTTGGTGAAGCTTCTAGACGGGAAGAGGATGATAGGATGCAAGTGGCTAATTTTTCTGTTGTTTTATGTTGATGACATGTGTGGAAATCCCAAATGATTTGGAAGGGATTTGGAGGAGATTGTGGTAGAAGATTAAGGCTCTAATTGGATCTGATATGTAGGCTGATTGTATGGGTTGACTTTTATATTTCCATATTTGATTCTCTATGTACATGTTAAATAGGGACCCGAGTATGTAAAGAATAAACAATTGAATATACAATTGATTTATTCTCATTTTCTACATGGAATCAGAGCTCGGGTTACTCTGAAACCCTAAGCAATCCATGGCTACCCAAAAAGGAGACAGCTATGAGTCCAGCCAATCGGCAACCCAGGAAGGAGAGTAGGAGATAACCTCCTCCATAGGCTCGACCGGCGTATTCGAGAATTCCCCACTCCATCTTACTATTGAAAAATTCAATGGTAAGAATTACAAAGAATGGGCACAGTCAATAAAGCTTGTTATCGATGGTAAAGGCAAGCTCGGCTTTCTTACCGGCGAGACTCGGCGACCACCTCCTACCGATGCAGTGGCATCCCAGAAATTGCGGTCTGAGAACCCTTGATAACGTCGTGCTTGATAAACTCTATGAAGCCAGTCAATGGAAAAAGTACTTGTTTGACAGCAAAGGACGTGTGGGATGCGGTGCGTGAGACAGACTCCAATGCTGAAAATGCTTCCCAAATTTTTGGGTTGAAAATGCGGCTATGGCAGACGAAGCAAGGAGATCGGGAAGTCATCGAATACTACACCAAGATGCTCAGACTTTGGCAAGAACTCAATCTCAACTGCGAAGAGGAATGGGAACGCACGGGTGATAGTGTACGTTTCAAGAAGAAGATGGAGAACGAGAGAGTATTCGAGTTTCTGGCGGGGCTGAACTGAGAGCTTGACAACGTGAGGAGTAGGATTCTAGGTCGCCAGCCGCTACCCTCCATCCGAGAAGTCTTCTCTAAGGTTTGGCGTGAGGAAAGTAGGAGAAACGTGATGTTGAAGGAGCAAAACCAGTCTAGGCCCAAGACATCAGCTCTTGTAACCCGTGGGCCTCGTACTGGATCCGGCCCAAAACAGTCTAGACGGCCCTATTGTGAGCCTTGCAAAAAACGGGCCATACTAAATACACCTGTTGGATCTAACATGGCAAGCCCACGGATTAGAAGCCCAGACAACCCAATAAAGCCCATGGTCATCAGGCCTCCACCGAAACCCAGGAAAAAAACACACCCACAGAAGCCCATGGCCCGATAGCGTCTAGTGGGGGATTTAATTCCGACCAACTTGCGAAAACATATGAGCTATTTTCCAATTTCCAAGCCTTGGGTCAGTCCTCTAATACTATGTCATCTCGTTCTTTAGCCCACAAAGGTACTCTTTTGATAGCCCTTAGTTCCACTTCTCATTTTACCCCTTGGATTATTGACTTTGGTGCATCTGACCATTTGACCGATGCTCATCATTTATTTTCAACATACTCACCTTGTGCCGGTAATTTAAAAGCCAAAATTGCAGATGAGACTCTATCCCCTGTCGTTGGCAAAGGGAGTATTCATATTTCTGAATCTATTACTCTTGAATCTGTCCTCCACATTCCTAATTTATCGTGCAATTTGCTGCCTATTAGTCAGTTAACCAAACAGTCTAATTGCTTAGCTAAATTCCTACCCTCTTATTGTGTCTTTCAGGACCTATCATCAGGGAAGACATTTGGCAGTGCTAAGGAATGTGACGGGCTCTACTACTTCAACAAAGCTAATGTGAATGGACCGTGTCCTCCTACTGTTTGTGATTCTGCATCTAGTCCTAGGGAAAGTGAACTTTTGTTATGGCACAAACGGATGGAACATCCTAGTCTTTGGTATTTGCAGCACTTATTTCCTTCAATATGTTCGAATAAAACTGCCTTGGATTTTCAGTGTGAAGTGTGTGAACTTGCCAAACACCATTATACTACTTTTCCTAGATCTCTCAGTATAAACCATCCATGCCATTTAGTCTGATTCACAGTGATCTATGGGGTCCTTCTCGTACTCCAAATAGGACCCATACAAAATGGTTTATTACTTTTATTGATGATCACACTCGCCTGTGTTGGGTATATTAATTGACTAATAAAACTGAGGTTCGATCATTCTTCATGAATTTTCACTCTATGATACAAAACTCAGTTTCACACAAAAATCCAAATCATTCATACTAACAATGGTACTTACTGAGTCCTTGGGCACATATCTTCAAGATAATGGTATTATCCATCAAAGCTCTTGCGTTGCCACCCCTTAACAAAATGGGGTTGCTGAATGGAAAAATCGACATATCCTTGAAGTTGCTCGTGGCCTATTGTTCACCTCTCACATGCCAACAAAATTTTGGGTTGACTCAATTTTGACAGCCACATACCCCATTAACCGAATGCCTAGTAGAGTCCTATCCTTTGCAACTTTGCTCCAAAAACTCCAAGAGACTTTTCCCAATTCTAGGAATCTTCCGCTTTGTGTCTTTGGGTCCACTATATTTGTCCGCATTCACGCGCCCAAGCTAAACAAATTGGATCCCAGAGCACTTAAATGTGTCTTTCTTGGTTACTCTCCCACATAGAAGGGTTACAAATGCTACGACCTGATCTCTTAGAAACTCTATTTTAGCCTGGATGTCACCTTCTTCGAACATACCCCCTACTACTCGCTTCAGGGGAAGTCCTTGAGTAAAGCTCGACCCTCAAACTCAGACTACTAAGATATTGTTGTTTTTGAGACCACTCCATACCCTATATCCGCTCCTTCGCTTAGTACAGAAGGAAACCTGAACTCAGGGGGAGAAGCGGAAATACAAACAAATAGGGAAACACTCGTCTACTCAAGGAGGCCAAAATCGGAGTCCAATGAGACACTCACTTCTGAAGCACCAAAAGAGTCAAAACCGGTGATAGTTCCAACTCCTCATGAGTCTGAATCCAATCCCGACCAGGTTAAAGATGACTTACCCATTGCTCTTAGAAAACAACCTTGTTCATGAACTCTCCACCCTATCTCAAAATTTGTATCTTACAATGCTCTTTCTGCCACGTGTCATGCTTTTACTTCTAACCTTGACAGAATCTAGATTCCTAAAAACATTCAAGAAGCCTCGGACATTCCAGAGTGGAGAGAGGCAGTGATGGAAGAGATAGACACTAGAAAAGAATGGAACTTGGGAGGTGATGACTTTGCCAAGGGGGAAGAAACCAATGGGTTGTAAATGGGCGTTCATAGTAAAGTACAAGGCCGATCGCATAGTAAAACGATACAAAGCGTGCTTTGTGGCAAAGGGGTTCACTTAGACATACAGTATTGACTACACCAAGACGTTTGCACCAGTAGCAAAGCTGAACACTATACGGGTTCTCTTGTCCCTAGCAGCAAACCTGGATTGGCCACTCTATCAGTTTGACATCAAGAATGCTTTTCTGAATGGTGAGCTAGAAGAAGAAGTGTTCATGACGCTACCACCAAGATTTTGCAAGGGGGGTGAAGAAACCAAAGTGTGTTAATTGAAGAAATCCCTGTATGGACTCAAGCAATCACCGAGGGTGTGGTTTGATAGATTTGCAAAGGTGATAAAGAATCAAGGAAACTAACATGGGCAATCAGATCACACTATGTTCTTCAAACAGTCCAATGAGCGAAGAAGGACCATCCTGATTGTGTACGTCAATGACATCATTCTCACTAGAGATGACACAGGAGAGGTGGAGAGATTGAAGAAGGTCTTAGCCATAGAGTTTAAGGTAAAAGACATGGGTCAAATGCGATATTTCCTGGGAATGGAGGTTGCCAGATCAAGAAAGGGAATTACTATCTCCTAGAGAAAGTATGTACTTGACCTTTTGACCAAGGCAGGAAAAAGAACAGAAGACGTAGGAAAGCCTATGGATAGAGAGAGATATCAGAGACTAGTAGGTAGATTGATCTACCTCTCTCACACTAGACCTGACATTGCTTTCGCTATAAGTGTGGTCAGTCAACACATGCACTTACCAAAGGAGAGTCACCTAGAAGCAGTATATAAGATTCTCATATATCTAAAAGGTTCTCCAGGGCGAGGACTATTCTTCAAGAAAGGTGATAGTAAGAAGGTAGAGATCTACACAGATGCGGATTGGGCAGGATCAGCAGAAGACAGAAGGTCTACTACTTGCTACTGTACCTATGTTTGGGGAAATCTACTAACATGGAGGAGTAAGAAGTAGAGTGTGGTAGCCAGAAGCAGTGTCAAGGCTAAATTCATGGCTGTTGCACAAGGGATGTGTGAAGGGCTATGGTTACAAAAACTTTTGGGAGAACTACACATCATAGTAGAGATCCCCATCAAACTCTATTGCAACAACAAAGCCGCCATTAGTATTTCTCATAATCCTATTCAGCACAACATGACTAAACATATAGAAGTGGACAGGCATTTTATAAGGGAGAAAATTGAGAAGCGGACAATTTGCATGACCTATATCCCTACAAGAGAACAATTAGCAGATATTTTCACTAAGGGATTACAGAGACCTAGCTTTGAAGAGTTTATTTGCAAGTCGGACATGATCAATATCTATGATCCAACTTGAGGGGGAGTGTGGAAATCTCGAATGATTTGGAAGGGATTTGGAGGAGATTGTGGTAGAAGATTAAGGCTCCAATTAGATCCGATATTTAGGCTGATTGTATGGGTTGACTTTTATATTTCCATATTTGATTCTCTGTGTACTTGTTAAATAGGGATCCGAGTATGTAAAGAATAAACAATTGAATATACAATTGATTTATTCTCATTTTCTACAACATGTTAGTTGTTGGGAAGACTTTGACTGAGGTTAATCAGTTGGAAACTCTGTTGAGAAAAGGTTTTGGCATGAAGGTTTTGGATACGGCCAAGAAGATTCTTGGGTTGGAGATTCGCAAGGACAGAGTTGTAGGGGGATTAGGGTTATCTTAGGATGACTTTGTGGACATAACTGCAGGGAGATTGTGGTTGTCTTAGGGTGGCTTTTGTGGAGAAGGTGTTGGAGAAGTTTACCATGGTTAAACTGGTCACCAGTACACTGTTGGCGAATCATCTTTATTTGTCTACCACTCAGTGCCTAAGGACGGACAGTGATGTTTAGGATATGTCAAAGGTCCCCTATGCCAATGCAGTGGAGTGTTTTGGCAGGCAACAACATGATTCGTCAATTGTGATATTTGTGAATGCAAACTATGCACGGGACTTGGATGACAAGAGGTCTACAACAGGATATGTTTTTATTGTTATGGGAAGACCTATTTGTTGGAAGTCCAAGGTACAGTCTCTGGTTGTACTATCTACAACTGAGTCGGGGGTTTTGGCAATAGCCGAAGCTGTCACGGACAAGTTCAAGTATTGCTTGGACTTTTTTTTGTCTCCAGTTGCTAGACGAGAGGCGGCCCCAACAAAGATCTTAAATTTTGATTTCGACTCAAATTTCGAAGCCCCAAAAGTACAGAAATTTCTACGAAAATTTTGATTTCGATGTCAATCTCGATTTCGATTTGAAAAATAACAGAAATTAGTAGTAAAGCATGAAATTCTTTGTGAAACTTTAGAAATGGTTAACAAACATAATAATATAAGTTATAGGACTAATATATTACAAATTAAATACATCTATGTTTTGTATGAGGTGGAAAAGTTGCAAAATAGTATGTGTATCAAACATATGTGTAAGATATCATACATTAAACATATTCAGCTAATACAAATGGAATTTATAAATCATTTAAATATTATTTATTATACAGATAATGATAATTTAGACATGAATGGTTAAATAAAATATTACTGTAAGTTTATTTTTTCATATAATTTCAAAAGCACTTGTAATAATATTTTGTTTCAATAAAATAAATAAAAGAAATTAAGATAAAAATTAACTTCACTCCTAAATTTCTCATTTGAATTCTAACGAAATTTCATCATATAGTTAAAATTTTGACAAGTTTTGCTAAAATTTCAAATGATTCGTTGATATTTCGACGGAAATTATGCAAGATAGAAATTGACTGCCATTTCAATTTCGAGGGTGATGGAAATCAGAAATTTTGATGGAAATTTCAAGAATTTCGTGGAAATTTAAGACCATGGTCCCAACCTACACAGATTTTTTGTCCCAGGTGGAGCAGTGGGTTATGTTTTTGGTTTTCTCTTAAAGGGTGTATATTTGCTAAGGTGGAGATTGTTGTAATATGCAGCTCATATGTTGAGTGGAACGCATGTACAAATGAGAAAACATGGTAGAAAACAGCAGCTGAGGTTTGCAGGAGCAAACTGTCGACAGTTTCAGGATGGTTTTGTCAGGATGATAAGAAACAGTCGACTGTTCTAGTTCTATTACTTCAACTGTTTGGGTTTGCTTGAAACCGTCAACGATTTTGGCATAATGACAAGAAACAGTCAACTGTTCTGGTTTTGTTACTTCGACTGTTTGCTCTCGGTATTAAACTATCAACCAATATGTCTGAAATCGTCGATGGTTTGGCTCGGTAACTTAGTGTTGGTTTTAGAATTTTGAATTTGGGAAGTTGTATGGGTTGGGTTTCATAGGGAAAACCTCCAAAAAGGGTTATATATACATCGTATATGTTGTAACTCTATAATGTTCATGTCTTTGGACAAGAAGATAGTGAAAAACACTGTTGTTTGCTCCCGTTGATGTAGGCATTGCCGAACCATGTAATTCTTCATGTCATTGTTTGATTGCTTTCATATAATTTGCGTATTGTGTTTTCTGTACATTTCACTATTGAGTGCTGCAGTGTGAGATCGTTTGTTTCCACTGCACATTAATTTGCACAACACGCAGGGCATGCTTAAATAAAAGCCTCATGAAAACATCCACTGGTTCGAAAATTTTACAGAGTTCTCACAACCTTCTGTAAGACAGCATCCCTCACAAAATGACTACCAATTTCAATGTGCCTTATCCTCCCATGAGACATTAAGTTGCTAGAAATATAAATGGTAGTTTGATTATCACAAAACATATCCAAGCTTAATCTCGTAAGATTTTAACTGTAGAAGCTCATTCACACTATGATCGATAGTGCGGTATTTTTCCCAACGCTAAATCTTGCTAAACTAATTTGTTTCTCGCTATGCCTAGTAACAAGATTACCTCCCACAAATGTATAGTACCCATAAGCGACCTTCAATCATCAACCAAGAAAACCCAATCTACATAAGAATATTCCATGATCTCACAATTCCTCAATTTCTATTACATCTACTAGAGGAGCTTTTGAGGCACAAAAGAATCTTAGAAACAACGTCCCATTGTGGTTTTTGGAATTTCCCATAAACTAGCTCACCCACATTAATGAATATGTTAGGTAATAGTCAAGTAGATCAACTAGCCAACCAAAATTTTTTTTTATGTTTGTCTTCAAAGTTCTATCCAACATTCTTAGACAACTTCATGTTGGGATCTGTAGGAGTAGAATTGGTTTAGCTCCCAACATACTAGTCTCATTTTGCAAGTCCAAGGTGTATTCTTGCTAAGATAGAAAACCCTTTCTTACACTATACAATTTAAATACCAAGAAAGTAATGCAAAGTACCCAAGGCCTTGATTCGGATTTTTTTCTTGAAACCACTCCTTTGCATTTATAATACAGCTTAGGTCATTTCTAGTAACGATGATACCATGAACATAAACAACTAGAAGTACGACATTTGTTTCCTTTTTGTGAACGAAGATTGAATTGGTCTGAGTAGCATTAGGTAAGACCAAATGTAGAGACCACCATGCTAAATTTGTCAAGCCAAACTTGAAGAGACTACTAAAGACCATAAATGGCCTTATGCAACCTAGGTGTCTTACCATCCTCCCTCGAGCAACATACTTGCCGCTCTGTGTATACCTTTTCCTACAAATCTCTATAGAAGAAGGCATTCTTTACATCCAATTGGGATAAGACCCAACATAATTAACTACCAACAAGATCAATTCATGAACATACTTAGTTGAGTAGCAAGAAAGAAGGTCTTGGAATAACAATACAGTATGGTTGAGTGTACTCTTACAAATCGGGTTTTAAGCCATTCAATATAGTCATCGAGAATAGATCAACAACACCAAACCAACTCCTTACAAGGAGGAAGATCCACAAAATCCCATATCCATTGAAAGTCAAGGCATGCATTTCCACATCCATTGCATGCTTCCACCCAGAATTAACAAGTGCTTCAATATGTTAGGTAAGGATAGAGAAAGAGGAAATAGGCAAGGCAAAAGAACACATAGGACTAGGAAGGGGAAGAATTCAAACATAATAAGTAATAGCATAAGCAACTAGGATAGATGAGTACATGTTTGGGTACATTTCCTTTAAGCAATTGGCAAATCCAAGATTCCAAATCATTCACATTAGGATGGATCTCCAGTTGGAAAAGTCAAAACAGTGAAAAACAAAAGAAGCGGAAGTATGGTGGTGGTGATGTCTCTGCCTAATTTCTATTGTTCATAAACCCTTAATTGTTTCTCTGATTAGAAATTGATGGATTTGGAAGAGGAGTGAAATTTTTCTCAAAAGGAATAAGGGTAAAAGAATAGGGGGATCAACAAAAAAAAATTTTGGGGGGGTGGGGTCATTGATGGACTCAAAATAGATTCGTCTAAGGAAAGACCGAACACTAGAGAAATATGGTGTCCCCTAAAATAGGGTCACATCTGCTCTAACATATTTCTTATGAGTTTGGAGATTATAACATTAACATCATTTTTGAATTCTTGAGTATCCAAAAATGACACATTGACAACACAAAGAAAGACTTGTCCTGACTAGTATGTGGAACATGAACAAAACATGTGCACCTAGTGACACTAGGCACAACAGAAAATATGGAAAGTTTTATACACAATAAAGAAGGGAATTTGTCCTCGTAGAACACTAGAGGGCAAATTATTAAGTAGAACATGCTATAATAAGAGTACGAGTTCAAAGGGTAGCAACATGCATATGAAAGAGTAGATATTGTGCTATGTCAAGTAAATGTTTATTTTTTTGTTTAGCTACTATATCTTGCTGAGGAGTATGTGCATCTGAGTTTTGAGGAATGATTCATTTAGCCAAGCAAAAAGATTGAATTTTGAACAAAATCATGTGCATTATCACATTGAAGAGAGTTAGATTACCACTTTAATTAAAAACTTAAGTTGTTAGGTTGTGAGCCAACAATGTATATCAAGCTTTAACACTCCCTCGCAAGTGTAGTCCAATAGCACATGGAGCCCGATAGCATATGGAGAGATAAACACATGAAAAATGGCACCCATTACAGGGAATACCATAATTTTCTAAGCACCACACAATAAACGCAGGCAATGAGACTAGAACCCAGGAGACCTCCTAGTAATCGACCAATTATGAGCGAAAATCATACGTAGGGCAAAACATTAATGACATATTTGAATGAATATGCGAAACCAATGATTTACCATGAGTCGACTCTAGACAGGAAAGATGTCCTAATATTCTTTCATAATTGACATGAAGAACACTTCAAATAAGAAGTAGAATTGAAAAACTTGTTGTAGTTCTTGAAAAGATGGATCACCCAAAAGAGCATCCTACTGTTCTCAAAAAAAAGGTACAAAAGATGGATCTACCACCACAAATAGTATAGGCTATCCCTTTCAAGCCATTCACCAATCCTCCTCTTTGTCTAGAGATCCTAAATAATACAATGAAAAAGAATGAAGGTTATGGAATAGTTATAAGATTTAGTTGCTTGATTAATTGATAACAAGTTCAAGAGAAATCTAGGCATACATAAAAAAGAGAAAGGAGGAAAAGAAGGAAACGAAATAGTAATTCCACAACAAGAAACTAGTGTAGCAAGAGTAAACCTAGAGTGCTTGTTATATGGGAGGAAGCTCTAGAACCCATAATAAAGAGGATAAAGAGGCAAGAAGCCTGATTGTACCTAAATGGGACAGTAGCACTAGATGTAGAAGACTGAGTTTGGAATTGTTGAATCATGCCGACAAGATTGTTGTACTCCTCTTGAACACAATATGTGATGCAATCCCCCACATTGGTCAAGTGCACTTGAAGTGTCAACACTAGAATCACCCTTGGCAAGAAAATTATTGGCCCAAGTAGGTTTCCCATGGAGATCCCAATAACGATCAATGCTATGGTTGTCCTTGCCATAATGTGTGCAAATGCAAGAATTACCACGACAAACTCTTGATACACTACGTCTGACCATGGAAACCATCCAAATCTCATCCTAACACTTCCCTTACCATGTAAATGACTCAACTATCATGAGAAGAAGCTTGAGAAAAAGACTGAGAGTTGTATTTGGTGATTGATTGGATTCGTGCATATGCTTCATGGATGTTATGGTATCATCAGCAAGAATTGTTAAAATTACCAATTTACCTAAAAGCTTAAGCTGTTAGGTTGTAGGGCAACAATGTATATCAAGCCTTTAACAACCCCTCGCACATGAAGCCCGACAGCACGTGCAGAGATAAACAAATGATAAATAACACTCCTTACAAGGAGTACAATAATTTTTAAACATCACAAAATAAACGCAGGCAACAAGACTAGAACCCACGACCTCCTAGTAAACAACTCTAATAGCATGTTAAATTATCACTTTACCTAAAAGCTTAAGCTGTTAGGTTGTGGGCCAATAATGAATATCAAGCCTTTAACTAGAATCTAATCACAAATGGGTTGAAGCTCAAGACTTAACCTAGACAGAATTTCGGCAACCAAGGTTGATAGATGTTTGAGTTCCTCCCACATACCCTTCAAAGTGCTTCACTAATGAACCTACCTTCTTATTCATTTTTGAAAAAAATTCTATCAAAAACACGAATTTGATTCTTGTGAGAAGCTTTCACAAAGATCATCCCATAGAACCTTGGTTTATGAAGCATCACAAACACAGCAATTTACGGCTCCATGTTATTCAATAAACTTAAGACTGTTTGGAATGTCTTAAAAAATAAGCACTTTTCTAAGAAGTATTTAAATTAAGTACTTGTGTCAATAAGTACTTAAATTAAGTATCTAGTCAAAGAGATCAGTTTGATTATCTTGTGAGAGACTTTCACGAAGATCATCCCATAGAACCTAGTCTATGAAGCATCACATTCACAACAATTTACAGCTCCATACTATTCCATAACCACATAAGCAATATGATGTTCTCTTTCATCCAAACTTCATAATCCTTGGGAATTTGGAGACAGAGGAGAATGCAATAGACACTAGGACTTCTCTTTTGCTTTAATACATACATGCATTACCTCAACCCATAAGTAGTTTGAGGGTCCAACCAATTTGATGGCCGTTAAAAGTATCATCCAAAGCTCTCTTTGTGGATGCCATCAGAACCACCCTTAATACACTACTTCAGCACAAATCAGTTTGGGATGAATACATGATAATGCCAAATTAGGCAGCACGTACTAGCAAAGAACAACAATTCAGACCTTAAAAAGTCCAGAAGTTCAAGAGGCAGCTATGACTACATAACTGAAGTTACAATTGTTAAAGCTTGATATAAATTGTTGGTCCACAAAATAACAGCTTAAGCATTTAAGTGGTAATCCAACAAGGTATCAGATCTATGGTTTTGCCAAAAGGTCCTGGGGTCTAGTCTAGTTGCCCGTATTATTATGTAATGGTTAAAAATTATCTTATTCCCTATAATGGGCGTTATTTATCCTATATTTTATCTCTGCACCTGTACATGAGAGTAAGAGCTTGATATATATTGTTGACTCGCAACCAAATAGATTAAGCTTTTAGCTAAAGAAAATAAGAGTGTCCAAACCAACTTTGATAAATCATATTTATGGGAGACCAGTGCTCTGATACCATTTTGTAAAGTTAAAGAATAAGAAGAGAAGAAGATAATAAGAGAAAAGAGGAGAGAATAAAATTGTCTGCAGTTTCCTGAAGCCTTTCATACAGCTTCCGGTCTGCCTTTTTATATATTAATAAAAGAAAAACATGGAATACAAAAGATGCCATCTCTCACACCAGTAATTACAAAAATAGCCTATTCTCTTCTAAAACTATTGATTTTATTAAGAATCATAGTCCAAGTGAATCCTTATCTTTGTGGGAGCTTTAGCTTTCTAAATAAAAGAATGTAAGAAGAAATTAATAGAAATAGGCACATGATCATTTCAAGAAAAATACTTAACAAGAATATTCCCAAGAAGAATTTAGACCCCAAAATCTTCTATTTCCCTAAATAAGTATGAAAAGAATCAAGCGCATTCAATAAAATAAGATCATTCATCTATCTCTCTAAAATTATAAAGTGAAAATCCCAAGGTTGTACACATGGTCTTAAATTTCCACGAAATTCTCGAAATTTCCATCAAAATTTCCGATTCCCATCACCCTCGAAATGGCAGTGCATTTCTGTCTTGCATAATTTCCGTCCAAATATCAACGAATCATCTGAAATTTATCGAAATCTCAAAATTTTAGCAAAACTTGTTGAAATTTTAACTATACAATGAAATTTTGTCAGAATTCAAATGAGAAATTGAGGAGTGAAGTGAAATTTCTATCTTAATTTCTTTTATTTATTTTATTGAAACAGAATATTATTACAAGTGCTTTTGAAATTATATGAAAGAATAAAATGACAGTGATATTTTATTTAACCATTCATGTCTAAATTATCATTATTTGTATAATAAATAATATTTAAATGATTTATAAATTCCATTTGTATTAGCTGAATATGTTTAACGTATATTATCTTACACATATGTTTGATACACATACTATATTACAACTTTTCCACCTCGTACAAAACATAGATGTATTTAATTTGTAATATATTAGTCCTATAACTTATATTATTATGCTTGTTAACCATTTCTAAATTTTCACAAAGAATTCCATGCTTTACTACTAAAATCTGTTATTTTTTCAAATCCAAATCGAAATTTCAGTCAAAATTTACGTACTTTTGGAGTTTCAAAATTTGAGTCAAAATCGAAATTTAAGACCTTGGTTGTACACTCCCCAAATTAAAAGAAAAATTAGAAATTGAAATGCCATAGAGAATAGGTAAATGAAAGGGACGGGAAAGGATTGAGCTAAAGGAGCCTCCTCAATCCAAAAGGTCTCCCCAGAAACAAATTCTCTCTTCCTTACCAACTTTACAATGAACAAAAGGATAAAGAAAGATGATAAATATGGGCTACAAAAATCAGAATAGTGGCAGTATCCCCCACTTCTGTGACCTCATTTGCCACCAGAGTTCACATCTGAAATTTGAAGACCACAAATAGAAAAGCACTCTGATTATGGGAAAATATTGTCCATCAAAACCCCACCAACCTTTAAAAGAGAACTCTGGTCCAAATTTAATAAACATTCATCACCAAAATGATGGGCTAAAAATCCCTAACCCTATTACTATGGTCTTTAGGAACAACAGTAATAAAAGGTGCATTCATACTTGTACCCATCACACCATTATCATAAAACTCATTACATACCTTTAATATTTTCTTTAAAAGAATCCCAATAATCCTGATTGAAAATCATAGTAAATCCAATGGGCCTAGGTGCTATGTCCCTCCATTTCAAATGCTGCTTCGTTGACCTTATCTTCTTCCTCTACATGTCTCCCTAACCAGTTGTTTTATCTAGAGAAATGGGACACCAATCTGATGCCTAAATCATAGCTCTATCATCCTCATTTGAATATAAAAATCAGTAACCATCTATGCAACACACTCAGGATTCCTTGTGATCACACCCATCCCTCCAACTCTCCGACAAAATTCCTCCCCCGACCACTTGCCACCCTGTGACACCACAATAACAGAAATACTACCTTCCTTAAAATGTTTGGCATACATATGGCATTTTAGAGAACAGTTTAGAAGTTTGGAAAAGCAGGCCCCAATGTTTGTTTTCCTCTTTGATATAATTTTTAACAATATTTGCATTACACACTCACAATTTTTTTTTCTGCATCATGGCATAAATAGCCACCGACCAATAAAAAGATGCTTATCACTATCCTATATGCTCTTAATCCAGAAGCTGTAAAGATTGAGCCAATCAAAATGCAATTCAATTGGACAAAAAATTTACAGATGGCATAAAATCTAACCCCATGTTTGGATTGTGGAATAGAGTTTAAGCAGGAAAAAATAGGGGCAGGAACGTAATCATTTTTGGAATGTAATTACCTCGTTTGATTAGTCACACAAGATGGCTGCCAGAATTGCTGTTTGAATTCTATTGCGGCGTTTGTATTCCCAAATTGAGGCCAGAATGGAATTAAGAACAATGAAATTTCCAAAAAAAGCCCTTATGCAGAAACATTCAAATTTTCAATATTTCAATTATTTAAATTTAATTAACTTTATTTAATTTTGGTTTTTCCATAAAATAAATATTACATCTGTTTTATTATTATTATTTTTCTAAAGCTTTGTCTCTTTAATCTGTTTGAAGTGCTCCTAGGTGCTGCCCAGTATAAAAAGAGCTACCTTTGGGTAACTTTAGACTTCAAATAGCCTGCCAAGGAAAATACCATTGCTCAACACCATATTTCTTTTGGAGACAGCATTGGAAAAGGATTTAACCAAGAAGTGTACATCACTAGTAAACTTTGATCAAACTTGGCTTTTATCCACTGTCACAACTATCCTACAGATCTGATATAAATCACACAACTCCTCCCAGTTTTTTATGTGTGTACTTGGCAACAAGAAGGTTCCAAAAGACAGTTGCTCCCCACCAAATGTTGGCACTCTGGCCAAAGCCCGTTATGGGAAAAAAATAAAAAATAAAAAATAATAAAAAGGGAGATGAGTGATGCTAGGAGGTTGTTGGAATGTGCAGCATCAGAATCAGCCTCAACAAATCTAAAATCAGATGAGGGAGTGCTGCAATGACATCGACAAATATGCAGCGGGAACAATGAGGTTTCCTGCAAAAAAGCGCTGAGTTAAGAGTCCCATTCTAACTAACGATTCTTGTAGCTTAGGAGGATCTAGCTACAAGAGAACTAGGTAGGGAGAGCTTTCCCCACTTTCCACCTGCCCCTTTGGTCCGCCATCTCAGTAGAAACAGATGAGAGAGAGAGAGCTCTCCCAGGAGTACTCTTGTTGCAGCAGCCAGTCTAGAGATTCTTTGACACAAAGAGACAAGTATTGCTAGGGCATTTGGGTGATTTGGGAAGTTTTAATGGTTGAGTATTTTTGTTATTAAAGTATTTGTTTAGGTTTATAATTGTCAACACATGCAGACTAGGGATTCAACGCCTTGATGGGGATGGCAATCTAAAATATTTGGTCTTCATTTGTCTTTTAAGGTTCTATAGTGTTGCCACTAACCTATGTTCACCCTAGGTATGGTTAGCTCATCTATTTACTACCATTGTAAAGAAAGTCTAAGTTAAACCCAAGTCTAATCTCTAAAAGGCACGTCTTTATTTGGTTTATGAACCAAGGCTGAGTTTGTAAGTACAGTTATGTGAGGGGAAGGTAACAGCACCCTCAACACCCCTCTTCCAGCACCTAAACAACTTCAGAATATTTCTAACTTAAATAAAGCATGGAATTTGATTAATCATTGTGATTTTAGGCTAGCTTTCCATTAGATATTGATCCACTTCATGAGCATCTAATACCTGGTCAAGTGCATAGGGTTTCTCCCATGGTCTCACCTCAAGAATCCCTAAAGGATACTATTGTTCCAATTTCAAGCTCCATTGTTGGATTCATTGAATTAGGGTTTTCAAGATTAAACATCAGATGGTCATTTGAGAATAGATTGCAAGATGAAGTAAGATTTTTCAATTAAGCAAGAGAAGATACATAATACACCACAAAAGGAAACAAAATCCTTAAGCAAAACAAGAATAACACTTATAGCACTCAAAAGGAAATTGTTAAAGCTTGATATACATTATTGGTCCACAACCCAACATCTTAAGTTTTTACGTAAAGTGGTTGTCTAACATGGTATCAGAGATGGTTACTAGGACGTCTTGGGTTCTAGTCTTGTTGCAACATTTATTTGTGGTTTTGAAAAATTATTGTATTCCTTATAAAGGGTTTTAGTCTTGTGCTTTGTGTTTGTTTATCTCTCCACATGCTATCGGGCTACATGTGCAGCGGTTGTTAAAGCTTGATATATATTGTTGACCCACAACCTCACAAGTTAAGCTTTTAGGTAAAGTGGTAATCTGATAGAAATCATTAAGAAAACTAAGATCCTATGCGATATTACCCTTAACTAAAAGAGGCTATCAAAAGAAACCTAAAAAAAATAATTAAAAAAAAAAAAAACCTTGCCTTTCTAATTCTAAAAGTTTTAATTTTTCTAAAATAAGAAACAAAAACAACGCAATGTCAAAACCATACATACAAGGGAGACCCTTTCCTTTTTTTAGTTTTCCAATTTTCAAGCTAAAGAAACCCCATTAAACCTAGAAAGAAGCTATAGAATTTTTAGAAAATTTCTCCATTTTTTTATGTTTTTATATTTATTAATGAAGAAATTAGGACATAAATAATAAAAAATAACAATGGCCTAATGATAATAAGTATATTATGAGAAATTAGCTAGAAAAACACTTTGTGATATTTTTTTAATATTCTCTTTTCAACTCCTTCACAATATTGAATTTGAATCTTGAATTTGGATTGAAGAATTTATGCAGTCCCTTGTTGCTTCAATATTCTTCGATTGATTTTTCTTTAGCAACATCAAATTTTCACCGCCAAAGGTTACTTAAGGTAGTATTTTCAGACAACTGTTGTCATTTCCTTTTAGTTTCAGCCACTTGTGATAGTTTCTCCTTTATTGTCATTTCCTTTTATTAGTATTATTACTATTTTTTTTTTCAATTGTTGGTTAGTAGAGTATATTTTGTTTTTATGATCTATAGACTTAACATATGCATTTTTGTGTTTTCCATTGGAAAATCTTGCAGTATACAAAATTTTTCAAGAATTACTATGACACGAGTTTTTGAATTTTAGTCTAACTTGGATTCACAACCAGAATTGTATGCTTTAAATTTTTAAATGCATTGTGTTGTTTGTGTGGTTCCACTGATTGCAGGGTGTACTTTAGAAAATTGTCTATGTGAAATAAGTTAGCATTCAAAAGGAAAAAAGAAAAGAAAAGAAAAAAACTCAAACTTGTATTTCGTTTATGTAACTCAAATTATCTTTGTACACCACAGCCAGACCCAAGCCCAGATAAAGGAACAGGGTTGTGTTAGGTAGCTAACAGCTAGCATAAAACTTTGTCAGATATTTATATCATGAATTCTTAGGTAAGTTATACAAGATGGCTATAAGGCAAGCTATGCTTTATGATTCAGAATGCTAGGCAACTAAAAACACATGTACAAAAAGTAAAAGTTGCCGAAATACAAATGGTAAGGAGGATGAGTGAAATAACATTAAAAGATAAACTAAGGAATGAGCATATACACAATAATTTAGGCATAGCACTAGTCGAAGATAAGATAAGGTGAGGGGCGACTTAGATGGTTTGGGCATTTGAAACACAGACCTAGTAGATCACCAATGAGAAGGAGTGAGTTATTGTTTCTGAGATGAAAAAGGGTAGGGGTAGGCCTAAAATAACTTAGAATGAGATAGTGAAGAAGGATTTAATAGCCCTTAATCTAGTAGAGAAAAAAATTGTCGATCCGGGGAATTGGAAAAGAAGAATTCATGTAACCAACCGCACCCAGTGGGACTTGAGGCCTCTTGCTGTTGTCGTATTCTCTCTTTTTTTTGTTTTTTTCTTTTTTTTTTGTATTTTTAAGAACAAATGCAAATAATAGTTCTAAATACATATGATAATAAATAATAGTAAAGTTAATAAACGTCAACAAAAAATCTAAATAATAATACTAATAAATAAAGTTTCCTCTTTTCTATTTTCGTTCACTTTTTTTTTGGATTTTAAAGACAAATCAAATAATAACAATACCAATGATAACACTTAAAATAAACTTGGGGAAAAGTGGATAACAAATATTTATATGCCTCTTAAGTGAGTAGATAGTGGCCTTCTGAGGTGGGGTATGGTCTTCTAGGCTGGCCTTTGACCTATTTACAGTTCTCTTTGGGGGGCAATTGCAGATTCATGAAGTTTTGGAACCTAGTAGTGGAAAGAGTGGCCAAGAGGTTGGACAGATGAAGGGGATAATCTTTTCCCTAGTGGGTAGAATCACACTCATTTAGGTTTCCTTATCTAGTATCTCGTTATATTATTTGCCTATTTTCAAAACTCAAGTGGGGATGCACATAAAATTGATAAAATAATAAGAGATTTCTTTTGGTCTAAAGTTGGGGGTTTTCAGGATCATTTAGTAAGGTGGGAAGAGGTCTGCAGTCTAAATTGGAGGGAGGGCTGGGTCTTGGATTTGGTGTCTAAAAACATCGCTTTCCTAGCTAAATGGTTATGGAGTTTTCCCTTAGAAGATCATTTACTTTGACATAAAGTGATTACAAGTAAGCATGGGCAAGGTGTGAATGGGTGGGATACCAATGTTAGTTTTTTATGTTCATTGGAGAGCCCATGGAGATCTATTTATCAGATTTATCTCTTATTCACTCTTCACATCAATTTTTTTTTTGGTGTAGGGGGGTTCTATGATTCATATTTGGGGAATGTGCTATATCCACATATTTTCCTCTTCTCTTTCGATTAAGCTTAGGGCAGGATAGTATGATTTCTTTCTTTGTGGTTGATTTGGTTAACCCTCTGGTTTCTTGGAACTGTCATTTTAGAAGATCTCTAAATGATAAAGAGCTTATGAAACTTTGCTCCTTCTTGTCGTTATTGAACAAGTGTCATCTTTCTTCACCTAGGGATACTTGGTCTTGGGCTTTGGATCATTAAGGAGTGTATTCTTGTAAATATATATTTTTTGAGTTTTTGACTTGTTCCAACTCTTGTTTTCTTCTATATTAATCTATTTGTAAGGCCAAAGCTCCCCCAAAGATTAAGGCTTTCATTTAGTTGACTCTACTTAATAGAATCAATACTATTGTGCAAACCAAGAGACCTTTGAAGGCCTTATCTCAAGATGTTTGTGTGCTTTGTTAGTTGAATTTCAAAACAACATCTCATTTGTTCTTGCATTGTGATTTTACTTGGAGAATCTAGAATGAATTGTTGGCCTTACAAGGCTTAACATCCTGTTTTGATGCTAACAAACAAGTAGAACTTAACATATTTGGTTAAGTGATGACATTTCATGACACAACCATGAGAAAGCAAGGTCAAGTGTTCAAAAGGATTCATGAAAGCTTATATTTCAAAGGAGGATGATCATATGAATCCTAAAGCATGGATTCATGGATGATTTAATAAAGCTTGAAGAAAATGATCACATGGAATGTTTTCAAAAGCTTACATCAAATTCAAGTGATCAAGAATTGAAAGTTTGAAAGAAGCTATAGGACATGTTCATACATGAAGACTTCAAGGAGTACAAGAAATGAAAAGATGAAAGAGTTCATAGGACATATTATGTAAGTACTTCAAGTATACATTGATATGAAATTCGTTGAAGCTCATTAGGTATAAGAGACCTAGAGACCTAAACTTTAATCTTGAAAAATATTTTTTAAAGTAAACAAATCAAAAATTCAAGATTTGAGAAGCAAATAGAGTTTTTGAAAAGAAATCTTAAAAATAGTGTTTTGAACTAGACAAAAGCCTGACTGAAAATCATCAGTAGGCTGACATATTTAGTGTTTTTAAGATGGACAGACAGAAGGTCGTCAGGCTACTAACCAGACCTTGACAGGTGCCTGACGTGGTAAATTGAGACACCTGACTGGGTTCTGCCAGGCGACTGCCACCCTTCTGCCTTTGATTTAAAACTGAGTTTTAAAGTGACAGGCACCTAACCAAAAGTGACAGGCTACTGCCACGCGATTTTTTTTATAACGGTAAAGTTTTTAAAATTAATCGCTTGGGACTCAAATTTGTCTAAAACTTGGACACTACTCCAAGTAAACTTGGGGATCAAGTTAAATGCTTTTCTAAATCTATAATTAGCCCCCAAGGCCATTGATTTTATTCACCAAGCATCAAATTCAGATCTCAAACTCTATCAATTACTCTCATCTTGCAAAGGCTCTCTTGCTCACATATTGCTCACGAATTCCATTGAGTATTGCTTACTCTCAATCACTGAGTTTGTGCTTCAAGTCTAAAATCTTTCATTCATTGAAAGAATTAATCGGTGATAAATTCCCTTGAGCTTCAATTTCAATTTCATATTGATTTACTTTGAAGTATATAGTTTTGAAATTATACTAATCTGCTTTGTGTGAAAGCATTATTGTACGCAGCTCTTGTTTCTTGTTTCTTGTTTCTTTGATGATTCCAGGTTGTTGGATCGTTGGCCAAGTGTGGGGTATCACTTGGAGAGGTGCAGCTCTAGCCAATTGAAGGAGTGACCGAGTGTGGGGTATCACTTGGAGAGGCAGTGCTCTAGCCTATTAAAGGAGTGTGTAACAGTTTTGTTCCGCCTGGAAAGGAACTGATTTAATGAATCCTTAGGTGGTTTGCCTAAGGCGAGGACGTAGGCTCGGGATAAGCCAAACCTCGTAAAAGCCCTGGTCTCACTCTCTTTCCCTTACTCTCTTTATTTTCAACATAAATTAACTGCGTGGATGATTCATATTTCTTAATCATAAAAACTATGTGGATTGGATTTTAAATAAACTGAAGTTTAATTTATTTTTGGGATTGTGGAAACCGAAAGGGAGTACGTTGGTTGATCAATAATTTGCGAAAACCCTAAGGGAGTACGTTAATTGGTTAACAACCCAAAACCTATTAACTAAAGAATTATTTGAAATCTGATTTTTGAAAGAGTGTGGATGTTATATTGATTATCATAAAGAAAGATCAATTACATTAACCACAGGGCTTGAATCAAATTTCACTTAATACAGGGCTTGAAACAATTACACACACAGGGCTGTCAATAAAAGCTGAGAATTGTCAAAGTGCTGAATATTGAATTTTGTGAATTGAACACTTTAGTTGATTGATTGGCTGAATATTTAAATTTACTTGAGTTTTGTTGTGATTAGTTGTGGATTGAATAAAGAACTAAGGATTGGTTGTATGAATGCTGAAATAACAAGAGGTTAAGAATTCACAAAAAGAATTAAAAGAAAATTTGAAAACCCAATTCACCCCCCACCCCCCCCCCCCCACCCTCACCCTCTTGGGACTACACCTTGGTTTTCATGAATTAAATGGGTTGTTGTTAGAAACTTGGGTTTGTCTAGCACCGGTGGAAGGGATGTTGGCTATTTCTTCCAAGGGTGTTGGAATTAGGAAGGATAGGGCTTTGCTCTTTGGAAATCAGGATATTTTCAATGTTGTGGGGATTATGGTTGGAGCGCAATGCAAGGAATTTTTTCAGGGAAAAAATTGAATTGGCAGCTGGTCTGGTAGAAGATTCAACAATTGGCCTCTGCTTGGTCCGTTGGCTTTGGATGCTTTGAGGAAGTTAGCTTTTTGGAAGTTCAATGAGAATGGAGGAATCATTTACTTTGATATTTCATAGTGTTTATTTGGTTTTTAGTTTCTTTTTTCTGGGTTTTTCAAGAATTTTGGTGGGAGATATCTCATTCCTCTTTGTAAGTTCTTCGCTTATAACTAATTAATGAAATCTCTTCTTTTGCTATCAGGATAAAAAATGATAACAACAACGACGACGTTGTACAGAAAAATAACAATAATAATGAAAACAATAATCAAAATAAAATAACAAAACTACATAAAAGAAGAATAATAAAGATTTTATTTTTATTTTTTTTGGCTCTTTGATTTTTTTGGTGCTCTATTAATTTTAAAAGGACAGCTATAAGACCAACTATGCTATATGGATCAGAATGTTGGGCGACAAAGAAACATAATATCCAAACATAACATTGAAAGATAAATTAAGGAATGAACATATTCGTAGTAAGTTAGGTGTAATTCCTATAGAAGATAAGATAAGGGAGGGACGACTCAGATAGTATGGACACTTGCAACATAGGCCTTATAGTGCACCTGTGAGGAAGAGTGACTTAGTTACTGTGAGGGGCAGTAGAAGGGGTAGGGATAGACCTAAAATAACTTGGGAGGAGATTGTGAGTAGGGATTTAATATCCTTGAATCTATCAAAAGAAATGGTCCACGATCGCATAAATTAGCGGAAAAGGATTCATATAGCCGACCCCACTTAGTGGGACTAAGGCTTGGTTTTGTTATTGTTGTTGTTGTTTGTTGTATTAATTTTAAAATAATTGAAAAGATTAAATAAAAAATATTAAAAATTATCTAGTTGACCCTAACAAAGTCATAAGCTTACTCCCCAAGGGGAGGGGGGTTGTGTCTTCTTCCAGCATTAGGGTTCCATTGAAACCTTCTTGTTCAACCACCTGACCCATGCAGGCCTAGCCCCGACCGCCGGCGCTTCACTGTGGTATCTCACCATGGTCGGAGCTGCAGTTGCTCACTCTCTCGTTTCTGCAATAGTAGCATTGGAGGGAACAGAGTGAAGTCAGTTGGACCACCAGGAGCCACAGCTCTGATGGAAACTGCTGGTTCAGCTGTTGTTAATGGTGGCAACTCCCTTGGTTCAGCTCTTCCATTTCTCTTTCTCCGATGCATATAGGGCAAAGAAGAAGTTGAAGAAGGGGAAAATGAGGAATGGGATAGTGATGAGGGGGATATTTATGCATGTATATATCCATGCAGATGAAATATGGATGATAATGATAGGAGGGTTGCTGGCATGGGCTGTGGAGGTTCTAGTGGAGATCTTGGGATATGGGCTCAAATAATGTCATGGAGGGTGCGTGCAAATGGATGATGGAGGTTATGGAGAGTGGAGATGATCAAGTGTGGATCCAGAAGGAGATAATGATAGTGCTTTCTTTAGGCCATTCCAAATCTATGAGTATTCCACAAACCTCCATGAACCTCTCAATAGAATCTAGGATTTTTTCCCTTCTTTCTTAAACCTACATTTTTCTTCTGTCAATATGAATGTGTATCCCCTTTTCCCCTACTTAGATCTGGAAACCATGGAACTTTGTGCCAACCCCAGCTCTTTTATGAAGAGCTAGCATTAGCGTTTTTCCGTAATACCTTTTTTTCCCCAAAAATACCCCTAAAAATGCTATTTTTACTAATTTACCAAAGGGATGGATCTAGACACAACCCATTCCAAATTCAACATAAATTATGAAAAAGTATCCAGATTTGCCCTCCTAGGCAAACAAAGGTGGCCCAATTGCTCGGTGTAGGAAAATTGGAATCCACAATTAGTCCAAACCAAAGTACGCTCATCAAAGGATAGGAAGAGATAGAAGACCCTCAATTAATGCTTTGGATTTTCCTTTCGTCAATTATTTGCTCAATTAATCAAGAACTCCCCTAATTATGATAAATTGACCCCGGAAAAAATAGGGTGTTAACAATAATGGTCCATGGAAATAGTGATTCCTGTGGGTTAAAAAGGGGAATCACCATTCCCTACAATGATGGAATTAGTATTCCTCCCAGAATACGACTCTGTCCCTGTTTTTGAGAAGAAGGGAATTGGAATCACAGCCTCAAATTTGATTCAGCCCCAGGCCTGATTCTGCAAACCAAGCGGGAGGATAAGTGTTTCAAAATTCCAAAACCACTTGTTCTTAAATATGAAAGAATAAGACTGACATCCTGGAGGCCAAAGTTCCCTTACCATCCATGAGCATTCTGAACAATTCTGCCGCTTCAGCTGCTTCATCTTCGATTTCCTCTTCTGCCTGAGCTTGTGATTGGTGCCTTCTCATTTTAAGACCTCGGACGCCATCAATTTTATCTTTCTTGGAGTTACAGTTACCTTCTTCCCTTTCCTCAAATTCTTCGGCATCCAGCAGATTCTCTAGGTCTCCAGCAAAGGAATCCAGGTCACTATTTGCTTCAGAATCACTCTCATTTTCATCAACATCAAAGGCCGAAAGACTCTGAACTTGTCGATCCCAAATTTCCTGACATTTTTCTCTGGTTTGCTGCTGAAGCTGAAGAAATGACATCCGCTGGCCACGTGCATACTTACTGATGGTTGTGGGATCAACCTTGATACCTGATGCAGCTTGCTCACTGGAAAGCTTGCGTATCATAGCAATTCGATGCCACCTAGTTTGTTTTGCAATCAGCTCATCTGGAACGTTAAACTTTAGGAGGACCTGGATTTAGAAAGAAAATGTTATAAACATGATCCTCACAAATATGAGAAACATTTTCAATTAGCCATTAAATAAATATATGAATAAACTTCATTCTAATAACATGGACAGAACAGGAAGAAATAATTTGGAACACTGGAAAGAAAAAAGAAAAAAACTGTTGACCCACACTGGAAAGAAAAAAGAAAAAAACTATGTTGACCCAGGACTTCACATAGTTAGGATTAAGGGTTTATTGTTAATGAATACTCAAATGCCATGTTACCCGACTTGGGTATCGGTGTTGGGTG
The DNA here is from genome assembly GCF_029873635.1 of Malania oleifera. NCBI lineage: Eukaryota > Viridiplantae > Streptophyta > Magnoliopsida > Santalales > Ximeniaceae > Malania > Malania oleifera. Next base: position 76,895,994 of record NC_080425.1, read on the forward strand.
CATGAACAAGTACAAGGCTGGCCTATCTTTTGGCCATTATTTTAAAATTAAGGAGTACGTGAGTAACAACATCCCATATAGTATTGGACACAGAACCATGGACAAAGTGAAAAGTACAAGTTTCACAGCTCAGGAGAAACAGAGAATTGTGTTTGCTTTGAAGTTTGAAAATTACATTTTTAAAAGGCATATGATTGAGCTTGCTGTCCTGATGGATTTAAGAGACGGCTTTGGGATGAGGTGGAGGAAATGGAATAGTTTTGCATAGCTTTGGTTATAAATGGGAACCTAAATCTTTGTTAAAGCATCTCAGCAAGAAAAAATGAGGGAGAGGCCTACACTCAACAGATTGTTGGTGTTGACTCTATTGAGGACTGAGACCCAAGTAAACATGGACCTTAATAAAGATTCATGGGTGGAAAGATATGGAATATCAAATTAGATTATCAAATAAATAAAAAAGTTCAGAACCATCCAAAATCCGCACCAAGATTCCATTAAGAATAAAGGTGAAGAGCATCCAGCAAAGTAAATGAAGAAAGAGAGTGCATGCACCTCCAGAAATTCATTTCATGGGAAACAACTAAAGAAGAGCAACATTATGAACCATGGAAAGATAAAAAAGAAATATCTCCCATCCATAGATCCAGCCAAAAACAAATAAAGAGCCACCTCCTAGTTTATATATGACAAAAGGAAAGAACATATAAGAATTCTACAGGATGAAACTCTCATGAGTAGCTCTAGTACCAGAATTTAATGATAAATTTGCTCTCTTCCATGCCAAAATTTACTTTTTCGCCTTATGCCAAAGGGATTTAACTTCCAAAGGAACTGCCATAACCATTTACCTGATAGAGCAATATTTTAGACACCAGATTTCCAAATACTTTATTCTATCCCAAAGCAAAGCACAAGACATCTTCTCCAACCAGATATCCCACAAGACAGCAAACAGCCCACACCTAAACCCCCAACAAAACCTCTAAAACAGATAATTAACAAATCCTGATGCTGGACAAACTCAACTCTCCCCAATTAATTGAAAAAGACTGTTCCAAAATATCCAAGAAAAAATGAGCAATGAAGAAACAATTTAGGCAGATTCTGAACTTCTACAACATATTGAACAAACAACCGGAGATAGAACCTTAAAAGACCTCCTACTCTGCAAAGCATAGTTAGTGTTAACCCTATTAGGAACATCAAACCAAGTAAAAGGCCTTAATCATAGAGGGTACTTTGGCCTTCCAAATGATACAATGAAGGGGAATCAAAACTCAAGAAAAGATTTACAGAGGCACTGAAGAGTCAAGAACCCAAGACAATGGTCCCTCCTAGAAGGACGAACTCTTTCCCCCAAAGATAATAAAGAAGATAGCTCCAAAACATCCCTATAATTAAGAGTCCTATGAACATTAATATCCCAAAAGAACTCTTCCCCCACTTGGTCAAAAGGATTATTCATCAAACTTATGTATATATCCGTCAGCAGAAGAGACATAAAACAGTCTCTACTCTTTCATATGCATGTTCCTAAAACCTTTTGGACAGATGGCCTTCTTACATTATGTTTTCTGCTTAACCTCCAGTTTTCTAAGGGGAAAAATTCCCTTTTCAATCATGTATCCTGAAACATGTATCCTAAAACGTGTATCCTGAAACATGCATGTTCTGTGGTTTGTGCCTTTTGGTGCACATTTTTGTTCATGTTCCACATGTTGGTCAGGAGTCAGGACAACTTCTCTGTTTTGGGCACTCGAGAACTCAGAAAGGATGTAAATGTCGATATCACATTTTTTATGGGACACCTTTCTCTAATGACAGGTCCTCCTTAGATGAATCTATTTCGAGTCTATCAACGACTTCTAGTCCCCCTTGTGCGCTGATCCTCATGTTCCTGCCCTTATCATTGTTGAGAAAACTTTCGTTCTTCTTTTGAATCCATCAAAACTGATCTAGAGAAACAATTGAAGGTCTATGAATGACGGAAAGTAGAGTTAGAAATTAGTAACACCAAGCACCTCCTTTGCTCTTCACTATTTCACCTTTTGGTTCTAGAGATCCATTCTGGCATGGCTTGGTTTTGCCAATTGCACATAAAAAAGGCACCTGATCATGTGCCTAGTAGATCTTAGTTGCTTATCATATTGCTCACTATGTCTCAATTACTCACCTTCACATATCCTATACATTCTTTTGCCTTCTCTATTCCTCCATTTCTATCCCTCACATATTGAACCATTTGCTAACTTAGGATGGAAGCATACAATGGGTGTAGAAATGGATGCCTTGACCACTTGAGGGACATGGGATTTAGTAAATCTTCCTTCTGATAAAGAGTTGGTTAGGTGTTGCTGGGTCTACACCATCAAATATCTTCTTGATGGCTCCATGGCTGAAGGCTCGATTAGTTGCCAAACGACACACCCAAACATACAGTATTGACCATTTTGAGATCTTCTCTCTTGTTGCTCATCTAAATTTTGTTCATGTATTCATCTCAATGATAGTTAATTTCGATTGGCCCTTATACCAGTTGGAAGTGAAGAATGCCTTCTTGTACAAAGACTTGTTTGCATGAAGCAACCTCCTAGGTATGTTGCTTCAAGGGAGGATGGTAAGGCATGTAGGTTGCATAAGGTCATTTATGGTCTTAAGCAGTCTTCTCAAGCCTGATTTGACAAATTTAGTTTGATAGTATCTATATTTGGTGTTGGTTAGTACAATTTTGATCATTCGCTTTTTATAAGTGCGGAGTAGTTTATGTTGATGATATCATAATTATGGTCATTGATCCAATGAGATTGTGGATGTAAAGTAATGGCTTCAAGAAAAATTACAAATCAAGAACTAGGGTACTTTGCGTTAATTTCTTGGTTTTGAGTAGGAAAGGGTTGTATCAGTCTCAACGAAATATACCTTGGGCTTGCTAAGCAAGAAAGTTGAGAGCTAAATCAGATATTTCCATGGATTTTAGTATAAAGTTATCTAAGGATGTTTGTCCGAACATTGAAGACAATTATTTATATAGGTAATTGGTTGGCATTTGGTAACTTGATCTACTTGATTGTCACTAGATCTAACATATCATTTGTTACGGGGGTGGTGAATCAGTTTGTGGAAAATACCAAACAACCACACTTGGATGCTATTTGTTGGATTTTGTAATATCTCAAAACCTCTCCTTGATGTGTGTGTGTGTCATGGTTTTAAATTGTTATTGCAGGTAGCATAACGTAACGGTAACGGGTGTAATGGGAAGCAGCAGTAGCAGATGTTACATAGGAAGCGGGTGTACCGTTCAAGCACGTACAACCTTGTGCATATTAGTTTATTTGCTTGTTTTAAACTTTTAACCCTTCTTAGAAAGGGTTTTAGTGGGTTTTGGATCCTTTTAGTTCAACTAAGTAAGTTGTTTTAAATCGCCACTAACAGAAAAATTGTTTGTGTGTGTATGTATTTATACTTTCTCATTTTCTTATGCATAATAAATTCTTATGTTTGATAAGTTAATTAATAAAAAAAATACATTATACACTCCATTAATCCATTAGACACATAAGGCATACAAATAATAAAAATATACAAAAACTAGAAAAGAAAAGAAGGTTGAAGTTGAAAAATATAGAACATAAATATCAAATTGCTAATATGATCAAAATAAAATGTTTTCCTAACAAGTTAATATTTTCAAATTGTTAATTAATGCATCTCTCATGAGTAGAGTAAATTTTGTATCATTATCATCCTTCTTATAATCTTTTTCCCCCTCTCACCACGTAGTATATTGAGAATGATTTATGAAAGCTGCTGCACCCACTGATCACCTGCCATGTAGGCCCATGTCATCATGGGCCTTCATCCTACAGCATTTACCTTTATGAAAGAGGCGTGGGCGGCAAAAGTGAGAAGAAAAAATAAAATAATTTTATTTTGGCGTTATAGTCCTGTAGCAGTTACATAACGGCCATAGTGAACTTTACATAATGGTTGCTGTCCGTAACGGCAGCTACAGCTGTGATTTTTCTTCCTGCCGATTTTGAATGGTATTGGGAACCCAAAAAACAATGATGTAATGGTGTTACGTAATGGTCAAGGCCATTATTTAAAACCATGGTGTGTGTGTTTGTGCGTGTGCATGTAATAGAAACTGTGAGATCATTGGATACTTTGAATGCAGATTTGGCTAGCTGTGATGAGCGAAGTTCTACTGCTGGATACTATTATAGTTGAGAAAGGTATTACCTAGCATGGCAAGAAACAAACTAGTGTAGCAAGATCTAGAGCTGAATTAGAGGTTATGTCACTGAATTATCTTATGTTAGGCATGAGATTCTTGCCATTGCATTCTAATGATGCCCATAGATATGTTTTGCGATAATCTGCCATTGTATTGCCAGCAACCCAGTGTTTTATGAGAGGAAGAACATTGACGTTGACTGCCATTTTGTGAGGGATGTTGTATTGAAGAAGGCTGTGAAGACTATTGTGAATCTCTGGATTAGTTAGGCGATGTTTTCACAAAGGCTTTACTTAAGCCTGCATCATCTAGTGGTTGTAAGTTGTAACAAGCTGGGATTTAGATGATATTTATACACTTCTAGCTTGAGGGGGAGCATTAAAAGAGAAGATATTATAGTAACTAGGTGGTGTGACTGAGGGTAGTTTGCAGACTTGGAGCTATATGTATCCTCTAAGAAACTGCCAAGGTTTCCTCTCCTTCTCTTTTTAATCTTCTCCATCTCTAACCCTAAGTATTTTCTTCATCAAATCTTCAATCTATTTCAAATTAGCACCTTATAGGGTTATACATCACAAACGTGCATTGATAAATATTATTTATAATACTTTAGTTCTAAAACCTGCATTATCGGTAAAACACCCTCAAAATTTTAGTCAAAATCAAAATTTATGAGCTGGAATATTGGTAACTGTGCTCTTTCAGAAAAATAGCTGCAGGATGCCTGAAGGAGCTCAGGGTTAAAAATCCTAATTCTCATTTTCTTCAAGCTCAAAAACCAACTTTTTTTTTTCTTTTTGATAGCAAAAGAAGTATATTAAGGTAGAGAATGTACAGTCGAAGCAAGGACGCTAAACCCTCCAAAAAAAAATAGAAAAGAAAACTCAAAAAGAGAAAAAAGAAAGACTAAAAGCAGAACAAAAATAAAATAAAATAAAATAAAATAAAATAAAAACTGCAATAATCAGACAAGAAATCCCCTCTTCAAACCTTTCCCATTATAGTTCACCGATCACTTCAAACTAGCTAATTCCCTCTGACCCTTCTTCACCTTGGATTTGCCACCATAAAGCCTGACTTCATTACCTCCTTGATCAGATAACCCAAGGCCCAAGTCATCCATTAATCTCTAAGATCAATATCCTTCCGAAGAATTTCGTCTTGAACAGGAGTAGGAAAAATTCCATCCTTAACCTTTTTATCAACTTTGTGAACCTCATCTTCAAACAGATTAATACCTTCTAAACCTTCTAAAGGAGGAGGTGACATGTAAGATAGATCCTCGAGATGATTGATAGAAGAATCAGAGGAATATCCACACTGTTCCCGAATATGGTCCAAAAGGGGACTTTTTGCATTCAAAATCACTACTCCCTATGCTGTCCTCATCCGATACATCTCTCCGTCCCTTACTTTCCTCATTCAACTTTGCTCTCTCAATGATTGGCTCTTCCACTATACTTAATACAGCTTTGGAATCCTTCTTTACAATTTTAAGTGTTTTCTCATCAGATAATACTCGCTTTTCTTCATTAAATTTCCTCCCTCCAAAATCCATCTGCATATTCTTTCAATGAGCGTACATGTTACCACTCCTCAAATTATCCGTTTCTGGCTTGATTTCCCAAGGAATCAGAGATGAAATCCTAGTTTTCCAATTCACAAGAAATAAAATTCTTTGAGCCAGACTCCCCCTCACATTCCTTAAGGTCCACTTAATGCCATTTTCCTTCAGCTGAGGAGAAACATTAAACCTATCAGGCCTTTCTTCTCCTTCCGCCTCCTACACTTTACTTGTAGAAGAGGATCCCTTGTCATGACCATCTAATATTTTATTCAAAGAAGAGCCCAAAGCCAGATCACCTTGTACTTCATTTGAAGGAGGACGCTGTTCAACATGTTGCTGCTCTGAAGGATGATGAACCCCCATATCATCCCAAATACCAGGCAAAGAGGATCCCTTATGCTCAGGGGGCTGTAAAGACACTCTTGAGCCTTCCCAAATGAGTGGCCCATCTGCTCTTTTGTATTGCCCAATCCCATTTTTAAATCAAAAGCCTGCATTTGGGCCTCCTTAACCAAAAAGCCCATTAGAGAGTTCAATAAACACTTACTATTTTCAAATAGTCAACCCAAATAATGTTAATAGATAGTAAGCCAAGTCCATCCCACTCAAATTTTGTTAGTCCATCTTCCATGCCAAAAACCCTAGCCTCCTCTGGTTTCAACTACTCAGCCAACACCATCACATTCGACACCATCGGCTATACTTGAGAAACTAACTCTTGCGACCTTCCCCCACAACAAGCACACAGTTTTTCCCGCAAATTTGTAGAGATTGAAAAACCTTCACCATCTCCTATGCTTCCAGGAATGACCTGACTCCAAGAGTAGTTTCCATAAAATTTCTTACTATCTGCACCATTCAAGCCTAACCAACCTTATCTCTGAAGCAATGAAGGCATCCCCAAATCGAGATCACCCTTACCTTTTAAGCACTTTAGGTACAAAAATGGAATACCTCTTAGCCCTCCATTAATGTCCTAAGCCCATGAAATTCCCCGCCCTAGTCACGTGAATCCCCATCCAATAATCGACATAACCCACACGGAACCTTCGAAATCCCTTGCCCGAGTTACTAAAAAGAGCTGAATCTATGAGAAAACGATGAAGCAGCTCTTGAAGAAAGACAAACCCACCGATTGCACTTTTGGTTCTTCTCAAGAACAAACAGAACAGAGCTTTGACCTTCCCTACCTTATCCAACCTCAGATTGAAGGACATCCCTTTGATTTGGATAAAGATAACACCCATAATTACGCCTACCTAGAAACACGAAAACAATCTAATTGGAGAAATGGGATGGAAGGGCGAACGCATGAGAGACGGAACCATCAAGAGACTTTTTTTTTTATTTAAGGAAGAGGAGCCCCTTTTTTTTTAAGAAAAAATTCAAATCAAAAGTAATTCTTGTATGTTCAAAAACCAACTTTCAATGTGATATAGTCCTAAAATCTACTTTCCAAAATGAAAGAATACTACATTCCTAAAATAAATAGCTGAAAATGAAAATAAATCAAAATCAAAATTTCCTACATCTTTTGAAACCACAATACATGTTCTAAAGTCCAAGATCTCAAATTTTGATTTCAACTTAATTTTTGAGGCTTCAAAATTAAGAAAATTTTGATGGAACTTTTGATGTTGATGTCAATATCTATTTGTAATTTTAAAAATGATGGAAATTAAGAGTAAAGCATGGTTTTTTTAAATAAATAAAAAATTGTAAAGCATCAGAAACAATTAGTAGATATAGTAATGCAAGATTTAAAACTATTACAAATAAAAATACATAAATGTGAAATATGTTGTGTATAAGGTGCAATAACTCTATAATATAATAATGCAACTAAACATATACATTTCATATGAATAAGGGCATCCTCAAGCCATAAGGCTCCCTGCTTTGTGAGGGTAGGGGGAGGGTCATCACAGCGTACGCAGCCTTAACCTTGCTTTTAGCTTTTAGGTGAAGTGGTAACCTAACATGGTATCAAAGCTAGTTACCAGGAGGTCTTGGGTACTAGTCTTGTCTCTCGCATTTATTATGTGGTGTTTAAAAAAATTATTGTATTCCTTGTAATGGGTGTTACCTATAGTGTGTTTCTCTCTCCACTAGCTGTGGGGCTGCATGTGCGGGGGAGTGTTAAAGCTTTATATACATTGTTGGACCACAAACTAACAGCTTAAAATTTTATGTAGAGTGAAAATCTAAAATTGTATCGAGCTCAAATGAATGAAACTCATAATGATGTAGATATTATTTATTATACAAATACAAATAATTTAGACAAAAGTGACCAAATAAAATGTTGTAGCCAATATATAAGTTCAACTTTTCATATAATTTCAAAAATCCTTCTTTGATCATATTTTGTTCTCCTTTTCCCATTAACCATATATATATAGACACACACACACACAGATACTTTTAAAGCTTAATATACATTGTTGGCTCACAATCTAACAGCTTAAGCTTCTAGGTAAAGTGGTAATATAACACTACATACATACACATATGAATACATATATGCATACATTCATACATATATTCTCCCACTAGTGATCCAAAAAAATAATCTAGAATTGCAACCACCTTCCTTGACCCTTTAGAAACTAGTTAGAAATTAGTCTTTTACCAACAACGTCTATTGTCCTTAAAAATTAAATCATCCAATGTGTTAGGGTTTTAGAATTTTGCGACCCTGACACATGGTTTTGGCATATGATTATTGACTTGGAAGTATGGTCGGTTAACCAAGATGCAACTATGCAGTTGTCATAGGGATGGTTTCAGTACATCTTTGTGACTTTGTGGTTGATCCATGTAGTTTTGATTGTGATGTTCTCAAATCTAAAATGAATGATCATTAGATCCTTGGTGGTTACTCGTATGTGACCGAAAATACTTTGGAGAATGACTCATGGCGTTACACCAGGTGTGCGTCCTACCTCTTCAATATCTTGATGGGTAGTAAGCGAGCAAACCTGAGGAGTGCTTAAGGGCTAGCTCTAGACATTCTCAAGGGGTTCTTTGGGTGGAGTGTGAGTTAGTCCCCTTACTGTTGGAGCCCAGGTTCCTTAGTGATGACCTTAGTTGGTTGAAGGGCTGTTGAGGCATATGACTTAAGCACTTGGTTAGACACTTGAGTGTTTCCTTGGATAAGGATGAGTACGGCTAGGCTGGACTTGGCATAGTCTTGCCATTGCACATGCAAGATTCCTTGTTGATTTAGGAGGATTTTGGCAAGGGTGATTCCTTTTGGCCTTTGAGTACTCCACATCCATGACAATTAGTATCAAAGCGGATTTTAATCTTAAGTGAAAATGAGATTGAAACTATAGGCATTGACTTGATGGTGGGTATTTGGTTTGTGACATTGAGTTTTGGGGTGGGGGGGGGGGGGGAGAGCATGTTATCTTTGAGTAGGTTCCCATCTCGTGCCCCCCCTCTTGACATGTAACGCGCTGCAGGTAATGAAAGGAAAGTTGATCTTCAGTGAATGTCTTGTGAACGTCAAGTTACTTGATGGTGCCCTTTACCCTTGGTAAGGGATGAGGGTTGATGGATGGGAACAAAGATGAGAATACATTGTGCCCTTGAGTCAAGTATTGTTGCCACACTTTGGGAGGCATCCTATTGTGGTTGGCATTGGAGCTCAAATGGTTATTTGTTGAGACTTTGTGATGTCCTCGTTCCATAGGCAAAGGTGGTGCTCTTATATCTAGTGGAAGTAGACGAATGAAGGAGCATGAGATAAACATCACAACCTAGAATACCACAATTCTAAAGTTAACCATCTAGCTCAAATCCAACCATAGGATCAATTTGAGGACTTCCTCGAGTTGTGAAGTCTCAAGCTCAGGTCACAACCCAAGTGACAATCTTCAATCTTGAACCCAATCTCAAGACAGAAATCCAAACCTTAAAACCCAAATCAAAGCTCAAGGTTCCTGATCTTTTATTCTTTGACAAAACCAATCGCAACCGAAGTTCGTCATCGTTACCATTCTGATATCTCTTCCCAAAACCAATCTCAACCATAGTCCGTCATGGTTACCATTTTGATATCTTTGACCTCTGGCACAAACTCAATCTTTCATCTGAAGGGCGGCTCTTTTGCACAGTTGCTGCACAAACTTGCACAACAACAACAAACAAGAAAGGCCCTCTCACCATAAAGGCTCATGTGCCTATTGCAACATAGGTCAAATGCCCTCTAGAAAAACTCATTGCAATGCCCTCTAGCAAACTAATCCCAATGTCCTCTGGCATGGGTCAACGATATTGCAACAAATGTAAAATGCACAAATGCGCTTCCATCAATTCCTCAATAGCGGTTTCCAACCGCATTCATTCCCTCCAAAACATAGCATATGAACAACTGGGTTCCAACGAATTCCAATGAGCAACATTCGTGTTTCCCTTCGATTCCAAACCCCGTTGGGTAGATGTCACCATCGTAACAACACAAAGGCGCACTCGTGGCTCAAAGACATCTGTCCACGGTGCTCACAATCATTCTTCCTCATAGATCTAAGAATGTCACCTCTCTCTATAGGTACAAACTTCTCAAGTTCAGTAAAACCACCCTTGCCCATTCTGAGATTGATTGTTTCTGTTTTGGGAGTTTCCTATGGTCGGGATTCCTCCTTGGAGTTGCATTCGAGAGACTCCTTGGGCAGGGACTCGCCTTTGGAATGATTAGCCTGCTTCGGGTTTGGTTGGCTTGCTTGATATGGTAACCTCATGGTTTTGAGATAGATTGGTTTGTAAAGAGACTCTAGGGTGTGGATCCATCCTTGGAGTTGTGCCTTGTACGACTCTGAGATGGAGACTCACTTTGGAAGTAGCTTGTTGGTTTCGAACTGTGATGTTTACTTGGTTGGTTAAGTACCAAGTGTTTTGATGGTTAGACTTGGAAAACCGTCAAGAGGTGATCTCTCCTTGGAATGGCAAGGTTGATATGGAACCTTGAGATGGTATTTGATCATTAGAGGGTGATACCATGTAAAGTATTAAAATTGGGGTATGGCAAAACCTTTGATCAAAGGAGATCTTGGGTTGGTTTACTCCTTGGGTTAAACTAAGATGAGTCTCGATTTGAGATTGAATTTTGGCCTTTGGGAAGTGATTTGCCTTCGTGAATGAATAGGCAAACACCCTTCAAAACTCTGGTAAGAGTTTGGTCTTAAGAGACAAGGTTGTAAATACGGATTCATATCAAGGGTGGTGAGTTTGAGTCCTCAGTGCGTTATTCTTCAGAACTATTAGTATGTGGGTTAGCTGTTAACATGCAGTTGAGTTGTAACCTTGGACGTAAGAAGTATTGGGTTGGATCATGTGGTTCAGAGGAAGCTGCAGTCGAGTTTGAATTTGAGTTTTGGGTCAAAGACCTTGCGCTCTGAGTTGTGTGCCACAAGCAACTTAGTGGGATAAAGTCTACCATGGGATCAATAAGATTGGCTACTATGAAGAGTTTCAGTTTGTGGTTTGGTCTTAAGCCTCCTCTGTTGGGGTTAAGGTTGTCACAATCGGGATCCTACTTAGGATCGTTGGAGAAGTCTGTAGGATTAGATCGGAGAATCGGAACTAGAATCGTAAGATCCTACTTTCAATAAAAAAGGGCAGCCCGGTGCACAAAGCTCCAGCGTATGCGGGGTCCAGGGAAGGGGCGAACCACAATGGGTCTATAGTACGCAGCCTTACCTTGCATTTTTGCAAGAGACTGTTTCCACGCCTCGAACCCGTGACCTCCAGGTCACATGGCGACAACCTTACCGTTAAAATAAATATTTAAAATCATTGTATATGGAATTTTATGACAATTCTTAAGACTATAAGCTTAATTAATAAGTAAATCAAGTTAAAAACTTAATTTAGTAATCTAGCTTAAGTGCTAGAGATTGTTGATTCTTTCTTGAATAAAAAGATGAACAACAAGAAAAGAAGAGGAAGAAGGAGAAAAACAGATATTAGTAGCTGTAGCTACTGCTGCATGTTGAATGATTATTTCTTTTCAAGATTCAAGAAGAAAAAATGTTTCAAGCATACCTTGTTGAAGATTGAAGAGGTGTTCGACAAAGAGAAGAGACTGAGGAGTGGAGTCAAACACCAAAGAGCTATCAGCTATCAAGCACTCGAGCTGCTCAGCCTGCTCTAGCACCGAAGATGAAGAATTGCTGCTGAGTTCTGATCGAACATGAACAGGAGTAGAGGAGACCAAACACCAAAGGGCTGCTTCTTGTTGAATGGTGAGTGTGTAGAAGAATGATTGAGCAAGAGTTCAAGACTGATCGAAAGATTGCGGGTTTGCTGCTGGATGTTGATCGAACACCAAACTCTCTGGTTGTCGAACAAAAGTCTCTGGTGGTCGATTGTCAAACAGAAGTCAGGTGCTGGCCTGCTGGGAGCTATTTTTGCCTAGATTTGAAGATTTTTTGGGCCGTTTGTAAACACTTTGGGCCCTTTGGTACAGTAAAAACACATATTGAGCCTTATAATTAAAGCTCAAAAAGGGGGAAAAAACCCAATCTAGGCAGCAATGTAGGATCGGTGCAATTCTACTTGAGATTCCAATTCCATGATTCCAACGATTTTGCCACGATTCTACAAGAGTGCAATTATTCTTAGGAGTTGGATCAAAGGGGTGAAATTGGATCGTAGAATCGTACAATTCTACGATTCAAATCGCGATTTTAACAACCATGGTTGGGGTTAAGGGAGTTCTACTGCTTGTTGGATCACGTATGTTCATCAACAAGGACATTGACAAACTGTGGGGGGAAAATGTCAAGTCTTAGAGTTATGCGACCCTAACACAAGGTTTTGGCGTATGATTATTGACTTGGAGGTATGGTCAATTAACCTGGATGTGACGATGCAGTTGTCACGGGAATGGTTTCAGTATGGCTCTAATGTTGGGGTTGATCTAGATAGTTCTAATTGTGGTGTTCTTGAATTTAAGATGTATGATCATTAGATTCTAGTGGTTACTTTTATATGACCAAGAATACTTTAGAGAGAATGACTCTTGGGGGTAAACCAGGTGTGCATCATACCTCCTCCGGTATCCTCATGGGTACTAAGTGAGCAACCCTAAGGAGCCCTCAAACGGCTCTAGACATTCTCGAGGGGTGTCTTGGGCTTCTGTGTGGAACTCAGAGACCCATGGATGATTCATTTGGAAATGGGAACGTGTGGGTGTCTCTGGTTTAGAGTTTTGGGTGTATGTGCCTTCTTAGCCATCGACTATAAAGTTGGGTGATGTCACCTTAGGCCCCAATTGTGCTGAAGGGATGAGAGTTACCCTCAGTACTGGTGGAATGTGAGTTTACCGCTTACGGTTTGAGTCTGGGTTCCTTAGCGATGACCTTATTTGGTTCAAGGTCTACTGAGTCGTGAGACTTGACCACTAGGTTAGACACTTTAGTGTTTCCTTGGATAAGGATGATTATGGTTGGGCTACGCTCGGTGAAGTCTTGCCACTGCACCAGCGTGAATTCTTGACACTTTAGGAGGATTTTTGCAAGGGTGATTCCATTTGGCCATTGAGTACTCCACTTCCGTGACACAATGCATTTTTAAGATCGATGTGTCGCACATCCATAGCCTCAGACAACCTCCTAGAATCCTCTCACCACTCTAACTACTTAATATCATGCAAATTACTCGCCTTCTCAACTCTGATATACCCCAAAAAAAAAAAAAACCTCTAAAAATCACTCTTCAAACCTCCATAAGGTGCTCTAACTTCTACATAAACCAAAAACCTTCCCACCTGACCCTGAAAAACCTCTCCAAGCCTCTATAACCATAGAATAGAAAGAATATTGAGTTAACCATATGTTCTCAACTCGAATCCGAGTAGAGCTCACCTAATCTTAGAATAATGTAACATTGTATGGAAGTGGTCAAAGACATGAGCCTAGAAAGCGCCTCTTGAAGCACATTCGCAAACACATCCTTTCAAGTCGCATAAAAAAGAAACCTACAGCGGTTCTTAGAAAATAAACCTAAAACCCCCTTTTTTCTCTGAGAGAAACCTAAAGCAAAAAAAAATTTTAAATTTAAAAAAAAAGGCAGCCTGGTGCACAAAGCTCCCACGTATGCAGGTCCGGGGAAGGGGCGAACCACAATGGGTCTAAAGTACACAGCCTTACCTTACATTTTTGCAAGAGTCTATTTCCACGCCTCAAACCTGTGACCTCTAGGTCACACGGCGACAACCTTACCATTGCGCCTAAGCTCCCCTAAAGCAAAAATCTCCCCCTAAAATCCAAAGATGGCAAAAGATCCAAAGAGATAAAAACCATACTATAGGGAGCTCATCCCAAAGATAGGATGAAGCCTAAGGGCCATAAACTGAGAATCATGGACTAAGAGCAAGTCTAGAAGGACCAAAGAGTGAGGAACTCTCCATTGAGCCCTCTTTTTAATCTCTAATAAAATAAAAAGCGGAAAAGACTCAACAAGACAATCACTAGGACGCACAACATTGTGCATTCTTGGCAAACTCCACTTGGAATTTAAACACCATAAACACCAATTCAGCTTGATTCTGTTTAACATGGGTTCTTCTTGGTCAAACCGGTATCATATTGTAAATATTTTTTTATAGGGGTACCTTAGTACCTTTCGGTAGTTTTAGGTTTTACTATAACTGTCAGGCTAACTCTAGGTCAAGTGCTGGAAGCTCCTGATACTCTTTCCATCTATAGTCTAGTTTGACAGAGAATACACAGGTAAATGGTATTTCCAACAAAATTACATGGAATCAAAACTGTTCTCCTCCATTCCTAAATCGACAATGCAAAATCTCACCAGCTCTCTCTTTTCCAGTTGTTTTCTTCATCTTCCCTAATTCTTTAGCAGTGATGTCATTCTCAAATCTTAGATGACAAAATTCAAACAGTTCGATGGGAGGCAATTACTCCTATTGGTTAAGTGCAATGAAGAATATTTTTGCTCGTTTCAGGAAGATGGGGTTATGCTATTGCATTTGAAGTTAAACCTTCAGATAAGGTCCCTCATTTTGAAAAATCAATGGCCAAATAGGAAATGGAGAATGCTCAAGTCCTTGGTTACATAATTTGATGGAGCCAAGTACTGGTATGAATTTTTCTAATTTTAGAAAAGCAAGAGAAGTAAGGAATTATTTGAGAGGAACATATTTTTAGTTTAATTTTGCAAAACAATCTCTATTAGAAACAAAAACAGAGGTGCAAAGCAAGACGTACTACTATTAATACTATTAAATTACCACTTTACCTAAAAGCTTAAGCTATTAGGTTGTGGACTAACAATGCATATCAAGCTTTAACACTTCCCCGCACGTGTAGCCCGACAGCGCGTGGAAAGATAAACACACAATAAATAACACCCATGATATGGAACACAATAATATTTTTTTAAACACACACAATAAACATGGGCAACAAGACTAGAACTCGGGAGCTCCTAGTAACCAGCTCTGATACCATGTTAAATCACCACTTTACCTAAAATCTTTAGCTACTAGGTTGTGAGCTAACAATGTATATCAAGCTTTAACAAATACTACTACTACTATTGCTACTTCATTGTTAAAAATCTAAAAGATACAAAAACAAAAAAATGCAAAAAAGTTTTTAGAGTTGCTTTTTTAGGGTTTCTTTAGGTTGTTCCCTTATGTTAGGGTTTCAAATTAGAAAAAATACAAAATAAATAAATAAATAAATTGAACAACTTAAAAAGAAAGAAAGAATTGCATATAAGGTTTAGACCTTGCTTTGTTTTGATTCTTAATTTACAACAGTTGGAACCTTTTGAAATACAAAGCTAGGTTTTTACTTGGTTGGCAGCCCTTTTAGCACAGGGTAATTATTCATATAGGGTCTTGGTTTCCTTGTTCCAACAGATTTTTGCAAGTTGGATCTCGTTGGTGCAATGATTTAAGTGACTATTCTTCCTTCACTTGATGGATCTCGTTGGCCTTACAAGACTTAACATCCTATTTTGATGCTAACAAACAAGAGAAACTTAACATATTTGGTTGAGTAATGATATTTCAGGATTCAAATTTTTGAAGCTCAAGAATATGTATACAAGGATGATCAAACGAAGCTTAAAGAACATTAAAGCAAGAATTCAAAGATAATATCTATTAAAGCTTGAAGATTATGAGAGCATGAATATTAAAGAGAAAGCTAAAAGTATATTAAAGCTTGAAGAAAAGCAAGAGAGGCAAAAGAAAGAAAAGAAAGAGAGCTCAAAGAAAAGACAAGCATGAAGACTCGAGCGCCAAGAATGTTCAAAGTCTTAGAAGTCTTTATGTAAGTGCTTTATATTTTAAATATCTTTTGAAATATTTTTGAAGCTCCTTTAGGGTTGAATATGGACTTAGAGACCAGCTTTTTAAAACTCTAGAATATGTTTTTGACAAGTCACATTTAAATCTTTTAAATAACAAAAGGGTTTAAAAATCAAAAATGAAAGTTTTTTAGAAAATGGACTGGTTAGCCGACTAACCGGAACACACTAAGATTGGCCAGCCAACTGACAAAACACCAGAATGAATAAATTTGTTCAGTCGACTGACAGTTTGAACTAAGATCAGTCATCCGACTGACATGCCCAGCCGACTGACCATTTTGAACGTGGTTGAGCCAGTCGACTGACAAATTAAAGGAACTTATTTTTGGACAGACAGAGTACTGTCACCCGCCTGTCCCGCCGACTAACACTATGAAATGAACTATCCAGTCGCCTGTCCAGCCGACTGACTCCATGGAATTTTGAATTTTAAACTTCAATAGGAAAATTCTAAAAATCAGTTTTTCAAATGTGAATGTTATAAAAACTTAGTGGACACTCCAAGTAACTTGGGGAACAAGGAAACTAATCCTAAAAGGTCTATAAATAATCCCTTAACCCCAAGAAATTATTAACCAAGGCAATCACACAGCATACTTGCATTCAAACTCTCAGTCTCTCTCAAAGTTCTCTATTGCTCATACTTTTGCTGGGGGAATTCATCTGAATTGCTGCTGAATAATCAACCTACAGTTCTCATACTGAGTTTTCTCAATCACTAACGAACCCTTGGTGATCTCTATACTTGAGCTTCAATTTTATTTCATATTGATATTTAAATTCTTGAAGTACATAGTGCTGAAATTGTACTAATCTGCTCTGTTTTGATAGTGTTCTTGTACGCAGTGTTTACTTCATATTTTTCATAGTTCTTGGACGATTCGAGGTGTTCGGATCGTTGACCAAGCGTGGGGTATCGCTTGAAGAGGTGCAGCTCTAGCCTAATTGAAGGAGTGACTAAGTGAGGGGCATCACTTAGAGAGGCGGGCTCTTGCCTACTAAAGGAGTGTGTAACGGTATTGTTCTGCCCAGAAAAGGAACTGGTTTAGTGAATCCTTTGATGGTTTGCCAAACGCGAGGACGTAGGCTGGGGATAAGCCGAACCTTATAAAAACCCGGTGTCTCTCTCTTTCCCTTACTCTCTTTATTTTCAGCATACATAAATTGCGTGGATGATTTAAATTCCTTAATCATAAAAACTACGTGGATTAGATATTAAATAAGTTGAAGTTTAAATTGTTTTTGAGCTTACGGAAACCGAAAGGGAGTACGTTGGTTTATCCATATTTTGCAGAAACCGTAAGGAAGTACGTTGATTGGTTAAACACCCAAAGACTCTTTAACTGAAAGTTTATTTGAAGTCTAAGCTTTTGAAAAGAGTATGGGTTTTATATTGCACTTCATTTTGAGAAAGTAAAATCATTAATACAGGGTTTTATATCAGCAAACTTGCATTAACCACAGGGCTTAAATCAATTTCATATATACAGGGCTGCAAAAGCTGAGAATTGGTAAAGTGTTGAATATTGAAATTTATAGGTTAAACACTTTGGTTGATTGTTTGGCTGAATGTTTAAGTTTTTGATTGTTTAAGTACTTGTGTTGTATTGGTTACTTTGTTGGTATATGGTTGTGAATTGAATATTGTTTTAAGTATTTGTTGTGTATTTGATAAATCAACAAGAAGTCAAGATTCATTAAAAGAATTAAAAGAGGTTAAGAATTCTTGAAAAATATCAAAAGAAATTTTTAAACCCAATTCACCCCCCCCCCCTTTTGGGACTACACCTTGGTTTTTAGATCTTGTTTTCTTTTGTGGCATGTCACTTTCCTTACCAAGTGATAAATTCTTCATAATGCAATATGTTCTCATGTGACTATTCCACAGTGAAAATTGTAATACCCAATCTATATAATGTTGGAACTCAAAAGTGGGCGATATCATCATTTGGGGATTTTTGAGGTGAGACAAACATTGACCGAGATACGAGATGGTCATATGATGGATCAATATTTAATAGGAAAGTAACCTAAAATCACAATGAAAAATCAAAGTCCATGCTTGACTTATGTTAGAAATATTCCAAAGTTATTTTACGTACCATTCATGGAATGAGTGTTGGTGGCGCTAGTAAATTCCTCTCGAATAATCAAAATCCTGAACTTGGCTGCAGCTCACACAGACTAAATGGAGACCTACCTTTTTTATACATTGAAACTGCTTAACCTAGACTTTCTTTAAATGGTAGTAATTAGGTGATTTAACCACATTATGGTAAACAATGGCTAGTGGCAAGTGGCAACTCCACAGAACCATAAAGAGATAAATCAAACAAATATTTTTGGATCCTATCCCTCATCGAAGCGTTAGATCCCAGTCTGCATGTGTTGAAACCATGAATACTTGCTCATTATCACTATTTATGATCATATTTGTAAAAGACTGAGAAAATTGCTTTCATAAAATGAGATTATATCAAGTTTTGGAAATATTTTTCACATTTTTGAATTTATAGATGTAATTGTCAAACAAAAAAAAAAAAAAGATAGATTCTAATATGTGTGCATACATGTTCATGCACACACACACATTAGTTCTCTACCTGTGCATTGCACAAGCATTATGTACTAACAAAGTATAAATAATAGAACAATACTAACAATCTCAAATAAACTAATGGGCACAAAAATTGTTTGACAATTTTTTCATTGAAATTTTTATTTTTCATTTCATCTGTGTCCTTTCAATATTCTTTTTCTTTGAATTTATAACCCACAATTATTATTATTTTAATTGATACTAATTAGGATTATAAATTTCACAATGGAAAGGCTCTTGGGAATACCTCAATTGGTCCTCAATTTGAAACCCAAATTGAAAAGATTTTCTATACAAATCAAGATTTGAAAGTGTTCAAATTGAAAAGGGTTTTGACATCATGTTAGGTGTAAAATACATAGAAGTTTTCATATGATTGTGACACTTCTCATTTCTTTTTAAATCTAGACATGCCATTCTTTATAATCCCCAAGAAAACAAAAAGAAAAGACTCCTTTAATTTTCTATTTTGACATGAATCATGCAGAAGTAGTGCCAATTTTCCTTCTTTGTTGCATGGGAGTCATTTAGGCACAAACTCGCAATTGTGCCGAAATTAATTTTGATGGGTTGATTTCAATTTCTATTGGATTTATTAAAAGAGAAAATACATGGTATCATTTTTTTTGGCCAGTATGGCCCCAAGAACTCCAAAATAATATATAGTTGTCAGTGATGCTTTAATTGCAACTCTTAATATTGGATTTATCCATGCTGAGGGTGATTGCAAGTAAATTATTAATTGTGCACGTACATGATCATTTGAGAGCGTGTGGTCCCCTTTACTGGATTTTTAAAAATAGAAATTACATGTTATTTGGCACAACCAAAAGGAACACATTTTTAAAAAAAGAAATTTAAGATGTTATTTGGCATAACAAAAGGAACAAATTTCAAAATATCATAAACCAGCCTAGTTTACCAGGGGCAGATATTGTTATCTTTATACACAGCCACATACATCAAACATGTTTGTAATCGAGTATTATGTGATTACTACACTTTGTTATATCCTTAAATTCATGATTCAGTTTTCCATTTACCAACCAATTATTTGTTTTCTATATCAGTGTGTGTGTTACCCGTGTCCATCTAACTTCAATTAAAATTTCTTAATTAAAACAATTAATTAGCATTTCCAAGAACTTGCAAAGAAATCACAATGATAATTCTCAGTAAAAATCAACAAACCTCTCGGGCAGCCTCCATGCTCAGTCGTCGTAGGTCAGCATCTGTTCCAGTGACAGTTGAACCTCCGCGACCAACAGGCATTTTCTTCTTCAACACTGCACTTGATATTGGTGCCTTCGGAGCAGTACGGACGTAGCTGAAACCAAGACCCCTTCCAGATGGATCACCCACACCAGTTATTTCCAATCGCTCAATATTTTCTCTGTTCTACAAAAACAAAAATAATAGTAAAATGAATAATATAGTAAATTAAATACAATGCAAAAACAAGGAACGCAACCCACGGTTTATTAATCCAGACCAGCCAGCTGGACTATCCAACAAGCCCAGAAATTCAATCACTCAGTGAAGACATCATTGATGAGTTTAAAACCTTAACATTTCAGAAAGCTGTAGCCTAACTATTCAGGCCCGACAACTTTTGTTTCAAAAATTATATTTGTATACTGAATGAAAATAAGAAGATTTTAGTTTAATGTTTAAAAATTATGCAAACATTTAGAATCTTTGAAGGAATTATATAAATTAAATAAATCATTTATAGTTATAACAACAAAACCATATACTAAATGTACAAAAAACAAATAAAATATATCTAAAATATTAAGCCACCTCTCTGACACCTAGTTTGACCACCCCTCTTACGACTATGGTTCAAGGGCTTGGTTGTTGATGCAGCCACATTGAAAAATTAAATATATATCCACAGACAAAAATCATTAATATCGAATTTTTTTTTAAAGACAAACAATGCTTATTTAGATTATATCTTTTGTACATTCATATGCACAGTCAAGGTTTTAAACTTTGGGAAAGAGTGAGCTTATCCACTGGTGGAAATCATTTTGCAGAAGGTGAAGGTTTGAAATTTAGTGAAGTTGACTACTATTTTCAATTTTACTAATGCTTCACCTAATGCATTTTGGAACAGTTTTTGAAAGTAAAAAATATATATATATTAAAATAAAATAAATTTCATACCATTATATTGATAACTTGCCAGTCAAAAATTTATTTCAAGATTATAGCACAATTTGAGAAGCTCAATGTGGGGTTAAAATTGTATTGCACCCAAGGCCGACTTGACATGGAGATTTTTCTTCTTGTGAGTGTTTTTCTGAAGCGAAGAGAGATACACTCTTGTTTTCCCTAAAACCTAGGTATTGCTGATATCTACTTATTTTGCAATCACTTGTGGCAACTCCATGACATAGACTGGGGACCTTCATAAGTCAAACAGCACTCCCAAGTTCCAAAAACGTGGCCTCAAACAACTGGCTCTCATCGTGGCCTCAACTTTCAAGCAGGAAATTAGACTCATACTTTTATTCTTTGGTGCTTGGCTACTTTGATAGCAAACCTGTTGAGCTCCCACAATGGTGTATTGGGCATTGGTAAAGCTTTCATCTACTGCTAGGATAGAAAAGAAGGCACAGATTGCCTCTTCTTGGGGAGATTGTCTAGTGAGTTCCACACCAAGAGCGTGGCTCGTTACTTAAAATAGACTCAAAAGTTGGCCCTTAGCAATCATTTCTAAATATCAAGTGAGCAAGATCTGTACATTGGGGAGTGTGTAGATCACATAAATAAATTTTCAAACACAATTCTACTTTGGATATGGCAGCAATTGCTGCTGACGATTTAACTACAAGCAAGTTAGAGATGTCAAGAACTTCAAAAAGGAATCATAAAGTTAACTGCAGTGGTACTATTTCAAAAATGCCAAAAGCAAGTCAACATACTAATCACAGATGAAAGGATACCAAAACAGATTTCCCTAAACTTCTCAGATAATATCAAATAAATAGCTGAAACATGATGTTGCTATAGTGCGTTTGATATCACCTATTAAAAATAATTTACCTGCTTTGTACAGGCAACAAAATTGCTACTTAAGTTCCAGGGAGTTATCTGCACTTCCCTCTCAATGTGTGAAGCAGCAGCCAAAGCGATTGCTTCATCAGGAAGTTGATTCATAGCAGTTGAGAGGCCAGTTGGATGTGTCAATCTTGTAATTCCTAAACGTTTGAGCCGGTGCAGGCCCGCTAGCATACTTTCATAGGCACATACCTGAGCCCCAAATAAAAAGAGTCAAGGAAGAAGAAAAATAGAAAATAAGGGAAACATGCACACAAAAAATATCTAGAAATTTTATGTGTCGGTGGGTGGGTATAGAAGAGTTGATAATTAGAGCCAGTTGAGGTTTATGGGGCGACTGTTTCACATAAGAATGAGATTAAGGGCAGGGTCAAGCCTTTCTATGAGAGAGAGGTGTTCAAGAAGAACATGAGCTAAGCACCTCGGTTTGATGGTTTACATTTTAAAGTCTTAGGTGCAAAACTAGCTCAGAGTTTGAAGAGTCCATTTGAGAAGGAAGAAACTTGAGAGTTTTTAATAGAGCCAAATGAGTAAAGACCTTGGCCCTAATGAATGGCCATAGCAATTTGTTTTCGTAAATCCAATGGAAATGGTGAGGGAGAATATTCTGGCATTGTTTAAGGATTTTCATAACCTTGTAGAATTAGTTTCTTCTCGAAACCTTATTCATAGCTCTGATTTCTATGCACATAGAGCAAGAAATATCAAATACTAATTGTCCTTTTAGTCTTGCTTGTCAGAAGCAAGTACAAGTTGCCAGCTAGGGTGCTGACTGGAAGAGTTAAATGGATGTTAGAGAGATTTGTGGGGAAAAGTCAGTATACTTTTGTGGATGGGATGTAGATTCTTGATGTGGTTCTTATTACTAGTAGAGAGGTAGATAGTGTCATCTGCAAATTAGATCAATAGAAAGCATATCACCAGATAAATATGGATTTTCCACTTTTATGTTATGGAGAAAATGGGCTTTGAACAATAGAGGCATTGGGTTGAGAAATGAATCACCTCAGCCAGGTTTTTGATACAGGTCAATGTTTCCTTACCCCTTTCAGCAAGTATAGGGATCTGAGAGGAAGCCTTTTCCCAATTAAGTTCATATCCTAGTCATGGGAGTGTTGATAAGATTACAGAGAAAGCTGAAAAGGTAGGATGGGTGAAGAGTTCAGCATCAGCTTCCAACAAGGGAGGGAAATCAGTGGGTCTCACCTCCTCTGCGGATGATTCGCTGTTTTTTGTAACACAAAGGAGGAATAAATTCTTAATTTGAGGTGTAAACTTTTTACTTTTGAAGCAGCAGTGGGGTTAAAATTGAATCTGCGAAAAATAGAGATTATTCCCCAGGAGTATGTGATAGACAGTCATTAGCAAAGATTTTGGGATTTTGTGTGGTGTCTCTAAAAATCTCTTACTAAGGCCTATAGGAGCAACCAGGCTAGATTTAAGGAAGAAGTGAGGGATCCTGTCAAGAGAAATTTGAGAGAAGGCTTGCAGTATGGAAGGTACATTTCCATCTGTAGGAGGGAGGCTGGCTTTCATCAATAGTAATCTATTTGAACCTACCAATTTACTTCATGTTGACTTCTATTCCATGATAAGAGGAAAGGACTCAAAAATATTAAAGGTTCTGACGTGAGGTAACGGAGGGGCTGACTTTCAATATCATCTCGTAAGATGGGACACTAGTCAATAAGTGTTGCTTGGGCACTAAAGATCTTCACTCATGAACAAAGAACATTTGGATAAATGGATTTGGAGGTTTGTTCAGAACTTCTGGAGGGAATTGGAGTAGCAAAGTACAGGAAAGCCATAATAGGTGGACTTCAAGAAGAAGCAGGATTTCTGATTAAGGGAGGCTGTGGAAACACGAAGGAATTGTTGGGAGGATGTCTTCCCCTACATTGCATTTAAGGAAGTTAATGGAACTTCAACCAACTTTTGGCATGAAGCATTGTGTGGAAAAGCTCCACTGGAGTGGCAATTTCCTTTGTATTTTTGTCAGCTTTCTACAAGAATGGCTTGGTGGGAAACTATTTTGTGATGAAAGGAAATCAAGTAGTTGGCCGGCTTAAAGGAGCGAGGTGGAGGCCATCATTGGGTTTATCAAGATGCCCTAGATATGTGTGGTGCATTCATAATGTCAGGATCAGAGGGTCACAGAGACCCACTTCCATAGGAAAGCAATTTAGATGATTGAATGTCCCTCTAGAGCCTCTTTCATTTGGAAACAGAGGAAGATCATAACCTTGAACAACTAAAGCAATAGACAAGAAAAAACAACTGGATAAAGATGTTTTGGTGTTTGGATTATGCTTCTCCAGGATTCAAATGGGCAATAGCAGACAAGATAGATAAAGAAAACTCAACTTCCATTATTATTGCTTTTTTTTTTTTTTTCATTTTAATCTCTTCTCTTTTTCCGTTGTTTTGAAAGGGGAGGGGAGCACCAGTGCAGAGGAAACAGACAAGGAGGTGAGGGATGCAAATCCTTTAGCATTGTCGTAGATTATTTGCAGCAAAAGGAAGTAAAACAAACAATCTTTGGAAAGAATACATTTCACATACATAAAGCCTTCAGATAATTGGAATATACAGTTACAATCATGTTTGTTTGTAAATTTTGTTGATTGTTCGTATTTTGATAATTTTATTCACAGGCACCCTATATATATGTAGAGAGAGAGAGAGAGAGAGCAGGTGTTCAACAACAACTCACATTCTCTGGTGTTACCATCCTCCTCAGCTCCTCCTCCAATGGAATGCGGAAATTATGCCTCATAACCCAAAACAACACACCATTTGATCGTTTCTGATGTTTCACATGCATGAAAAAATATTCAGGTAATAGAACAAAAAATAAAATAGCCACAACATATAAATTATGACAAAAGAAGGTTATAAAACAGCAAACCAAAAGGCAAACATTTCTGTTAGCATCGGGGAAAAGGATAATGGGGGGAAAAAGAAACAAATAATGTAAGACATTCCCAAACTAATTTAAATGCAAGCACCTGAAAATCTGCACAATGTTTCAGCCTCTTCCGAAGAAAGGGTTCTGAAATGTTAGGAAACTGTGCGGATAACTCATCGGCACGTATACAGGGAAGCAAGCCATGCTTTTCTAAAGCACGAAACTCACGATACATATGCACCAACAACCTGTTTATTATATATGTTTGAAGACCTTTTGTTCCAGGAGACATTACCTCCATGTGAGGTTCCTGTAGGGAACAATAAGCTGGACAAATTTAGACAAGTTTATCTTTAGGCATTCAAAAGCCTCAGAGGAGGCACCAGCACCACTTAACAAATATGAAAATGAAACAGACAGTGGAATCAGAGATGGTACACTGTTAAATGGTTGCTCATTGATTAAAACAAAATACAGTACCCAAAAAGTAATGGACATTGGGAAGTATTCGTAAAGAAATGCATTAGAATACAAGATAAAAGAAATCCTTATTTTGTTAATACGGTCATTTTAGTATTCTTAGTCATGGTTTTGTATCACTGGGTCCTTATTATGTTATGTCATTTATTTGGAGCTTAAGTTGTTAATTTTAGCATGTTGATAATCTAAACGAGTCCACAGAATCTTTATTTAGTTCTTGGCAAGGCCTTAAATTTCAACTTCAACTAAAATTTCAAAGCTCCAAATGTATGGAAATTTTGATTTCAATTTGGAAAAAAACAGTGGAAATTAGTAGCAAAACATGGAATTCTTTCATGAAACTTTTTAGAAATGGTTAATAGACATATTAATGTAAGTTTTAGGACTACTATATTACAATTTAAATACATCTATGTTGTGTTTGAGGTGCAATAGTTGTAATATAATATATGTATTAAACATATTCACATTATATAAACATATTCATAATATAATGTGTTAATATTCGGTTAACATAAATAAAAATCATAAACCAATTAGATATTATTTATTATACAAATAAAAATAATTTGGACATGAACGGCCAAATAAAATGTTTTTGTAAGTTTAATTTTTCATATAATTTCAAAAGCCCCTGTAATAATCTTTTGTTTCATTAAAAAAAATATAAATCAAGAGAAAATTTTCACTTTGCATCTAAATCTCACATTTGAATTCTAAGGAAATTTCATTGCATTGTTAAAATTTCAACAATTGCTAACATTTCGAGATTTCAATAAACTTTGGATGATCTGTTGAAATTTCAATGGAAATTATGCAAGAAAAAAATTAACTATTATATCGATTTTGAGGGTGATGGAAAGCAAAAATTTTGAAATTTTCATGGAAATTGAATGGGGCCTGTGAATCCAAGAGGAATGGTGTAGGTTGGGAATGGCTTGGCTAAGTATTCTTAATATTCCAATAAATCTGGGTCAGCTCTTGGGTAGTCTAAGTCAGATCCAGCTTATACAAATGGGCTACCAACTCAGGCTCAAAAATCTCCAGCGGCAGATCCAATCTATTTCACTTGCTTTCACCAATTCCCATCTTCTGGTTCACTGCTCAAGAAAGAGCAGGTAGCTACCTCATCTTCACTAGGAGGAGATCTCGGTCCAGCTAAGGAGGAGAGAAATACAAGTCTCCAGTGATAGCTGTTGATAAGGGGAGTATTAGGAAGGACCTAGAAGGTGGTTTTAACAATATTCAAGGGGGAAATGACAGTTTTTGGGTGAGGGGGTGAAGAGGAATCATTTGGTATAGGAATCTGATAAATTTAGGGGCAAAATGGTTTATGCTCATCAGAAGGCGCTTCAAGTGGTTGGGAAGTTAAGGAAAGAATTGAAGAGAAGCTTCTAAGTGGAATAGTGCCGAAATTTATAAGGAGAAATACATAAGGAAAGTTATGTTTGTGGAGGATTGAAATGTTGAGAGGGTGCAAGTGTGCAGCTAGGAGAAGCAAAGGTAAGAAGAAAAAGAAATAGGCGGTTCTCTCAGATAATGACAGTAAAGTCCTTAGTGAGTTTGAACATGATTTTGGATGAGTGGAACAATATGGATATGGTTCTGACTCTTCTGATTTACTTGGGGATTTATTGGCCCAATGAAAGGTTTGGGAAGATTCCTAATTTTGAAAATTATGGATAATAAGAAACAGCAAAAGGATGGAATTCTGCCAACCCCTGTGGAGGAGATTTCTGGGAAAAGTTGAGAAGCATGAAAATTGATGGATAACATGTGTTTATGGCTGTCTGATCCTGGAGGAAAAGAAGTTTGTCTCAATGGTGATAAAAGTATGGCGAAGAAGGGCAGAAAGAACTAGCCGACTGAAAGTACTCAGTGAACTAGAAGGGTTTCTTGGTTAATTCTTGTTAGTTTTTATTAAGTTCACTTTTTACATTTTTCAATTTTATTCCTTTTATTTTGATGTTTTAATTGTTGGAGGACTATCTGTCCTCATCTAGGTCATAATTTCTCCTGTTTATAATATATTTTTTGTTTATCAAAAAATAAATAACTACTATAATCAGCAGAAATTTGAAAAGAATTTCCCATCACTAAAAGACAAGTTGCAGGAAAAATTTTGAACAAATAAATCCAGAAGACTAGAACTATGATGAACCTGCTGTCCAACAACATCAATCCTGTCTATGCGCCTAATCGAAAGCTTTCCCTTTGCAGAACGGACCAATAAATAGTCAGTTGACGGAAGTTTATGGGGAAATATGGGTGCTCTGTACATATTTGTTTCAAGGCATGACTGGCTGGAACCAGCTTTTATATCTCCAAGGAAAGGGGATCTTTCAGCAGGATCAAGTGTGAGAATACTCCCCAAACTATTGTTTCCATTCCGCAACTGAGTGCCAGTTTGATCACCTGGAGCTGATTTCTGATAATAAGTGCAGAGTCTGGCACCCATCCCAACATTTCCCAACAACAAAGGTCTTTCCTCACAGTATCTGAAAAGAAAGCAAAAGAAATGAGATATATTTTAGAGTATACAACATAAAAATGGCAACCATAAGAGGAGATAGATGATAACAGGCTTAAGGGGCAAAAAAAAAAAATACTCAGCAACAATAGACTGGCCATTTAAAATCAAATGGGCAAGGTGAAGTAGAACTGTTTGGTTAACAACATTTAGCAATGCTACTTAGAACATGGAATGCCGTGGCATGCAGAGCAGCAAAAATTACTGGCTTCAAAACACAATACAAACCAAGTAGGCTAGGTCCAATATTTTAGTTAAAAAATGCAATACATGAAATGCAATTTATAATCTTAAATTTGAGTGATCTATAACATCTGTATATCATCAGAATCGTGAATCATGTGACATCAGAAGTTGGTTAAGTATCTTGTAATGAACTTGAAGTAAATCTCCTCAGCCATAATGATCCAGGAGTCCTGTGTGGAAGTGCTCTTGCTCAACGGATCAAAGGTAGGCTGGGGATAACAGGCAGAAAACTCCCACAAGCTCTTATTGATGGAGTTGCATGGCACCTTGATGTCGACTCATCACATCCTAGGGTTGAATACTAAATAGGAAAATGTGATTAATGAGGGTTGATATTGCCCAAGAAAGTTTCCATAGGTAATGTGGCAAGGATGCAGGTTCAGTAGTGTATAGTAGTTACAATATCATAAATTTTTACATGCCAATTGGTTGACAATACATCACTCTTAAAAACATTCCTGTGGAGAATCACCCAAGATGAGTAGCATCTTCCACTAAAATAAGGGAGGACCAATACAATTGAGAATTGGGCTGGCTACTTTGACAATAAGTATAAAACCACCTGCCAGTTTAATCAATCAAGTTAATAGTTTTTGTTACCGACTAGCTCTCTTCAGAATTTCTATGACTTAAGCATGATCATAGGATAAGTCGGCATTATCAATTTGCAGATATCTGGAATAATATTACACTCTCCCTATTCATAATCAAGCAATATAATTATCAACTTATCCCCCAGTTTTTAATCACTAACCAGTAATCCCAGCTAATTGGGATTTGTTATACTCCCCCCACTCACTACCACCCCAAATTCCACCTAGCAAAGATTATATTTATAAATTCCTTAAAATTTTTGTCAGAGGACAATATGTTATTTTAGTAATTAGGTTGTGCAAGTGGGGTATTTTTGTCCTTTTATTCTTCTGAATATATGAGGGCAGACCTGGAGGTGTAAGGCTCCAGGAAACTGCTGCCTCTATTTTCTCTTGCTTTCTTCTTCTTATCTCTTCTTCTCTTCTTGCCTTCTTTTGTGCTCCATCTTTAACTTAACAGCACGGTATCGGGGCGCTAATCTCCTCTAAATCTGATTTATCTGATCTGTTTTCTAGATTCTGTTTTGGTCTTTTCTTTTCTTATATTTACCTAATTAGCTGTCAAATCTCATTTTCTGGTCGGTTTGAGAGCCATTTAGGGTCACTTTTCGTCTTGGTTTGGCTGCAACCTCCTTGGTATCGGTAGTATGTTGTGTGCGTTTATAGTGGTTTGCAGATGTGAAGCAAAAGCAATTATACTCTGTTTTGGGTATATTGCTGGATCTATTCTGCTGTTCACTGGCTGGTTGTAACATGATGATGCTGTTTTAATACTGTGTTTTCGTGATTGCTAGCTTGTTTGCAATCTTGTATCAGCTGCTAGTGGTTTTGATTGGTGTTCATTGACTATTTCCTGTTCTTGCTTGCACTCACTTCTAACTGCTGCTAGCAATAATGCCTGCAACTGGACTGTTGCACAGTTTATTAAGTGCCTGTGGGGCTAATCCAATTGAACACAAAGAAGAAAACATACTATCCTGCCCTGAGCTCAATCAAAAGAGATGAGGATAAGACCTGGATAGAACATCATTCTGCAACCATGGATCTTTCCAAATACAAATCCGAGAACCCCTGCCCATCACAAAATTATGTGAGGAGTGACTAAGGGACAAATCTGAGAAATAGATCTCCATGGACTCTTGGAAGAACATTGCAAACTAACAATAGTATCCCACACATTCACACCCAACCCATGCTTACTTCTAATCACTTTATGCCAAATGGGATGATCTTCTTAGGGAAAAACACCATAACCATTTAACTAGGAGAGCGATGGTTTTAGACACCAAATTCCAAGACCCAGCCCTCCCTCCATTTTAGACCTGCAGACCTCCTCCCACCTAACTAAGTGATCCTGGAAGCCCAAACTCTAGACCATAAGGAATCTCTCATTATTCTCAATCATATTTTCAATCCCCATTAAAATTTTAAAAATTGGAAAATAATATAATTGGATACTAGATAAAGCGGCGTGAATAAGGGTGATTCTGCCCCCAAAGGAAAAGAGTGCCCCCTTCCAACCACCTAAACTCTTCGCCACTCTTTCCACTACTAGGTTCCAAAATTCCACGGATCTATGATTGCCCCTCAAGGGGACCCCTAAGTGAAGGACCACTCTAAAAGACCACACCCCACCTTAGAAGCCCGCTCCCTGGCACGCTCAAGAGGCACATTAATATTAGCTCGATCACTTTTCCCCAAATATATTTTAAGCCTCAACATCCTCTCAAGGACATGGAGGACACCCAAAATGCATCTGAAAGAAGGCCTATGATCATCTAGAAAGAAAATAGTATCATTAGCAAACTGAAAATGAGAAACCACTAGCCTTTCACCAACCCAAATCCACAACGCTATCCACCATTCTACTTAGCACATCAGCTACTTGAACAAAAAGAAAAGGGGAAAGTGGTTCCCCTAGTCTAATGCCTGTCGAAGCCCTAAACCAAGACTTAGGTTCCCCATCCCTAACAACCAAGAACCATATATTAGACAAGCAAGCCCTTAACCACCGGAGACAATGTCACAAAAACCCTCTCTCGCAAGAATTTTGTCCAAACAACTCCAACTAACTATCATAAGCCTTCTCAAAATCTAGTTTGAATATGAATCCCCTTTTCTTCCTCCTTCAAATATCCCTACCACCTCATTTGCCACCAAAATGGCATCTGCTATGTCTACACCCCCCCCCCCCCCCGCCCAAAAAAAAAAAAAAAAAAAACAAAAAACCAAAAAGCACTCGAAGTTGTAGAAATAGTCTTATCAAGCACCACACTAAGCCTATCAACTAGAACTTTGGTGATAATCTTATATACACTAGAGACTAGACTAGTAGGTCTGAAGTCTTCTATCTTAATGGACCTTGATTTCTTAGGCACAAGGACAACAAAAGTGGGATTAATGCTCTTACTCACAATCCATTCCCATAAAATTCTTCGAAGACTCTAAACAATCATCCTTAATAGTGTCCCAACAACCTCTGGTTTCTTGGAACATTCGTTTCAGAAGATCTCTAAATGATAAAGAGTTGTTGGAACTCTCCTCCTTGTTGTTATTGAGCAATTGTCATCTTTCTTCAACTAGGGATACTCGTTCTTGGGCTTTGGATCATTCAGCGGTATATTATTGTAATCCTTTTTTTGAGTTTTTGACCCATTCCAACTTCCAACTCTTGTTTTCCTCTATTCATATTTGGAAAGCCAAAGCTCCCCCAAAGATTAAGGCTTTCATTTGGCTGACTGTGCTTAATAGAATCAATACTAATATTTTCTTGCAAATCAAGAGACCTTTGAAAGCCTTATCTCCAAATGTTTGTGTA
This sequence comes from Malania oleifera, assembly GCF_029873635.1. Classification (NCBI taxonomy): domain Eukaryota; kingdom Viridiplantae; phylum Streptophyta; class Magnoliopsida; order Santalales; family Ximeniaceae; genus Malania; species Malania oleifera. The sequence continues at coordinate 76,927,394 of NC_080425.1, forward strand.
CTCTACTATTTGAATTTCGTTGGTGTCTCATTTTCCCTTACACTTATTTTGCTTGGAGCATCTGGAAAAAATTGTTTGCCATGTTGGGTACATGAGTTTGTCCAGCATCGGTGGAAGGAATGTTGGCTATTTCTTTTGAGGGTTTTGGAAGAAGGACGGATAGAGCTGTTTTTTGGAAATGTGGTATATATGCAGTGCTGTGGGGTTTATGATTGGAGCACAATGCATAGATTTTTTCAGGGAAAAAATTGAATAGGGAGCTGGCTTGGGAAAAGATTCATTACTTGGGCTCTTTATGTTGTGTTGGCTTTGGATGCTTTAAGGGAGCAATCTTTTCAGAGATCTAGAGAGATTGGAGGAATTTTTTGCTTTGATATTACATAGTATTTTTGGTGTTTTTAGGCCCTTTTTTCTGGACTTTCCCATAATTTTGAGGGGAGATGTCGTGTTCTCCTCTTTGTAAATTCTTCTCTTACAAATTAAATCTCTTTTTTTTTATATAATTACGTTCCTGTGGTACTTCTTGTGATCTGCCTTCTTCTACATACTCGAGTAATTTCTCGTGGGATTGTAACTTTAGTTTTGCGCTCGGAGCTGCCTCATCAAGTTCTGGATCTTTGAAGTTCTGAAGTACTGCTCTGTGCCTGTGTATGCTGCCCGATTCTGCATAGTTGCCGTGTTATTCATTCCTGATACTGGTGTGAGATTATTGCAGACTATAGGGGATGGTTTTGATGGCCTTTACAGAGAGAGCTTCATTTGATACTGTTAACATACAAACAGCCATCAAAATGTTTGGATCCTCCAACCATCTGTCGTGGTCTCAGGCCGTGCATGTGTATGCTAATGTAAAAGGGGAGTCCAAATATTTGTTGTTTTCTCCTTTGTCTCCGGACTCCAAGGTTATGAAGATTGGATGGAAGAGAATGACATGTGGCTTTTGTCATTGTGGAATAGCATGAAGCCATGAATTGTTGCGAATTTGATGTTTAATAGAACAGCCAAGGCAGTATGTGATGATCTTTGTTAAAGCTTCTCAAAAGATAAAAATCAACCTTGTGTTTTTCATCTATATGAGAAGTTTTCCAATATGACCTATGACGTAGGTCCATTAATCAGTACTATAGAGCTTTGAAGAGTAAGTGAGAGGAACTCAACATCTATCGATCAATTAGATCCGACATTGAGATGATTAAGAGGCAACGGCAGAGTTTTTGGCTGCCAAGTTTTTATTTGGGTTGAGTCCTGAGCTTCAACCCATCTGCAACCAAATTTGAGCTCATGAATTCATACCATCCATGAATGAAGCATATGCTAGAATCCAATAAATTACCAAAGATAGCTCAAAGTCTTCTTCTCAAGCTTCTACCTGTGATTGTTCAACCATGGTTACCACTGCCTCCAACCATGGTAGGGGAAGTAATGGAGGACAAGGACGGATTTGGAAAGCATTGTGGCAAAACAAGGAGTTCGTCATGGCAATTCTCTCATTTGCACACATTTGGGCAAGGAAAACCATACTGTTGATTGCTGTTGGGATCTCCATGGGAAACTGACTTAGCCCAAGTCCCTTGCCGAAGGTGATTCTGCAATTGAAACCTCAAGTGCACCTCACCACTGCACTACGCTATCATGCCATGAAAGGAGTACAACAATTTTCTCTGCATGGTTCAACAACTCCAGGCTCAGTCCTCTACATCTACTGCTACTAAGGCCCATTCATGTTCTTGACTCTTCATCCTCTTCACCATGGGTTATTGATTCTACTGTCTCCTTCATATGAGACGAAGACCTAATTTATTTCATTCCTTGAAACCCACTACTTTACACAGTAAGATTACTCTTGCAAAATAAATCAGTTACACCATATCTTGTGGCGGCAACATTCTCTCATTTCCTTCTGTACAACTTTCCTCTATGTTCTATCTGCATAAATTTCAACCTGTTATCAACTAGTTCATTAACTAAATCTCATAACTGTTCTCTAACCTTCTTTCCTTCTCATTGTGTTATTTTAGGATCTCAAAACCAAGTTGAGGATCTGCAAAGGGTTTGACAAGGATGACATGGTCCGGTAGATTTGGTTTGTGTCATGCAGCTTCCTCAATTTCAACTAGGTGTTTCTCTTGATCAGTGGCATGCTCATTTGGGTCATCCCCGTCCCTTCAAAAAATTTTGTGTCAGGGAATGCATGCTAGGACTCAGGACATTTTTCCTGTTTAGAATCAAGTGACATAGTAAATCATTGCTTTCTCTTATTCATTTAGATATTTGGGATCCATGTAGGGTCAAAAGTTTGACCCATACTTTTGACCCATCATCAATATTTCATGTCCTTTGTGGATGATTTTTGCCTATGACCTGGATATATTTGTTAAAAGACAGGTATGAACTTTGAACGCATTTACTCATACCAGGAAATAAAAAGTCAGTTTTGCATTGGTATTGAAATTTTTTAATATGCTAATGCACTTGAATTTGTACAAAATGAGCTTCAATTTTTTTTCTTGGGCAAAGGGATTGTCCGTTAAACATCATGTATGCACATCCCAGAGCAAAATGGAGTAGATGAAAGAAAAAATAGGCATTTTCTTGACATAGCACAGTCTCTACTCCTTCATATGCATGTTCTTAAAACCTTTCGGACTCATGCTCTTCTTACAACTGAAGAAAAAGAAAGAGAGAAGAAGAAAAGGAAAAGGAAAAGGAAAAAGAAAAAGAAAAGCAAAAAAATAGGGAGAATTAAAAATCCTCCCTTCACATCAAAAGCAACTAATTACAAAGATCATAGTCTAAATCCAAAAAACCAAACTCAATGCAGTAGAGCCAACCAATTCCAATGCAAGCCTTCCAAAGAAACATAATGATGTAGCCCGTGTAGGACAAGAAGTAAGACCTTGGGAAGATCCTTGTTCGAGAATAATTAAGAAGAATTGGCTAAGGGATCGTTGGGTTTGGTTAGTAGTTTGTTATGAGTTTAGTTTAGTTAGTATTATGTGTATTCAGGGGCTTGTCTATAATATCTGTGTATTCTAGGAGTATGTTTTTAATGTAATGTAGTTTTAGGGGCATGTGTAATTTTCATCTGAAGAGGCCTTTTTATAAATAGTCTGTGAAAGTCATGCTGTAGGTAGTTGATGTTGAATGAAAATTTCAGAAGTGAACATCAGCTTCCCCCTTGCATCTCCTCTCTTCCCTATTCTTCTTCCCTTCTCTCCAACATTCTTTCATGGCTGCAGATCCTCGATGCTTGCCTCTGCATCACAAAACAAAAGAATCCATTTTCTGACACCCACAATGATGCTTATAAACCACTCTACTCCAAAGCAAATTGTTAGCAGTAGCCACATCTTTGAATATTCTAGCATTCCTATCCAACCAAACAAACCAAATAATAGAAAGAACAGTGCATCACCATAAAGCTTTCCTATCCTTTCCTGCACCAAAACCCCTAAACTTGATGATACAAAAAGCCTTCAATGTGGAGGGACAAACCCAGTCTTCGCCACATACACCAAATAATTTATCCCAAATAGCTAACGTGAAAGGGTAATGAAGAAACAAATGTCTGCAAGTCTCCACTCTTCAAAGTTCAAGCAAAGGACACAAACGTCAGGTGAAAAGACTTTACTAGGCCTTCTCTTCTGAACTAGATCACTGGCGTTGATTCTTTCAAGTATCACAGTCCAAATGAGAGCTTTTATTTTTTAGGGAGCTTTAGCTCTCCAAATCAATGAATACAAAGCAAAAGTATCAGCAGTAGAGTAACGAGTCAAGTAAAAGCAAAAAAAAAATTACAAGAGAACTCCTCAAAAGTATCTAAGGGCCCCGTTTAGATTTGGAAAATAGTTTTCATTATCCATTTTAGTTTTCTAACAAATTACAAAAAAAAAAAAAAAAAAAAAGCTAGCTAACTTTTCTTTTTTACAACATTTGTATGAAATAAATGAATAACAATAAACAGTTTTGTCTCTATTTGCTTGTGAAATTAGATTTAATTTTCATTTCTAAATTTTCAAATATTTACAAAAATGCCATCTTGTTTTCCAATTTTCCAAATTTATATAGAAAAGTTCGAAAACATTTTTCATTATTTTTCTAGATATTCAACTCTTACTTTGCATATGAGAGCATGGAATTCAAATCTTGGACTTTAATTTGTGTGAATTATGTATAGAATTTCTTCTAAATCAACAAAAATTCAAATTCAAACCCCAAAATTCATGATTCCAAATATTACCTTATATAAAATTTGGAAAATTGGAAAACAAGTTGTCTTATTTGTGATTGCTTTCAAAAAAATTAAAATAAAAAATGAAAAATTTAAACAAACTTTTTATTTTTCTACCTTTTTAATATGAATCTTGAAAATTTAAAAATAAACTGAAATTTTTATAATTCTTTGGAAAACTAAAAATTGGAAAATGGAAATTATTTTCCCAAACTAAAAGGGCCCTAAGGTTCTCTATTATGCCTTGTGTCTTTGGGTGCACATGCTTTGTTCAAGTTCTACGAAACGGCTAGGACAAGTTATCTCCTTGTGTTGTTGTCTCTTTGTTGGCTACTTGAGAAGTCAAAAAGGTTATAGATGTTATGATCCCCACACACGCAGGAAATACATTAGTGCATATGGCACCTTTTTTAAGGGGACACTTTATTTCCCTAGGGCAGGGTCCTCCTTGGATGAATGTATTTTAAGTCCATCAATGATTTATGATACCCCCGCATGTGTTGATCCTCCTCCCTCTCCAGAAATATTCTTCTCTTCTTCCAAATCGTAGTTATACACCCAGACCCAGAGAAACTATAAAGAGTTTATAAACAACAGAAAGCAAGCACGGAAATAGCTACCACCATGTAGACACCTCTTCTGCCCTTCACTGTCTCGAGTTCTGGTTCTAGAGATCCATTCCACTCTAACTTGGATTTTCCCATTGCTCACTGGGAAGATAATTGGAACATTTACTCAGGAATCCTTAGTTGCTAATCCTATTACTCATTATGTTTCAGTTCTTCACCTTCCTAGTCCTATGCATTCTTTGGCCTTGTCCATTTAAGCATGCAATGAAGGAAGAAATGCATGCCTTGACACATGAGGGACATAGGACTTAGTGATTTTCCTACTAGTAAAGAGTTGGTTAGGCATCCCTGGGTCCACATCATCAAATATGATCTCTAAAGGATTTAAGGCTCAATTGGTTGCCAAAAAATACACCTAAACACATGGTGGTATGTACTATTTTGAGACTCTCCTATCGCCCCACCAAATTATGTTCACATATTGACCTCGTAGGCAGTTAATTTTGAGTGGCCCTTATACCAGTTTGATATGAAAAATGCCTTCATGTATGGAGATTTTCTGAAAAAGGAATACATGGAGCAACCTCCTGGGTATGTTGCTCAGGGGAGGATGGTAAAATATGTAGGTTGCATAAAGTCATTTATGGTATTTATCTTGATGATATCATCATCACACAGTGATTACAGCAAGATTGCAGATGTTAAACAATCTCTTCAAGCTAAATTCCAAATAAAGGACTTGGGTACTCTGCATAACTTTCTTGGTGTTGAGACTGTACGATGTAGGAAAGGGTTGAATCTATCTCAGGAAAATATACCTTGGACTTGCTAAGTGAGAGTGGCTTGCTGAGAGCTAAACATGCTGATACTCCGATGGATCCTAAGTTATAAGATGAAGTTGTATAGGGGTCAAACTTTGAAGGAAAACATTAATATAGGAATCCAGTTGGCAAGCTGATCTACTTGACTGTCATAAACCTATTATATCTTTTACAATGGGGGTGGAGAGTCAGTTTATGGAATATTCCAAAGAACCACATTGAAATGTTGTTTATATGATTTTGTGGCATCTCAAAGGCTCTCCTAACAAAGGTTTGATATATAAATGAAATAAAAATAAAAATAAAAATTGCTAGATCATAGGATACTCTAATGCAAACTGGGTTGAATCTGTTGATGACCAAAAGTCTATTACTAGCTACTCTACCTTTGTGGGAGGTAATCTTGTTACGTGGTGTAGCAGGATCTAGTGCTGAAGCATATTATCAGGCAATGGCTCATATTATGAGTGAGCTTATGTGGCTAAAATTTGTAAATGTCATGGATAAGATTCTTGGGAACAAAGCCAAATATGTATTGGGATAATCAAGCTATCATCTATATGCCTAGCAATCCAGGATTTCATGAGAGGACAAAGCATATTGAAGCTGACTGTCATTTTGTGAAGGATGATATGTTAAAGGTCATGAGCACTCCCTTTGTGAATGAATGGATGAGTTAGGCAACGTTTACACAAAGCCTTTATTTAAACCTGCCTTGTCTAATGGTCGTAAGAAACTGAGGTCAAGTGATATTTATACACCTCCAGCTTTAGGGGGAGTGTTAGAAGAGAATATCTTATTTTAGTAATTAGGTTGTGTGAGTGGAGGTATTTTTGTCTTAATCCCTTTGATCCTTCACTTTTCAACTTTTGCAACCATCCAAATGCACTACATTTCCTCCAATATCGCTCAACTTTAAATCCATTTTATCCATATGAATTTGAGCTTCTACCTCCTCATTCAAACTCTCCTCCACTGATGTGGGCAAAATTTCATCCTTCCGCTAAACTGATTCCCCAACCCATCATTATCAAAAATAGAAACACCCAAACCTTCCAACGGGGTGGGTGAACATAAGATAAGTCCCCTAACTCATTGCAGGAGTCAGAAGCGTACCCATATTATTCCAAGTCTCATCCAACAACCACCCCCTAAAATAGCCAAGATCATTGTTATCATCACTTTCTAAATCTAAAAAATCCCCCCAATTCGTCACTCCGTTACCTTTTCTAATCTCATTAGAACCTCCGACATTCTTCTCAACTTGAGGAACTTCCATAATACTGAACTCACCCTTAGAGTCTCTTCTTAGTACCTTTGTAGTTGACTTGCAAAAATTTTCTCTCTTTATGTCCGAATTTCTTCTTCATTTAAGCACCCCTAACAAGCTGCCATTCAATGAGCATAAACCTTTTTACCTTCAAATTAATAATTATAAGGACGACAATCATCAGATTTCTCCCCCCACCCCTGCTTTTTTTACTCTTTTCCGTATCACCTTCTAACACATCTACAAGCGTAATTGCAATTTTATCACCACATTCTTGAAATGAATCTAGTCTTCCAACATCCTGAACTTCCTCTGACTCTCGGACAATACAATTCACATCTTTAGTAACTGGAGGCTGAATAATATTTTTATCAATTAGAGGCTGAAACACATTTCCGTACTAGATGATAACTCGCTCTCCTTTCCAGTACTTGTTTACTGAGAAGTCAAAGCACTCATTTGGGCCTGTCCATTATCCAGACCCAGCAATACAGGACTTGGGCTTTTAAATTATGAACTATGGGTCTATATATCATTGAGACCCTTTTGTGGGAAGTCCATAATAGGAGAGCCTTCCTTAGAATCCAAACTGCACCGGTGCACCCCATATCATCCTTTCCTTAACAATGGGCCCTTTCAAATCATTGGCCCAGTTTAGTTAAAAATGAAATAACACTTTTTTCAATTACCTGGGCAAGGTCCAAAATGAAAAGCATGCAACCCAGACCAAATCTCTTCATTGCCTCCTCCCCAAATGCAACCCTAGCCGCCTCTCTAATCATCTACGTTCCATCGAAAATCCTATCTTCTTTTTTGTGCCTGGCAATCGAAACTGGCTGATCCATGATGGCCCTTGATTCATTCAGATGCAACTCATATCCACACCAACAACATGGCTATTGCATCCAATCTTCAGATCCTGCTTCATGGAATGGACATGGCTGCTGCAACCCTCACCTACATGATTTTTGCCTTCCAACACCACCTCACTCCATGATATGTGTCGTGAATAATTTTTGGCTCGTAAACTCCCAAATTCCTCACAAAAAATGAAATTTCACCAACCATCGCCTTTTTCACCCTAAGGAATAAAGACTAAAAACGTCTTCCCTTTCCATCCCAACCCTAACTCTAGGTACTTTCCTACCTTCGTCCATTCAATCGAGACCCAAATCTTCGTAATACCCAACCGAACAAATCGAAACCCCTTTGCAATTGACTGAATGTAGGTATGCCATCAACAAACCTAGACACAAACTCCTTGGAAAATCTAACCCACCTGTTATGAGAAGCATTTTTCTTGACCACGAGCAAAGATACGATCTCACCGACCTTATCTAATTGCATATCAAAGGATTTTCCTTTGATCTAAAGCAATCATTTCATCATCGGCTACCACAAGTATTCCCATGGCATCAAACACACGAAAGTAGGGAAGTAAAAGTTCTAGAGAGAGAAGCATCGAAATCGTATGGTATAGGAGTACGTTTCAAGCCACCTCTATTTTTTATTTAATTCAAATACTATTAAATTTATCCATTCATCTAACACCACCATGATGTATAATCTTGATGCATTCAGCATGATGCAAAGAGTTTAGGGATATATTTTTCTTATTAAAATATTTTAGGAAATTAGGAACAAGTCGATTGGGGTTTCATGTTTTGAGTTTCGAATTATTGATTTTGTCCGAGCACTGGGTGGTTGAGAATTCCAGTAGGAAGAAGAAAAACTTAGGAACTAAGTCACACCTAGGGGTCCTTAGCAATCACACCCTCCAAATGAGCTTAAAGTTTAATTTTCAATTGATCTTCACTCACTGCGTGTTTCCCATATAACATAATATTGCAAGCTAGTGGACCAAGCAAACATAAGAAATGTAAAATGAAAAAGCTAGTTAGTTAATTTCCTTAGAGAAAGGGCTCCTAGCATGGCTTTAAATAACAGTCTTATATAGCATAATGGTCATCACATAACAAGAAACCAAGTCACCGATACGGTTTTGGACAGCTAGAGTAGCATGCAGATAATTCACGGCCATAACAACCATTACACTTTCTTTACAGGCTGTAACGAGCGGTGCCCCGTTACACCAGAAGCACCTTCCGAAAGCCTTTATACTCGAAAATACCTCATTTCTTCCCAATTTTTCTGCCTTCTGCTGCATTTTTCACTTTCCCCAAGCTTGTCCAGAATAGATCTAGTGATATACAAGTGCAAAATAGAAGTTTGTACTTGGAATTTCTGTCCAAAGGTTGAGTGTGTGCTTTCCCTTCCTCTCGTCAGAAATTGTATCCATTTGAGAGGAAACTAGTTGTTTGGAGGTGATTTGGTAGATCTGAGCAAGAAATCAAGTTGGGAGCTTGGGATCTGGGTGGGTCCGAAGCGGGTTTGAAGAGGTAACCAAAATCATCCTTTTTTGGCCGCTGCTCCTCATCAGTTTGTGTGTTTCTTATTTAAACACCCCCCTCCTTTTTCATTTCTTTTTTGATTAAGCAAGTTAAGCAGCTGAAAGCTGGAGCTGAATACCAGAGATTAATTTTAATTTGTTTTAGATAATTATGTTTTTAAGATAATTAATACAAAATTATAGTTAACTAAGTTACTTATTTTTTTTTAATATCTTAAATTCTTAATATTTGATGCTTAATTATTAATTTACTATGATTAATATTGCTTATAGCCAAACTAATTAATTTGCATAATGGGCCTAAATTTCATAATCCCTAGTTGCCCAAATTGCTATGCTTAATTATTGCTATTTTTGATTATTAAAATTTTAAAATTACATGTGCTAAAAAATACAAAATAATATGTAATTAAATACAACGATTACAATGTAGGAAGACTACTATCTATTTAGTATTAATTTGCTTAATGGGCCTAAATTGCCTACTTGTATTGTAATATTATATTGATATCTATGAACCATGTGAGTGTGTGTGCGTGTGTGTGTGTATACTCATTTTATCTCTCTAATTAATTGGTTGTCAATTTCAATTACATTTCTAAATTTTTTAGTCATTGAAGTAGTGAATAGTATAAAAATAAGACTTTTTATGTAAGCAGCACCGTAGAATTAATATAAAAATCATGTTTCCAATTAAAAAGTGTTACTAGGTTGAATAAAAGCGGCCAAAATTCATTAAAAATCATGATTTAAAGGATTCCATCATTATGCTTCTATTTCGACATGGTTTTGCATGCATGAAAAAAATTCATGGCTGCTGTGACCGCTTCCTATTGCGTAACGTCCACTTCTCCCACATCTCATGACCGTGTCATGACGTTACCCACAACCTAGATTTAAAACCATGGCTCCTGGGCTTAGATGGGTTCACTTTGGTTTCTTATAGGATAGTTGGAATTTTTTGAAGGACTTGCTTCACATTGTTTTTTTTTTAGTAATCTTCGAGTTTTTCTTGAGTTTTTCCATAATGGGATTGTGGGTAGGAGCATTAATTCCACTTCTATTACTTTGGTCCCCAAAAAAGATATTGCTACTAGAGTCAAAGATTTCAGGTCCTTGAGTGACCAGCATGTATAAAGATCCTAGATGAAGTGTTATCCGGGAGATTGGCTAGTGTCTTGGTGCATACCATTCCCTATTGTCAGAACGCGTTCAATGGTGAGAAACAGATTATAGATGCTGCTTTGATAGCTGATGAGGTTGAGAACTTACCATCAAGAAAGAAAATGGGTTTTGTTTTAAAATTGGATTTTGAAAAGAGCCTAAGACTGAGTGTGTTGGGGTTTCTTTCATAGAGAAATGGACAGAAGAAAAAGGCTGCAGAGCAAGATGGAGGAAATGGATTTGGGGTTGCCTCCCATCCATAGCCTTGCCTATTCTAGTGAATGGGAAGAATAAACCTAGTTAGGATCCTCTAGGAGTCAGGCAGGTAGATCCTCTCTCCCTTATCATTTTCACTATCGTGGTGGACACTTTGGACAAAATGATTGATAGAGGGGTTGATAGAGGTTTAGTGGAATAGTTTAAGGTGGGCCATGAGAACTTACCCTTATCGCATTTGCAATTTGCACATAACACTAATCTTTTTTGTTAACCATTCTCCAACTTTTTTCAGTCTTAGGATCAACTTCTTGACATCATGGGTATTAGGATCAACCCAAGTCTTTTAGCTAGGCTAGTTGGTTGTGTTGTTCTGAGTTGGCCTATCACCTATTTAGGTCTTCCCTTAGGTGGTAACCTTACTGTGGAATCATTTTGGGACCTGATTTTTAAGAGACTTTCCAAAAAGTTGGATGGGAGCAAAGATAGTTTTTTTCACTATTGCGGGTTGCATCACTATAACAATGGCTAATAAAAATAGAGAAACTAACGATAGTTAGGAATAAGTGAACGCAATAGCGACCATCATGTTAGCTGGGCGACTGTGAGTCGATCTAAGAGGGAGGGAGGCTTGGGTCATGGTAACTTGGTGTCCAAAACACCTCTTTGGTGAGGAAGTGGTTGTGGTACTTCCCTTTATAATTGGCATAAGGTTATCCATAGTAAATTGTATTTCTTCATAATGGCTAGGATGCAAAAATTGGGGTTAATATTACCTATTTGAGTTCTTAAAAAATTTGTGTCCTAGATTCACCATAAATTTTCCCCTCATGTTTGACTTACTGCTGGTAATGGGGAAAGAAACCAATTCTAGGAGGATCATTGGATTTGGGAGGTTCCTTTGGCTTTCATGTATCCTTGTCTCTTTTGTTAATCTTTTCATATTAAATCCATTCTCTCTGCTTTCATCCACTAGCAACAGACAGGCATTCTTGGGAATTGCATTTCATAAGGAACCTCAACATGAGAGAGACCAACAAATTTGCCCGTTTGATCAATGTGCTTCACAATATAGTGAAATTGCTTTTCCTATTCTTTCCTGAACCCTGCTACTAAAAAATTTTCCCACGTCTAGTTGGGAAGTGACGAGAGTTTGCATTCTAGATTCTTTTGGGATTTTTTCTCGTAATTATTTTTTTCTAATTTGACTCATGCCCTTATTGTTTCTCCTTTTTCCCCTAATTCCTTCCCTTGGAAAGCTACAGTTCCCTCCAAGGTTAATGTCTTTTTGCAGAGAGCTATCTTGGAAAAAATTAATACCAATGACTTGCTCCAGAAATGTAGAAGTCATAAGGCTATTTCACCTAATCTGTGTGTTCTTTGCTTCAAAAGTGGAGAGACTTGCTCGCACTTGTTCTTAGTTCGTCATTTCTCTTGGTCCCTTTGGAACATGTAGTTTGGAATTCTTGGAGAAAACTGGATTTGTCCTTCCTCCTTGGAGGCGTTTTGCTCTTTGACTTATAAGGGGTTAGGCATAGTCTTAAATTTCCACGAAATTGTCGAAATTTCCATCGAAATTTCCGATTTCCGTCACCCTCAAAATCGAAATGGCATTCGATTTCCGTCTTGCATAATTTCCATTGAAATCTCAATGAATCATCCGAAATTTATCGAAATCTCGAAATTTTAGCAAAACTTGCCAAAATTTTAACTATACAATAAAATTTCCTTAGAATTCAAATGAGAAATTTAGGAGTGAAGTGAAATTCTATCTTTATTTATTTTATTTATCTTGTTGGAACAAAAGATTATTACATGTGCTTTTGAAATTATATGAAAAAATAAACTTACAGTAACATTTTATTTAACCATTCATGTCTAAATTATCATTATTTGTATAATAAATAATATTTAAATGATTTATGAATTTCATTTGTATTAACTGAATATGTTTAATGTACATTATCTTAAACATATTTGATACGCATACTATTTTACAACTTTTCCACCTCATAGAAAACATAGATGTATTTAATTTGTAATATATTAGTCCTAAAACTTATATTATTATGTTTGTTAACCATTTCTAAAGTTTCACAAAGAATTTCATGCTTTATTACTAAATTCCGTTACTTTTTCAAATCGAAATTGAAATTGACATCGAAATCGAAATTTCCATCGAAATTTCCGTACTTTTGGAGCTTCAAAATTTGAGTCGAAATCGAAATTTAAGACCTCGGGGTTAGGTAAGGGGAAGGAGAGAAACTTTGTGGCAATGGTCAATTATGGCTATCCTTTTGCATTTTTGGTTAGAGATAAACACCAAGATTTTTAGGACCTTGGACACCCCTCTTAACTAGCTTTGGATTAGAGTGGTGTCTCTTATTACATAGTGCGTTTTGCCAAATGGCTTCTTTCGTCATCTTCCTCTAGAAGATTTTTTGAAATAGAAAAAGAAGATTACATTAATAGGAAAAAAAAATTACAAAAAGGATAATAAGACATATCCCAAGAATTGCTAAATAAATAAGAGGGAAAAAATTAAGGTCTGTTTCGTATCGTTGTTGTTTTCTGTTTTCTATTCCTATTTTTGAACGATGGAAAAACATATTATAAAAACATGTTTGTTTGTATTGCCAGTTTTATATTTCCATTGTCGATTTTCAGTTGTTTGCAAAAAGACTAAAAACAATATTATATGGTTTTCAGTTATCTTGGCAACCAACTGTCAAAAATTTTAATATCCAAAAATAGTTCTTTTGGATTAAATCATCCATTTTATACACTTTTAAATTAAAATAAAAATAAAATGATCATATGGATTTAAATAATAAAAATAAAAACATACATAAGTTTCAAAAATTTTAATAATAGTAAAGTCAATTACAAAATATTTTTATTATTTTTCAATTGTCATGTTCAAGAAAAATTTTATTGTAAAGTAAATTCTGAAAGCATAACAATTAAGTAAAATAATTATATTAATGTCTATTTTCATAATTGTATTTTTTAATGTGTACTATTTTGCAATTTATTATTTTAACAGTATTTTTATAATATTATTAGATTTAAAGACAAAAAATAAGCATTTTTTAATTAAGTTTTTTATTTATTTTAATTTCATAAATATTAACCAAACAGGTTGCTGAATTTTGGATTTTAGTTTTTGTTTTTGCTTTTTGGTTATCGATTCTGTTTTCCATTTCTATAGTTTTGGACAGCAATGCCAAACAGTTCCTAAAAACAACAAAGGAAAAAATAAAATCGATCCAGAAATTTCCTGTAATCTCGCTTTAAGTCTAGAATCCTAACTCCCTTAAAAAACCAAAAACCAACACACACACACACAGAGTAACAGTGGGGCTGGGTTGCTTTGCTCGAGTAGATCTGTTTTTGCTACCTCGAGTTTTGGAGGGTTTTTTTTTTTTTTTCGCTTCTCTTCTCTTGTTTTGTGTGGATATATTATCCTCTATTTTCTTCCCTTTTTCTTGTTGTACTTTTCTCCCCTCTCTAATAAATTTCACTGTTAATCAAAAAACAATTCTTTTAAAGATTTTTACTCAACTGACACATGTTCCTAAACCAATGCTTTCCAGTTGCATTCCTTTGGAGGGAAATCTAAGATTCCCTCAAAATCAAGGCTTTTATGTGGACTGCGGCCCTTGAAAGATATGATACAACTCATCTCCTTCAGTGGAAAAGGCCAAATAAAGCTTTATCCACTCATGCGTGTTTGCTTTCTATAGGAGTCATGAGGCTGCTTCTAATTTGTTTTTGCATTGCTCCTTCGGAACAACACTTCATCCATCCAACTCTAGGTCTGCAAACCACACAATCTAATCTCTGCTATTGTGAATAATTACTCACAAGTAACAGACATGGCCACTTTTTTGGATACCTTTCCATTGTCAAATGTTTCATTTCACCCAAAATTCTATTTCTAGCTCAACTACATTTAAAATACATAAAACTTTGAATTCTGAACTCTCTCTTTATAATTTGAACTTAAAAGTGAGTACAGCCCATTCATAACTTTGTAAAGTAAAATAACTTCATCTTCAAGCAATTACACCATGAAACATCCAACCTAGAAATGCTCATAGAGTTCATCTATAACCACTGCAAAAGAAAAAGGACCTAAACATACAGCAAACTAATTTATCGTTGCTTATGAAATGTCCAACTCAAACAACTCTTAGGATAGATGATGTTATTAACACCATGGTGATCTTGTTCAAGATTCTAAAAGGTGGAAGAATAAAATGGGATATTATTTTGCATTATTGCACAAGGCAAGGGTAATTGTAACTATACATTCACAACAACATTGGCAAGCGTCAGAGAACTGCATGAATATAATGATTCAGAACAAGATTGAATCACTTACTCCATCAAGAAGACATGGCCATCCTTCACAGTAAGGTCAGGTTTCTTCTTAAAAGCCCCTGGAGGACGCAAAGATTTATTCTCACCAGGAAGCTTCTGTGCTCTTGGTAACAAATGTATCTTCGTACGGACAAGATGAAGCAAAGAGTTTGGTTGAACATTTTGTTCAGCAAGAGATTTGTAGTCCTCAAGCTCCTTTCCAGAATAAAATATTTTTACAGCTTCCAATGATTTAAAATCTACAAAAAAAAAAATGAAGAAAAAAAAACAATAAAGTGCAAAAAGGGGTCTTAGTCTGTAAGAATGTACACAGAAAACAAAATTCAGAAAGTGGAATCAGCAACTTGTATAGAACCAATCCTTACAAGAAAGAATCTGTATATAGGCCCCGTTTGTTTTGAGGGGATGATGAGGATTAAGATAGGATACGATATTCTATCCCTCCTCATCCCATGTTTGTTTGCATTATGAACAAAGGATAACCCAGGCTGCTTCTCATAGCATTTAGATGGGATTAAATTATATGGAGAGCAAGGTAGTATTGGTGTCCCCGGATAAGGGAAGGGAGGGATAAGTGCCAACATAACTAATGAATGTTAGGTCCACTCTTTATCCCGTGCATACAAGGGATAAAATTGTGATCCTTTAATCACCCACTCGCAGCAACCATAGGATATGATGGCACATAAAATATCCTGTTGGTTATCATATGCAAAAGAAACAGGTTATAAATCTTTATGCCCATCTATACTATCTTGTGATAACACAACCCATCATATATAATCCCATCTTATCCTATCCATGTCATCCCTTCGAGTGGATAAAACAGGGTCATAGAAAAAATCAATCCATAAAGTACACAGTAACTGCTACAGAAAACAAGAAAATCCTCATCAGAAAGAGACATGAAAAGGAGTGAAACAAACCTAGCTTTTTTGAAGCTTTCATTTTGACAAAAGAGATGGTATCATCTGCATCAACATGAAGTTTACTTCCTTTCCCTCCCAAACTCTTCAATATAATTTTCATGGGTCCTTGAGTAGGCAGTTTCCCTTGTTCTTTCACTGCCACCTCATTATCATGGGGATACCATAAAGCTTTTGGACGATGAAAGTTAGCAATATCTTTACTGCAAAACAGCGTATTAAAGTCCACAACTAGTACAAATATGAAGCACAAAACCCATAGATAGATACACCTAGCCAATGGGAAAACATTTCATGATAAAACCAGAACATCACAGTAAGCAGTAAATCATATGCCATAAAAGACAGCTTTTCAATAAAGAACAAATGAAGCATAAATGCACATTTAAAAATTTATAAAAAAAAAACGATCCTGCCGTATTTCAAAAGCTTCCATATCCATAATCAACAAGAAAACAACTGCAACGATTTCTGCAGCTTACAAAGACCAAGAAATCATGTACATAAACCATGTTGCAGGAGTGCCCACATAGTACATGCATGGTCTTAAATTTCCACGAAATTCTTCCGATTTCCGTCACCCTCAAAAATGGCAGTCGATTTCCATCTTGCATAATTTCCGATGAAATATCAATGAATCATCCGAAACTTATCGAAATCTCGAAATTTTAACTATACGATGAAATTTCGTCAGAATTCAAATGAGAAATTTAGGAGTGAAGTGAAATTTCGATCTTAATTTCTTTTATTTATTTTATTGAAACAAAATATTATTACAAGTGCTTTTGAAATTATATGAAAAAATAAACTTACAATAATATTTTATTTAACCATTCATGTCTAAATTATCATTATTTGTATAATAAATAATATTTAAATGATTTATAAATTCCATTTGTATTAGCTGAATATGTTTAATGTATATTATCTTACACATATTTGATACACATACTATTTTACAACTTTTCCACCTCATACAAAACATAGATGTATTTAATTTGTAATATATCAGTCCTATAACTTATATTATTATGTTTGTTAACCATTTCTAAAGTTTCACAAAGAATTCCATGCTTTACTACTAATTTCTGTTATTTTTTCAAATCGAAATCGAAATTGACATTGAAATCGAAATTTCTGTCGAAATTTCCGTACTTTCGGAGCTTCTAAATTTGAGTCGAAATAGAAATTTAAGACCTTGGTTATGTGCACCTAGGATGGAAGATTCTGGTTCCAAATATGAGGCAGTCTAAGAGTTCAAATTGCTTTTATTTTAGCTTTATGTTTCCTTGTTCACATGAAGGAAAACATATGATCATTATGCATCCATTTCGATTGCAAAATGACATTAATTTGATAAAAAATTGAAAATAAAATTGTTAATAAATATGACACGTATAGCATAAATTTAAGCAAGACATATAATTACTAACCTGATAAAGAACACAATATATAAGAGTGAACTTGTGAGAAGAAATAGGACTCAGTACATACTTGCTCAACTTTGGTTTCATTGTCTGCAACTTGACTGCAGGTATGGAATGCAAAACCTTTACAGCATGAGCTGTGCGTTTTTTTGGATGCGACTTTGACTGCTGAGAAGTTTTTCTGTTTGAATAAAATTTGTCATTAGCAATATTAAACCGTCCACCGGATGGACCTCCATGGCAAGGTAGCTCAGAAAATTCCCCAGTTCCTGACTTCAGGAAACGAGTTACAATCATTGCTCCTGCATGAAGCTGAAGATGCTTAGCATCTTTTTCATCTAAAATTTCAAAAAGCATCTGACCATCTTGAAGGTCAAGGATCAGTTTTGGTCTTGCGACTGGTTTCTGATAATCCCAAATTATTTTGTCTAACCAAGATCCTTCCATTATGTCTCTGTTTTGCAATGTGATCTTGCTAAAACGCCTGATAGCATCACTACGGTGAATATCTTCAGCAGCCTTCTCCTTGACATCTGAATGATTCGTACCATCCAGTTCCAACTGAGACTCTAATCTCAAAAGTTGAGGATGACATCTGCTTTCTGAGGAGGGAAATTTTGTCGATCTTGGATCACTTGAGTCAAAAGATTCTAGCTCACCACATGAGCTATGAAGGAAAAACCCATGCTCCTTCTCATCTGGTACCACTTGAGGCTCCAACCAAATATTTTGTGACCCTGGACCTGTCTCTAATTCTGCGTTAAATAAAGCTTTGGACTCAGGTCTAACAATGTCACAAGCCTCAGCTGAATCATCACTCATTGCAGGAGAATTATCCCAGATAATTCCATCTTCCCAATCTTGTTGATCAAGAGGGTGAACTTCAGGGAGAAAAGGTGACTTCCCTGCCACAGACAAATCCACTGCCATATCTTCTTTCATTGGCTGCGCACTAAGACAAGAATCAAACCTCTGGCCATCAATTTGCTGAGGAAGTGCTGAATCCCATTGAACAACACCAAATTTTTTCAACTCTGAGTCATCATCCATAATTTCTAATATATCATCATCTTCAGTCACAGGTGACTGTTTAAGAACTGAAAACCCTTGACAAAAGCCTTTCAAGAATGCCTCTTCATCATCTTCAACAATATCAAAAGCATCCACAGATTTATATCTCTCTGGAAGCAGAAGTTTATAGAAAAAATTACCGGAAAAAACAGAATAAAACTTATCCTAATATTTTAAGACTGATGCAAACTTAAAAAAGAGCTCAGTTGCCTTGTTATCATATCATAAACAACCTCATGCCTCTAAATCAAGTTTACTGGAAAAAAAAAAAAAGTGTCGTCTGAACAACACAAAACTCTTCAAAAATAGCTCCCTCATGTCATCACTA
The DNA here is from genome assembly GCF_029873635.1 of Malania oleifera. Lineage (NCBI taxonomy): Eukaryota > Viridiplantae > Streptophyta > Magnoliopsida > Santalales > Ximeniaceae > Malania > Malania oleifera. The sequence goes on from NC_080425.1 coordinate 76,946,213, forward strand.
TGCAGAAATTCACAGATCAAGAATCTCAAAACAGTCATTCAGGAACAAAATCTTTTGAAAAAAAAACCACATACCTCTAGGAAAACGATACTTTTGGTCCATTTTCTCTCTTTTCTTCAATGGCTCCTGAATACCAAAAATTTCTGAGAAGCGCAAGATCACCATTCCATCTTGTATGCACAAAATAGGAAGAGGTGTGGAACTTCTATCATCCAATGGCTCTTCCAGAACTTCAGAGTCCTGCCATTTAATCATGAAATAAACCAAACTATTGACAAGTAAATAAAAAAATAAAACCGAAAAGGACACAATACGTAGGGAGTAGACATGCAGCTTGGCAAGAAAACAAAACAACATATTTGTCCCCAATGGCCCACTATCTACAATATTTGTGTCTGCCGTATGCTACTTAATTATTTTTTTAAATAACTAAAGTATCAAATATATTAGAATTAGTTAACACCAAATGATTTAGTTTAGCATATCAAGAAAAGTTCATGTAAGGAGTAGCAACAGAGAGAAGATTAAACTGGATAATCAAGTGATTAATAGTACTGATTGATTTAGATATCTCGGATCTATTATGTAAGATGAAGGGGAAATTGAAGAAGATGTAGTACATAGAATTAAAACAACAACAACAAAACCAAGCCTTAAGTCACTAGGTGGGGTCGGCTATATGAATCATTTTCCGCCAATTTATGCGATCATGGACCATTTTTTTTACAGATTCAGGGATATTAAATCCATACTCACTATCTCCTCCCAAGTTATTTTAGGTCTACCTTCTACTGCCCCCCACAGTAACTAACTCACTCTTCCTCATTGGTGCACCATGTGGCCTACGTTGCAAGTGTCCATACCATATGAGTCGTCCCTCCCTTATCTTATCTTCTATAGGATCTACATCCAACTTGCCGCAAATATGTTAGGTGATCATAAAATACCCTTAAAATAAAAAAATAAAAATTTTTATAAGGTGGCTATAAGGCCACCTATGCTTTATGGTTCAAAATGTTGGGCAACTAAGAAACAACAATTACAAAAATTGAAATTTGTTGATATGTGTATGTTAAGGTGGATGAGTGTTTTAACATTAAAAGATAAAGTAAGAAATGAACTAATACACAATAATTTAGGCATAGCACCAGCTGAGAACAAGATAAGGGAGGGGTGACTTAGATGGTTTGGGCATTTGAAACGCGAGCCTCGTAGAGCACCTGTGAGGAGGAGTGAGTTAGTTATGTTTTTTCTAGAATGAAAAAGGGTAGGGGTAGGCCTAAAATAACTTAGAATGAAGTAGTGAGGAAGGATTTAATAGCCTTTAATCTAACAAAGGAAAATACTCTGGATAGGGTGAATTGGCGGACAAAGATTCATGCAGCCGACTCACCTAGGGGGACTTAAGGCTTGTTGTTGTTGTTCTTGTAACTCATTGGCCCACTCATGAATCCAAAATTTGCCATCTTGCCTATTAAAGATCCCAAATCTAGAATATTGTGAATGACCTAGGCCCACATAACCCATCCTCAACCCCTGACTAAGCTCACCTCAAACCCAAGCCACCTGAGTCTCACATTGATTGTCTTCCTAACCTAGCCCAAAAAGCTTCTTACTGTTCTCCACTGGTACAGGATTCACCATTTGCACCACTCTTAGACCAAACAAGAACATTTTTCGGACAATACAGCCTCCACCAATGATCAAGCTCCTTTGTACACAGCAGATGCATTGCCATTCACCATGGGAGAATCTTTCTTCTCTGTTACTTCCAACACTAGCTCTTCCACAGAATTCCTCCATCCGCAACCCTCTTAGAATTAAACAGTAAATCTCTTGCGATTCTGCCCCAACCCTATTTCCAAGAGGTTACCCATTTGTGTTCAACTAATCGCTATCCAGTATTCAACCCTCCCAGATCTCATTTCTGCACGAAAATCCCCAATCATACAACCACTGAGGACAAGCCTTCCACAATCCACGTGCTGATCAAAGGACTTCCCTTCAACCTGGACATTTCAGACAACGATCATCTCTTATAGGAAGGAAAACAACATATCTAAACAAGATGAAAAGGGAAAAAGAACTTCGAGAATTGAGAGAGGAGAGAGGAGAAAACATTCTAAATTTAGCTGCTCTTAACTTTATGGTATTTATTAACTGTCCAACATCTTGATCCACAAAACCACACCCTTCTTACCCCTCCTCACATCCTCAACCACAACATTTGCCACCATAATTGCATCTAAAATTTGTCTATCTTTAACAAAAGCAAATTGGAAAATATTGGATTAGAACATTGGATTGCTAGATTTAGTTTTCTGGAACAAAAGGTACCATGTTTTGGAAAGTTTATACAATTTTTCAAATTTCTGGGGTAGTATTAATTTCAGATAACTATAGTAACTTCCACTGCTCTACTTGGGTGCCATTGGGAACTCAAGAAAAAAAGTAATGAAGCTAGGATCCAGTTGTCAAGAAATTTGAGAACAGACTAGTAAGTTATTGTCAATTGTTTTTTAAGGGAGGTACAATGACAATAATAAAAAGCACCTTTTTCTAGTATTCCTATTTATTACACATCTCTATTTCCCATCCCCTCATTGGGCACATAGACAAGATAGAGTTGGACATTACTGCAAACTAGAGGATATATGAAATATCCTTCGATATCTAAATATATACATAAGAAGGGAATTATTACCTAACTGCAAATAAAGATCCATATGTATCAAACACATGCAAAGATATATACATAAAGACATACAGACAAACAGAGAATTTAATGAAAATAATTTCAAACTAACCTCCTGAAATTCTGTCATTTTTCCAGCCAAGAAGTCAGTTTCCAAAGAATCAACTTGCAGATCATCCTCGGAAGATTTATCCTCTCTAGTAACAATAGCAATGTAATCATCCTGCTCACCTAGAAAAGAAGAAAGAAAATAAGGCAAACAGAAGTAAGTCAAACATTAAATTGAAAAGAAAACAAAATCCCGTGGTAAAAGATCACTGAATTCAAAATGCCAAGAAAAATAAGGAAGCACATGAATTACATAATGCATAGTTGCAAACTAAACTAAATACCATGTTCATCCAAATTCAAGAATTTCTTCATAGTTTTATCTTAATTTGTTTTATTTCTTAAAGATCAAAATCCAACACATCGCTACTCCCTCTTAAAATGAAAATCCGAAGAAAACAGAAGAGATCTCTCTTTATCATTAGTTTCGTATAGAATCCGGTTTTTGATGTCATTTTCGGCTGCTGGTCGCTTTAAGGGCTTTAAGGGGACTTCTTTCTGCTCAATTTTACCGTGATTGGTAGGCTATTTTGATGTATTTGTTTTTCTTCATTTCCATTCTCTTTTTTTTTTTTTAATTCTTCTATTTCTAATGAAATCTCTTCTTTTGCTATCCCAAAAAAACATTAAAGTATCAAAATCAAAACATTCCTCCAATCTAGATGAATATCCGAAAAGCTCACTCCCTTAAAGCATCCAAAACCAAAGCACCATAAAGAGGCCAGGTAATGAATCTTTTTCCAAACCAACTGCTTATTCAATTTTTTCCCTGAAAAAATCTGTGCATTGCGCTCCAACTGTAAACCCCACAGCACTGCAAATATTCCACAATTCCGAAGAGTAGCTCTATCCTTCCTTCTTCAAAAACATTCAAAAAGAAATAGCCAACATTCCTTTCTTAATTGTAATGTTTTGTTTTTAGGAGGATATCCTCTTCTTTATATATCCTTTTCTCTCTTAAATGAAATATCTTCTTTTATCCCAAACAAATTTTAAAAAAATTGTGTGCTCAATAGTCTGCTGAACTACATAAAGGTGTTAGTAGTAGGACTATAGGAGCAAGCATGTATGTTTTTTATGCACCTAGCCACAACCATTTCACCATTCATTACTTTCAAGCAAACTTGCTCAAACAAAAAGAAAACAAAAAACAAAAAACAAAAAAAAAAAGATTGCTTCAAAAACTCAAAACTAAGACGAAGACCAATTGCGGGTTTTGTTGAGGCCATGCCTTATGTTTCAAAAATACTTTATATTAACAGAATAAATGCCAAACTCATCCTACTAAGTACTAACCCGCCACTTAAATATGTTATGGAGTTAGAACTCAGTTAAGAATGCATGCATGTCTCTGAACAAGGAGTTAACCAAAGAAAGATTGAACAGCCTATAACCATAATGATTCGCCACCAACTATTCAAGGTTCCACCCAGATGTTTCAAAGATAAGAGTGCAATATACTAAAAGAAATGCACCAGGCAACAAAATTCAATTACAAATAAAAACAAGCCAGCAGCTGTTCAATGAATATTTTCAAATATGCCGACTGTGCATTATAAAGGGCAGCCCGGTGCACAAAGCTCCCGCGTATGCGGGGTCCAGGGAAGGGGCAGACCACAATAACTCTATAGTATGCAGCCCTACCTTGCATTTTTGCAAGAGGCTGTTTCCACGCCTTGAACCCGTGACCTCCAGGTCACATGGCAACAACCTTACCGCTGTGCATTATAAAGTATTTGAAAACAAAGGTAAATCCAGACCAAGATATCAATTATCAACCATACATACACACTACGAGAATATAGAAATGAAGCTAATTGTCAGAATCCCTAAACAGAACATTTTCTATGTACTTTGTGAGGAAACAAAAATAAATAAATAAATAAATATATACATATATCAAGATGCTATTAGAAATAAAGAAATCATTTTGAATCATCTGTAAATGACTTAATAAATTTAATTTGGTCTAGAAACACAACGTAGAAAAATTATTGCGACCACACTCACACTAGTCAAAACTATAACTCCACGTTAAGCAAGTCATACAAGAAAACATAAGTTTTACATAAAAACACCATGATCTAAATTTATAAAACAAAAAAAACCATCAACACAGAAATTTTTTTTAAAATTTTTTTTCAGTAAAAATTTAACAATCATCAGATACACATACCTGTGGGCAATCAAAGAGTAGATTTCTAAAGATCATATGCAATTAATCATACAAAACAGCTCAATAAGAAATACTGTTATACCTTATTTCTAAATTCAAACAACATTTGAGAAGTGTTTGGGAAACTAAGCTTCTAGATCCAACATCAAAAATAAAAGGCATTAAATATGTCTCATTGATTTAAACTGTTATATGGTGAGGCAACAAAGTAAAAAATGTATATCTAAATGTAATCAGATACTTGATAAACCATAGTAAAAAAAAAAGACTGAGAAATAACAAATTCTAATTCAAAGCATATTTCCGAACAACAATAAACCTGATATAGAAATAGTTTGAACTTCAGCACTGTTATCCACCTCGTGCACTGTTTCAAATTCCTCTTCTTCATCATAATTTTCATCATCAAATACTGAAGTGGTATGCCTCAAAGTAGCTGCTGAAACTTCAGCAGAAAAGAAATCCTTCTTAGGCAACAAGTAGTCCTCCTCAGTGACAGCTTGAGTCTCTGGTCCATCATATTGCTCATCAATGTCTTCATAATCAACCGCATCTTCTGCCTTCTCATCATATTCTAGCAGCAGAATCCATCAACAAAGATTGAATCAAAATATTTGGTTAAAGACAGATTAACAGACATAAGTGTGAGGGAGAATGAAGCTATATCCAAGAATTTGTTAGGGCACTACATTGGACTCTGGTTGGTATTGATTAAAAATAACTGCACCCACCCCAAGCCTCTTTTTTTTTCTTTTTTTTTTCAAGCCATAAGAAAAGATGCGGTAAAAATCATACAAAAAAATAAGGATAAATTTGAATTTTTTGTCATAAAAAAAAATAATTATAAGAAATCTTCCATTTCTCAACTGGGCAATGGCCATAAAAAGAACTCGGCACCCTCCAACAGGTAAAAGAAACAGGCAAAAGACCCATCCAAGGAACAGACCAAGATTTGCGTCGGATTGAAGAAAACAAAAATAACAGAGAGACGGTATCATACAGGGAACAAACAATTATCAGCATAAGCTTCTAACTAAAAAATGCATGAAAAGTAGAATTGAAGGGAGACCATGTCAGAACAGGGCCCAAAATTTTATGAGCAACATGTTAGTTTTGAACATTTGTTTGAAGATTGTAGCTAAGCAGACCGACCAATATCTCCATTCCATAAAATTTTAATCATGCACAACCCACAGAGCCACACATCACCCATAGGTTTTTTTTTTTTTTTTTTTTTGTAAAAGAGAGAGAAGAAATAATGCAGCAAAAAGATGAAAAAGGTTTTTAAAAAAAAAAAGGAAAATAAGATAACTCCAGTGGAGCAAAGCAACCAATAACGCTGTAAATCTGTCAATTGGTATATGCTGAAAGAAGCCAGTTGCTGAACATCACAATGACGCAACACCACTCTACTTGAAAGAAAATTAAAAGAAGTAGCCACACACTTAAAGATTCTGGAAATCTTTCTCCATCCAAATACACCAAATTATAGCCATAATCGAGCATGGCCACAAAGTTTTTCTCTCTTCCCCCCTCTCAAACCCCCAAAACATCATAGCAGAAAATGTCTCCAAAGATGAGGGACGAATCCAATTCTCGCCAAAAATACCAAACAATTACTCCAAAGGACCTAAGAGAAATGACAATCTAAGAAAAATGTGAACAAGTCTCTCCACTCTTAAAGCAAAGGGCCCATACATCAGATGATAGGGTCTTATTAGGTAATTGTTTCTATTTTTAATTTTCTCTTGCATTGAGGTCCACATAAAGGCCATTCTTTTTAAAGGAACTTTAGCTTTCAAAATGAAAAAGTAAAGGGCAAAAGAAAGAGCATTGGTTTTACGAATCAAATGAGAAAGGAAATATTGCAAGAATTTTCCCCAGAAGAGCCGAAACCCCAAACTCTTTTATCACTCCTCAATTGGAAACAAAAAGAGTCAAGCACATTAATCAAAGGGGCAAGCTCGTTAGTCTCTCTCTCATTAAGGTTCCTAACAAAATAAAAATTCCAAGATTGCCCACCTACTTGCAAAAGACTAAATAAGAAAAGAGCCTCCACATCCAATGATCCTTCCAAAAGTGGATTCTTGCCCCATTACCAACATTATACCAACCATTCAGGAAAATGAGTGACAAATCTAAGAAACAAATTTCCAAGGACTCAAGAATAAGTAATATTAACCCAAACTTTAGCATCCTATCCATTTTGTGTAAGTCCAAATTTACTAAGATTTACTTTGTGCCAAGGAGGGTTATATGCTAAAGGAGAGTGTCATAACCACTTGCCACCAAGGAAATGTTTCTGGACACCAAATTACCTAGACCAGTCCTTCCTTCCTTCCTCCCTTTCAAATCTACTCAAAACAGCCCAACCTATAAGATGGTCTCTCTATCTCACTTACCTACTCCCAAACACAAGAAATTCCTCATCAAAATTTCTCTATTCTTCAAGCCACCCCACTGGAATTTTGAAAGGAACAAGTAATACATGGGGATAGAAGAAAAAGAAGCATGAATAGGATTATAGGAGTAACATGACACCAAGAGTGAACAAAGATCCTTTCCACGAATCTAACCTCCAAGAAATCTCTCAAAGAAAGGTCTCAAAAAAGAATCAGCATTAGGGTTATCACCTAAAGGCCCATTTGGTATCAATATCAAAAATTATGAAAATGAAAACTAAAACCAGAAAATGAAGGAAGACAAGAGTGAACAAAGATGGTAACCCCAAGAGTGAACAAAGATCCTTTCCATGCATCCAACCTCCCAGAAACTCTATCAAAGACAAGGTCCCAAAAAGTATCCTCAATAGGATTACCACCTACTATGGCAGCTATGGGGCCATTTGGTATGACTATCAAAATTATGAAAACGAAACACCAGAAACAAAAACTAAAAACCAGGAATAGAAACTAAAAACTAGCATCTTGTTTAGTTAATTTTTCCAAAACTAAAACTAATTAAAACTTGATTAAACAAATGCTCATTTTTGTCCTTGAATCAAATAACAATTAAAAAAATATACGATTAAAATAATAAAGTAAAAAATCAAAAAAAAATTAAAATACTATAATAAAAATTATTATAATTACTTTACTTCATCATTATATTTCAAAATTCACTTTACAAGAATAATCTTATCGTACATGACAATTGAAAAATAGTAAAAATGTTTTGTAAATAGATTTTATTTTTTAAAAAAATTTTAAAATTTTAATGACATTTTTATTTTATTTATATTTTAAATTCATATGATCATTTTATTTTATCTTTACTTTAAAAGGTTTGTATAAAATGAATGATTTAATCCACAAAAAAAAAGTCTGGATATTAAAATTATGACAACTGGTTACCAAAACAATTAAAAACCATAAAATCTGGTTTTCAATTTTTTTGCAAACAACTACAAACCAACAATAGAAACAAAAAACTAGCAATGTAAACAACATGTTTTCATAATATAGTTCTTCATTGTAGAAAAACAAAAAAAACAAAAAAGAAAAAAAAAAAAGACAAAAAAAAACAAAACAAACAAAACAAAAACAATACCAAACAAACACTTATAAGTAATAGGGCAACTTGGGACGCCACAGCCTGCTAACCTAGCAAAAAGACTCAAAGTTAATGCCATTGCACAAAATGGACTCTTTAGAGAAGTTAATCCTTAGCCCCGACACTTTTTTCTAACACCTATACAAAATGGCTAACATACAAAGAAACTACCATATGCTCTGAAAGAAAAAGAATGATGTAGCAAATAAAATATGGGCAAGGTCTCATGGCCCACCTTAATCCCTTCCGCCAAGCCAATGTCAGCCCCTCTACTAAATATTATACTCAATTCATCAGTTACAATAGTGAAAATGAAGAAACGATATAGGAGTTCTGTGTCTCAAACACCTAGAAGCTCTAACCAAGATTTAGCCTCACCGTTCAATAAGACAAAAAAAACCACATACAATAAGCACCCCCCAAATCCTTCCTCCACCTCGCACCAAAACCTTTTCTACACATCACTCTATTCAAGAAACCCAACAAATGTGATCATAATTCCCTAACAGGATCTTTAGTGCACACAAAAATCAATGCTTGATCAGGTAGCTTCCTAAGTAAGGTGTTTATTAGTAGAACTTCTAAATACCGATCTAATTTTCGATTAATGTAACATAAATAATAATCTAATATGTAAAATCAGGAATAGATTTCTATCCAATTGACATCAGCAAATAAACTAAAAGATGAACATTTTTTAATCGCATTCTCCATAACAAGACTATAACAATAATTCTAACAGGATAGACTAATTCCTCTAATGATTTTGCTGCTTGGTCAAAATTACAGCTAATGCTACAAATTACATAGATAGTCCCATAAGAAAATAAGAAAGAAACAAATCGTTTTTTAAAGAAAACAAAGAAATTCATTAAAAGAGGATAGGAGTACAAAGAGGGTAAGAAATCCTCATTTCGCAAAATAGAAATAAAAATAAAGAACTAAAACTTCTACCCAACAGTCAACAATAAAACCAAAAATCTAGAACAAAAGAGCCAAACAATTCTGCTGAATATTAGAGGAAGCCATATTACCAAACCAATCAGGAGCAAGCACCCAGAATGAAGCTCGATCATGAAAAATCTGAATATTCCTCTCCAACTAAACAACCCAAATACTTGCATAAACAGCAGGCTGCTAAAAAACCATGGCCTTCTTCCCTTTTCAGAGCCAACAAAATCAACCAACAAAAAATCTTTCAAAGTCTTCAGGACAAATCCAACATTCCCCCATCAAATTAAAAAGCTTACTTCATAAACTTCAAGCCACAGACCAATGGATGAGCAAACTCTTTATTATCATGACCAACAATGCTGACATGAGAAGGAGCAAACCCCACTAGAATCTTAAACAAGGATAGAAACACAGGAGAATTGAGGAAAGACATGCCTGGATTAAAGTAAAGTAACCACCCATGGAATAACAACATATCCTTCCACCCATCAAGATGCTTAGATACCTTAGCAATTACTGGACCCCAAAACCCCCAGCTCTAGGATTACCCCCTAAAGGAATTCCTAAGTATGTCAACAGGCCAGTGCTGGATCCCATTACCTACAAGAGAAGTCACCTCCGGGGTCTAAGTCACCATTAACAATCACAGAAAAAGAAGCAAAAAAAAGAAGACCTATAATCCAACAATGTCACTTCTTTCCCAAAATCCTACCTCTCAAACAACAACAAACCAAGCCTTATGTCCCACTAGGTGGGGTAGTATACATGAATCATTTTTCGCCAATTTATGCGATCATGTACAATTTCCTTCGACAAATTCAGGGCTATTAAATCCTTACTCATTATCTCATTCCAAGTTATTTTAGGTATACCCCTACCCCTTCTGCTATCCCTCACAGTAACTAGCTCACTTTTCGTCTCTAGCGCACTACCTAGCCTATGTTACAAGGGTCAAAACCATTTGAATTGTCCCTCCCTTATCTTATCTTCTACAGGAGCTGCGCGTAACTTATCACAAATATGTTCATTCCTTAATTTATCTTTTAATGTTATAACACTCATCCATCTTAGCATTCTCATCTCAGAAACTTTTACTTTTGGGTATGCTGTTTCTTAGTTGCCAACATTCTAAGCAATATAGCATAGCTGGTCTTACAACCATGAACCGTCCAATAAAACTTTCCTTTTAATTTTAAGGGCATTCTACGATCACACAACACGCTTTACCCACTTGCTTTAACTTCGTGCATTACATCTTCTTTAATTTCTCCTTCAGCTTGCATAATACATTCAAGGTATCAGAGTCTACTAGTGCTATTGATTTCTTCATCATCAAGTTTAACTTTGTCTCTAATATTCCTCCTACCATGACTGAAATTACACTTAATATATTTTGTCTTATTTCTACTTATCATAAAACCTTTAGATTCTAAATTTTCTCTCCATAATTCTAACTTAGATTCTACTCCACTCCTAGTTTCATCAATCAAGACAATATCATTTGCAAACAACATACACCATGGAACCTCATTTTGAATACTCCTAGTCAGTTCATCCATCACTAAAGTAAAAAGATTAGGGCACAAAGTATATCCCTAATGTAAACCTGTTACGATTGCAAATTCCCTAGTCTTTCCAGCTATAGTCCTAACGCTAGTCATTACTCCATCATACGTATCCTTAATGACATTAGTATACCTACAATAACACCTTCCTCTTCTTTTCTCTAAAATTTTCCATTAATCTTCTTAAAAGATATATAGCTTCCACAGATCTCCCAAACATAAAACCAAATAGATTTTTTGAGACCTTCATTTCTAACATTAATCCTTGTTTAACTACCCTTTCCCATAGTTTCATTATATGACTCAAGTTTATTACAATTTTGAATATCTCCTTTACTTTTGTGTATAGATATTTAAGTGGTTTTCCTCCATTCTTCTAGCATTTTATTAGTATTTATAATTGTGTTAAATAAATTAGAGAACCATATAATTCCATTAACACCTAGGCATTTCCAAACTTCAACTAGGATGTTATTCGATCCTACAGTTTTTCCAGTTTTCATCTTTTTTAGTGAAGGCTAATCTCGTTAACTCTAATTTTGCGAATAGATCTCATATTTTTAGCTTTTTCCACATTTGTCAATTCTAAGTTTAAGTCTTCTACTTGGTTTTCATTAAATAGCCTTACTAAAGTAAATTTGACATTTTCTTTTATGCCTTATTCCCTAACCAAAACAATATCATCCTCAATTTTTATACATTTTACATTACCTAAGTCCTTACTCTTTCTTTCTCTAGCTCTAGCAAGTTTAAATGTCTCTTTCCCCTTCTTTTGTATTTAATCTAGCATACAAATTATTAAATGATTTACGTTTAGCTTCACTAACAGTCTTTTTTACATCTTTTCTCGCCTCTTTACACTTTTCAAAGTTTTTCATGTTTCTACATTTTTGCCATGTTTTATGCCAAATTCTTTTTGTCTTTACAGCTTTTTGGACATCTTGATCCCACCACCAATTTTCTTTGCTATCTAAGAATCTTCCTCTTGATTCACCTGAAATCTCTTTTGCTATTTTTTTTTTAATAAAGCTAGCTATCCTACTCCAAAGAGTGTTTGTGTCTACACCATCCTCTATAGTCCAATCACCATCTTTGATCATTTTATCTTTTATTATATTTACTCCCTTTAAGGCACACAACCGAATATATAAGGAGGAAGAGAGAACAAAGGACCCTTAGGGAAGATAACTGAATATGGGATTTTACCACCAAGGCAAGAGGATGGCTTTTTATTAATGAGGGAGCAAGCTGTGAGCACAGAATCACTCCAAAAAATTTTGGAGACATTCATTTGATACAATAAGGTACGACAAACTTCAAGAATATGTCTGTTGTGGAGTGTGGGTACAAGAGGACTGATGGATCATACCAGACTTAGTCATATAGGTATTGAATTGGGTACTAAAGTACTCCTTAGCATTATCACTACGAAGTATCCTGATTGGCATATCAAATTGAGTCTTTGGGAACAGAAGGCACAAAAGATATCAAACAACTCGGAACGATCTCTCATTAAATATAACCAAGTCGTCCTAGAGTAGTCATCAACAAATGTAACAAAGTATCGAAACCCTAACTTTGATATGACATAATTAGGACCCCAAATATTGGAATGGACTAGCATGAAAGGACTAACCACCCATTTGTCAACCTAGGATTCAGGAAGCAGAGGAAACACGATAATGTTCGCCCAATTGACAAGACTCGCACTCAAGATTAGACATAGAATTCAATGTAGGAACTAGCTATTTCAACTTGTCCAAGGATGGATGACCAAGGCGACAACGGATTTGAAGTAGTGTAGCTGCGACTGTGCAAGAAATGGGTGGAGAAGGCAACTCAAAGTAGTAAAGTCCACAAGCCTCAAGTCCTATGCCAATTGTCTTTCTTATCTTCAAATCCTGAATAACCACAAAATTAGGAAAGAATGTGACAAAACAATTTAGTGATTTTGTAAGCTTACTAACTGACATGAGATTGAAAGGAGATTGAGGAATGTATAAAGCAGAAGAAAGAGAGATGGAAGGAGTAGGATTTACTATTCCTATCCCCTTAACAGCAATAGTGGACCCATCAACAAGGGTAACTTGAGGTAGATTTTTAGGACACTCGAGATCAAAAAAGAAGTCGGGTGCACCGGTTATATGGTCAGTGGCAGCAAAATCGATAACCCAAGGACTAGTGGGAAGGATACCAGATGACATACAGACTGTAGGATTACTTTTGAGGGCAAAAGATGCAATGTGATAAGATGCTTGTCGAGATGATTGATACTGTAGAAACTTTTAATACTCCTCCTCTGATATAGTCATAGTACGTGGTTCACTCAAACATGTGAGTAATGAGGCAACCATACTTTTGGGTTTTGCAAACTCCACCCCAACATTCACAAACTCAGATCAATGATCACAAGATTAATTGTTGGAACAATCGGAACAACCACGAACAAGGTGACCCACCATGAACAAGTCACAAATAAATCAGTACAAGGCTGCCACAGCACCAAGAAACTCAGATGCGGCCCCAAGAAAGCAACACACAGCATTGGAACAATTGGAGAGGTGGACCACCAAAACTACCATGGACAAATCACCAACAAACTTATATAACAATGCCACAGCCTCACAAAAAAACAGCTTATGAGCACTGCCACTGTTCGAAGAGAGTGGTCAGACCAACAACTAATGAATTACCACGAGTGCATGGTCACAACAAAGATTGGATCTTTGAGCAAAACACATGTCCAACAGCTTGATATTTTGGTATATGGAAGGAATTAGAACATTGAATCTAAAAACACAGCAAATCCCACATAAGCACTATCGAATAACCATAAACTCAATAACCATTGTTGATAAACAGCTTCACGAAGTATCAAACAACCATTTATTGGGTGCCGCACATAAGCAATTAAAAAAGGTGAGATCTTTGGACAAAAAACATCACGAAAAACTACAATAACATGTTAATAGAGGGATTGGATCACTGCTGGATGATTTCAGGTCAAAAACATGCCTGAAAGTAGCTTCATGCGCCGGCGCGTGGGGTCGGCCCTGGCAGCCTTCAACTGGCGCGTGAGGGTGCATGGAACACTGCCTGGAGATGGGTTTTCACTGGGGGCAGATCGGCACTGTCTGCGGGTGACTATGGTGTTGTTTTTGTAAAACCTATAGTAGATTTGGTGTTCTTGAAGTGGCAAAATCGCCAAGAAAATTTCCAGCGACCGGTCTGACTTTCAGCTGCTGCTGGTTGTTTTCTAGGGTTATAGTGTTGCTGGAAATTCTTCTATGATGGTAGACATGCATCGGATTTTTGGGTTTAGGCTTCGGTTTTGATGGTGGTGGTAATAATTAGGGTTTAGGTTTCAGAATCATGCCCCAATACCCGGTTGAATAATCGGGTAAAATGAAAGACCTAAACTCAGTGATAGGCCTCTCCCTCTATTTATAATATATGTCAAGTACAATAGGAATGATCATAATACCCTTACTAACTCACACTCATTAATAACAAAACTCCAACACATAATAATAATGCTAAATGACTAAATAACCATTAACAGCCCGCAATCTTCCTTCTCTGCCAACACAACTCGGCTCCATGAACCACTAACACCCTTCTTTCCATCACCTTCACCACCAGCTCTGGGAGGAAGAACCCTAACCAACTCACAAAATTCTTCCCCAAAAACAATTCCACCCACCACCTTTAAACTCCCCAACAAACAAAGAAAACTCTTCCTTTTCACCCAAGCACTAATTCCAAAAACTTCCCCACCTTTGTTATACAAATCACCATCAATATTTCATGCTTCCAGCATAAAAGATTAAAAAAAACCCCACCCAAACTTCCACAAAACAATGAATACCAATTAGAGAACCAATTTGAAATGACAAAAGACAATCTTGCCCACCTACAAAGCACTTGATTGTGTTCAAGAACAAAAAGAATGAAAGTTTCACCCACAATCAATCTCAGATCAAACATGGTTTTACTTAAATACGTTAACAGTCTGCGTAACCATAAAAGACACAGGGTAATGCCTTCGACTATGACAGACATTACACAACAAGTAATGGACACCATGTCTGTAAATCCATTTTTTGCATTAGCAAACTTGTTAAAAAACACATAAATTCACATGTTTTGATCCCAAAATCCTATATACTAAATCTTTAAATGATTTTTTGTAAATTTTAATCAAGCTATATATAACATTATTACCAGAATTGGATGACCTCTTGGTTGCTTTAGTTGCTATTGGCGATAAGAACCATGTAATTTGCTAGTTTTCACTAATTATTGATTATAAGGGAAGTTTAAAATAAGAAATCATAAATATAAAGAATTATAAGATATATAATGCCATCTTGAGTACCTTTTTGGTCTTTAATTGATCTTTTTAAAATGCTTAGCAATATAACGTATTTGCTTCCAAATTAGGTGTAAGAAAAAGACAAAATAAAATAAAATTTAAAGAACTTAGAATGTGAACATATGTAATTCAATGATAGAAAAACTTGGGTTTATTTGAATGCTAATTATTAAAAAAAAAAATGCATACTAAATGTCAAGGAAAATAAACCCAAAAAAAAAAAGCTATATTATGTAGAAAGAAAGGAAGTTACAATGTGCGGGGACAAGGAGTCCACCAAATAAACCCCCCCCCCCCCCAAGAAAAAATAAATAAAAAAGGAAAAACAAAAACAAAAAACACTATTTAATCCCTTAACAAATAAAACTACACAATATTAACCAAGGAAACCCTTTTCAACCCCTTTTCATCACAATTTACCAAGCTCTTCAATTTCGGTAATTCCTTTTGTCCCTTCAACTCTCACCTTTTTCCACCATCCATATGCACTTCATTTCCTCCAAAATCAGTTGACTTTAAGCCCATTTATCCTAAGTATCTTGTGCTTCTAAGTCCTTGTTAGGAACCTCCTCCATGGGTGCAGGAAAAATTCCATCCCTTCGCTGTAAATTGTTAACTAGATCATCATTATCAATGATACAAACCCCCTCAAGTCCTTCCAATGGGGGTGGATGGACATAAGATAAATCCCCAATCTCTTCATAAGAATCCGAAACATACCCATATTGTTCTCGAATCTCATCCAACAACAGCCCCCCACCAAAATTAAACTCACTAATATCATCGCTTTTTGGTATCCAGCAAGGAAGTACTTGGATCACTATTATCCAAACAATAAGCTTAATTACCACCTTGGTCAATCTACATGAAGCC
Organism: Malania oleifera; assembly: GCF_029873635.1. Taxonomy (NCBI): domain Eukaryota; kingdom Viridiplantae; phylum Streptophyta; class Magnoliopsida; order Santalales; family Ximeniaceae; genus Malania; species Malania oleifera. Next base: position 76,962,511 of record NC_080425.1, read on the forward strand.
CAAAGAATCAGATCCTCGCTTTGAGCCCATTTCAGATTTTCCTAGAAATTGGATCTGATCAACTAATTGACCCAATTTATTAAAAAAAGATATAGCTTCTTTTTCTATTATTTGGGCCAGGTCCAGAACCAAAAAAATACCATCCAACTCATTCCTTTTTGCAATCTCCTCCCTGAACTCAACCCTAACTACATCTGAGAAGATCGCTGCTCGTACAGAAACCTAGTAATAGATTTGCTTCTTTAATATGATGTGTAATATGAAATCCAATCAACACAATATCCACACTCTTCCAAATATTCAGAATTCAAATAAACTCTCAGTTAATTTATCTTTGGGATGTTAACCAAGTAACGTACTCCCGTATGGTTTCCGCAAGATATGGTTTAACCAACGTACTCCCTTTCGGTTTCCGCAACCCAAATCAAAATTAAACTTTAAGTTTACTTGATTCCCAAATATACGTAGTATATATGATTTTCAATTTAAATCATCCATGCAATTTAAATATGTATTGAAAATAAAGAGTAAGGAAAGAAAGAGTGAGACGGAGATTTTTACGAGGTTCGGCTTATACCCAGCCTACATCCTCGCCTTTGGCAAACCACCAAAGGATTCACTAAACCTGTTCCTTTGACGGGCGAAACAATACCTTTACAACACTCCTTGGTTAAGGCTAGAGCCCGCCTTCTCCAAACGATATCCCCTCGTCCGGTCACTCAACTAGGCTAGAGCCCGCCTCTCTAAGCAATATCCCCTTGCTTAGCCAACGATCCAAACAATCCTTGGAATTGTCAATCTACAAGAAATAAATCAAATAGATGCGTACAAATAATTTTCTCCTCAAAGAGCTTATTAGCAAAACAATTCAGCACTATAATATACTTCAAAGTAAATAACAATATGGAAATTAACTTGAAGCTCAATGAAGTATATCACCGATTAACTCTTTCAATGATTGAAAGATTTAGAATTTATAGCACAATTCAGGTGGAAGAAGATCAGCAACAACTCAGTTGAATTTGTGCAAGTTGAGAGCAAGAGAGAGTCTTGAGAATTTGAGAGCAATTGAGAGAGATTTTGAATTTTTGCTGAATTGAATTCTTGGTTCCATTGATTCAATGATATTTGAGGCCTATTTATAGACTTTAAAAGGTATGTAACTTGATCCCCAAGTGACTTGGAGTATTCCCCAAGTTTCCATAAATTTTGAGCCCCAAGCAACCTCATTTAAAAATTTGACCGTTATGAAAAAATTCAAAACAGCCGCGTGACAAATAACTGTCCATTTTTGGCAGTCGTCTATCTAGTTAAACCAAAGGGACAGTAAGGTGGCAGTCGGCTATCCAAACACGAACAGACGCCTCAAAGTGCACTGGCAGTCAGCTGTCCAGTTCTTGACAGTCGTCTATCAGGCTGTCAGCTTCGAGCACCCTTCAGTCGTTTAATCATAACTTTTTCTGTGTAACTCCAAATTTGACGTTCTTGGTGTCAAATGAAAGCTAAGAGAAAATCCTAAAACTTTCATATTGAACACATTTTAAAATAAAGATTGTTTGATAGAGAAAAATGTACATCAATGTAGATGTAGAAAAATTGACAGCATTTGAGAAATCCTCTTTTTGGTGCTTTTCTTTCCAAAAATGATTCTAACCTTTTTGAAACAATTTTTGACCTTATAAAAATATTTTCCAAGTATGTTCAAAAGTATCTAGGTCCAAGAAATTAACCTAAGAGCTTCATGCATCCATATTGAAATTCTTTGAAGTACTTACATGAAATTTCCTAGACTCTTTCAAATTTTTCAATCCTTGAATTCCTTGAAGTCTTTATGCTTGTTTCATCTTTCTTTGAGCTTTCCATGTTGATCACTTGGGCTTTCATTCTTGAAACTTTTTCTTTAATATCAATGCTCTCATGGTCTTCAAGTTTTAATCCATGCCTCAAGCTTTGATATAATCATCCTTCTTTGAAGTACAAGCTTTCATGAATTCTTTAACCTTGCATTCATCATTGAGTCCTAAAAATACATCACTTAAACAAAGTATGTTAAGTTCTACTTGTTTGTTAGCATTAAAACAAGATGTTAAGCCTTGTAAAGCCAACAACATCCAACCTCCACATCAAAAAAACTGATCTTCTCTCCCATCCACTATACCCTAATTTCCGGAGCAAGATTGACTACCACAACCCATGCCTTCATCCTTTTTTACCTTCCAACACCACCTGACTCCACAATCGAGATGTGAGGGGTCATGTACAACAGCAGCCTCAGATTCTTTCTGAAATTCCTTTGCAATCTCACCGAAGTCATTTGCAAAGTTTCACCAACCCTTGCCCTATGCGCTGCCAGGAATGAACACTGAAAATTTCCTTCTTTTCCATCCCAACCCTAATTCCATAAACTTTCCCACCTTCATTCACCTAATTAACATCAAGCACAGCGTGATGCCCTTACGGGAACTCTCATACTCCTTTTCCATCCTGCCGAACACCGACAACCCATTAGCAAACCAAGAAAATGCCTCTTTAGAAAACCTAACCCATTTGGGTTGCACCATGTTTTTCTCAAGCACGAGCGAAGAAGAGAACTCCTGATCTTATCCAAACATAGATCAAAGGATTTTCCTCCAGTCTGAACTGACCAATTCAACATGACCTACTGCATAAAACTCCATATCGCGGTAAACTCAAGAGGGAGAGACAATCGTTTTGTGAGAGTGAAGAGAAAATTTTCGAGAAACCCTAGCTTCTACATTGTCCTACACTCGAGAGCCGTAGAATCATCATATGCTCAAAGAATCTCCATACGTTGAGGAAAAAGAACCTTCAAGCATTTGAGAGAGAAGAGGCTTTGACCCTTCAACAGACACTTCGACCCTTCGAATGTCGATGGAGGCTTCGAATCATCAGTCAAGTTGAACCATTGGGGAGAGAAGAGAGAAGACCTCGAGCATTCAAAGCCAAGATCATCGTTGCAATTTCCAATGAGTCGGAAACTGGAGGCTAGGAGGGAGGTTGGAGGTTGGGATGTTGCCACTCACATTAAGCCGTTGAGGAAAGAAGAGAAGAGTCTTTGAGCATTCGAAGCCAAGATTGTCGATGTGATTTCTTGTAATTACTAACTAAAATAAACTAGCTTAAAATTGAGTTTCTAAGCTTCAATACAAGGTAGAGAGGAAAAAATGCAAAAGAATTACTCAAAAACCTATGTTAGTCATTCACAGGTAGTCTAACACTGTAACGGCCAGTAACAATAATGGGCATTACAATTGTGAATTGGAAAACCTCCAAGAAATCACCTTATAATAGTCTTGAAAGCCACGAATATTGTTAAGTATGCCAATAAGTAAAAATTTTTAAAACTACCATTCGAAGGTCTTCCCTTCAATCTGGATCAACATTTGCGAACCACTTGATTCATCTCCTACCAAGGTTGTGGCGGTTAGTTAGAGAGACACAAAGAATAGAATAGGTTTCGCCCCACGCGTGCATGGGAAGTGGGGAGAGTGTGCATGTGTGAGTTCATCGCATTAAAACATTCACAATATAAATATGCCCTAGATACTGACAAATCATTGCAAATAAAATAAAATTAATTGATGTCACTAAAATAAAGAGCAAAAGACACTAACCTCCCTTGAGGTTTGACAAAAATACAAGGATAAAAAATCCCAAGGACCTCCCCTAAGGTTTCAAGAATGTGAAGGACCTCCTCTAAGATTTGTCAAAAAGACACAAACCTCCCCTTTTATTTTGCAAAAAAATAAGTCTTTTAAGGGGAGGTTTGTGTCTTTTTGACAAATCTCAAGGAAGGTCTGTGGCATTTTTGAAACCTCAATGGAGGTCCCTATCTTTTTGCCTAACCTCAAGGGAGGCTAGTGTCTTTTGCCCTAAAATAAAATACCGAAGTGCATGATGTTCAGTGTGTGCATGCAAAGAAAAGCCTCATCAATTGAAGAAATTAAGGACCTAACAAACCATTAAAAATAGTATCTCCTGGAATACAAATTCACCTTGTTCAGCAGGATCAGCTGGAGATTGCAGTGATTTTACAGATAACTACAAGTCAAACAACAAAAATTAGTATCAACAGATAGAAGAATGTGATCCGTCACCTTAAATACCAAAAAAAAAAATTACTAATAAATAAAAGCATAAAAACAAAAACAACTGCACAACCATCAACCACTTGTTTTATACAATTTTTCTTTACTTTTGTTCATATTTAGAGAGTCAAAAATTTAAAAATTACGATTGGACTACCGTACATCTATATCAGTCAACGATGAACCGAGCTTGTCAGCCAATGCAGCAAGATGCTCCTTTGCATCCTGAGAAACATAAAAATGTACTTTTAGCATCAACATTAAAATTCTAATCTAATTCTAAAGCTTATTCACATACATACAAGAGAAATACAAGCACGTGTTAAGTCCTAATTCCTTCAATTTAAGTTAATATTTATGGCTTAAATGACAACAATTCTAGGTCCATTTCCAATCTACTTCTAATGACAGCAGCTAGAACTGTAGGGTAGGATCAGGCCATCAATCATCCTAGTGCATCTATCATTAATCCTTAGGCTATTTGTTCTTCCATCTAGCATCATCACTATCATGCTAGCAGTTATACAGCAACCTAATGGAGCCACTGAGTCCTAGCTTTAGAGTGTAAACTAGTTGAACCAAAGGAGAGGGATGATCAAATGGTCGTTGTTATTGAGTACTCTGGAAATGAGTGTGAATGGTTCATGAATTTGAGGTTAACAACACCCTGGTGTGCTAAGATACATTTTATTCAACACAGAAAAAAGATGACTACAAAAGGACCACCATCTTCTCCATTTTCACTATATGTGGTGATAGATGTTGTAAATAGGGGTAGAAGTATGAATATTGTATACTTGTATCTAATACTGCTTGGGTTTGGTTGAACATTAAAGCAGATCCAGGACCCTGATCCTTTACGTGGTGTTTGGTTTATGGAATTTTAAGGATCCCAAGATTGCGATGACCATGGCATGCATTCCCACACTGGTTTTGGACAAAAAGTAACAAAACAGAAATCTCTGGCTTACCACAAAATGAAGGATTCCCCATTCCCACGCTCAACTGTAGGCATCTTACATTCTCATGGGCATCCTATCTCTTGGGGACAAAGTGTCCTCACTATTTTGTCCAGTTGTACATAAATGACCCATATAATATAGTATATTTTTAATAGCAAAAGAAGAAGTTTATTGATAGATTAAGAATATACAACCGGAAGAATAACACATCTCCTTAACAAAATCTGAGAAAACCAGATAAAGAACAAAGAGGAAAACTGATTAGAAAAAAAACAGAACAAAAAACCAGCGCACACAAACAATCAGAATATATTCCCAGTCTACTGAATATACGAAAAGCTCACCCCCTTAAAGTTCCCATCACCCACACACCAAAGAGAAGCCATATAATGAATCTTCTCCCTTATAACATAGTATTATGATACATTATTAATCTAAAGCACCGACACTCCAACAAAGGGGAAGTTGTGGTATCTGACATGTATCAGACACCAGCACTGCTCCAACACGGCCCCAACAAGTCAAGATTTTTTCAGGTTTGCTGATGGGTTGTCTGTTTTCGGTCAAGGGGATTTCGAAGTGTTCAAATGGGTATTACGCAGTATTGGTTGTCGATTAGGTGAACAATGGGAAAGTATTTGGAGTTAGGGCTGGGGTGGAAAGCCAAGAAATTTTCAGTATTTATTCCTAGCAGCACAAAAGGCGATGTTTTACGAAGCTTTGTGATCAACTTCTGCAAGTTAGCTAAGAAATTTCATAAGGATTCTGCGCAGGTGTAGATGCAGATAGCTCTTCATGTCATAGATCATGGAGACGGGTACTGCTGGAAGGCAACAAATGTGAAGGTGAGGGTCATGGCAGCCAAGCTCAATCAGGAAATCAGGATGTGATGGTCGGGAGAGAAGAGTTGTGCTGTCAATCTGGAGATGTGTTGCAATTGAAGGAATCTGGGGCTTCAAAGACAGATTCCATTGCAAATCGACCAGAATCGATCAACCATGACGTGAAGGAAGCTAGGGTTCTGGATAGAGGAGGTCATCAAGAGAATTGGGCGAGGCTGTATGCTCCTTGTTTTGGACCTGCCCCGGATAATCAGAAATACTAAATTGGGCCACTTATTTGAACAAGCCCAATGCTTAGGAAAGGATGATTCAGGCTTTCTACCCTCTACTAATGGAGTCTATACCCAGTATCCCATTCTTAATAGTAAGAGTCAAACTGATCAAGTTTAGGAGCAAGTTCAGAATGTTAGCAGATCTGTTTTGAAACAAGATCAGGGTGTTAAAAATATTTCAAGTTTCAACAAGGGATTAGAAGGTGGTCTAGAAAAGCGTAAAGAAGAAGAAGCTAGTTTGAGGTGAAATCTGATGTTTTTTGTCTCAATTTTGATAGATTTAACCCCAATTTGGTTTGCAGAATGAAATGAAGCAGGAAAGAATCAAACGGAGGAGGGAATCAAGGGAGGAACAGAATTGCTTTTGGAATGCAATTACTGCATTTGATTAGTAGCATGAAATGACTGTAGGAATCCTAGTTTCAATTTCTTTCCAACAATTGGTATTCTTTAATAGCTTTTGTAATGGAATGAAAAATAAGTCATTCTTTTATAAATAATCCTAATACATAATTTTTTAATTTTTTAATTGTTACTATTTTATTTTATAATAGTTATTAATATCATTGTTATCAATTTATTATTTTTTATTATTTTATAAAAAATGTTTTCCTTAAAATGATAATAATTATTGATATTTTTTCCTTTATTATTATTATTTTTCTTGTTGTTATTATTATTTTTATAATTGAAAATATAATTGTTACTATAGTTATTATTAGTTTTTTTTTTTTTTATAATAATTATTATCCTTAAAAAATTATTATTATTATTATTATTATTGCCTTTATTATTATTATTATTCTTGCCATTATTAGTATTTTTATAGTAATAAATATTATTGTTAATTGTAATTATTAGTAGTTATTATTTTTATTATAATAATAATTAGTATCATTATTTTTTCTTGTTTCTGTTTGATTATTATTTTTTTATTTTTTATAATACTTATTACTATTCGTGTAATTATTATTTTTAGATTGTTATTGTTATTTTTCATTATTTTATAATAATTGTTATCCTTAAAAAATTATTATTATTATTATTATTGAATTTTACTATTATTATTATTTTTGTTCTGGTTTTTATTATTATTTTATAATAAATATTGTTATTGTAATTATTATTAGTTGTAATTATAAAATAATAATAATTATCATAGCTTTTTACTATTATTGTTATTCTTGATCTTGTCGTTATTATTATTTTAGAATAATAAATATTGTTATTGTAACTATTATTACTTGTAATTATTATTTTATTATTTTTGTAAAAACTATTAACCTTAAAATAATAATTAATAGTATTTTATCATTTTTTTATTATTAATATTGTTTTTTTGTGACTATTATTTTTTATAATATTAAATATTATTGTTATTGTAATTATTATTAGTTTTTATTGTTATTTGTTATTATTTTATAATAATTATTATCCTTAAAATAAAATAATTATTATTTTGGCATTATTTTGGCCCTTTTATTATTAATATTGTTCTCATTATTATTATTATTATTATTATTATTATTATTATAAGGGTAAGAGACACTAACCACTTCTGAGGTTTGACAAAAAGACAAAGACCTCCCCTGAGGTTTCAAAAAAAATCCCAAGGACCTCCCCTAAGATTTCAAAATTTTCACATACCTTCCTTGAGATTTGGTAAAAAGACACAAATCTCTCATTATATTTGACAAAAAGAAAAAAAAAATTAGGGGGCTTAGTACCCCAAAAAACAAATCTTAGGGGAGGTCTATGGAATTTTTGAAATCTAGGTTTGTGGGGTTTTAGAAACTTCACGGAAGGCCCTTGTCTTTCCACCAAACCTTACGAGAGGTCAGTCTATTTTGCCCTAATAATAAATATTATCGTTATCACAATTATTATTAGTTACTATTCATTATAATAGTAACAATAATTAGTATAATTACTATTATTGTTTTTTTTATAATGTTTTTATTCTAAAATAAGTTTGATTCCATGGAAAGAAGATGGATTCCAACCCATTTGGACTAGAATCATGATTCTGTTGTTCACGGGAATCATATTCCACATGGAATACAATTCCACCCTTGATTCTGCAAACCACACACAAGAATACCATTCACTTTCTAAAATTTGATTCCATTCCAAGCCTAATTCCACAAACCAAACAGAGGGTAAGGGTAACAAGGTTTATGCTCGTCGGAAGGCAGCTTCTATGGGTGCTGAAATGAAAATTCCTAGTGGGTCAAGGGCAAAGATATTAAGGAAAGATTCTGAAGGTGGGTTAGTGCTGTGGAAAACCCTCATGACTAGAAGAATAATGGGGCTAGTAAAGGAAAGGAGGTAAAGAAATAGGGAGACCTTTCATATTCAGAAAGTGATGATATCAGTGAGTTTGACTGCGGTGACGGGTTGTTGTTGGGTGAGATTTGAGAATAATATGGATACATCTTTATTCTTGCAACGAAGCAAGGGATTTATCCAATGTTCATCCACCCCATTGGAAGGATTGGAGGGAATTTCTATTTTTGACAATGATGGCTTGGTTAATTATTTACAACATAGAGATGGAATTTTGCCGCCACTTATTGAGGAGATACCTAAGGAGTTAGAAGCTCAAGATATTTTGGATAAAAAGGATTTAAAGTTAAGTGACAATGGAGGAAATAAATTGTGTATAGATGGCAGTAAAAGTTGAAAGATAAAAGGATGAAGGGGATTAGAGAATTTGAAGAGCTAGGTAAATTACAATGGAAAGGGTTTAAAAAGGGGTTTCCTGCACTTCTTGTCCTCTAGTGTCAAACAACCACAACCCCAACTTGTCCAAAAGCTAGAGCTTTTTTATCCTTTTCACTAAACTCTTTAACCAAAGGAACAGATACAGTTAGAACAAGTACAAAACTTGCACTCATTTTCTTTATTGCGAAAAATCCTCTCATCGCACATCTCTCTTTTGCTCGAAATCATGTTGCTACAAAGAATTGATGGTGGGGGTTTGTTCAATACACATTGAAGGGAAGTCTTTCGACCTAATATTGGATAAGGTAGGGCGGGTTGGAGCTCTGTTCGTTTTTGAGAAGAACCATCAGTGCAACCGGTCAGTACAACTCTCTTCAACTATGGCTTCATGGTTTTCTCAGGGGTTCTCGTCTCCTGCTGGTAGGTTGAGCAAGGGTTTTCAAAGATTCCGAGTGGGCTATGTCGATTACTGGATGGGTATCCATGCGACTAGGGCAGGAAAGTTCATGGAAATAGGGTATGGATGGAGGGGTAAAAGGTATCCATTTTTGTTCCTGAAGGGCTGAAAGGGGATGGTTGGTCTCAATTTGGGGATGCTTTCAATTCTTTGGAAAGCTCTTGTCAGTCAGGCTCTAATGCAGCAAATAACAAGAAGAATGAAAATTGCTCATGGAGTCAGGTCGTTTCCGGAAGAGCAGGTGATGGTGGAGCTCGATCGATCTCTAAAAGTGTGCAGGAGGTGGTCTGTGCTTGTTATGGGGGAAGTATGCAAGAGAAGTTCATTTAGTCAGGTACGCACAATCAATTGACAATGGTAAGGGCATCACTTCCAACTGAGCAGCAGAATTCAGAGGGAGCTGGGGTTTCTTGCAGGGGTAATGGGTTGATGAAGATTGAGTGGGCTGGGCCTGGTTTATCGATTAATATAGACTTGGGCCTGTTGCTCGAAAATTACAAAAAAATTTTAAATTCTTCGCTGGGCTTACTGGTTAAAGAGGCCCAAGAGCAATCTTTTGAATTAACAATAGGCTTGGGTAGTGAAAAAGCCCAGACCGATCAAGTTAATGGGCAGGCCAAAAAGTATTCACAGGTCCATAACCATAAGGAAGCCCTTCCGCCCAAGTTAGGAGAGGTTATGGGAGTTCAGAGTTCTTTGAAGCAGAAGCAAGATGAACTGCATTCATCTTGGAATGAGGTACAGGGTGTTCCGATCAGCCCTAAATTGCGCTCCTCTTCGACCAACATCCTCAGCAGTCATCAAGAGGGATGCTCCGATAACAATAAAGAGCAGGCAACAAAAGTAGGAAGTCATGTTGCTTCTCCTCAGCAAGAGAAGAATGATAATAGGAGTTTTAGGGATGAAAAGGGGAATTCTGTTTCAAAAAATCTTAATTCTTGGGAGTTTTCAAACCAGGACATCATTGCTGGGTCAGTTGGAAATCTAGCTGATAAGGGAGTCAATTTGAATCACTCAAGAAGTCGAAAGGTTTATGCCCACGGTAAGGAAAAGCACAAATGGGTTTTGAAGAGAGGAAACTTAATGGAGATAAGCAAGATTTGTCAAGTGAGAAAACACATAAAATTATAAAGAGAGATTCCAAAGGTGTTCTAAGTATATGGAGGAGCCAATTGGTGAGACGGCCATTTTGTGCAAAGATAGTAAGAGATAGGGAGATGTTTCAGATGAGGATGGTGTAGGGAGTAGTGATTTTGAATGCGAAAAAGGTTTACACTTGGATCATATTCAGGATCAATATGGATTTTCCTCCAATTCTTTTACTGATTGACTCAGGGATCTATCTTATGTACCTCCTCCTTTAGAAGGCTTAGAGGGAATTAATATGTTTGATGATGAGGTTACTAAAGATGAACATAACGTTACGGATGGAATTCTGCCTACTCCAGTTCAAGAAATTTCTGGGAAAGACATTGAAACTCAGAGTTTATGGATGCTATTATGTTGTCTAATCAAGGAGGAAATGAAGTTAGGCTTGATGGGGGCAAAACTAAGGTGAAGAAGGGTCAGAGGGAACTAGCTAATATGAAGTGTTCAGTGAACTATGATGGGAAGGAATTAAAGAGGGGTTTTCTTGGCTGATAATAGCAGATTTTTTGCTTTGCTTTTCTTTTTCTTTTTTGAGCTTTGCTTTTGTTTTTTATTTTCTTTTTAGTATATCCTCAATATGACTGTACATTCTCTTTTTTAATAGATTTTATTTTATTATCAAAAAAGGGGATTGCCTGGGTTAGTTTTATTTTGTGATCTTCTATTTTTGTTTCCTTTTTCTTCCTTCAGGGGTGCTTTTTGTCTTTATTTGATGGACTTCTTGTCCCCACAGGGAATCAGTCACTGAGATGCCTAAATCGTGGTCAACAAATATCAACAACTTCAACCACAACACTAGAATAGCAATGTTCTCTAGGATTCAATCACCAGCATGTTGGAAAGGGCAATTTTCCAATGATCAGAACCAGATGGGGAGATTCCCTAAATCAGGAATTTCATGATTTGGCAGAGATTCAAATTCGACTAAAAGAGGCTTGAGAGGCTGGGCCTCCCTTTAGGCCATGTCATTAAGCCCATGCAAGTTGGAAGGAAGAATTCTTGGGGGGATGCTCAATCCTCAGTTTTTTTTTTTTTTTGGATAGAAAAAGAAATTCATTAGATAAAGAAAGAATGTACAATCAGGAGAAAAGACATCTCCTAAACAAAATCTGAGAAACCCAAGAAAATAAAACAAAAAGGAAAACACAAGGAAAAAAAAAAAATACAGCAAGCTCAATTGCTCAAATCAGCACACCCTTAGAAGTGACTTCCAATCCCGCTGAACATCTGTCAAACACATCCCTTACAAGTTCCATTGCCCAACTCGCAGCTTTTCCAACAAACATTTTTTTGGGCCAAATTCAAGACAAGGCCAAGCAATCGTTTAATCAAGGGCCAAGTTTGGTTTAGCCAAAGAAGCCCAGCCTATGGAGTTCCATTCTCACAAAGATGAGCTCATGCGAGGCAGGCACAAAGTACCAAGCCAACAAGCAAACAACAGAAGCGACTCTGATGGAACCTGCAAATCAAGGTGGAAGGCCTTGATGAGTCCCGTCCAGGAGAGTTATGCTCTGTGGATTTAAAGGCCTTTTGAGGCAGAAGAAATTAGAATAACAGTTTTTTATATGAGGAGACAAGGCTCTGGCCCTATGGCAATTCTTTCAAGATAACTGGGAGGTTTTGGAAGTTGATATTCTTAAATTTGATTATGAATTCCATCGTAAAGGTGTGGTGAATACTACTGCAAACTCTACCTTCATCACCCTTATAACCAAAAAAGAGAGAGCTTGGAAAGTCAGGGACTTTGAACATCCTCATCACAAGTCTCTGTAAAATCCTTTCAAAAGCCCTTGCTAATAGGCTTAGACTACTCTTAGGCGATAATGTCACCATGGCGCAATCCATGTTACAATAGACAGATTTTAGATGCTGTACTTCTGGCTACAAGGTAGTCGAGGATGTTAGGAGGAGGGGAAGGAAGGGGCATCTCTTTAAATTGTACTTTAGAAAATCCTATGATATGGTCAATTGGGGCTTCTTAGACAAGCTCATGTGTAAGAAAAGCTTTGGGGACCTATAGAGGAAGTGAATCAAGGGATGCCTGAGTTCAACTCATCCGTCAGTCATTGTCAATGGTCAACCAAGAGATTGATTTAGGTCCTCTAGGGAACTTAAACAAGGGGATCCACTTTCTCCTTTCCTGTTCACTCAGGCACCTTGAGTAGGATGCTTCTAAGCCTTCTATATGCTCACCCCTCACATCTAACAACAATGAAAATAAAAAGGAAATTAACCTAGCGTCCCACACAATAACATCCCTCCCCCCGCCCCCTCACACTTTAGAGAAGGATAAAACACCTAATCTCAGCCAAATACTCCTAACCCAAAAAAAAGAGCCACCCCCACCCCCCTAATTCAGATTCCTAAAGGAACAAAATATCAGGAGAAACTCTTCTAATTAACTCTTTCACCACTCTATGCTTACTACTGCTCCCTGGCCACTGAACATGCCAAAAAAGAAGCCTCATTAAGAATCATTGATATCACCCACTGGGTACTTGAAGCTAACCAAAAAAAAAATGAATGCCTCCCACAAAGATCCACCACGGTGCTCCGTTGGAACTCGCAACATGTTTAAAATAATAATTTCCTGTTTAGGATTCAAATGTATAGTGAAACATGTCCACTAGAGTACATAGAAGTTCTGATTATCATGCAGAGAAGGTAGGGATAATGTGACAACTCAAGTTTGAAACTCCTTGTGGATTTAAATGCTATCTTCAACTTCAATCTCAAATTTCAACAGGATCAGTGCCCATGCATGTGGGAGTGCAAGTGCACAGCAGCATGTTTATGCATGTATGTTTATGTATACTAGCAAGCATGCATGCATGCATAACAAAATATATATATACATAATGAAAAGTAAAGGGACAAAGAATATTGCCTCATCAAGGTAATCAGCATCAAGATCACCAGAATTATCAACATTTCCAAACATAAATCCAAAAAGTCGGTTACCCCTGCCAGTCTCCTCATATTCTTCATCGTCATCTGCCAATCAAATTTCCAAAACAATATTAACAAAAGTATGCAAACCGTGAGTTAAAGACACAAAGTTGGCATCGACCTAAAGATGCCAACCTTATTAATTTGCCTCAGGAAGGCCTTAAATCTGAGATTGGCCAATGACAGGGTGAAATGCAATCCCTCTATTTTTTCATGTTGCTCTATCAGTACGAGGACTCCAAATCTGATTTCTCTGATATTATCTTTTTATCAGTCTGATGTCATTAAGTGTGCTTTACGATTCTCTAAAGGCATCCAAATGTATCCTCACTGGTTGAAGAAGGTACATTTAAATCCCTCCTTTGGTGTAAGTTACTCTTTGTGGGGCACTACTTGGCCAAATAAAATTAGTGACACAGATACAAGCACAACAAAAATTTTTCAGGAAAAATGCCATCCCAACTCAATAAATCATTATAAAACAAGTCATCTGTTAATTGCTTATGCCTCACTCATAATCTCTTTTGTCTTGATCATAGCCTATTTTTTTAATTATTTTCATATAATCAAATTTGCATATAAAATCAAAATAGCTATTTTTTCGCCAGTATGCATTTCTGACATTAAGGAAAAGTTCTGTTCTGTATCACCAACAAGCAACAATCTACCCAATTTGTATCAGAAAATCAGAGAAGTGTAGTTCAAGAGTTTAAATTTTAATAAAAAGTCACACTAAATCAGAAAACACTACCATACACTGGCAAACATGTGTCTGAAAAATGGTGAAGCTTGCCAAAAAATAAAAACTATCATTTTTTGATTTACATAAAAAAAAAAAAAAAAGAGGTAATTGTACTTTGTAGGAACATCCATGATACCTAGAATGATGAATACCTAGAAATCACCTGATTTGCAAAATGATGTGTCTAAGAAGAAACCCAGATGTCTGGATCATGGCACTACAAATGTGAGCCAAGGATGAGGATTGTAGCAGTGTATGATGGGAACTCCTGGAGAAATGTCCTCAATCGTTTAGGGATCAATGGCAACGAAGGTTTTCCAGAAAGGAGGGGAGCAAGGAAGCAACTTGACAACTATGGTAGTTTCAATCATGGAAGAAAATCAGGGAAGTTGACTGATTCAGTGGATATAACATAGGGAAATCTTCTAAAATCAGCATATGGGACTCGGCAGATTGAGAACAGAGCCCATAATTTTAGGCCCAAATGACAGAAAGGCTTTAAAGGGGTTTAAGCCCCCTTCTCACCTGTTAAAGCTCACAACAAAAACCATAATGACTGTCAGGCTGGAACTAGTTCAACAAGTAATGGCCAAATATTTCTAGCCCAAGTAAGAAGATTATAGACCAAAGAAATTCTCAGCTCAATAGTGCTCATACAAGTGGGCACATTTTAAACACTCAAATCCAATTTATGATATCCCACTAGCTGGAATGAAGAGATTGCTTTCTTTGACTGGAATTATAAGCAGCAGAAGTCGCTCTCTGTGGAAGGAAAATACAAGCAGCAGAGGTTATCCTCTTCAATGAGAAACCATGAGCAGAAGAGATCGTCTTTTTCAACTAGAAATCTTAAGCAGCATATAAAGAAACTGCAGAGTTGCTCTCTGCTGGAAGCTGGGGAATCGGGGAAGCATGAGCCATGACAGAGCAGGATATGACGTTACATCTCCTTTCAAAGTCTCATGGAAAGCAAAAGAGATTATCAGGGCTGGGGAGGAAAAACGGAAGAGAAAAGGGAAGGAGGTTCTACATTTTGAACCTTTCTCCCTTGAAGAAGAAGATGAGGAAATCGAGTCTTTACAATCCTACAATTTTGAGGAGGGGTTGTTATTGGACCAGCAGCAGGGTACAGATATTTCAGAACATAGAGGGGAGTGTCTTTGTGAGAAGATGCGTGAAAGGACGATCGGAACAAGAGAAAAGTGGGTTGAGATTGAACTTTGAGATCTCGAAACCAAACACTCAAGGTATTCAAGCTTAAAACAGAGTCCAGAGCTCAGATGGGGCCAGGATCTTAGAGGAACTTAGCCAATATCAAGCAGAATTTAATTCAAAACTTCTGTTTCAGTATTCTCAAAGCCAATCGTTGAGTCATCTCCAAATGAAGTTCAAAATCTGCATAATGAATCTCTTTGGATTTGCCTTCCCACTCCTAAGCACTCTTTTACTTCTTTTAATTGTCAGTTGAGCCAAAGGAGTAGACCAGTGAAGGGGGACTTCCAAACCGTGGACCACCTAGGTGATGAGCGGGGCAACCATGAGGCCCAAAACGTCTTGATGAGTTAGATCATAGCCTGGGGAACCATAAAGAGAAAGTCACGAGGATTGCTAGAATGGATACAGAGGATAAGGAAAAAAAATACATCAAAATTAAGTAGGGAACTAGGCAGACTTGCATCATCGGTTACCTATGATAAGGGAGAGAGGCGTTTGGGTAATATTAGTGGTAATCTATGAAGCTTCACTCTTGGAATGTTTGGGGTTTAGGGAGCACTAGGAAGTGTAGGGTAGTTAGAGATTTAATTAGTATAGTTTCCCCTGATATTTCATTCCTTCAAAATGTAAGATAGAGGTCGGGGATAGTTTCTTGGTGAGAAATTTTTGGGAGTTGAGAGTGAGATTGGGTGCTTAGATTGGGTGTTTAGTCCTTCCACTAGGGCGCGTAGGGCCGGCAAATTATCGTGGGATAGCAGGGTAGCATTAGGATTGGGTGGTTGGATCCTTCTCTATTTCTGTGTTGTTAGAAGAGAGAGGTTTCAGGGATTGGTGGTCACATGGGTTTACCCACAATGTCAGCCATGCGTGCTTCTTTTGTTGATGAATTGGCTAGTCTCTTCAGCCTTTGCAGTCCGCATTGGGTGGTTAGTGGTGATTTTATTGTCATCTGCTTAGCTAGTGATAAGTTAGGCAGTTCTAGGGTGACAAGTAGTATGAGATCGTTTGACTCCTTCATTCAGAATTGTGGGATCAGGGATATAGCTCTAATTAATGGCCATTTTACTTGTGTGGATATAACTCCAATGTTGCTCAAGAGACTCTTTTTTACTATAACAAAAGAAGATTTCAATAATAGATGAAGAATTTACAAGAGGGAGAATGAGATATCTCCCAATATAAACTGAGACAAACCAGAAATAAACAAATACAAACATCAAAGAGAGAAGATTCTTGTCAGACCAACTTCGGATTATTGCCCAGTGTCGTTGGATGCTAGTCCCATGAAATAGGGTCCTACCTTATTCAAATTTGAAAATATGTGGCTGAGGCATCCTTCCTTCAAGGAGTCCATAAAAACTAGGACAACATAGGGTAGTGTCCAAGGCTGGGGAGGGGTTTAAATTTATGAACAAATTAAAGTTAGGAAAAAATAAATTGAAAGTGTGGACCAAAAATGATTCTTAATGCATTTGACTGTTTGGATAGATGGGAGGAGTATGGTTTGGCTGGTGATGAGGATAATAGGTTTAGAAGGGGTCACCTTAGTAATGAATTGGATTTGATCCTTTTCAAGAAGGTATTAGTTGGAGATAGAAGTCTAGGGTTAAGGATTGCTTGGAACCACTTAAGCAGAAGTGTTTTTTAATAATAATAAAAAAATGTTGAATTTAATAATTGTTGATAATAAGCGTTGACCTAGAGAAGTGCTAAAAGTTATAAGTGGTATTTGGTTGAGTTTAAAATAAGTGATATTTGGATACTTACTTTTATTATAGGGTATATATGATTATTTTTAAACATATTTTAGATTATAAATATTAAAATTTTTTAATTAACAATTTCATTAATAATTATTTTGATTATTTATAATTACAATTTAAATATATTTTATTAAAAAATAATATAAGATTATTATTTTTAATTAAAAATAATCTTGTTGTTAATGTACATTTATAACATATTACTATCATATTAAATTATGATAAAAATAATATTATTAATTAACATCAAGTTTTTAATTTATTTAATAATAATTTAAATTAATAAATAGTTCTTGTTCAATCCAAAATTGAATTATAATAACTAATGTGGCATAATGTATAGAAAAATAATATATAGTTATTTTTAACTATATTTTAGATAAAAATATTATAAATGATAATTATATTTATTTTCTAATTAAAATTTTATTTTCTATTAATTAAAATATTATGATATTACTATTTATTAATTAAAAATAATCTTGTTATTAATGTATATTTATAACATATTATTATCACATTAATTTATGCTTAAAATAGTATTTATAACTAAATTAAAATTTTTAGTTTATTTAATGTTAATTTTAATTTATAGATGGTTCTTTTTATTCATTCCAGAATTTAATTATATTTTATTAATAAATAATAGGCTATAATGCATAATAAAATAATATATGGTTAACTTTTAATTAATAATTTAATTCATAATTATGTTAACTGTTATTTTTAATTCATATTCAAATATTTTTATTAAGTAAAAATAATACAGTATTATTTTTTATTAACAATAATCTTTTTCTTAATTTATATTTATATCATATAATTATGATATGAATTTATGTTAAAATAATATTATTAATTCAATTAGTATTTTTAATTTTTAATATTAATTTAAATTAATAGACGGTTCTTCTCCTTCATTCTAGAATTGAATTATGTTTTATCAATATTAATATATTATAATACATAATAAAATAATATATGACTTTCTAATGTATTTTTTAAATTATAAAATAGTCACTAAATTTTTTTATATTTACAAAATTGGAGTTTTTTCCCGTTTTATTATTAAAAAGAAATAAAATATTAAATAATACTCTTATTAAGAAAAAATTTCCCAAGCTGATGTTCACGTAATCTCGCAGCTTGGTGCTGCGAGATTTAAAGATCCAGCGAATGAGAAGCTGACGCGTGGCACGGTGACAGAGCAAATCTCGCAGCACCAAGCTGCGAGATTTAAATGGCCAGCGAGTGAGAAGCTGACACGTGGCATTTAAGTGTCCTTATTTTCCTTCCATTTTCTCAAATAAAAATCCTTCCAAAAATGTAACATTAACATATTATATATATATATATATATATAGAAAGAAAAAAAAATGTCAAAAAATTATGAAACACTAAAATTAGATTCAAAAATAAAAATAAAAAAATAAAATCAGTATTTTAGATAATATTTATAAAATTAATACAAGTTAAAATTCTAATCGAATAAATGCTCATTTTTCTGATCTAAAAAAAAATAGTAATACAACATTTAGATTTCTTTTTTTTTTTTATTCATCATTGGTGGGTTATTATATATATATATATATATATATGTCTGTGTGCATGTTTTCTATACATGTTAATTTGCATATATGAAAGAAAAAATAATAATAATAAGTGATGATAAAAGGGAGATTTATTTATTGTAAAATTACATCATGGTTAGGGGTGAGCATAATTCATGTTTAATTGAATTAACCGATCGAGTTCGATCGGTTTGGTTCGGTTCTAGATTTAGATAATTTTGGGTATTCGATTTTCGATTCAGGTATGGGGAGTCTTTAATTTTATTAATTGAATTACCCGAATTATAATTAATTAATAATTAAATATAAATTAGTAATTTTAATATATGATATATGTTAAATCTTAAATGTTTAATCTTAAAAATATCTCTTTTATCAATAAATCCTTTTATTAATTAAGTTGGAATTAAATTTAATACAATACGATTATCTATATATATATTATTTGACAAAAAGTCATTTAAAAATTATATTTACTATTTGTCAATGTGCATATACAATAAGATTGTTCCTATATCACTAATTAAAAATCAAGTTTTGAAATTAAATAATTTATATTCTATTAAAAATTTTATTTTTTATCTTTTGGGTTATATTAAGGATTATTTTTTTATTCAAGGATAAAAATGAGCATTTATTCGATTAAAATTTTAACTTGTATTAATTTTATAAATATTATTTAAAATACTGATTTTATTTTTTTTATTTTTATTTTTGAATCTAGTTTTAGTGTTTCATAATTTTTTGACATTTTTTTTTCTTCTTTCTATATATATATATATATAATATGTTAATGTTACCTTTTTGGAAGGATTTTACTTGAGAAAAAGAAAGGGAAGGAAAAAGAAAAAGATAAATGTTGTATTACTATTTTTTTTAGATCATAAAAATGAGCATTTATTCGATAAAAATTTTAATTTGTATTAATTTTATAAATATTATTTAAAATACTGATTTTATTTTTTATTTTTTATTTTTTAATCTAGTTTTAGTGTTTTATAATTTTTTGACATTTTTTTCTTCTTTCTATATATATATATATATATATAATATGTTAATGTTACCTTTTTGGAAGGATTTTATTTGAGAAAAAGAAAAAGGAAGGAAAATAAGGACACTTAAATTGCCACGTGTCAGTTGCTCACTCGCTGGCCATTTAAATCTCGCAGCTTGGTGCTGCGAGATTTGCTCTGCCACCGTGCCACGCATCAGCTTCTCATTCGCTGGGTCTTTAAATCTCGCAGCACCAAGTTGCGAGATTACGTAAGCATCAGTTTGGGAAATTTTTTCCCAATAAAAGTATTATTTAATATTTTATTTCTTTTTAATAATAAAACGGGAAAAAACTCTACAAAATTGACCTGCCTATGAACAGTGTCACTTATAACTAGCCAAAAAACTATCTTAGATTGCTTCTCAAAAATCACTTAAATAGTTCTCAAAAAAGTGATTCTGAAAAAGCACTTTTTGTAATAAGTGTTTGTTGTAGTACGAATCAAATGCAACTTTTATGTGAAAATACTTACTTTAAGTGATAAGTAGTATAAACATTTTTTTAAAGTACTCCCAAACATGGGCTAAGTGAGTGAAAAAGGGAGATCGTAATCCCAAGTTGTTCCATGGGGAGACTAAAAAGGAGGAAAACTTTATCAAAGAACTAGATATAGACTCGAGAGGCGTATGAGATTCCAAAAGCATTAAGGAGGAGATTATGGGCTTCTACAGCAATTTGTATATCAAGAGTCACAAGCACAGATTGATTATAAAGGACTTTGATAGGTGTCCTACTGGGGTGAACCTTGCTCTTTGGTTCGAGAGACGTTTTGACTTAGAAGTCCGTGTTTAAGATGGAAACAAAGAAGGCTTCAGGCCCTATAGTTTTACAATGGTTTTCTTCCAAGATAGTTGGGAGAGGTGATTCATGATGATATTATGGAGTTTTTTCATGAGTTCCATTTGAATGGGGTGGTGGGAAAGAGTGTTAACTCTTACCTTTATTGTCCTTGTGCCTAAGAAAGAGAGATCCAAGAAAGTGGGATATTTTAAACAGATTATCTTGGTTACTAGCCTTTACAAAATCCTGGCTAAGGTTGTCTCTAAGAGGCTCTAAGAGATGTTAGGGGCCACAGTTACCTTGAAGCAGTCCGCTTTCATCAAGGATAGACATATTTTCAATGTTGTTTTGGTTGCTAATGAAGTAGCAGAGGATGTGAGGAGGAGGGGAGGGAGGGGTGTTTTATTCAAGTTTTATTTTCAAAAAGACTGACATGCTGACTTAGGGTTTTTTGGCCCTTGTGTTGGCTAAGAAGGGGCATGGATGGGTTTGGAGGAGATGAATTAAAGGGTGCTTATCCTCAGTGAGTATGTTTGTCATTGTGAATGATCAACAAAGGGAGTGATTTAAGACTTCACAGGGTTCAAGACAAGGGGATCCCTTATCCACTCTTCTTTTCACTCCTCTTGATGAGACATGCTCAAAGTCTTAATATAACTTATAGCCATAAGGTTGGCAGGGAGGAAGTCGTGGTTCCCATGTTCAATTCACTGACGATACCTTTCTCTTTCTGGACAATGTTGAGAAATTCCAGAAGGTTTCAACCCTACTCAATATCCATAAGAAAATTTCAGGATTAAAGATCAATATGTCTAAGCATGGGGTTGCAAATTTGAACATCACAGGGGGTGAGCTTGATGTTTTCACTAATTTAGCTAGTTGTACTATTATAGACTGGTCTCTCACTTATTCGGGTCTCCCTTGAGTTGGTAATCCTAACTCTTCTACTTTTGGGATCCTGTAGTGGAGAGAGTGGTGAGTAGATTGGAGGGTAGGAAGAGAGCATACCTATCATGAAAGGGTCGCATTACTCTCATCAATGTTGTTCTTTCTAATATTCCCAATTTATTTTCTCTCCCTTTCAGAATTCCAGTGGGGGTGACTCCTGCCCTGAAGAGGATTATGAGAGATATTTGTGGTCGAGAATAGGGATCAGAGGAAGAGAGGAGAGACCACCTAGTTAGTTGGGAGAAGGTTAGAAGACCTAAATCTGAAGGGGGTTTGGGCCTAGACATTTGTTGTCCAAAAACATATCAATAGTGGGAAAATGGTTGTGGGGGTTTATTGGAGAATGATCCTGTATGGCACATGGCTATTAAAAGCAAGTATGGATAGCATCAAAATGGTTGGGATACTAGAGAGAATGGCAGTGTTTCTCAAGAAAACCCTTGAAGTTTTATCCCTCAGGTTGCTCACTTCTTTTATCCTCTTACCTGTTTTCGAGTTGGAAAACTAGAGTGAGTGGCAGTCTTCCATGCATAATGCACCAATTAATGCTTTTTATTCTTTTAAGGGGGGTCTTTCTCTTGAGATTTTATTTTTTTAGAAATCTCAATTAGGGAGAGTTTGATGATTTGACCATTTTCTCAAGAGTGTTGGAATCCTTTTCTCCTTGAATGGGGAGTTGATCAAGGATTTAGCATGAGATTCTTTTGGTTCTTTTTCCATAAATTCCTTCCTCACCTATTTATCAAAAATTTCAAGTCCTTATTTTCCCTTGATCCTGATATTTGTATCATGTGTTTAGAGGTGAATGAGATTAGTGACCACTTGGTTCTTCATTGTCAGGTGGCTAGGCAGCTTTGGGTTTATCTATTTTTGGTTTTTGAGAAAACTTTGGTGATGCCACAGACATGCTTTCTTTTTTGTTGCAGTACATGGGTTTTGGGAGGAGTAAGAAACGAATAACCCTATGGAGATGTGTGGTTTTTGCTCTGTTTTGAACGCTGTGGATTGAAAGGAATGCAAAGATTTTTGATGAACAAAACAAATCCCATACCTGTTCGTTGGGATAGAGATATCTTATTGGCTTCTTTTTGGGCTCATTCTCTGGTTTTTTTCCAGGAATTTTGTAGAACTTCAGCGGGATTGGAAAACAGCTCCCATGTAATTGTTTTTTTTTTCTATTTTTATTTTTTGTATCTATGAGGATTACTATCCTCCACTTTCTGTAATTTTCTTTCTTTTCTATTAATGAATTTCTCTTTCTATCCAAAAAAAAAAAAATCCATCAGCCTTTATGGAACCAGTAGTCTAATTTAATTTGTCCTTATATTGGCATTCATCCACTTATCATGTTCCCATAACTAGCGAGCAAGTTCTACAAGATCGAAGCTGTCTGCAACAACTAGCATCAGCAAGACACTTAGCCTGGTAATCTACAACCAGCATATGTACAGCATGCACTGTCTAGGTTTGTTTTTTAAAGAAAACACATATGAACCACAACAAGAGCATACCTTTAAAATGTTTATTGCTCTACAGAGAGATCAGAAAAGAGTTTAAACTTCTTGATATTTTATTTGCAGATTGAGCAATCAAGTTACCTTCATACTGGCCATCCGGGGAGGCACAATCTGAATCGTAACCCATGGCACCTGATCAGCTCCAAACTACAGGCACAACGGAATTAGAATTAAACAATATATGTATACACTCAAAACAATGTGAAAATATTATCAGAATTAAACAGTGTATAAATATATATATATATATATACAACAAAAAAATGATTAGATAAGCAGCAACATTCACCAAAAAATTTTATGAGAACATCTGAAAACTATGAAGTTTACAATGTCATCCATACTCAGCCAAGTAACTGTCTAGTACTTATCGCTTAAATTCAGTCTTTCTGCCTGTTTTCTCCATTTATTATCAAATGAATAAAACTAAAAAATAACAAATTTAATTTTTAAAAAGGAAAATTTTTCCTAACTCACAAATATGTCCTTCGTACTAAAAGCCTAGGACATATTCATCCAATGCCCTACCAATAAAATAAAAGTTTGACAACAGAAAAGAGATTAAAAAAAAAAAGGTATTAACCAATCTAAATATCAATTACACTTCCAGAGTGAAACACTCCATAACTACCTCAAACACTTGTCAACAAACACACATCATTTGCATGAACGCAAAGTCATAGAATTTATCAATGTTCTGAAATGCTCAAGGCTCGCCTCAAAACAAGCATGTCCAAAATGCCTTCAGACTCAGTCTAAATTACCAAATCCCAAAAGGGTCAAAACATTTTTTTTGATACACAGAAAATTTATTAGAAAGGGTATAATGTACAAGAAGAATAAAACAAAAGGGAAAACAGGGAGAATAAAATCCTCCTTTTACGTCAAAAGTAAATAACAAATTTCCCATTCTTGGGAGTTTGAAAACCAGGACTTCATTTTTGAATCAGTTGGAAATCTAGCTGTTAAGGGAGTCAATTTGGATAACTCGAAAAGTGGACCATAAGGAAGTGCAAACAAGTTTTGAAGGGAGGAAACTTAATGAAGATATGTGAGATTTGTCAGGTGAGAAAACACATAAAATTATTAAGAGAGATTCCAAAGGTGTTCTAAGGATAGTAGAGGAGCCAATTGGCGAGAGGGCCAAATTGTGCAAGGATAGTAAGAGATGGGGACATGTTTCTGATGAGGATGGTGTAGGGAGTAGTGGTTTTGAATGCAAAAAAGGTTTACTTTTGGATCATAGTCAGGATCAGTATGGATTTTGTTGGAATTGGAGTGCTCCCAAGAGGGGGGTGAATTGGGTTTTAAAACATTTTTCGCTAATTTAAACAATTACGCCGATTCACCACAGTTCATATCCCATTCTATATTGAAAACGTGTACGTACAACGATTAAGCTATCAGAGTGTGCATACATACACGTGTACTGCATATCTCATTTAAATTAGTTCTGTATGCATGCAAGATGGTTATAACAAAACATGTACAAGCACATACTGAAATTTAAGTGCAGGAATTTAAATAAGATGACACACAGATTTGTTAACGAGGTTCGGCCAATACTACCTACGTCCCCGCCTTGGGCATACCCCCCAAGGATTCTACTATACCTACGTCCCCGCCTTTTACATCCTCTCCTTACGGGACGAGGAAAACCCCAGTTCAATTTTCGGGTTGAACCGAACCGGTCTCACCTACGGGGCTGAGACTCCCCAATTCAATTTCGGGCTGAACCGAACTGGTCTCATTTTGGGGACTAAGACTCTCCAGTTCAATCTCGGGCTGAACCTAGCCGATACAATAAAAATATTTTTGTACAAGATAATGCTTCTAAAAATACAAGTAAAGATGCACACGTTTAAGCTCATAAAATATGCACTCTCTTATGATATGAAATATGCTCAGTAGAGTAAAGGGTGCTTATCTAAAAAATCAATGCACAAATAAAATGTGTATAAAAAATGAGTATTATGTTCTCCTATAAATATTTTTGCAAATAAAGAACATTTGGAGAATCTAGGAATTTAAACTCAATAAAATATTTGTGCAATAAATAAATTCTTCCAAAAATATTAATCATGAAAATAATCAAGAGAAACCAAAGTTATACTCTCCAAAAGATTTTCAAAAATAAAGAATAAGTGAGAGTAAGCATGTAAAAATAAGTGCCCAAAAATAAATATACTCTCTTCAAGAGTAATTTTGAAATGAAAGAGTGAATGAGAGTTGAAGAGTTTAGTATAAAAATTTGGCCCCAAAAGAATGATTTAAACAATAAAAAACATTTTGGGGGAGCTTTGATTAACAATGGATTAGACAGAAAATTTGGGTTAATCAAAGTTGCTAATCTGAGTTATGGAGGGAGTATTTATAGATTTTCAACAAATATGACCGTTGAGGAACACGCTCGGCATTTTGGAAAAGTTAAATTTTAATGACGTTTTAGCACTTTTAAAAAATTCCAACCCGAGAGCTCCGGTCGACCACTTTTGTGGTTCAGTCAACCGTGGAGCCAAGTTCGGTCGATCGCATGAAATTTGAATTGAAAGTTCGGTCGACCAAACTTGCATGGTTCAAGGGCGATTTTCCAAATCCGCACGGTTCGGTCGAATGGGTCAATTTGAATTTCGTGGTTCGGTCGACTAGGCGGTTGGCATTTCTCACATGGGGGTTTGGTCGACCAGGGCGTTGCCCGTATAAATCTGGTCGGTCGACCAGGAGGTCAACTTGTTGATCGGAGGAGGTTCGATCGACTAGGTCTTGCATGTATATATCTGGACAGTCAACCGAGAGGTCAACCTGTTGACCCAGTGAGAGTTCGGTAGACCGAGGAACTCAGTATAACTGAGTTCGGTCGACCGAACATGCCAATTTGGGCATTTTCAGTCCTTTTTCTCTTATAAAATTTACCCTATTCATATGATGATTAATGTTAAGCCTATAAGGCATATTTTTATGAAATATTCAAGGACCTAAGGTCAATCTAAGGCCTTTGAGAAATAACCCTAAAAATCAGGCATCGGTCGACATCCCTAAGGTTCTGTGGCCCCCTATGGTAAGTCTATGGTCATCACTGAGTTTTTATCCATATCATGCATGCAATGCATTAATTATTACAGACCATTTCCTATTTACTATTATAGACCAAATAGAAAAACCAAATGCAATACAAGTGAACTTTAAATGTCTTCAATCTTCTTTGCTCTTGTGACTTCCTTGGAATACGCCAGCTGATATACATGTCCTTCGAGTTTCTTCTGGCTTCCATTTTCAGTCTCTTTATGTGTGTGCAAACATATCAAGTCTACTCAAACCCTGGATACACACATAAGAACCTTGCGGTTTGTCATTATCAAAACCAAGGATTAGACTAAAAAATTCAACAAATTTCCCTCCAATTCTTCTATTGATGGCCTTAAGGATTTATCTTATGTGCCGCCTCCTCCTATAGAAGGCTTAGAGGGGATTAATATGTTTGATGATGAGGTTACTAAAGATGAACATAAGGTCAAGGATAGAATTCTGCTTACTCCAGTCAAAGAAATCTCTTGGAAAGACATTGGAACTTAGATTTTCTGGATGACTTGGGCCTTATGTTGTATGATCAAGGAGGAAATGAAGTTAGGCTTGATGTGGGCAAATCAAAGGTGAATAACGGTCAAAGGGAATTAGCTAATTTGAAGTATTCAGTGAACTATGATGGGAAGAAATTAAAGAGGGTATTTCTTGGCTGATAAGAGCAATTTTTTTTTTTGTTTTGCTTTTATTTTTTTCCTTTTTTAGTTTTTTATTCTGTTTTTTATCTTCTTTTTGCGGATTTAGTATCCCCGATATTACAATCTCTTTCTTAACCAAAACTAATGCAAGAGAGCCAACAAGTCCCACTGCATGTCTTCCAAAGCAATGTAGCAAAAAAAAAAAAACCATTTGTTGCACCCACAATGATGATAAATAAGTCACTCCAAAGCAAGTTAGTAAACATAGCCACTCCTTCGAAAATTCTATCATTCCTTTCCATCCAAACACACCAAATTATAATCATAATAGAGCGTCTCTATAAAGCTTTCCCAAATATACCAAATAAATTATTCCAAATAGACAATGTGCAAGGACAATGAAGAGACAAATGTGCACAAGTCTCTCCACTCCTCAAGCAAAGGACACAAATATCCAGAGCACATTTGTACACAAGAGATGCCTTTTTGCGCTTTTTCAGTCAAGGCTTGCACATTTTGGGTGCACAAATCTCAAATTATATTTTGGGTGCAAGTCATTGACATTGGTTTTCTCAAGGATTACAATCCAAGTAAAGGCCTTTGGAACTTCAGCTTTCCAAATTAAAGACTAAAGGACACAAGCAATAACATTACTATCAAAAATCAAGTGAGAAAAGAAAGACTTAAATATTTTCTGACTCTCCAAATGGAAATTACGACAGTATGAAGATGAACATAAGCATCACCCCTATAATTCCATTCTATCTACAAGAACACTCATATTCTACCGAAGCACCA
Organism: Malania oleifera; assembly: GCF_029873635.1. Lineage (NCBI taxonomy): Eukaryota > Viridiplantae > Streptophyta > Magnoliopsida > Santalales > Ximeniaceae > Malania > Malania oleifera. The sequence goes on from NC_080425.1 coordinate 76,990,082, forward strand.
CTAAATAACAGTGATTCCCAAATTTCTTTTGGCAATTAAATTTCTCCAAATGCACAAAAACTAACAAAACTCAGCAAACCAACAAGTACCCAACAACAAAACCATCATCAATCAACTAACACAAGGATTTCGATCCAATACAACAAAACCAAGCCTTAAGTCCCACTAGGTGGGGTCAACTATATGAATCATTTTCCACCAATTTATGCGATCATGTACCATTTCTTTTGACAAATTCAAGGATATTAAATCCTTACTATCTCCTCCCAAGTTATTTTAGGTCTACCCTACCCCTTCTACTGCCCCCCACAGTAACTAACTCACTCTTCCTCACTGGTGCACCATGTGGCCTACGTTGCAGGTGTCCATACCATCTAAGTCGTCCCTCCCTTATCTTATTCTTCTATAGGTACTACACCTAACTTACCACAAATATGTTTATTCCTTAATTTATCTTTTAATGTTATACCACTCATCCATCTAAGCATTCTCATCTCACCAACTTTTACTTTTTCGATATTATGTTTCTTCGTCACCCAACATTCCGATCCATATAGCATAACTAGTCTTATAACTGTCCTATAAAACTTCCCTTTCAATTTTAAGGGTATTCTACGATCATAGAGCACACTTGAAACATTTCTCCATTTTGCCCAACCTACTTTAACTCTATGCATTACATCATCTTCAATTTCTCCTTCAGTTTGCATAATAGATACAAGGTATCGAAATCTACAAGTGTTATTTATTTCTTCATCATCAAGTTTAATTTAGTCTCCAATATTCCTCCTATCATTACTAAAAATACATTTCATATATTATGCCTTATTTCTACTTATCCTAAAGCCTCCAGATTCCAAAGTTTCTCTCCATGATTCTAACTCAGCCTCTACTCTGTCCCTAGTTTCATCAATTAATACAATATCATCTGCAAACAACATACACCATGAAATCTCCTTTTGAATACTCTTAGTCAATTGGTCCATCACTAAAGCAAAAAGATAACGACTCAAAGCAAATCCTTGATGTACACCTATGGTGATTGGAAATTCTCTAATTTCTCCATCTATAGTCCTTACACTAGTCATTACTCCATCGAACATATCCTTAATGACATCAATATACCTACTACATGCACCCTTTTTTTTTCTAAAACCCACCATAGAACTTCTCTAGGTATCCTATCATATGCTTTCTCATGATCAATAAATATCATATGCAAATCCCTCTTCTTTTCCCTAAACTTTTCCATTAATCTTCTTAAAGATATATAACTTCTGTGGTAGATCTCCCAGGCATAAAACCAAATTGATTTTCTGAGACCTTCGTTTCTAACCTTAATCTTTGTTCAACCACCATTTCTCATAATTTCATCATATGACTCATAAGTTTAATTCCACAATAGTTATTACAATTTTGAATATCTCCTTTATTTTTGTATATAGGTATTAAAGTGTTTTTCCTCCATTCATCTGGCATTTTCTTAATTTTTATAATTTTATTAAATAAATTAGTTAACCATATAATTCCGTTATCACCTAAGCATTTCCAAACTTCAATTGGGATGTTATCTAGTCCCATAGCTTTCCTATTTTTTATCCTTTTTTCAGTACAAACTTATCTTCGCTAACTCTAATTTTGCGAATAAATCTCATATTTTTAATATTTTCCTCATTTGACAATTCTAAGTTTAAGCCTTCTATTTGGTTCTCATTAAACAACTTACTAAAGTAACTTCACCATCTTTCTTTAATGTCTTCGTCCTTAACCAAGACAATATCATCCTCATTTTTTATACATTTTACATTTCCTAAGTCCTTAATCTTCCTTTATCTATCTTTAGCAAGTTTAAATATATCTCTTTCCCCTTCATTTGTATCTAATTTATCATACAAACTATTAAATGATCTGTATTTAGCTTCACTAACGGCCCTTTTTGCATCTTTTCTTGCCTCATTATACTTTTCAAAGTTATCCCTGCTTCTACATTTTTGTCACGTTTTATACAAAATTCTTTTTTTCTTTATGGATTTTTGTACCTCTTTATCCCACCACCAACTTTCTTTGCTATTTGAGAATCTTCCCCCTTGATTCACCTAAAATCTCTCTTGCTATCTTTTTAATAGAGCTAGTTAATCTACTCCAAAGAGTATTTGTATCTATCCCATCCTCTATAGTCCAATCCCCATCTTTGATCATTTTATCTTTAAATTTTATTATATTTTCTTCTTTTAGGTTCAACCACCTAGTTCTCTTACACTGGTTTATTTTATCCTTTTTCTTCCATTTTTTAATACATATATCTAACACTGAGACTCTATGTTGTGTGCTTAGGCTTTCACCTGGAATAACTTTACAATCCATGCATGATAAACGATATACCCTCCTAATTAAAAAAAAAATCTATTTGACTTCTATTTTTTCCACTTTTAAAGGTTATTAAGTGTTATTTTCTCTTCTTAAAGCAAGTATTCATTATACTAAAATCATATGACATAGCGAAGTCTAAGATCATCTCCCCAGGCTCAGTTTTGTCTCCATATCCATTATCCATACCAATAAATATTTTTTCAGTCCTTGGTATGCCTTGCATAATACTATCAATATCTTCCCAAAATTGTCTCTTAAAGTTTTCTGCTAAGCCGACTTGAGGAGCATAAGCACTAATGATATTTATTATCTCTTGTCCAAATAACATCTTGATTTTTATAATTCTATCCCCTACTCTATTTACATCAACAACGCTATCTTTTAAGTTTTTGTCTATAATAATTCCTACTCCATTCTTAAGTTTTTCTTTTCCAGTGTACCAAAGTTTAAATCCTGATTTATCAATTTCTCTAGCTTTCTCCCCCACCCACTTGGTTTCTTGAAGGCAAATTATATTAATTCTTCTTTTGATCATTGTATCCACAATTTCCATACTTTTACCCGTAAGTGTCCCTATATTCCAAGTTGCTAATATAATCCTAATTTCCTAAACTAAAGTCTTTACCTGTCCACGTCCAAAATGATGCAGAAACCCTCGCATATTTGACATCGTACCCATGTCGGGTCGCTTCAGGGCGACAACCTAGCCACAGGTAGGATTTCAATCCAATAAGAATACAAAATCACCACAAGTAGGACTGGTCAAGCTGAGCTTTACCATGCCCAAGCTTGTTTAACAAATTTTTAATCAAGCTTAAGCTCAAGCCAAACTCATATCGAGCTTAAATATACTTGCTCAAACTTGTTTATTTTTGCAAATTAATGGCTTGATTCTTTTAAAACCTCTCATTGTAGAGGCTTGAGTCTCTTAGGGTTTTGTTATAAAAACTTTGAAATGGGGCTCTCACTCATATTGCCTTAAGGTTTTTTTACCCCCATCAAGCTAGCCTATGCCTTGGGCCTATAAGTGAATTGAGGTTATGGAGTTTGGTTTAAATAAACCTATGCTCAAATAGCCCCTACTTTTAGGATAAAATAAGTCCATTACAATCAACATTTGATCTTATTAAACAAGCCCAACCAAGCTTCTAACTGGGCCACTCACAAGCTGAAACAAGCCAATCCTATTGATGTTCACAATTAACAAGCCTCAAGATTGGGCTTGGGAATAGCTCATTTATACAATAGGTGAGCTTGAATGAGCTCTCCTAACCCAGTCGTGAGTGGCTTGTTCGTTTGTTGCCCTAGCCACAACCAACCTCCTCTAGTCTTAGATTGAGAACTTGCCTCCGATCTTGACTATTTTCCACTAGAAAACCTCCATTATATGTTATGAAATCATTACGTTAAGAAATAGACAAATTTGTGGTTTTAAAATTCGGACCATTCCGGCTGGTCTAACCTATTTCAACTGAAACCAGTGATCAGACCGGTCCAGCCAATGTCCCAAACCTGATTTTAACACAAACTAGTATTAACCCAGATGATACGGTCATAACCAGACCAACCTGACTAGAACCGAGGTCAATTGAGGCCAACCTAGCACCTCACCAAAAGAAAAAAATAAAATGAAAGAGGGATGAAATATAGGCCCCACCTGACTTGAACTAGGGACACACCATACACCACTCTTTCATTTGTGAGATGCCACCATGCCAAATTCACTTAGTTGGATATATTGCAAGTATTATATATATACTATATATATTGCATATATTCCACACCAAATTAAACAAATGGTTAATTGAATCAAAACATTTTTCTACAAGCTTTGTTTCAAGAATTTTTGTTTTAACTCTTCATAATAACAATAATTATAAGAAAACTAATAGTTTTTTTACCTAAAACATATTAGTAATTTATTTTTTACTCTAATAAGCTAATAAGTTATACGGCCATCATTTTTGTAACAATTTAAATTAGCGGTAATAATATTATACATACATACATATATATATATATATATGTATATATATATGTATATATCATGCTAACATCACTGGTTCGATCACTGGTCTGACCCACTGGTTCAACCAGCCCAACCAACCTAGTACCTTTTCCAAGTTGAACACCGGTCCAAATTGTAAAACTATTAATGAAACAATTAAGAAAGAGATATGCGAGATTGATGACCATGAGTGAAAGAACAGAAAGTTATAAGAAGGAGAAAAGTTGGAATTGGAGAGTATTATCGAAAATAGAGGGTATATTGTTGTGTTATAATATAATATTATTACATTAAAATATGATTGTAATTGATCATATTAGGAACAATAATATAAATAATATGATAATATATTATGGTGAAAATGTGCAGTTTTGAGGGGTTTATGGTGGTATAAGGTGCACTTAATCCACTTATCTTCACCGGAAAGAAGATAGATTTATCATTTCTTTGGGATATAATCAGATTTATTGCTTACCTTTGGGCTTATTTAGCTGGTTGTTTGAAAGGGGGCATGTCTCCGGACTGCCAACACGATTGGCAGGTTGATTTCCTTCTATTTCTTTTTGTTTTGTAATTTCATAATAGGAGGACTCTTCTCCCCAAATTTGTAGATTTCACTCTTATTTAATGAATTCACTTATTTTCCTATCATATTTGATTGCAAATATCATATGATATATGATACTACATTCACTTTTTTCTAAGTTAGCCTGCATAATTTTCGTGAATTTTCTAATTTATTGCGCGTTTAGTTTTATGGGTACTGGATTAAGCGCTGTGTTGTGGGTCTCAGAGGAGTCGATGCTGCAATGCGACGGAAGAAGCGAAAATAAGCAGAAATTCATACGATGGAGGAATTAAGAGAGATAATATCTTGAAAAACAGAATTCCCGACATCGATAGAAGTAGAAAGATGAATGTGTGTGTGTGTGTGTGTGTGTGTGTGTGAGAGAGAGAGAGAGAGAGAGAGAGAGAGAGAGAGAGAGAGAGAGAGGAGACAGACCTAATAAAATTGACGAAGAAAATGGAGTATAATTACCTAAATCCTTCAGCTCTCGGTCTCAAGATCTTGCGAATGCTGCCGACAATTTGGGGGGAGAAGACGCGGAAAGTAGAAGAGGAGTCCGTTCTTCCTCCGGGACTTCTCCATGAGAGTATAATTGCCGCGGTGCTCGAGAGAGGGCGGTCTGCGACCGCGAAGAGTATAATTGTTTGGTTTGCATATAAAAAAAATAAGGTTAATGTAATCGGTGTTACATAAGAGATTAATTGTTGTCACCATCATTTTTTCATCATTATAAATTCTTTGTTATACTTATCGTCCTATAAAAAAACAATTTTGTTTCTTATTTCCACACACATTACATCTCAAAGTAAGCAGATATATAAAATTAATTATAAAATATGAGATATAGAGAGAAAATATATATTTTATATAAGGTCAGTTCCAAATTATCAATTATTTTCGAGATAATGAAGTTTTTTATTTCATCCGCCTGTGGAGTAGGCATAACTGAACCACATAAATTTTTGTTTCATCTCTATTTATTTTTCTACATCTTTTATAAAACGTTATCAACACGAGACTATAATTTCTGAGATATTTCTTTAAATTATGTTTAATTTATTTATTGTAAGTTTTACTCCACAATAGCATAATATTTTTCAGAAGAGTCATGTAACGACCTGCCTATTTTACCGTAATCATCTTTTTTTTCCCCATAATAATATTTAATATAATATAACCATGTTCAACTAATCAAACATAATCAACCTGGACTCATGAGTACCAGGGATATACCTGAAATATAACTCTCATACTTAAGTAATGGAAAACATAAAAGCATATACATATCAAGTCGTCCAACCAATACAATATGAGAGTTTTACCGAACCTATCAAATACATATACACATCCCAAAAAGACCAAAAATGTGCCCTAGGGTCATAACTCAAAAACCCTAGCATAACAACTTACCCTTTTGACAGGGTCGGACAGTCGACCTCTAACGTTGTAGAACTCTATCCGCTCTTCTATCTGAGACTCCTGAAATGTTTATATGGCTGGCGTGAGACACCTCTCAGTAAAGAAAATAAACTAACATCAGTGTGTGGCGTTATAAGCATTTTCGTGTTATACATATGAACAATATAATAAGCATATTTGGTAAAATCTGTCTGTAGTAGAACTGAGTAAAACATGATTTGTCATATCATAATAAAGCATACTAGATTTCTATACATGAAAATCATCTTATATAACTGTATAATACTAAAATAACACATGGGATGGATAGTTAGTTGATGTCATGTCTTACCCTCACATGACTAGGTTGTGCAGCCCGAAGGCGAGACCTAGTAATGGCTAGCCGATCATGCCAAATCAATCATAAGTCTGTAAGTACGATGGACCTGCCCCTCCTGGTCCCGAACTGCCAGGGGAAAAATTCACTCTACACTGAAGTCACATCGACTGTCCTCTCCCACACTACTGTTCATGTGGTAGCACTATCATAATTCTAAACATATAATTACGGTATCGTGCTCTTGAAACTGAACTAAATTATACCATCCAAGTTCTAATATCATATAATAAGTTTCATATGTTGAGCATAGTTGTTTCGTATTTCATAATAATGTCTGACACAATAATATTTCATGAATTATGTCTTATCATACATGATTATGGCATCTGCACCAACATGAATCACGGCATCTGCGCCTGCATAACAGAACATGAATCATGGCATCTGTGCTGCCATATCATAATACACTGAACATAATTTCTCTGTACTATTAAACATTATATTCATAAAATCATGGTTCCTATATTGTTTTATAATTGCCCTGAAAACTATCATATCATGCTTGATCTGGAAAAACATATTATTCTGATATACATAATTACATGGAAATTTAAACTCATGCCACACAGAAATGAGTAACATTCTAAATGAAAATTTTGTTCTGAAATCATAATTTCTGATAAATCACATTTAAATCATATCTGTGTTCATAACAGTATTTTCCAAACATAATTATATAATATACGTATTTTCTTGAAATTTAATGTTGTAAAATAATAAATAATTTCATGAAAAATTCTGACTTAGTTTATCCCCTTACCTGGCTTACTGGGAAGCCCACAAAATACTCAATCCTACACCTACAGTGTTCCTAGCACAACACCCTAAAATTAACATTTTCCCAACATAACTTTAGTATAAACTCATCTAATACCTTTCTTCAACGTAGAAATACCAAATACTTTAATAAATATTAAAATAATCAACTTACCCAAATTTTGGGATTGCGCTTAAGTTGGCCCAATTAACGATCCACTCCTGCATAAATGAAGAGAAACTTTCCAAGAGTAGAGTGGTGGCTTCAAATCGTTGATCCGGTGAAGAACCGAGCCAAAAAGCTAGAGAGAATATGAGGAGGGCCAAGTTTGAGAGAGAGAAGGAATTTACATGCCATTTTCTCGCTTAAAATCCGGCTTTAGCATATTTATAAAGTGCAGACTCGTCGACAAGCCACATCATCTCGTCGACAAGCGCAAGAAGGAGGTTTGTCGACGAGCACTTACTCCTCGTCGATGAATTTCAAACTCGGAAACACCTCTCTCGATAATCCCTTGTCGACGAGACACATGTCCTTGTCGACGTGCCGCAGAAGGCTCCTTGTCGACGAATGACCTGGCCTCGTCGACAAGGCCTTCTAAACACCTTTAGAAAACTTATTTTCTCCTCTCTCTTTTAATACTTAATTCGGTAAAATTCTTTGGGTCTCTAAATTCTCTCCTCATAAAATTTCGTTCTCGAAATTTACTATCTATATTAAACATCATCCCTTAAAGAGGAAATGACTACTTATTTTATTACTTACCCTCGCTTGTGGCAGAGGAATACCATGGTTACATTCATGGTTTTGGAAGATTATAATACATAAACAAAAATTCTCCCAAAACCAAAATACTACCTATTCTATAACCTACAACACTACTCACACATATATCATCTTGCTTTTCATAAAATTCAACCATACTACATTTACTTTATTCGTATATCAAGTGTTGATCTCCACTGAATAAGTGTGGGTATTTATGTCGTATCCGCTCCACGAGCTCCCGTGAGGCTTCCTCTACCGCATGATTTCTCCACTGGACTTTTCCTAGAGGAATCTTCTTAATGCACAATTCCTGTTCTTTTCTGTCTTAACCCTACACTAGTATTTCTTCATAAGCCAAAGTATCACTGAGTTCTAACTCGGTATAACTGATGACATGGGAGAGATCTGGGACGTATTTCCTTAACATGGAAACATGAAATACGTCGGGAATTCTAAATAAAACTAGTGGTAAAGCCAGCCGGTAGGCAACTGACCCTACTCTTTCAAGAATCTCAAAAGGGTCAATAAACCTAGGGCTCAACTTACCCTTCCTCCCAAATCTCATAACTCCCTTCAAGGACGCTATCTTCAAAAACACATGATCTCCCACTTAAAATTCCAACTCCCGGTGGTGCGTATCGGCATAGCTTTTCTGCCAACTTTAAGCTGTACTGATTCTTTCTTTGATGAGTTGAACTTTATCATATGCCTGCTGCACAATTTCTGGTCCCAAAACTAGCCTCTCACCAATCTCATCCCAATATAGAAGAGAATGACACCTCCTACCATAAAGTACCTCATATGGTGTCATGCCAATGTTGGTCTGATAGCTGTTGTTGTATGCAAACTCTACCAGCGGCATTTACTAGGTCCAACTACCCCCAAAATCCAACACGCACACCCGCAACATATCTTATAATGTTTGAATTACCCTCTCAGTCTAGTCGTCCGTCTGAGGATGAAATGTCATGCTGAAAGATAATTAAGACCCCAGAGTCTCTAACAAGCTCCTCCAAAACTGTGACGTGAAACATGGGTCTCGGTCTAATACAATGGACACTGGCATACCATGTGATCGTACTGTCTCTTGAATATATAATTCCGCCAGTTTTTCCATGGAGTAGTTGACTTTAATAGAAATGAAATGAGCGGTCTTCATCAATCTATCAACGACCACCCAAATAGCATTCTGACCATACAGTATCTGTGGCAAACCTGTCACAAAATCCATAGATACACGATCCCACTTCCACTCTGAGATATAAAGAGGCTGCAACTGGCCCGTTGGCCTCTGGTGTTCAGCCTTTACCTGCTGGCACGTCAGACACTGCTGCACAAAATTGGTAATTTTCCTCTTCATGCCGCTCCACCTGTAAGACTCCTACAAATCCCTATACATTTTAGTACTACCTGGATGAACCGTGTAGAAGGACCGGTGAGCCTCCTCTAAAATCGTCATTCTAATATCAGAAACTGCAAGCACACATAATCTGGTATGGAACCGCAAAGCTCCGTCATCTGAAATACTAAACTCCTCCCCTTATCCATCTTGCACCTTAGTTATCAACTCCGCTAATTCTGCGTTATCCCTCTGAGCAGTCTTAATCCTTTCTTGTAGAGTAGGCTGCACTACCAAGTTGCCAATAAATGCCTGAGGATCACTCTCTACCAACTCTACACCGAGTCTCTCTAGATCCATCTGGATCGAATGTTGAACAACCATTGCTGCCAGTGTTGGTCCCACTGATTTCCTACTCAGAGCATTAGCTACCACGTTTGCTTTCCTTAGGTGGTAACCAATAATGCAATCATAGTCTTTAATAAGTTCCAACCACCTCCTCTGCCTCATGTTCAGTTCCTTTTGAGTGAAAAAGTACTTCAAACTTTTGTGATCGGAGAATATCTCGCATCTCTCACCGTACAAGTAATGCCTCCAAATCTTTAATGCGTGCATCCAATTCCAGGTCATGGGTAGGGTAGTTTTTTTTATACTCTTTCAACTATCGGGAGGCATAAGCTACAACCCTACTATGCTGCATCAATACACAGTTGAACACTTTCAAAGACGTGTCACTGTAAATTGCATAACCATCACCCCCTGATGGAATGATCAACACTGGTGTAGTGACAAGCCTCTATTTCAATTCCTGAAAGCTCTGCTCACAACTGTCATCTCATTCAAACTTGACATTCTTCTTGGTTAGACACGTTAGAGGCCCTGATAATGCTGAGAATCCTTCAACAAACCATTGGTAATAACATGTCAGCCCTAAGAAACTTCTGATTTCCTAAACGTTCTTCTAGGCCCAATTCATGACTACTTCAATCTTCCTAGGATCTACAGAAATTCCATCCCCTGATATAATGTGCCCTAGAAATGCCACTTTCTCTAACCAAAATTCACATTTACTGAACTTGACATACAATCTTTTTTCCCTAAACGTCTGAAGTACCAGTCGTAAGTGTGCCTCATGCTCCTTAAAACTCCTCGAATAGACCAGTATATCATTAATGAAAACCACAAAAAATCAATCTAAATACTGAAGGAAGATTCTATTCATCAAATCCATGAATACAATAGGAGCATTCATCAAACCAAAAGGCATAATTAGGAATTCATAATGCCCATATCTGGTTCTGAAGGTTGTCTTTGAGACGTCTTCTACTTTTACTTTCCCCTGGTGATAGCTTGATCTGAGGTCAATCTTGGAATAGACCCGCGTGCCTTGAAGCTGGTCAAATAGATCTTCTATACGGGGTAGAGGATACTTGTTCTTGATTATCACCTTATTAATTTCCCTGTAATCTATACACATTCTCAAAGACCCATTCTCCTACTTTACAAATAACACTAGAGCTCCCCATGGTGATACACTAGGCCGAATAAATCCTTTATTCAATAGATCTTGCAACTGGTCCTTTAATTCCCCCAATTCTGCTGGAGCCAGCCGGTAAGGAGCTTTAGAGATTGGTGCCATCTCGAGAAGTAAATCGATAATGAAATCTACCTCGCGGTCATAAGGCAATCTTGGAAATTCTTCTGGGAAAACATTTGGAAACTTCTTAACCTTTGGTGTATTGCCAAGCTTCAATTCATTTCCTCACACCTCCTTTACTAAAGCCATAAACCGCTGACAACTATCCAGGAGTAGCCTTCTCACTTGTATAGCTAACACTAACTGAGGTAGGGAACACACCTGCGACACCATAAACCTGAATTTTTGCTTGTCTGGTGGTTTAAAGATCACCTCTTTCAAATGACAGTCAATATTAGCATAGTTAGCTGCCAGCCAATCTATACCTAGTATTACATTGAACCTATGCATGTCAAGTACAATTAAATCAGCAAGTAGTACTGTCCCCTGAATTTTTACAGGATAACCTCTAAGCACCCTATGACACTTTACCACTGAACCAGTCGATGAAGCTACTGACATTTCTGCATCTAATGACTGGGTCTCGCCTCCAAACAATTTAATGAAATTCGCAGACACAAAAGAATGAGTAGCACCTGAATCAAATAAAACAATAGCATGGCATGACAAAAGGGTAAAGGTACCTGTCCCGACGTCTGGGACAGTATCAGCGTCTCTTGGCGTCAGAGCATAAACCCTCACTGGAGCTGCATTCCTCTGTTGACCTCCATGAGGCACTTGGTAACCTCCCCTGAACTTCCTGGGAGTAGGAGCGGTACCAATAGGTGTTGGACAATCTCGTGCCAGATGCCCCGATCCTCCACAACGATAACATACACCTCTCCCTGCTCGGCACTCCCCCAAATGTCTCTTTCCACATATCTGACATAAAGGGTAGGTCTGAACACCCTGAACCTCACGAGCCCCAGTCTCCTGCCTCTCACCTCTTCCGTAGTTTCCTCTCCTCCACTAACCCCAACCAAAGCCCTGTTGAAAGCCTGAAGGTGTGGACCTCTTCTTCTGTCCCTGCTCCTCTGCACCTAACCGCTCACTAGCCTCAACCAAAGCTACTCTATCAACTAACTTAGCAAAGTCCTGTATTTTCAACACCATAACTTGCTTGTAAATCTCCCGCCTCAAACCCCTTTCAAACTGTCTTGCTTTATTTGCTTCGTTAGGTATGATAAATGGGGCAAAGTGGGACAACTCAATAAACCTCACCGCATACTACTGGACCGACTGTTGTCTCTACTTCAAATTCAGAAACTATTCCACTTTAGCTTCCCTGACAGTGGCTGGGAAATATTTGTCAAAGAATAATTCTTTAAATCGGTTCCATGTCATAACTATCAGCGTCGTCCTCTGCTACTCCAGAAGTTTCACCACAGTCCACCACCTCTCAGCCTCCCATTCAGTTTATAGGTAGCGAAGAGGACCCTCTACTCCTCTGTGCACTGCAATACTACCAAGACTTTCTCGATCTCCTGCATCCAATTCTCGGTGGCTACACGATCAACTCCTCCTGAAAATGCCAGAGGATTCATCTTGGTAAATTTCTTTATCATGCACCCATGGCTGTCAGACAAGCCTCCTTGCTCGCTAGAGCTCCTAGCAATCTTATCCATAACCTGCTGAGTCACACTGCGTAATACCACATCAGAATCAGCCCCGCTAGCACTCGAGGGCCCTGCACCGTCACTACAGCTCGCATAGGCACTACCTCCTCCAGGGTCTATCCTGAAAAGACAATAAACATGACTTAGGGACCCTATCCTTATAACTTACGTATCTAACCAAAATCCCCTATCTTGACATCCTTATCTTATTTCAAGATCCAATCCTACACTTTAGAAACACAACCCGGCAATAGTTTACTATGACTTTCCTAAAATCGTCACCCCAGGAAACACATAAAAACCACCACATAAGTCCTGTCTCTAACCTGTAGAACAAAATCTCAAATCCTCTTCCTATACTCTGGTATTGTTTCCGCTGCGTTGTAAAGTCTACAGAATCTAGTAACTTAGGCTCTGATACCAAACGATAATGACCTGCCTATTTTACCGTAATTATTTTTTTCCCATAATAACATTTAATATAATAACCCTGTTCAGCTAATAAAAAATAATCAACCTAGAACCATGGGTACCAAGGATATACCTGAAATATAACTCTGATACCTAAGCAGTGGAAAACATAAAATCATATAAATATCAAGTCGTTTACCAAACCTATCAAATACATATACACATCCCAAAAAGACCAAAAATGTGCTCTAGGGTCATAACCCAAAAACCTTAACATAACAACTTACCCTTTTGACAGGGTAGGTGTAATAACTCGAGGAATTAATCAGGGCCTCATCGACAAACATAGGGGATTCGTCGACAAGGATACATGAGGACCTCGTCGATGAAGACACGTCTCATCGATGAGAAGATATCGAGAGAGGGTTTAGGGTAGACTGAAACTCGTCAACGAGGGTGCAGGTTCGTCGACGAACTTTCTACAAGACTCGTCCACGAATCTGGCTCTATAAATAGCTAAAACTCGAATTTTTGTCAGATTCTTAGCGCAAGAAACCCTTCTCTCTCTCTCTCTCTCTCTCTCTCTCTCTCTAATGACCCTATCCCCTTCTCTCTTCGATCCTGGCTCCATTTCTCTTTGAATTGAAGATTTGAGGCCACCACGACGCTCCTGGTGAAATTCTCTGCAAGTCTACTGGAGCTGATCATTGGAGAAGATGGTTAAGAATTCATCCCAATTTTAGGGTAAGGCAATTTATTCAGGATTTGCTTTCCCTACAATTATAAGAAATGTTGTATATAAAAAAATACTGATGTTTGGTTTTGGGGGGATGTTGATTTCAGGGAGTTGATCTAGGAACTCTGCGGGTATAGGGCCAGAATTTAGTAGAGGCTTTTTAGATTTAAAGTAAGGGAAATATGCTATGCTAGCTATTTTTAATATGTGTACGGAATATTATGAATGTGTATTTACAAGCACACAAATCAGATTATTTTTCCAGAGAATTATGAATATTATCTTTATAGCATAATTACAGGAATTGAACATAAGATTGTGTTTCCTCAAATGTGTGGCATGAGTTTATTACAGTATAGTATGTAGATTTTACAGTATTACCGATATTCAGTTATATAGATTATAACAATGAATGAGACTTACAATATTTCTCAAAATAACATGATTTCTAAACCATAACACTCAGACAGATATTATAAATAGATATACAGATATTTTAGACAGATGTTACAGAAATTACAAACAGATATATAGATATTTCAGATAGATATCACAGTTATTACAGACAGATATTTCAGATATTTTAAATAGATACTACAGATAATTCAGATAGATATTTCAGATAATAGAACTTAGAATTATAGTGTTATGGTTGTTTTTGAAATCATGTTAAAAGTAACAAGATGATTATATATTTATATATGTATACAATATTACACGATATCAGACCCCTGTGGATATTACAGACAGAGATATACAGCAGAGCACGGTACCATTGCTAGTTCAGACACGTGCAACAACATGACTTAGATAGTATGTGGATTCCATCTAACCGTACAAGGAGAGATTGCAGTCTCCCCAGCATGTTGGGTTGAGGTAGCCGATTAGATGATGATAGAGGTTAGAGATGGCCCAATGTGATTGAAATGGGCTAGATTTACACAGATTGGCAGATGTTAGAGATTCAGACTGACTTGCCTGATAGGCCAACCAGAGTAAGTCCAGCCTATGGGGCCCGCACAATCCTATCATGAGGGGATATATCATGATATACAGATCCCAGGGTATAGCAGAAGTTCTTATGTATAGATATATCACACAACAGCAGTTTATACTATTACATTAGCAATGCCTTCAGATAGCATACTCAAATACACAACTATGTTTAAAATTATATTCCATATATTCTATACAGTTTATCAGCTTATTCAGATTATAGTATCAGTATTATTTTAATATTTCAAATGTATAATGCAGCCGTCACATACTAGTAATAGCATATTTCCTCTTACTAAGCGTTGTCTCATCCTAGTGACTTAATTTTTTTTAGGAGATCCAAAAAGGCGAGCAGATCAGGCTCGTGGGTAGAGGTTGTCTTGAGCTGCCCTTGTGGGAAGGGTAGGTATTTTTGAGATACTAGTGTTTTGGGATAGCTTTCAGATTATAGTGACGTTACTGGGTATTTTGTGTTGTAAACATATTTCAGAGTATTATTGTTTACTGGTACTGTATATATAATAGTTTACAGTTTCTTGTTACCACTGCTTAAGTGTGTATGACATACAAGGTTTCCACAGTGCTCTTTTGAGCCAGTGGTATTTTTAGTAGTATTTCAGACAAATGACATCTAAGATATATAGATAGAAAGAACGGAAAAAAATGTTAAATAAATAGCAGGTCATTACAGTTTAGTATTAGAGCCTAGGTTGCTAGGTTTTGTAGACTCTAGAGTGTAGCAGATACAATACCAGAATATCGGAAAATAATTTGAGGATTTGTTCCGTGGTCTGAATATAGGAGTTTTGTGGTGATTTTTGTGTTTTTCCTGGGGTGACGATTTCAAGAAAACCATAGTATACTATTAACGAGTCATGTGTTTAGGTTGCAGGATTGGATTTTTGGGTAAAAACAGGGGAGTTGCTAATAGAGAAACTGAGATTTTAGTTGAATAAGATAAATTAGATTTGTATGGGAAATATGATTCTGAAATAGCGTTCTTTGAATTTTTATGATGGATCCGGGTAGTAGTGGCACCAATGTTGGAAGTGATAGACTAGGACCCTTCAATATGGGAGGAGGAGATACAGACGCCGTGTTACACAGCGTCACCCAGCAGGTGATTGCTGAGATGGCAAAGAGCAGAGGAGAGCATAGCTGAACGATCGAGTAGTTTATGCAGATGAAGCCTCTTTCTTTTTTTGGAGGACCTGACCCAATTGTGGTTGAGAATTGGGTTCAGGATGTTAAGGAGATTTTAGTGGTATTGGCATGTACAGACGAGCAGAAAGTGGCATTTGCGACGTTTAAATTGACAGGAAAGGCAAAGCGCTGGTGGAGATCAGCACGTTTGATTGAGGAGAGGAGGCCAGATCCAGTGCCAGTATCATGGAGTCGGTTCAAGGAACTATTCTTCGAGCGATATTTCCCTGCTATCGTTCGGAGCACAAAGGCAGCATAATTTTTGCATTTGACTTAGGGGTTGATGATAGTGACATAGTATGTTGCGCGATTTCTTGAGTTGTACTGCTTTGCCCCATATTTAGCACTAGACGAAGAGAAAAAGACCAGGAAGTTTGAAGAGGGATTGAAGCAGAGTTTATTTGAGCAAGTTATCGAATTTTGAGCTCAGATGTTTGCATAGGTGGTGGATAGAGCTGCAGTTATTGAGAGTGGTATGCAGAGGAATGCTGCAGCTCAGGGTCAGAGGAAGAGGTCTGCGCCTTAAGATTTTCAGGTGAGCTCTAGCCGAGGGTCATGGAGGGGAGATCAATATGGAGGTGGTCAGGGATGGATGATGGACCACGGTGGTTCTCAGAGTGGATGAGTTGTCCCTACCTGTCCTAGATGTGGCTGTAGACATCCAGGTAAATGCAAAATGGGAGAGAACGTCTGCTACCATTGTGGGAGACCCGGGCATAGATCTTGGTCGTGTCAGGGATTGCTAGCTCAGGCACCAGCTCCCAGACCATACCAAGGTGGTTATCAGGCACCCTGGGGAGGACAGCAGAGGAACACTACATTGGCGAGAGTGTACGTATTGACGTCGGGCGATGCCGAAGCAAGGGGAGATGTAGTTACAGGTACCCTTACTGCTTTTTCATATACAACTGTTGTTTTATTTGATACAGGTGTCACCCACTCTTTTATTTCATCGATATATGCTAAATTAACATGGTATAAGACGCGGTTTTTGGATATTGGGTTAGTTGTAGCTACGCCGACTAGGTCAGTGGTGAGATGTAGAAGGGTACTCAGGGGTTTTCCAATAGCTATTTAGGGTAAGATATTGCCAGCTAATTTGGTAATATTAGAAATGCAAGGATTTGATATAATTCTGGGTATGGATTGGTTGGCAGATAATCATGCTAGTATTGATTGTCATTTGAAAGAAGTGATTTTCAGACCCTTAGGTGAGCAAGAATTCAGATTTCTTGGTTCACGTGTCCGTTCTTCACCTCATCTTGCGTCAGCTATTCAGGTGAGGAAATTGATTTAAAAAGGTTGTTGGGGATTTATTGCCTATATAAAGGAATTGTCAAAAGAAGAATTGAAACAAGCTAATATTCCTGTGGTCAAAGAATGTTCAGATGTATTTCCAGAGGAATTACCTGGTTTGCCACCAGACCGTGAAGTTGAGTTTACAGTGGATCTTCTACCAGGGTCAGCACCAGTATCTAAAGCTTCTTATTGGATGGCCCCAACTGAGTTAAAAGAACTGAAGGATTAATTGCAAGAATTGTTGGATAAAGGATTCATTAGGCCCAACGTGTCGCCCTAGGGAGCGCCAATTTTATTTTTGAAGAAGAAAGATGGAACCATGAGAATGTGTATCGATTACAGGGAGATAAATAAACTAACAGTTAAGAATAAATATCCTCTTCCCAAGATCGACGACTTGTTTGACCAGCTCCAAGGGACCCAGGTTTATTCCAAAATTGACCTGTGGTCAGGTTATCATCAAGTGAAAGTGAAGGTAGAAGATATATCAAAAACGACGTTTCGAACAAGATATGGGCATAACGAGTTCTTAGTGATGTCATTTGAGTTGACTAACGCACCAACGTGTTTATAGATTTAATGAACCGAGTATTCCATCAGTATTTGGACCAGTTTGTGGTTGTATTCATTGATGATATACTGGTCTACTCGAGGAGTTTTAAGGAACATGAGCATCATTTGAGGCTAGTATTGCAGACATTGAGAGAGAGGAAGCTGTATGCAAAATTTAAGAAATGTGAATTTTGGCCGAGGCAGGTTTATTTTCTTGGCCATGTAATCTCTGAGAGAGGTGTCTCTGTTGACCCGAGTAAGATAGAGGTAGTGGTTAATTGGATAAGGCCAGGAAATGTTCAAGAGGTTAGGAGTTTTCTGGGTTTCGCAAGCTATTATCGGTGCTCTGTGGGTGTTTTCTCCAGTTTGTTAGGTCCGTTGATGCAACTTATGAGGAAAAAATGTAAGGTTTGAATGGACCGATGACTGTGAGCAGAGCTTTCAGGAGTTGAAGCAGAGGTTGGTGACTGCCCCAATGTTGGCTATTCCATCAGGAGAGGATGGGTTTGTGATATACAATGATGCATCCCTGAAGGAGCTTGGGTGCGCATTGATGCAGCACGGCAGGGTCATTGCATATGCTTCTAGACAACTTAAAGAATATGAGAAGAATTACCCTGTGCATGATTTGGAGTTAGCTACAGTGGTGTACGCTCTTAAAATCTGGAGGCATTATCTGTATGGTGGAAAATGCGAGATCTTCACGAATCACAAGAGCTTGAAATGCTTCTTTACACAGAAAGAATTGAATATGAGGCAAAGAAGTTGGCTAGAACTTATTAAAGATTATGACTGTACTATTAGTTACCACCCAGGGAAAGCAAATGTGGTGGCAGATGCTCTGAGCAGGAAATCAGTGGGACCAACACTGGCAGCCATGGAGATTCAGCATCCGATCCTGATGGATTTGGAGAGACTTAGCATAGATTTAGTAGAGGATAGTCCTCAGGAATTTGTTGCCAGCCTGGTTGTAAAGCCTACATTATACAAGAAAATTAAAGCAGCTCTGGGAGATGACGCATAATTAGCGGAGGTAATGGCTAGAGTATGGGATGGTCAGGGAGAGGGGTTCAGCATATCAGATGACGAAGCCCTGCGGTTCCGTACTAGGCTATGTTTTCCTATAGATAACGAGATTAGGAGAACTATATTGGAGGAAACTCACAGATCACTATACACAATCCATCCCGACAGTACTAAAATGTATCGGGATCTGCGAAAGTACTTTTGGTGGAGTGGAATGAAGAGGGAGATAGTCGAGTTTGTACAACAGTGTTTGATGTGCCAGCAGGTTAAGGCTGAGCACCAGAGACCAGTAGGACAATTGCAACCACTCTTCATTCCATAGTGGAAGTGGGACCACGTTTCCATGGATTTTGTTACGGGGTTACCACCAGTGTGGTAGGGATTGAATGGAATTTGGGTGGTTGTTGATCTTCTAACGAAGACTGCCCATTTCATCCCTATTAAAGTCGGTTATTCCATGGACAGACTAGCAGAAATATATGTTTAGGAGATAGTTCGCGTCTATGGTGTACCAATATCCATAGTCTCAGACCGGGATCCTCGGTTCATTTCACGATTTTGGAAAAGTTTTCAGGAGGCTATGGGTACAAAATTAGCATTTAGCACAACTTTTCACCCTTAGACAGATGGTCAAACTGAGAGGAAAATTCAGACATTAGAAGATATGCTTCGTGCATGCATACTAGATTTTGGGGGCAGCTGGACTCAGTTTTTGTCGTTGGTTGAATTTTCTTACAATAACAACTATCAGGCTAGTATCGGCATGGTGCCATATGAGGCATTATATGGTAGGAGGTGTCGTTCTCCTCTTTTCTAGGATGAGTTAGGTGAAAGGCGAGTTTTGGGTCTAGAGATTGTACAACAAGCGTATGATAAGGTCCGACTAATTAAAGAAAGAATCAGTACTGCACAGAATCTGCAGAAAAGCTATGCAAACACTTGCCGTCGAGGGTTAGAGTTTGATGTGGGGGACCGAGTATTCTTAAAGGTAGCTCCTCTAAGAGGGGTTATGAGGTTTGGAAAGAAGGACAAGTTGAGCCCTAGGTATATTGGCCCTTTTAAGATACTAGAAAGGATAGGGTCAGTTGGCTACAGGCTAGCTCCGCCGCCAGTTTTATCCAGAATACACGACGTGTTTCATGTTGTTATGTTGAGGAAATACATCTCAGATCCATGCCACATAATTAGTTATATAGAAATTATGCCAGTATATCATGTAAAACTCTCGGCCCATACATCGGCATATCATGTAAAAATTCTCGGCTCGTACGCCGATATATCATAATAAAACTTTGTATCATTTAACATTTTCCCAGAAAACAATAAATCATAATAAATTCTACTCATGTCACACAAAATGGGTGTTACACATATTTAAAACATATCTTTATTTATAGCAATATTTTTCCAAACATAATGCTAATATATATTTATTTTTCTGAAATTAAATGCTGTAAAATTATACATATATTTTCTTGAAAACAGTTAGCCTAGTTTATCCTCTTACCTAATTCCTGAAAAGCCCCTAAAGTATATCAGTCCTGCACCAGCAAGGTTCCTCATTCAACACCCTGAAATAAACATCTCCTAGAACAAAAATTCAATATTTTCTTGACTACTACAACTTTTACAACTACAAGAAAGTCAAATACTAAATAAAATGTCTTACCTTAAACTTGGGATGGTGTCCAAGCTAGCCCCACCAACGATCCACTCCGACAGACTTGTAAAGAACTTTCCTAGGAGTGTCGTGGAGGCTTTGGATCGTTGATCTGGCGAAAAATGGACCCAAAAACCTAGAGAGAAGGGTATGGAACTGAAAAGGAAAGAGAAAGAGAGGTTTATGCGTGAAATTTAGTCCAAAAATGAAGTTTATGTCTATTTATATGCTTGCCTTCGTCGACGAGTCACATCACTTCGTCGATGAGGTCAAGAAGTATATTCATCAACGAATACTTACTTCTCGTTGACGAAATTAAAAACTACAATAAAATTCTCTCGATTTCTTCTCGTCGACGAGACACGTCCCCGTTGACAAGGCCCTCATGTGTTCTTGTCGACAAATCCCCTATGTTCGTTGACGAGTCCTTGTTTAAATATTGAAATTAAATTTCCTTTTCCCCCTTATTTCATTATTTAAATACCATAATTTCCCCAAATCACTACAACGTGTCTCGTCAACGAATCCGCATTTTATAAATATGCTTAACTCGGATTTCAGTGAAAATTTTCATGCAGCAATCTTCTCTCTCTCTCTCTCTCTCTCTCTCTATAAAATCATCTCCTCTACCTTCTCTCTAGATTTTCGACTTCATTCTTCGCCGGTTCAACGATCAAAAGCCGCCACGTTACTCCTGGGAAGATTCTCTTCAAGTCTACTGGAGTAGATTGTTGGTTAGGCCAACTTGGGTACCATCCCAAAACCAGGGTAAGTAGATTATTTGGGTATTTTTAGTATTACCGTGTTTATTTGAGCCTAGATTTTGTATGGTATGAGGATATACTAGAGTTTTGTGAAGTAACATTGGGGTGTTCTATTTTTAGGATTAGGATATTTTTGGAACTCTGTAGGTATGGGTTGAGGACCCCAACGAGTATCTTTCCAAGAATTCGGGTAAATTATAGTTTAGAAATGCTGAATATGTGGAGTTGGGGAAAATATGAATGTGATAATTATTTTGGTAAATTCAGTTGTGTGACTAGGAATTATATGAGTGTTATTTCAGGGTGTTAAAAATTATGGACGCTGCATGCGTGAGATTATAAAATAATATCTAGAGCTAGATAGTCAAGTAAGGGGAATACATACATGTTATGCTAGCTTTATTAGGCATTTTACCAACATAACATAGTATTTGATCAGAGCATGAAAATTATACGGTTTTATGGAATATATTTATATGGAATTTTATTTAGTTGTGTGGCATGAGAATTAGTGAAATATTATTCATTATTCAAATAGAGTACAAAATTATGCTTATATATAGTTTCTACAGAAATATGTTATACAGTTTTACAGAAACATGAATATATAGCCTACCGAATTATGAAACATAACTTATACAATTTTATATACAAAGCTACAACTATACAGAAATATACAGAAATACAGTTTATATGATATACAATATTTTATAGAATCATGCTTATACAGTGAATTATAGAATTATGATTACGTAGTATATTTCAGAACATGATTGTACAATGTTTTATGGAGTTAATTATACGGTGTTGTTATTACCATGATTATACAAAAATATACAAAACCGTGATTATACAGAATTCTGTAGAACCATGATATACAGAACATAGAACTGTGATGTACAAAAATATAGATTATACAGAACATAGAGCCATGACATATAGAATTACAGAGTTACAGAATATATAGATATACAGTTATTACAGCGTCATGGCTATACAGTTGATACAGAATCATGGTAAAACAGTTAGATTTATATAGAAATATTATTATACAGTATCAGACCCCGATGGAATATAATAGTTTACAGAACACGGTACCGTTGCGATATAGTAAAGACAGTGCAACCATACGTCTCAGATAGAGTATCGTACAACTAATTGTGCCCTCAGGTAGAGTTGTGAGTTCCCTGACGTTTGGACCAAGTGGAGTGGGCCTTTCATGTTATAGGCATCCAAATATGTATACAATTAGGCTAGCTCTGGAGGGCCAACTAGTGTTTAGCCCCGCCTACGAGCCGCACTACCTAATCATGAGGGGGTAAGTCATGACATATAGCCATCTAGGGGGGAAATCTACAGATTTATGTATATGTATAGTGTACACAGAAAGCAAAGATTATTTATTATAGATAGAAGTACTTTCGAATAGATAACTTAGAAATTTTCATATCCTAAATGACATAAGCATGTGTTATTATAACGATGTTTTCTTGGTGTATATTGTATATAGTATTAATTAAATGATATGTTGCCAACTAACTCATATGTCACACACTGGTAGTAACATGTTTCTCCTTACTGAAACGTGTCTCACCCCAGCATTATTAAACATTTCAGGTAATCTAGAGAGGCGAGCAGGGCCAGCTCAGAGGTAGAGGTGGTGTTGAGTCGGCATAGTTTTTGGGGTGAGTTTTGGGCTGGTCTATGGAGCACATAGTATTTTTGTGACTATGGGGAAGTGTTATGTATATGGGTGTATGGGTACAACTAAGTATACAGTACTCTGGTATTGTATTTTGAAATATGTTGGATATGTATGTACTTCTGCTACTTAGGTGTTATATGAAATGCACAGGTTACCACGGTCCCGCTCTGGGCTGTGAAGATGATAGCTATGGTTGTGCAAGGTATTAGGAATTATATTAATATAGAAAAAAAAATGGATGAAAATTGCAGGTCGTTACAATTTGGTATCAGAGCCTAGATTGGTAGGTTCTGTAGACTATAGAGTGCAGCAAAAACAATACTAGAGTATAGGAATACATTAGGAATTTAGTGAATCAATGTTGGGGAATGAAGATAAGTATTTAGGGTTTTGTTTAGTGATCGGGAAGTAGAATTTCTGTATAGGTTTATGTGTCTTTCCTAGGGTGACGATTTCAGGAAAGTCATAGTGAACTTTGGTCGGGTTGTGTTTCTCAATTACTAGATTGAATCTTAAATTAGGGGTAAGGACAATAGATTAATTGATGTTATGAGATTTCAAAATTTTATAAATATACTGATTATGTTATACGAAACAAGGTCCTTAGACTATGCTTATCTTATTGTAGGATGGACCTTGGGGGTAGCAGTGCTCACGTTAGTGGAGATGATGGTACAGGCCCTTCTAGTGCGAATGGTGGTGATTTAGACGTAGTACTGCATAGCGTGGCTCGGCAGGTTATAACTGAGATTGCACGTAGCTCTAGAGAGCAGGGAGTACCATTGATAGATCGAGGCTGTACTATTGAGAAGTTCACGAAGATGAATCCTCTGGCATTCTCAGGAGGAGCCGATCCTGCAGTGGCTGAGAATTGGATGCAGGAGATCGAGAAAATACTGACGGTCCTCCATTGCACCGATGAGCAGAGGGTTCTTTATGCTTCCTATAAACTTACAGGTGAGGCCGAAAGATGGTGGACGACTATGAGATTACTGGAGGAACAAAGACAAATACCAGTAGCTATGACCTCGTGCCGATTTAAAGAAATCTTCTTTGATTGCTATTTTACCGCCATCGTTAGGGAGGTGAAGGTAGTAGAATTTCTTGGATTGACTTAGGGAAATCTTATAGTCCAACAGTACGCAGTGAAGTTTATTGAGCTGTCACGCTTTGCTCGTTATATTGTTCCAAATGAGGTGAAAAAGGTTAGGATGTTTAAGAGGGGTTTGAGACGGGATATTTATAGACAAGTGGTGGTTTTAAAGTTGCAGAAATTCTCTGAGCTTGTTGACATGGACACTATGGCGGAGGAGAGTGAGCAGAAAGATGTAGGAGCACCGAGCCAGAGGGATATGGAAACCTGGAGTCATAGAAAGAGGCCTACATCTTTGGGATTTCAGACGAGTTCTAGACGAGGCCGTTGGAGGGGAGATAGATTTGGCAGAGTTCAGAGACAAGAGAGAGGAGATCATGTGTATCGGGGTAAGCAGGCATATTCTATTTGCCCTATTTGTGGTAGAAGGCATACAAGAGCATGCCGGTTGGGGAGCAATGTTTGTTACAGTTGTGGAAGACTTGGACACGTAGCACGGGAGTGTCAATGGTCACCAAATAGAGCACCAGCCCCTAGACAGATCCAGAGACATAATCAGGCACCCAGGGGTGGTAGCCAATAGAGGAATGTAGCCCCGACGAGGGTTTATGCTTTGATGCTGGGAGACGCCGAGACTGTCGCAGACGTCGTGATAGGTATTTTTACCGCTTTATCATATAAAGTTGTTATTTTGTTTGACATAGGTGCCACCCATTCATTTGTATCATCGGGTTATGCAGAATTATCTGAGTTTGAGGCACAACTGTTAGATGTAGACTTGTCTGTTACCACGCCGACTGGATCTACAGTAAGATGTAGAAAAGGTACTTAAGAATTTTCCAGTGGCCATTCAGGGGAAAGTACTACCAGCTAATCTTGTGGTAGTAGACCTGCAGGGGTTTAACGTGATATTGGGTATGGACTGGTTGGCAGCTAATCATGCCATAATTGATTGTCATCATAAAGAAGTGATCTTTAGACCCTTGGGTAAGCAGGAATTCAGATTTGCGGGATCACATGTGCTTGCCTCACCGCAATTAGTGTCGGCTTTACAGGTGAGGAGGCTGCTTCAGGGCAGTTGTCAGGGATTTGTAGCTTATGTAAAGGAAAGGCCAAAGGGAGACTTAAAACTTACTGATATTTCAGTGATTAGAGAATTTCCAGATATTTTTTCGGAGGAGTTACCTGGCTTACCACCTGATCGAGAGATAGAATTTTCAATTAATCTACTTCCAGGGACGACACTAATATCTAAAGCGACTTACACAATGACTCCAGCATAATTAAAAGAGTTAAAAGATCAGTTGCAGGAGTTATTAGAAAAAGGTTTTATTAGGCTTAGCGTGTCACCTTGGGGAGTACCAATTTTATTCGTGAAGAAGAAAGATGGGACCATGAGGATATGCATTGATTACAGAGAAATAAACAAAGTGATGATAAAGAATAAATACCCTCTTCCCAGAATCGATGATCTATTTGATCGGCCCCAGGAGATTTAAGTCTACTTAAAGATTGATCTCCAATCAAGTTATCACCAGGTGAAAGTTAAAGTGGAGGATGTTTCGAAGACGGCTTTTTGGACCCAATATGTGCACTACAAGTTTCTAGTTATGTCGTTTGGCCTAACAAATGCACCGACAACGTTTATGGACCTGATGAATTGGGCGTTCCATCAGTATCTGGACCAGTTCGTTGTGGTATTTATAGATGACATACTGGTCTATTCGAAAAGTTTTGAGGAACATGAACATCATCTCAGGCTGGTGTTGCAGGTATTGAGGGAAAGGAAGCTGTACGCGAAATTCAAGAAATGTGAATTTTGGCTAAGGCAGGTCATTTTTCTAGGGCATGTGATATTCGGGAATGGTATAGCAGTCTACCCAAGCAAGATAGAGGCAGTGGTGAATTGGATGAGGTCGAGAAATGTTCAAGAAATTAGGAGTTTTCTAGGACTGATAGGGTATTACTGGTGCTTTGTGGACGGGTTTTCCAGACTGTTAGGTCCCTTGACATGGCTCACGAGAAAGAATGCAAGGTTTGAATGGTTCGATGAATGTGAGTAGAGTTTTCAGGAGTTGAAACAGTGGCTGTTTACTGCCCCGGTGTTGGCTATTCCATTAGGAGAGGATGGATTTGTCATTTACAGTGATGCGTCTCAGAAGGGGCTCAGATGCGTATTGATGCAACACGCAAAAGTTATTGCTTATGCATCTAGGAAACTTAAAGAATATGAGAAGAACTATCATGTGCATGATTTAGAGCTAGCTATAGTGGTGTATGCTCTCAAGATTTGAAGACACTATCTTTATTGAGGAAAATGTGAAATCTTCACGGACCACAAAAGTTTGAAATATTTTTTTACTTAGAAAGAATTGAATATGAGGTAAAGAAGATGGCTGGAACTCATTAAAGATTATGACTGCACTATTAGCTACCACCCAGGGAAAGCAAATGTGGTAGTTGATGCACTGAGCCAAAAGCCTATGGGAGCAGTATTGTCAATAGTGGAGATTCAGCACCCTATCTAGATGGATTTGGAGAGGTTAGGCATGAAGCTGATAGTGGGTGATCACCAGGCATTCATTGCTAATCTGGTGGTACAACCTACTTTGCAAGAAAGAATTAAAGTCGCCCAGAGGAGTGATCCAGAATTAGCAAAACTGATGGATATAGTACAAGACGGACAGGAGGAAGGGTTCAATATTTCAGATGACGGAGCTTTGAGGTTCCGTGCCTGACTATGCGTTCCTGCAGATGGTGAGATCAGGAGGACAATCTAAGAGGAGGCTTATAGATCCCTTTACACTGTGCATCTGGGTAGCATGAAAATGCATCGGGATCTACAGGAATCTTTCTAGTGGAGTGGCATAAAGAGGGAGATTGCTGAATTCGTGAAACAATGCTTCACGTGCCAGTAGATAAAGGCTGAGCACCAAAGATCGGCAGGGCAAATCTAGCCACTCTACATCCCTGAATGGAAATGAGATCATGTTTCCATGGACTTCGTGACAGGGCTACCGTCAGCGCGGCAAGGACAAAATGCTATATGGGTGGTCGTAGATCGGCTGATGAAGACCACTCACTTTATCCCTATTAGAATCAACTATTCTATGGACAGACTTGCAGAGTTATACATTCAGGAGATAGTGCGCTCTAATGGTGTGCTAGTATCTATAGTCTCAGACCGAGAACCTCAATTAACTTCATGATTTTGGAGGAGCTTTCAGGAGGCTATGGGGTCGCAGTTAGCATTCAGCACAACTTTTCATCCTTAGACAGATGGGCAGACAAAGAGGACGTTCCAAATACTTAAGGATATGCTGCGAGTGTGCGTGCTGGATTTCAGGGGCAGTTGGACCTAGTATTTATCATTGGTTGAGTTTGCGTACAATAACAGTTATCAGGCTAGCATTGGGATGGTACCATACGAGGATTTATATGGTAGGAGGTGCCATTCTCCATTATACTGGGATGAAGTTGGAGAAAGGCGAGTATTGGGACCAAAGTTGGTGCAGTATGCGTACGATAAAGTCTGACTTATTAAAGAAAGAATCAGTGCAGCTCAGAGTCGGCAGAAAATTTACGCCGATACTCACTACTAGGAGTTAGAGTTTGACATGGGAGATCAGATATTTTTGAAAGTAGCTCCATTGAGAGGAGTTATGAGATTTGGGGAGAAGGGTAAGCTGAGCCCTAGGTACATTGGCCCATTTGAGATACTTGAGAAAGTGGGGTCAGTTGCCTACAGGCTAGCTCTACCACTAGCTCTATCTAGAATTCACGGCGTATTTCATATTTCCATGTTGAGGAAATACGTTCCAGACCCTTCCCACGTGATAAGTTATGCGGAGATAGAGTATAGAGATTCACTGGCATATAAGGAAGCACCAGTGCCGATCTTAGACAGGAAGGAATAGGAATTGCGTACCAAAACAATTTAGTTAGTAAAACTCCTATGGAGGAGTCATGCCATAGAGGAAGCTTTGTGAGAGCTTGAGGAGGAAATCATACAGAAATACCCACACCTATTAAGTGGGGTATAGTAATAGTCAGTATTGTTCAGATAACGACAGTATTGTTTTAACTTGTAGTGTTGAATAAATTACTTGGAAATATTTTTTACAGTTTGGTATCTTGTAACTTTTGAGATGCTAATTAATAAGTTCTATATGTGTTATTTGATTCATAGCTTAAATTATATTTTGAATTCTTTCATGATAGGCACACGAGGAGAAGAAGATAGAAGCTTTGATGTCACAAATGAAAGCATTACAATTGATTAGAGAGATTCACATTCAAATGATTTTGAAGTTGTTTGAGGGATTTATTGAGATTTTTTTAGTTTGTTATTAGTTTTATTTTTAGAGATTCACACGATTTGAAAATAGTCGTGCTTAAAGAAACTCGTATGCTTTAAGAATAGTTGTGATGATTAGATTTTAGAGACTCACATGACTCACATGGTTTAAGTGTCTATTTTGAGTTAGATTGGAACTAATTTATTATGTTTTAATGCTTACAGTTTTACTTACATGAATTTGGAGTTCTTAATTAGTAGAAACGATTGAATGATTTATATAGTTACTAGAAAAGTTAATACACAAACTAATCACAAGTTGCTGAATACAACTTAAATTATTATGACACAAAATAAATTGTTAATAAAATAATAATAAAATAATATTTGGGAATGGCAGATTATCCATCATCTGCCATGGATTATCCGATCTGAATCCGCCTAATCCCCACTTAAACGAGTCAAATATGGATTATGATTTCTTCACCCAATAATCCGCCTAATCTGTCATGGATTATCCGACTCGATCCGCTTTGTCAGGTCTAGAACTGGTTGACTTGTTCACTAAACTTTAAAAGACGTACGTGGCATGCAAAATACATTGTTCATTTCCCTAGTTCACACCAATGAAGTCCATACCTAAACTTGGTCTCCTCTAGAAATCGCCCACCAACCACTCGCTACTTGTTGTTGTATCAAGGTCTAGATTCATCATGTATGCCAAAGGTGTTGGGGATTTCACCGAGTGGAACATCCCTTTCTCCATTTAAAATTGCCACTCACCATAGATTCTAATGCCTTTTGCCAGCACTCCCTGTGATCGCTACTATAGATATGCCATTGTCTATGTAGTGACTCAAAGAATTATAGTAATTAAATAATAAAATAAAGGAGAGAAAGGGAAAATTTAAAAAGGGACTCAGCAGGGTCTTGTCAATGAACACAGAGTGCTCGTCGACGAGAAGCCTTCTTGGGCTCATCGACGTGGACTCTTGTCTCGTTGATGGGAACTTACTAAGAGGGGTTTAGTAGAGCCTGAAGTTTGTCAACGAGGGTTATGAGTTCGTCGATGAACTCCCTTCATGGACTCGTTGACGAGGTGACATTTCTCATCGACGAATCCGCATTTTATAAATATGCTTAACTCGGATTTCAGCAAAATTTTTCATGCTGCAATCTTCTCTCTCTCTCTTTCTAAAATCGTCTCCTCTACCTTCTCTCTAGATTTTCAGCTTCGTTCTTTGCCGGTTCGATGATCGGAAGCTGCCACGTTAGTCCTGGGAAGATTCTCTTCAAGTCTGCTGGAGTAAATTGTTGGTTAGGCCAACTTGGGCACCATCCCAAAACTAGGGTAAGTAGATTATTTAGGTATTTTTAGTATTACCAGGTTTATTTGAGCCTAGATTTTGTATGGTATGAGGATATACTAGAGTTTTGTGAAGTAACATTGGGGTGTTGTATTTTTAGGATTAGAGTATTTTTGGGACCTTGTAGGTATGGGTTGAGGACCCCAGCGAGTATCTTTCCAGGAGCTTAGGTAAATTATAGTTTATAAATGCTAGATATGTGGAGTTGGGGAAAATATGAATGTGATAATTATTATGGTAAATTTAGTTATGTGACTAGGAATTATATGGGTATTATTTTAGGGTGTTGAAAATTTTGAACGCTGCATGTGTGAAATTATAAAATAATATCTAGAACTAGATAGTCAGGTAAGGGGAATACATGTTATGCCAGCTTTATTAGGCATTTTACCAATATAACATAATATTTTATCAGAGCATGAAAATTATAATGTTTTACGGAATATATTTATATGGAATTTTATTTAGTTGCGTGGCATGAGAATTACTGAAATATTATTCATTATTCAAATAGAGTACAAAATTATGCTTATATATAGTTTCTACAGAAATATGTTATACAATTTTACAGAAACATGATTATATAGCCTACTGAGTTATGAAACATAACTTATATAGTTTTATATACAGAACTACGACTATACAGAGATACAGTCTATATGATATACAGTATTTTACAGAATCATGCTTATACAGTGGATTACCGAATTATGATTACATAGTATATTTCAGAACATGATTGTACAGTGTTTTACGGAGTTAATTATATGGTGTTGTTATTACCATGATTATACAGAAATATACAGAACCGTGATTATACAAAGTTATGTAGAACCATGATATACAGAACATAGAACTGTGATGTACAAAAATATAGATTATATTGAACATAGAGCCATGACACATAGAATTATAGAGTTATAGAATATACAGATATACAGTTTATACAAAATCATGGTTAATACAGAAATACAGAATTAAGGTAAAACAGTAATACTTATATAGAAATATTATTATACAGTATCCGACCCCGATGGAATACAACAGTTTATAGAGCACGGTACCGTTGCGACATAGTAAAGATAGTGTAACCATATGTCTCAGATAAAGTATGGTACAGCTGATTGTGCCCTCAGGTAGAGTTGTGAGCTCCCTGGCATCCAGACCAGGTGGAGTGAGCCTTTCATGCTATAAGCATCCAGATATGCATATAGTTAGGCTAGCACTGGAGGGCCAACCAGTGTTTAGCCCCGCCTACGGACCGCACAACCCAGTCAGGAGGGGGTAAGTCATGACATATAGCCATCTAGGCAGAAATCTACAGATTTATGTATATGTGTAGTGTGCATAGAAAGCAAAGATTATTTATAATAGATAGATGTACTTTCAAATAGATTTCTCAGAAATTTTCATATCCTAAATGACATAAGCATGTGTTATTATACTGATGTTTTCTTGGTGTATATTGTATATAGTATTAATATGTTGCCAACTAACTCATATGCCACACACTAGCAGTAACATGTTTCTCCTTACTGAAACGTGTCTCACCCCAGCATTATTAAACATTTCAGGTAATCTAGAGAGGCAAGCAGGGCCAGCTCAGAGGTAAAGGTGGTGTTGAGTTGGCATAGTTTTTGGGGTGAGTTTTGGGCTAGTTTGTGGAGCCCATAGTATTTTTGTGACTTTTGGGAAGTGTTATGTATATGTGTGTATGGGTACAACTAAGTATATATTCTTCTGGGATTGTATTTTTGAATATGTTGGATATGTATGTACTTCAGCTACTTAGGTGTTATATGAAATGCACAGGTTACTACGAATCCTGTTCCGGGTAGTGAAGATGATAGCTATGGTCATGTAAGGTATTAGGAATTATATTAATATAGAAAAAAAATGGATGAAAATTTCAAGTCGTTACTAGCTATTTCATGTTAGAACCGAAGGAGTTCATGGGTGGTCTTGATACACGTGGTTGAACACCAACTTGACCCAAAAGCTTAAGCTTATTAGGTCTTGGGCCCAATCATGTATATAAGCACCCATCATCCACTCAAATTTTCCATTGTGGGACAAACTTACAAGTGGAATTCTCAACAATCTCCCCCTCACTTGTGAGTTCCAACTGCTCTCCATTGAACAAAATCCATCTCCTTTATAGGAGTAAGCTCAATTCCCTAACAGTTGCTCAAGTGGGTCTCACCACTGGCACCTTACGTGCCTCAAATTGCATTCCACTTGCCTCTGAACCAATCCTACTTCCCACATATTGACCCTATTCAGATCTATCTTCAAGGCCTAGATGATCCTTTATTGGCCTCAGTGACACACTTGGTCCTCAACTGTTAGCACGTAAAGAGAATTAGCATTCATGTCTTGACTTTTACGATGTCGCTCACCAAGAGTTATGAATCGTTGGCTCTGATACCACTTGTTGGGTGGTCTAGGGCCTTCTTAACCCCAAAAGCTAGTTTATAGGGTGAAGCTTTCCCTCACACGTAATAACTGACCACCAACCCCTTCCACAACCAATGTGAAATAACCCCAACAATCTGCCCCTCAAACATAGGGCTCCAAATTGGCGGCATCACGTACCCAGCATCCCGAGGAGAATGTTGAACCATGACTATGATACCACTTGTTAGAACCAGAGGAGTTCATGGGTGATCTAAATACAGATGACTAAACACCACTTGACCCAAAAGCTTAAGCCTATTGGGTCTTGGGCCCAATCATGTATATAAGAACCCATCATCCACTCAAATTTTCCAATGTGGGACAAACTCGCAAATGGAATTCTCAACATTTTAGTCACTAGGGATTCTATTTCTTGTAGTATACAACCACTAGATTACCTGTAGCATACATCCACAAATGCTATTAGAACTACCTTCTACTAGAATCATCGCTGCTACAAACTACCACTGTGTTCATTTCGCTCTCAATCTAAAGCTGCTATCTTGAACCCACAACAATATACAAAACATAATAAAATTAAATAAGAAAAAAGGAAGACTAAAAACTCAAACATGGGACTCAAGCATGCGTCACCCAGTTTTGAGTGAGTTCATCGAGCAATAATGAAGTGATTATCAATGAAAGAATTTCCAAGAACACCTAATAAAGAATAAGATACATACTAATACAATAATAAGATGTGCTTCTCCTTGTATGCTAACATGAAGAAGGTGGGTACAATACAATTTTATGTGTATGTTAAATATTTAATCATCACACTATTCAAGGAATAAAGAAGGAGAAAACGTGCCTTGCGATGCTCCTCCAAATGCCAATAAGAATACCCAAAAAAAGAAAACATTTTTCATTTCCACCGTATGGTTCCTTATGCCTCCTTGAATATGTCATCTCTTAACCTTGAACATAAAACCCCTAGATTAAACATGTAGCTTTCCCTTCTTTTGAAACTGTTGAGAATTCCACTTGTGAGTTTGTCTCGCATTGGAAAAAGTGAGTAGATGATGTATGCTTATATACATAGTTGGGCCTAAGACCTAATAGGCTTAAGCTTTTGGGTCAAGTTGGTGCTCACTCATGTATCAAGCACACCTATGAACTCCTCCGGTGTTAACAAGTGGTATCAGAGCCGACGGTTCATAACTCTGAGTGTGAGAGTACGTGACTGAGGCTAAAGAAGGATCATTTAAGTTGCCAAGATGGATCCAAATAGGGTCAAGACGTGGGAGGCAGGATTGGTTTGGAGCTCCCACTTGGAATACAATCTGAGACACGTAAGATGCAGTGGTAAGACCCACTTGAGAAAACTATTGGAGAATTAGTCCCATGAGGGAGAAGATGACTTCCTTTCAAGAGGGAGTAATTGGAACTCATGAGTGGTGGAGCTTCTGTCCAGGGGGGAGCAGTTGGAACTCACAAGTGAGGGAGAGATTGTTGAGAATTCCACTTGTGAGTTTGTCCCACATTAGAAAAAGTGAGTAGATGATGAATGCTTATATACATGGTTGGGCCCAAGACCCAATAGGTTTAAGCTTTTAGGTCAAGTTGGTGCTCACCCATGTGTATCAAGCACACTTATGGACTCCTCTGGTGCTAACAGATACAACGTGAAAGCCCCTCCTTAATGTATACCTCCTCTTGTGACCCCTTCTATCTTCTTTCCCCCGCCCTCCCCACCCAAAGTGAGTGTATAGTCTTCTCTATCCTCTTAAGCATCTATTTCTTTCAAGTCTACCTCGCTTTTATAAAGCAAGGGGAGACAAATTATTGTCCTAATTCCCTTATTACCAAAATGCCTCCTAGCACAAACAAGATTGCTCTTATTATTCCAACAAAAGTGTTTGGGAAACCTCCAACACTTATCCTCATTTAAAACAAGGATTGAATCTAATTTCAACTAATAATGACCGTGAAACATAAAATTAAAGCTTCGACATGATCCAGACCAACAAATTGCACACTAAGACATTGAAAAGGGAAGAAGGGCTCTATTTAATTACTTTAGATTCAAACTCAAATCTTGTGCTCAATTATTAAAGGGTACTTGTAATTTTGGCCTAATTGATTTCAAACACAAATTTTTGTAATGGTCTCACCATAAAGGAGATGCTTAGCACAACTATGTAACTCCTCGACCCTCTAGGTGGGCTCGGAGTGCTACTATACATACATAACATACATATCTCTGATACCATACATATACAACCGGCCCAAATAAGGGAAATCGGGTGTTCCATACTGATCTGCATAATTATACACAGCGGAAAAACATACATCTTCTAACAAAAACTTACCAGAGTTTCTAATTGTTCCTCACATACAGCCATACATAACTAAAACATAACCTGCTATTACAAACCCAAAAAGATAACCTGGCCAAAGCCTATTACATATACGAGAACTTACATAAACTAACCAAAACCACTACGCTCCAAAATCCCTCTAGAACTCTAGAACCAGTTTCCTGTAGGACCTGAAATAAGATTTGAATATTAGAGTGAGACACTTCTCAGTAAGGTAGATCATATTACATCAGTGTGTGACTACATGATTTTATTCCAGTATAAACCAATTATACATATAATTCATTCACAAACCTGTAATATAGAAGATATCTATATAATTTCCGCATAAGATAATTCGGCTCATTACGAGCGAAAGTTCCCGAGGTTGGGGTAGGGTACAGGCCCATACACTGTACAATCCCTCAGCTCGGTACTCAAAGCTTTAACTTTGCCCATTTTATTTTTAAATCATGTATATGCATAATGACCTCATCTCAGCTTTGAAACATCATAACAAGACCATTTACTTCCCCCATGGTATGTGTTGTGCGATTATAATGCTCTGATCTAGTCCTGGGGTCACCAGGCTAGTCACGTTACTCTCTCCAGTCTGACTTGGCCTACACCACCCTGGTCTGTAATCAAACAGTGGCCCTTCATACCAAGTTGACTATTTAGATACCCACACTCAAGAATAACGTGTGGTTGCACTGTATCTCTCATGCTAGCAATGGTACCGTGCTCTCTTGGTAACAAGCTTTTTCAAGCGGTTCATATATCATATATACAATTTATATCGAAAGCACAGTAACCTATTTTTATTCATAAAGCATTTAAGCAGTTCCAGTATTTTTCACAATTCATTCATTCATTCTTTCATTCAATGGTATAAACTGGCACACACACTCTCAGTTTAACCTTGGTACGTACATCTCTCAGTATTTAACCGACATCTCCTTTCTACATTTCCTGATAACAATTTGGAACTCCACTTCCCATATCTCATACACATATTTCTCATGTTTAGTATATTGTCATTTAACATCTCATGCCACACTTATTTGGTTAATATGCATTAGTATAGTAAATGCTTCAGAAAATATCATTTAAATTGAAAACAAGGGTTTCAAGCATCTCCTACCTTAAGTTTAGTACAAATAAATGAGTTTTCAAAAAAATGGAGACCATACCCCAAAACCCAAGATTTCCCAAAACCGTAAAATCGAAAAATAGGTAATTCCACCTGGTGAAATTTTTCCAAATAAACAGTCATATCGTACATAATATCATAAACTACAGTTCTACCCATTTAAATTTCAAAAAATATTGATGTAAACAAATCCCCTTACCTTTTTCTAGAAAAAACGAACCCAAACGGCTCGAAACAGCAAAACCCTAGAACTTCCAATCGGTGACAACACATGTATTTGCTAGACGGTGGATAAGAGTGACAATCGGGAAGCAAGGGAGAGCTCGAAAGAGTCATATGGTGAAAAAGTTTCGAAACCCTAGGAGAGAGAAGAGAGAGATTTGAAATTCTCTAAAAAAAATGAGCTCAAACCTATTTATAGGTGAGCAGGCCCAAAGGAAAACCGGTGTCGGTTTCCCTTGTCTCCACAAAACCGTCGCCGATTTTGTGGTTGACTCGCCCTGTTGACCCAAAATCGGTGACGATTTTTATCTTGCTCAGAAAACCATCTACGATTTTGGTCCCGCCTTACCAAATTCCTTCCTTTTCTTTTATTTTCCTTTATTTCTCTTTTTTATATTCATTTTATTTTATTTTTCTAGGTTCGGGATCCTACTAGACCCAGAAAAATGGATAAAAATCCGTTAATCCAACCCGCATCTGACTCATTTTAACCCACTCATAATCAACCGCTTACTAAATGAGTCGAATATGGTTTCCAATTTTCATATCCGCCTCCTTAGCAGGTCAAACCGCTTAAAACCCCATTACTAATTAACCCAGCCCAAGTGAAGTGCCCACACTCTGGGAGATTAAGTGAAGAAGAATCAAACCTGTAATTGAAAGAAAATCCTTCCTTTCGCGATGAGTGAAACCCTAGGACTTGGGCGTCGAAGCCACTAGGGGCCGCGCGGGGCAGAGACACGAAGCTTGGGAAAGAGACTAAGAGAGGGTTTCAGTGATTGGATGGAAGAAGTGCGATTCTGAAATGGGCAAGGAATAAGAGAGAGAGAGAGAGAGAGAGAGAGAGAGAGAGAGAGAGAGAGAAGAGAGAGATAGAGAGAGAGAGAGGGGAAGAGGAGAGGTGCAGAGTTCTAAAGTCCACCCCCTGGCTTAGTGTGCTATTCAAAGTTCAACTGGAATTTCCTTTATTAGGGCCATCGTAATTCAAAAGAACATAAGACAAAATGGGAATACAATTTTTGCATCATGGTAAGTGATAATTTTGAACACTAGTCAATAATTCTTTAACACTTATCAATAAACACTAAACTATCTTGATAATCTCTATTATGAAATCTCTAAAGAATTTTCATTTTATTATGATCTTCACAGGTATCAAATGCATCTCTCTTATTAAAAAAATTATTGTTGAAAGAAATTTACCTTTGAACTAACCTACTCTCCTAATCATTGAATACCATTAAATTAGGTCATAGATAATAAATTATTGTCGTCTTATTTATTTCTTGATTTGTATTATTTTTGAGAAAAACATGTCGTGTGGTACTTAAAATTTTCTTTTGATTTTTTTGAAAATCAATTCATTTCCTTTTTTTCTTCCGTTGTGAAATTAGATTTTGGAATCAATCTATATAAGATAATTTTACATTTTAATTGCATAGACCTCAATTAAACACACTCCAAATAAACTAATCTCATGAAATTAGTTTTATATCAAAATGCTTAATTTAATGTTTTTTTATTACACATAATCGTTCAATCATTGGCATTCATTTATAAAACATAAGTGGTCGACAAAATAAATCTAATTCTTGAATTGTATGATTTTGAGAAGAACGTTATCTTCAACACTTATAAATTTAATAATTTAACATATTTTTTGGGATTGGTTTGTTCCCGTTTTAGGGAAGTTAACCCTTTGATTTTTTCCATAAAGTAATCTAAGTTTGTCTATTATTTCTTTCTTTTTTTTTTTTTTTGAAGAAAAGATTTCTCCCTCTTCATCAAGAATAAGCTCAAAGGCTCAGAGAGTTGCGACATTTTTAAATGAGAAGCCAAAAGGCTTGATTTCGATTTTGAATTCAATCTAGACGTGCATTTTACTTTGTGATTGCATCAAAATGACCATGGGAAGATTGTTATCTTGGTTTTATTCTGTGTGAATAAAATGCACAACAACACGAAGCCCCTCTTTCTCTGCATTTTTATTCTCTTTTTTTTCTCCTTTTTCAATTCCTCCCGTTCTTGAGAGTAGAGGATTTCATGATGTGTCTTTTTTTTCTAATATTTTAATCTATTTTTATTGATCAAAATATAGAAAAATAAGTTTTAAAAGTTAGCAATTTATGTTTGGAGTCTGCATTAAAGGCACATTGGGAGAATCCAATGCATTTGGATTTCCACTAAATTTACAAAATTTTAGTTCTATTTGTGTTTTTTTTTTTTCATGGTTTGTGTAGAAGGAAATGTTTTTTATTTCTTTATATCTCTTTTAAGGATTTTTTCGGTTTTCGAATTTATATATCTTATTTATTCAAATTATTTGCTACTAATCTATTTTTACATTCATTCAAAATATATATTTGTTATGTTTTCTCTTGAGACTGTTCTCATTATGATTTGTGTTTGTGTTTTTTTTTTTAATCAAAATCGTAGTTGAGTTTTTTTTTCTTTCCAATTGAAATTGCTTATGTAATTATTTCTATCATTCTCTTTCTGTATTGTTGCAATCTTGACAAATCTCATATGCCCAGTAAATAAAGATAAATGGGCATTTGGAAAATTGACAAAAAAAAAAAAAAACAATTATAGCTAGTGTTGGTTCTTACTCTATTGTTTTTTTTTTTAAAAAATAAAATAAAATTGAGACTCACATGAGTCCCACGGTTTGAGTTTCTATTGAGTTGGATTGAGACTAATTATTTTGTATTATTGCTTACAATTTTACTTGCATGAATCAGGAGTTGTTAATTAGTATAAATGATTGAATGATTGATATAGTTACTAAAAAAGTTAATACACAAACTAATCGTTAGTTATCATATACAACTTAAATTATTATGACAAAAGATAAATTATTAATAAAATTATATTTGAGAAAGGCGGATTATCCGCCCATCTGCCATGAATTATCCGACCCGAAACCGCCTGATCCGCCACTTAAACGAGTCGAATATGGATTATGATTTTTTCACCCGATAATTCGCCTTATCTGCCACGGATAAATCGACCCGATCCACTTTGCCAAGTCTAGATCCTACAACTAACCTCCTATGAAAGATGTAATGGTAGATGCAAATGATATGCTAATTCTAGTTTTGATGGAAAGATCTTATTCTTTAAGCCTATGCACAATGCTAAATGTAGATGTTGTTTTTACCCTTTTTATTTGGAAAATGCTACATGATAAGTCAATTAGACTAGATGAAATGTCGAAAGCTAACTCTATAGCATGTTCTTTTTCAGCCTGATCCCCAACTAGGTTGCACAAGTGTGACATGCAGGTGTTTTTTGACCAAACTAAATTCTAGCTTGAACTACTCCAATATATTAATTTAAGCCTACTTTGCCTTATGTGCCATGTTGAATTGATGGTGTAGCTTTTGAATATCTCAACTTTAGAACTTTTAGCTCGCAATTAATGTATAACACTCAATATGCAAAGTGTTGTAATATGTGACTCATATATTGAGTGGAACACATGTACAAAAAAAACTTGGTGGAAAAAATAGAGAAGTTGGTTTGCAGGAAGAAAGCGACGATGGTTTGTCTGAAATCATCAACGGTTTTGTTCAGGTTCAGAAGAAACAGTTGACGACTTTGCAGATCAATTACTCAACGTTGTTTTTCAAATTTTAAATTAGAAAGTTGAATAGGTTGGGTTTCGAGGAGAAAACCTCCGGGGGTTGAAGAGGTTATTATATATACAATGTTGTATGTTGTCACTCTCTGTTTTTGGACACAAGATAGTGAAAATTACAGTCGTTTGCTCCCGTGGACATAGGCATTGCTAAATCACGTAAATCCTTTGTGTCATTGTTTTATTGTTTTCATATAATTCGTATGATTGTGTTTTTTTGTATTGTTCATCGTTGGTTGCTACATTGTGTGATTTGATTTTTTGTTGCGCATTAATTTGTACAAAAAACTGGTATCAAAGCAATTGGTTACAATGGCTTATGAGATTTTTTTTTGCAAAGTTTGATGTTGTCAAATTCGATGGATCAAGAAATTTTGGACTATGGTAGAGGATGGTTAAGGATTTGTTAGTGCAGTAGGGTATGAGGAAGGCACTTTACGGAAGTAAACTAGAAGGCATGAACGAAACAAGTTGGAAGGAGTTGGAAGCAAAGGCTATGGTGACTATCAGGCTTTGTCTGGCCGATGACGTGTTGTATCACGTCATGGATGAGGAATCTACGACGGAAGTTTGGCAGAAACTGGAAATTCGATATATGTTTAAGTCTTTAACGAATAAGTTGTCTCTTAAGCAGAGATTGTATTGGCTTAAGATGGCAGAGGGTTTGGATTTGAACCAACACATCAATGTATTCAATCATATTATAAGTGATTTGATGCGGATTGATGTAAAGTTTGAGGAGGAAGACAAGGCGTTGATGCTACTTAATTCCCTACTTGCGTTTCATACGTATGAAAATCTGGTTACAACTCTGATGTGGGGAAAAGAAACCCTAAATTTGGAAGATGTCACAAGCGCTCTGTTAGGTTTTCATTTGAGGAAGAAAACCAACAATGAGATTTCACAAGGTAAAGGGCTTGTGGTGAAGGGTAACCAAGAACGTGGGAGAAGCAAGTTCTGGAGCGGATTGAGTAATAATAAATCTCGGTCGTAGTCCAAGAAGAAGAATGACATAATGTGTTTTATGTGTAGGAAAAAGGAGCACATAAAATCGGAGTATCCGAAAAGGAAGAAGGGAAATACAGAAAATCAAGAGGGTTCTTCAAAATCAACGAATATAGTGGAAGAAGGAGACTGAGAGAGCCGTGATATTGATATGCTTTCTGTTTCATCGGGTTCAGATCGCCTCACAGATTCTTGGATCCTAGATTTGGCGTGCCCTTATCACATGACACCAAATAAAGATTGGTTCAGCACCCGCATGTTAGTAAATTTTGGTTCTATTCTGATGGGAAGTGATGCTTCATGCAAAATTGTTCGTATGTGTTGTAAACAAATTAGGTACAACATGTTGTAAACAAATTAATTATAACATGTTAAAAACATTATAAAAACATTTTTGATGTTGTTGTGAAATACCAATTTTTCAATGACATGCTTTGTTAATTAATTTATGTCTTTTTGCACTCAAAATGTATAGCACATATGTTTCAATTATAATACATCCAAGACCAACAATGCATTCCACAATGATCATCACATTTATTAATCAAATCTTTTAACACAAGTATTATCACCAATACATAAGCTAGACACTTGTGACATTACAACTATATTTAACCTCGGCAATAAAAATGCTATAAAGGTTGCCACAATTTAACACCAAATAAGGTTTCTCATAAGTTGCAAAAGTACTATCATCATCTAAAGATGTCACAAAATGAGATTAAATGTACAATGTTAGTCGTAGTTATTATCATATTATCGTCTTCCTATTACAACCATCACAATTGTTGTTGTTGTTGTTGTTAGGAGTTAGGTGTCATTATCATTACCAAATGCATAAAGCACAACTCTTAGACCAAACCTTGTCTATCCCTCTCGAATTATCCACTGGATTAATAAAATTATAAAATTGGTTTCGTATGTTGATGTCTTGCTAGATAGTATCAAACCATTGCAACTCCAACCTTTTAAACCAAACACAATAATGTTAAATCTATATGTTTTTGGCAAGATGACTAGGTTTTGGAGTTTCCCAAAAGCTTTTATATATACTAGCAAAAAACATTTGAAATACTATGTGATCCAACTCATCACATCCTACACATCTATATGCCAAAAAAATTTCAAATTTGAAATAATATGTGATGATACTAAAAGGTATAATAGATTTCCAAAGTCTCACGTGATCAAGAATGGAAAATCTTTGGTTGTTAACCTCTCCTAGGCAATCCCATCCTTATATTCTAAAAAACACCTTTTTGATGTATACATGCACATGGTAAAATCATATTAGATCCAGTATATACATTTGATGTATCTAATAACTTCTCTTGATTGCTAACTTCTAGCACCTCTCTTCAGGCTCTAATTGGGCTTAGTAGTTGAAATTAGGTTTCAATTGAAAATGATTGGACCAAGTTAGCACCAATTTAGAGAATTGGGCTCAATTAACCAATTGAAATACCATTAAATTCCATTGTTAGAATGAAGATGCGATCAGGATTAGGGTTGCAAGCTAATTTCAAAATTAAGGCCCATTTCCATCCCATTAACTCTAATGGGCATAATCTTGTTGTTTAAGTCTATTGGGAGCCCGAGTTGGACCTCTTAGCTGAGCTGAGGTTTGGGAATTGGGATCAATAAGTTTTGGGCTTTGTGGTTGCGTTAGGTGTTGTGATTAAGATGCACCATTGTATGGTTTCCAAGTAGAGGTACCACAGAGACGAGAGGGTTTGAAGATGAAGCTTGAGGGTCTCAGCATCTTGTTTATTGCGTTTTGTTTATGTTTGTGATGGTATATAGATGTGTGTTTGTGAATTTTATATTTTAAAGATGAGGAAATAATACATGCATAATGAAAGAATTTTTTTTTTTTTTTTTAAATTTGCGGTAAGGCAGGAGAATGAGGAAAAAAAAAAAAAAGAAGATGAAAATGAAACTGAGATAAAAATCCAACCCTAAAGAATGAGAATTGCTCGAAACCGAAATTTAAAATAACCAAAGAGCATTTTACACATCAGAGAGTGAAACAGCTGTCTTGACACAAGCAATCAGTGCATGTGATTGCTACTAGTCTGTATGCAAATGGGATGAAATCCCGTGTAAAAAAAAAAAAATCAATATAAACAACTGTTCTTCCTCCTGTGTCCAAATAGAATCAGAGTGAAGAAGATACTAAAGTCGGTGAGGAGCTGTTCCATCTGTATACAAAAAGAAGCATCACAATGACATGAAATGAAAAAATTCTTTAAAAAATTATAAGAAAAGAATTGGAGAGCAAGTTGGAGATTGAAAGCAGAAACTGAGAATTCTCCTATCAATTCCCACAGTTCCATCTTGATGTCGGCACACAGCTCAGATAATGGCACCAGCTGCAGTGATCATTACCATTATCTCCTCTAAATAGCATTACCAGGCCAAGCGTAAATCTGTAATTTTCCAGCCAGAATAAAAAGGGAGGGTGAGAGAGAGAAGAACAAGTTTTTAGCACAAGCTCATATTCGCAGTGCTCTTATGCGATGAAAAGAATATGTATAGCGACTTCATTTCAAAAACTTAACCCAAAAGCAAACAGACTTACCCAGCAATGAGTAAAACAAGGGCAACCACCCAGAATACATATTGGTAAGCCTTATGCTTGGATTTGACACGGGTATCAGCTGGGAGATGCCCACGCTCCCTCCATCCAAACTGGGGTCGCAGAAGCAAAACAAATCCAAGGAGGAAACCAGCCATGAACCCACCAATATGGGCAAAGTTATCAACATGAGGAAGAATTCCAACTGCCAAGTTAATAACAATGATGACCACAAGTGTGATTAGAGCTGCGACCTGCAAGTGCAAGAAAGGAGGAAGACTAAATCAACAAATCTCCTTGAAGCTAAAACCCATAATCATCCATGAAATTGTGCACATAAATGCTGCACAGCTAGCAATTCATAATTTTAATTTTGGCTTTTTTCCCAAAAAATTTCTTCCATGTGGCACTTTTCATTCTCATGGTCCTGGCTCCCAAGAAGCTGTCAGTCCCCAAAAAAGACCTTGGATAGAGGTACACGAGTTTAAAGGCTTTGTAAGTTGGTCTATTCAGCTTTCCAAGGCTCATTATCATGGATCAAAGAGCACAAGGCAGTTATTCTTCTTCCCAACACAAACACACAATAAACTCATTTAACACAAACAAAATCAAGGGGTGGAAGCAATCACCTTATTGGTATAAATAGTCCAATTCGTCAGAAGTTCTGATAACATTGCTCCAAGAAGCCCAAACAGAGCACCAGAAGCACCAACAGATATATTGCGTTGAATGAAAAGGGAAGAAAGTATGCTCCCACCAAATCCTGACAAGAGATAGACCAACCCAACTCGCACTGCAAGATATACCCGAAAGGAAAACCAATTAAGAGGATGCAAGAAAATCATAATGAAATTGTCAAAATAAAATGCAGCTAAAGTTTTCCTGTTTTGGGCTTTGGATCTATACTCCATAGGCTTTGAGCTTTAGTCTCTTACCTTGTTGGCTTTGTTAGTTTACATTCACTTTCTTTTATTTTGTTTCTTTTATAGGCAATAGTCACTAACCTAGTAACCTCCCCTGAGATTTGAGGTTTCAAAAATCCTATGCCCTTCTTTTAATTAATTTCTTATTCACCAAAAGGAAGGGGGAGGGAGTGAGCGGAAGAAACAAAACTTGAAGCCATTTGAGAGGAGTCATCACCAACAATCAAAATAGAAACAATGACAACTTCATTTCTACATTTCTTTTTTATTAATTGTTATTCACCCAAAAAAATGAGACGAAACCATTAGAGTAGTCTTTTAAATTTTAAAAACCATGACAGAAGTCACAATAGAAACCAAACATAGATATCATAGAAATGAACTGGTACATAATGCTCAAAGATTTGAATGCACTGCAAAATCAAATGGACACATATAACAGTCACATAAAACAGAATGAAACAATTCATTTCCATCAGATATCAAAAATACACTCAAGGAGTTAAAACCAACCACATAGGCTAAGCTAAAAGCTCCATTGATAGATGAGGAATCTTGAGCAAATGGATTAAAACTGTTTTCAATGATTTCACTTAAACATGGAAGCAGTGAAATCCCAACAAC
This sequence comes from Malania oleifera, assembly GCF_029873635.1. Lineage (NCBI taxonomy): Eukaryota > Viridiplantae > Streptophyta > Magnoliopsida > Santalales > Ximeniaceae > Malania > Malania oleifera. The sequence continues at coordinate 77,034,893 of NC_080425.1, forward strand.
AGAAAAGAATGAAACATACCAAATCCAAATCCAAATAGTTGTTCAATGTGAATTGCCAATAAAGAATGGAGCTTTGAATAGATTAAAATTGTTTCCAATACTTCAACAGGGAAACACTGAAATTACAGTAGCAGAAGAGAACGATGTTAGTAACATACCAAATCCAAATTGTTGTTCAAGGCGAATGCCAATAAAGACCAAGCTCAACATGTTTGCAAGTAGATGAATTACACCTGCATGCAACCAGATACATGTGAGAAGCCTCCATCCTTGATGACCATGTACCACCTTGTTCCATTCCAGCGCTCCTAATTTTTCCAATCTGCACAATAGCAGTAAAACTATAAGTAAGAACTAGAACTGCCTGTAATTTTTCTATACACTGTCAGTTGTACTTAAAAAATAAAATTAAATAACACAGAAGAAGGAAAAATGAAACCAGCCTGTCCTTTTAAGTTTAAGCCTTTCCAATACCCCTATCAAATTATATTACTTTGCTGCCGGTGTGATGGGACATTGACCCAAGCTTAAGGCAATATGATGTAGGAGGGGAAGTGGGTATTAGGATGAATCATTTTGACCCAATTTGGAGACCAATTTCAAAGCATAAGGTGAAGAGATTGTTTGTTCCTAAACCCAAATGTGTTTTGTTTCTTTGTAGAAGGCTTATGTGTATTTGCAGATTCATTTGTAATATATGTCTGTTTTTGGGATAAGTTTGTAATTTCATGTACTTTCTTATAAGTAGGGTGAAAGCTATGTAGGAGTTAGCTTTTGATCAATTTGAATAGAAAGTGAACACATGATTCCCCCCATTTTATCTCCTTCCTCCTTTTCCTTCTTCCTTCATATTTGTCTTCCCCTCTACTCTCCTCTACTGTACATCTCCCCCTATTTTCCCCCTGTGAAGTACCTGTATTGTGTACTGTTCTAGTATTCTGTTCATCACCAATAATGCTCTGCTGTTCTGCATCAGTATATTTACTTGACTTGGACAAAAAGTTTCTCTTGTATACATCTAGCAAAATCACATTCCAACTCAATGATATAGCGGCATAAACTTATTCCAAAGAAAATCTTTCCAACTTGAGGGTTACTTATATTAATCAAGAAAGAGGGGGGGTGGGGGGGTGGGGGGAAGTTATGATGGAATTTGACCAATGCAGATAGATGCAATATTCTGTGATACTGTCATTAGTGTCAGAACCCAGAATCACTACTGTATAATGCGTTTCAAGTTCAACTGGCAATATATGGAACCTAAATGTACATAATTGGTAGTCAAAACGACAAGAAGGAAGAGAAAATAGCAGACTAAAGACAACCAGCAAAAGATGAACAAACGCTGTGACAAGCAAATACCAAAAGGAAAAGGAAAAAAAAAAAAAATGAAGCACACTGATCTGGATCTGCCAAATAAAAAAATTGTACAGCATATATCCATTTATGTAGTACCAACACTTTTGTGAGGATGCATGTCTATACCATGTTGCTGTCGGACATTGGAACTCTTTGTACACACGACTGACATGTATACGATACTTTAAAAACATGTCCACAATTTTCAAGTGTATTTTTAATGTCAGACAGTTTCTTGACACTTCTCAGACACTCTTTGGACAGTCCTGTTTTTGACGTATTGTAATATGATTTTTTAATTTTATTCATAAAAATAAAAAAATATGAAAAGTGTTGGATTTTTTTAAAGTAAACATGGTAAATTTTTTGCTATTTACAATGCAGAAATCATATATGAGAATTTTTATAAAATTAAAAAGGAAGATTGATGTGTTTAAATTGGATTTTAAATGCAACGTGTTACATGAAAAAAAAAGCTTAATATTGCATAATATATTTAAGCATAATAATATATAATTATCAATAAGCATATCCCTCCCACACTGTGTCCTACATTTTTGCAGGATTTTATGTGTCTCCGTATTCATGTCATGTCATACGGTCATATGTCTGTACTATGTCCATGTCTGTGCATCCTAGATATCCACATGTTGCCTCAAAGCATAATCTGATTATTAATCCTACAAACTATCCCCTCCTCCAAAAACAATTCCCGGAAAGGGAAAGGATGCACCAAAAGCTGTGAACTATCGGGTCTAATCTTTTGCAACTTAGAGATGTTGACACCTATATAAAATAATCAGTAAACTACTACATTGGAGATGCAGCAACTGATTAGGATAATTTGTACAAGCTCATCATTTTTTTTTTCTGAAATATAAACATTGTAGCCTGGCCTGTGTGATCTCTCAAGTCTCAAGCATAACATCACATTCCCAGATGAATGCCCACCGAGAAACCACAGTTCCTAGCTAATGACTAGTAGGACTGTATATTTTATGGTGTTAGGGGGTACAATTACTTCGGAGCAATCTACTTTCATTAAGTTTTTTTTTATTGATAATGAAATGGTGGAGAATGTGAGGAGAGGAGGGAGAAGAGTCTTGTTCTAGTTGGATTCTGAAAAAGCATGTTACATGGTGAGTTGGGAGCTTTTTGGACCATGTTATGGCCAAAAAAAGGGCTTTGAAGGCACTTGGAGGAGTTGGATTAAAGGATGTTTATCTTCAGTATCTCTGTCTGTCATACTGAATGGTCAACTATGGAGTGGTTTGAGGCTTCACAGGGTTGAGACGAGGGGATCCTCTATCTTTTTTTCTCTTGATTTTTGTTATTGAAGTGCTGAGTCGTATGCCAAGACATGCTCAATGCCTTGATCCTTGAGGGCAACGTAGTGAAGTTCCAAGAGGTTTTAACTTAAAATTTTTTAGAAAATTTTGGGATAGAAGAGTGGGGTTGCGGGTATTAATATGAGAGAGGGTGAGTTAGAGGTTTCTGCTACTTTAGCTCATTACCTCATTGTACTATGTTAGATTGGCCTCTCACTTCTCCATCTTGGTGGGTGGAAATACTAATTCTTCTACTTTTTGGGAACTGGTGGACAGAGCAAGTAGTAGGTTCCAAGGTTGGAAGAGGCCTTATTTATATTTACAGGGTCATATTACTCTTATTAATGTTGTTCACTCCAACATTCCCATTTAATTTCTTTCCGTTCAGGCGTGACTGGTTGATGCTATGAAGAGCATTATGAGAGACTTTTTGTTGTCCAGGTATTGAAGGAGAGAACAGAGATCATTTAGTTAGTTGGGAGAAGGTTAGAAGACCTAAAATTCTAAGGGAGAAAGGGAAGCTAAGGGGTTAGGGTTGGGACATTAGGAACATAGTGTTTATAAACATTTGGCTAGTTGGTAAATGGCTATGGAGATTCCTCTTAAAGGTCGACTCCTTATAGCATATTGTTATTAAAAGCAAGTATGGATTGCATAGGAACGACTGGAATTCTAGAGGTAGTGGTAATGTTTCTTATACTAGCCCTTGGAAATTTATTTCTCAAATTGCTTTTTTCTTCCATTCTCTTACCTGTTATCGTCTTGGGAACAGGAATCATATTTGGTTTAGGAAAGATGTTTGGGTGGAGTGAGGCATTGTTGGGGTCTTCATTCCCTCATATCTTCAGATTGTCTCTTTTGCGTAATGCTTCGCCTAATAAGTTTTATTCTTTTGGGGAGGGGTCTCTCTTTCTTGGGACTTTTATCTCTTTAGAAATCTTAATAAGAGAGAGGCAGAGGATATTACAATATTATTGCAAGTGTTGGATTCTTTTGTTCCTCAAATGGATAGTGATTCGAGGATCTGGACTGGGGATTTTTCTGGTCTGCTTTCCACAAAACATTTTCTTGCTCAGCTATTGAAAAGGCCAAGCCCTTCCTATTTTCTTTGAAACCATTTTATCTGGAAGGCTAAGATTCATTTTAAGTTCAGGGCTTTGTGTGGACTCTGGCTCTTAATAATAAGCCTAGCACCAACTATTTTCTGCAGATGAAGAGACTTTACAAGGCCATAAGTCAAGATAAGTGTATCATGTGTTTGGAGAAGAGCAAGACAAGCGACAATTTTTTTCTGCATTGTTGGGTGGCTGGGCAGATTTGGATTCTACCTTTCTCAGTTTTTAAGGTGAATCTGGTGCAGCCCCAAACTATTGATGTAGTGTAGATAGGCTTTGGGGGGAGTACGAGGGGAATAGCTTTATGGGATGTGTAGTTTTCGAAATTTTTGGACCTTGTGAATTGAAAGGAATGCAAGGAATTTCAATTGCAATTCCTTGCATTTTCTTTGGGATAGTGTTATTCTCTTGGCTTATTTTTAGGCTTACTCTTTGGGTTTCTTTCAAGGAATCTTGTTCCTGGATCTTCAATAGGGTTGGAGGGGGGCTTTGATGTAATTTTTTATAGTTTTTTTTTGCATTTGTGTTTGTTCTTAGGAGGATGTCTCATCCTCCTTTCTCTGTTTCTCCCATATATATAAATGAGCTTCTTTTCCTATAAAAAATAATAGTAATAAACTAAACAAACTCTCAATTCCTTTTAACCAACTGAAAGCAAAAATTAATTTAGTTGCATTTGATCAAACTATAACATCAAAGGTTAATCTCAAGACAAATACCCATATTTCTAGGATACAAAGAAAATTCTTTGACGGGATTGGAAGGGGACTTTGACATTACTATTTTTAGTTTCTTTGCATTTGTTTTTGTTCTTAGGAGGATATTTCATCCTCCTTTCTCTGTAATTTTCTCCCATTTATATTAATAAACTTTTTTTCTGTCAAAAATTATAATAATAAACTAATCAAACTCTCAATTCCTTTTGACCAACTGAATGCTGTTAAAAATTATTTTAGTAACCTTTGATCAAAGTATAACAATCAAAAATTAATCTCAAATTGATATGACAAATACCCATCTTTGTAAGCTACAAAGAAAATTCATTTTCATCCTTAATCTAATCAGGGAGATGCAAGCACTAACTGGGTTCATGACCAGAAACCAGCAATAATGAGGCACAACCAGGTCCGAGGGCCTCTTATGGCTTCACAGGAGGACCATTGCCATCAAACCTCAACCAGCTTCACAGGGATATCCGGCCTTATTTTATGGCAAGGATCTTCTAATATTTGTGAATCAAGTGCACATATTAGGAAAGCAGGAATGTAATAGTTCAATATTCTTTCCAAGAGATAGGGCAACTTGATAGCTAAGAAATAGAGAGTAGGTACAATGAGAACTAGAAAACGTGCTATACTAATTTAATTATTATAACCAGGATAAATTGAAATAAACAGTATAAAAATAGTAGAATACAAAAGGAACCCACTAATTAAGAGAAAATGAACAATCTTGGAATAGCTGTTCCAAATAAATCCAACCAAATATCCACAAACATGACACAATTAAAGGATGGAAATCAGAAATTCAAGAAACCCAACAGCCCCAACTCTTTCAAAAGATACCCAATCATTGAATTGAACTTGAATCAATCGAAAACCATAGGAAATAGAAGAAAATAAGCAACTCAATGATGCATATACAGGAAAATTTAATCAGAAAGAACTTTCCCATCCAAATCCATCTAAAGTTTCACAAGTACATTACCATTACGGTCATAACAACAAACAAAACGCGCGCGCGAACACAAACTTTTAGAAGCACAGGAAGCCCAAACATAGCAGAAGATTGTCATTCAATTATATAACAAAACTCAAATCAAACACACAGAATTTCCACGCAAACGATGAATAATCGAGATTTTTTAAATAAAAAATATACAGATTTGGAGATTCACAAATTGCAGAACACTCCCAATCAATTACTCAATCCCAACCCAGATTAAACCATCAAGAAACATCAAAAATTAAGATACGGGTATGATTAGAAAATTGAGCAAGAGAGAGGAGAGAGAGAGAGAGAGGGAGAGAGAGAGAGAGAGAGAGAGAGAGAGAGAGAGAGAGAGAGAGAGTATTACGTAGAAGAAGAGGGGCCAAAGAGGGGGTTCTCCTTGAGAGGCTGAAACGAAAGCCTGCCGAGAAACTTAGCCACGCAGCTTCCATCAAAACCCAGATTGTTCTTGGGGCAATTGTTGACGTACATAGCCACAATGAACACAGCAACATTGGCGACCACAAACATAGGGATCAACCACGAACTCCATTGACGCTCTGTGGTCTCAACATAGTAAGAAGACGAGTAGTTCCCTCGTGGGTAATTGATTCCGCTGCTCTTCGTCCCTCCTCTCTCCAGATCTTCGCTGGCCATTGCTCTTCCCTCTGAAACTCTCACAATCTGTCCCTCAATCGAATCCCAAAGAACAGTTCTATATAATGACCAACGAATAAATTTATATATAGAAAAGAATAAAGACACCCAGATTGAGAAGTAGCTTAGAAGGAAATCCGCGAAGCCTTCTATGGAGGGAAGAGCTCGTAAAGTTTCGCAGATTTATCCGTTTCAAGTCGAATTAGCACACGCCCTTAACCCCCGCCCCGTTTTCGTTCTGTCCTGTTATTACTTTCTTCCTTCGCCGGACCTGGGTAGAGTGCTCTGTTTGTGACGCGGTCGGGATCAAGTTTAATTAACGTCACATGTTAAAACACTACCTGGTGAAGTTACTTTCGTATCCCTGGCATCTTTGATTCCGCTAAGATCCAACCGAGCGATCGTGTCCGCCAGTTGAGTTGACTTCTCTTTTCGCTTTTAGATGGATGATCCTGCAGCGGATCCGATTGGATGATTGTATTTGTTTAAAAAGTAGTCAAGTAAATTGTAGTTTATAAGGCAAAAAAATAGACTTGCCAAAATGACATTAAATTTTTATTTTTTTAAAAAACTTTAATAGTTTTAGGGGCTTTTCCTAATCTTTTTAAAATTAAGTAAATCTTCCTTAAAATTTATTAAAAAAACATCGACAACTCTTCATATTTTAAAGACAAAAGTTTTAAGAGATAAAAAGTTACTTTTGTAAGTACCTGTGTCAATAAGTAGTATTTGATTTGTATTAAAGTTCTTTTCAAAACTACTTTTCTTTTTAAGAAAATAAATACTTTTACAAAAATAATTTTTTATTTGAAAAGTATTTATAATAAATAATTTTAGAATACTTTTAAACGGTACTTTTTTATATAAGTATTTTTTTATAAATGATTCCAAATGATTTAATAAACTAGCAATTCAAGTCGTAATTTGTGACTAACTATAAATAATTCTTTATTTTTAGGAATAATTTTTTTCCTATTCACGTCAAGGCATAACTTCGAGTAGCTAAATGACCTTGATGAGCAAGTAAATGTTATAGGTAGCAATTTCCATATTTTAAAAAATTAACATAACTATTCTAAATTTACAATAAAAAATGTGAATTATTTTTATGAATTTAAATATAGAAAGCATAACTATTCTAAAATCTATTTTTTTAACAAATTGAATAATGAGTCTGCCCAAATAAGTTTAAAACATGTGCAAAAAGTCTCTCAACTTAATTATCCTGCTTTGATTCATCACATCATAACCTAATAGTAGTGGTGAATCCAAATAATTTAATAAATTAGCAATTCAAGTCATATAATTTGTGACTAACTATAAATAATTCTTTATTTTTAGGAATAATTTTTTCCTATTCACATCACAACCTTGATGAGCAAGTAAATGTTAATGTTATAGGTAGCATTTTGCATATATTTTTTTTTTAAAAAAAACATAACTATTCTAAATTTACAATAAAAAATGTGAATTTTTTTATGAATTTAAATATAGAAAGTATAACTATTCTAAAATCTATTTTTTTAACAAATTAATTAATGAGTCTGCCTTAATAAGTTTAAAACACATGTAAAAAATCTCTCAACTTAATTATACTACTTTGATTCGTCACATCATAACCTAATAGTAGTGGTGAATCCAAGAAATATAATAGGATTAATAAGTGAGATTCTCTTGGATAAATTTTTTTTAAAAATTATTCATTTTTTAAGATTTAAGTTACTCATATTAATGAATTATTATATTATTAATTTTGACATAGTATTTGAGTACAATTGAACAAGAAGAATAAAAAATTCAACTTTTCACTATATATACTTTGAAAAAAGAATCAAAAGATACGCCTTAAAAGTTCTTTACAAGTTTTTAAAATTTTGAATTTTTCCATAATAAACTTATAAGTATGCTATTTAAAATTTATCTTTCAATACAAGTGACTAAACAATCATTCATCCAACAATTTTGGGTTAAATATAATAAAAAAAATAACTATTTAATGTTTACTTCAAATTATAACGTACAATAAAATAGCTTAATGTTCTAAAATATCTTATGAAATTTTCAAAAAATATTGATAGAAATTTAGGAATCTAATCTTGCTTTTTTGAATTATTGCCAAACCATTTTTTTTTTAAATATGTCACTCATATCTTATTTTATTTGAACTTAAACCCCATGTTGAATGGTTGCAATTCTTAAAAAATCTATTGTCTAAACCTATTACATATATATTATAAGTTTTTTTTTTTTTTGGTAAAATGAGTGGGGACATTGCCTACGCTCGAAATAATATGAATCTACCCTTGTCTAACAAAATCAAATATTTTATGAAAAATTAGGTAAATAATCAAATGAACAAAGCACAATCTATATTTGATTCATTTAACTTGCAATCGAATACAAGTCAGTTTAGGAAAATTTAATTTAATTTGGATAAATAGATTTTTATCTATTTTTTCAGGTTCGTGTTCGTGCATCTCCCAAGAAATATAACATCGTTTACAACTTGATATTTTTATGTTTAAGATTTAAATATTGACAGCACTAAGAAGAAAAATGGAATAAAATGGGCAACTTCTTGTTGTATAACTAAGGCCCAAATCCTTGACAAAAAAAAAATGATGCTATGTCCAAAACACAAAGGCTAATGTTATGCAAAATTAAATAAATCAATGCAAATTAAAATTAACATATTGTAATACTACTAAAATATGGAAAAAGCTATCCAAATAGTATAAGTGTATGTGTATGTTTTAGAATATAAAAATAGATATAACTTGACTTAGTTATTTGAAACTTAAGAAATAAAAGAAGTAAAAATCTTTTGTAATATGTGACTCATATATTGAGTGGAAGGCATGTCCAAAGAGAAAACATGAAGAAATTAGGAATGCTGACTTGTAGGAGGAAACCATCGATGGTTTGGTCCAATGTAGTGAAATAGTTTACGTTTCTGAGGCTCTTAGTTCGATTGTTTGCTCTCGGTATTAAACCGTCGATGGTATCTCTGCAAACCGTCGACGGTTTGGGTCGGTTACTCAGCATTTGTTTTCAAATTTTGAATTGGGATGTCAGATAGGTTGGGTTTTGGAGGGAAGATCTCCGGGAAACTTATATATACATGGTATATGTTGAAATTCTGTAATGTTCAAGTCTTTGGACACAAGATAATAAAAATTACATTTTCGATTTCTTCTGTGGATGTAGGCATTGTCAAACCACGTAATTCTTTGTGTCATTGTTATTACTTTCATTATAATCTGCGTGAATTTTGTTATGTATATTTCACTATTGTTTGCTGCATTGTAGATAAATTATTTCCGCTATGCATTCAATTTTCACAACAAATTGGTATCAAAGCATTGTTGTAATTGCTTCTGGAACTTCTTTTACAAAGTTTAATGGAACGGAAAACTTTGATTTATGACAAAAAAAGGTTAAAGATCTGTTAGTGCAGTAAGGTATGGTGAAGGCTTTATATAGAGTTCAACCGGAAAGCATAGATGAAACAAGTTGGAATGAATTGGAAGCAAAGGTCGTATCGACTATCAGACTTTGTTTGGCCGATGGCGTGCTATATCACGTCATGGATGAGGAATCTCTTGTGGCCATTTGGCAGAAAGTTGAAAGTTGGTGTATGTCTAAGCCTTTATTGAACAACTTATTTCGTAAGCAAAGATTGTATTGGCTTAAGATGGTGGAGGGTTCAGATTTGAACCAACACATCAATGCATTCAATCAAATTGTATGTGATTTGATGCGAGTTGATGTGAAGTTTAAGGAAGAAGAGAAGGTGTTGATGCTATTGAATTCCCTACCTGCGTCTCACACATATGAAAATCTGGTTACGACTCTAACATGGGACAAAGAAACCCTAAATTTGGAATAGGTAACAAGCGCATTGATGGGTTTTCATTCAAAAAAGAAGGCCAACAATGAAATTTTACAAGTTGAAGTGCTTGTGGTGAAGGGTAACAAGGAACATGTGGGAAGCAAGTTTTGGAGCGGATCTCAGTCACAGTCTGGGAAGCAGAAGGACATAAGTTCTTTTAAGTGCAAGAAAATTTGGCACATAAAATCGGAGTGTTCGGAATGGAAGAAGGGGAATATAGAAAATCAAGAGGGTTCGTCAAAATCTACAAATGTAGTGGAAGAATAAGACTTAGTGAGCAGTGATGGTGATATGCTTTCTGTTTCATCGGATTTAGAACGCCTCACAAATTGTTGGATCCTAGATTTGGGATGTTCTTATCACATGACACCAAATAGAAATTGCTTTAACACCTACAAGTCAATTAATTCTGGTTCTGTTCTGATAGGAAATGATGATTCATGCAAAATTGTTAGAATAGGAAACATAAGAAATAAAATGTACAATGGTGTTGTGAGAACATTATGTGATATAAGGCATATACTAAACTTACAGAAGAATGTGATTTCATTGGACACTTTAGATTATAATGGGTATAGTTACAAGTATGAAAGTGGGATAATGAAGGTGTGTGAAGGCGACTTGATGGTGATGAAGATATAGAAATTAGCGAAAAATATTTATGCAATACTGGGTACCACTATTGTAGGTGGAGCTGCAACTATAGAACCTGAGTTAGATAACAGTGGTTTGTGGCATATGTGGTTAGGGCATATGGATGACTACATTTATTTAGATGTTTGGGGGCCGGTGAGAATAGCATCATTGTGTGGACATATGTACTTCATGAGTTTATCACTAAAGGTCTTGGTGTACTTCATTTGGCATAAGTCAAAGATGTTTGTCATGTTTAACTTATGGCTGAGGTGGAAAACCAGACCAGAAGAGAGATCCTCAGGTCAGACATTGGAATTGAGTAGGTTGATTCTGTTAAAGGAGTTTTGTAAGCAACATGGCGAGTTGTATGTAGGTCTTGCAAGGAACTTCTTGGTAGAGACAATGAGTATGGCGTGTTTCTCGATTAATTGATCGCCGAGGGTATCACTATATGGGAAAGTTGTAGGGGAGGTATGGATAGGTAATGTAGTAGACTACTCTAGTTTGAAAGTGTTTGGATGTCTAGCAATGCATGTTTCTAGTGTGGTGAGATCTAAGCTTGGTGAAATGTCTAGACGATACATCTTTATATGGTACAATAAAGGTGGGTTCAATATATGTGATCCAATGACAAACAAGGTGATGATCTATGGAGACATGGTTTTTTTGTGAGAAAGCCATGATGTAGCGTACTCCAATAGATAAAAAGAAACAGGTGCCAGAAAATTACAGCAGCAATAAGCATGTGATGCAAGTGGAGTTGGGAACTCCAGCACTGCGGAGCTTTATCCGCCCTCCTATCTGGGGCTCTTAAAATGTTTATATAGCTGGAGTGAGACACCTCTTAGTAAGGGAAATAAACTAATACCAGTGTGTGGCAATATGAGTATTTTCGTGTTATACATATAACAGTACAAAAATCACACTTGATAAAACTATTTGTATCATATCTAGGAAAACATATTTAATCATAACATGGTATAACATACTGAATTTCTATACGTATAAATCATCTCATATAACTGTACATAGAAAACACCCTAAGTGCATAGCTAGCTGGTGTCATATCTTACCCCCACATGACTGGGTTGTGCAGCCCGAAGGTGGGATCTATCAATGGCTGGCCAACCATACTAGATCAACATAAGTTTGTAAGTACGATGAGTCTACCCCTCCTGGTATGGACACCAGAGAGACGCCCGCGATACAATAAACCACATCGACGGTCAATCTCCCACTGCCCCTTACGACAAACGGTAGCACTAACATAAACATGATTGTGATTATATAGCTACGGTACCATACTTCGTGAAAGCTTAAACCAATCCAACCAGGTTCTGATAACATATAACATTTCCAAAAAATGATACATGGCTATTTCGTAATAATAATATCTATCATGTTAATATCTTCATAAAACTTTGCATAGCATACCATATAAAATTTATGGCCCTTACGTCGGCGTTTTGTATTTGTAAATCACGGCCCTTACGCCGGTATTGCATATCATAAAAACTTTCGGCCCTTATGCTGGTATTTAATATAAAACCTCGACCCTTACGCCGGCATATCGTATAAAATTCTCGGCCCTTACGCTAACACATCATATAGATTCCTTAGTTTGAAAAATCTCTGTATCATTTTAACATTTTCCTGAAAGTAGTAACAACATACTTATTTTGTAAACATGATATTTTCTTTTCATAATTTACAGGATAAATATAACTCATGCCACACAAAAGAGGTAATAATCTTATTTCTAATATTATACATGAAATCTATATTTCTAATCAACAACATTATTTTTAACAAAATTCTATAATATACATATTTATCTGAAATTAAATGTTGTAAAATAATAAATACATTTTCATGAAATCCTAGCTTAGTTTATCCCCTTACCTGATTTCTAGAAAGCCCCTAAAATGACTAGTCCTATACCCGCAAGTTTTCCTCGTTCAACACCCTGAAAACAACATTGCCCCGAACAAAACTTCGGTATTTCTTCGAGTACTACATTTTCTACAACTGTAGGAAATCCAAAAACTAAATAAAAAACCTTACCCTGAATTTGTGATGGAGTTCAAGTTAGCCCCACCAACAATCCACTCCAGCAGACTTGGAGAGAAACTTCCCAGGAGTGTCATGGCGGCCTCGAATCATCGATTCGACGAAGAATGGATCCAGAATCTTAGAGAGAAAGGAGAGGGGACAAACAAAAGAGAGAGAGAGAGAGAGAGAGAGAGAGAGAGAGAGAGAGAGAGAGAGAGAGAGAGAGAGAGAGGGAGGTTTTCGAGTGATTTATAAGAGAAAAATCAAGTTTATGCTATTTATACACCCGCACTCATCAACGAGCTAGTCACTTCGTCGATGAGGCCACGAAGAAAGTTCGTCAACGAATGCTTATTCCTCATCAACGAAATTCAGAGCTGAAAGTAGCCTTTCGGTAACTTCTCGTCAACGTGACACATGTCCTCGTCGATGATCCCCTTAAACGTGTTCGTCGATGAACGTGCTGTGTTTGTCGACGAGACCCTGTTTGAATTCCAAATTCAGTTTCTTTCCTCTCCTCTTTCTATTATCTAATTATTACAATTTCTTCAGTCTCTACAACACTAATACTCACAATTGGTATTAGAGCCTTGTTACAAAAAGCTTAAACGTATTTGTATAAAGATCACATGGCTTATTTTGGTGTATCCCCTTTTGGTGAGGGACAATCTTCTCCACGACTATACTTTTTGAAAACAAAGAATGAGAATTTTTTTTCAAAACATAGATTGGAGAGTATGGAGGGTTGTTACCAAGTGAGACTATATACCTATGACAACTGTTGAAAATAAAAGTGTTCTAAATCTGAGGATGATTTTAGTGAAGATGACATGAAGTTAGTACAAGTAAATTGTTGTGAAATGGATCGTATAATGAAGATGCATAGCGGAATAAACAACAACAAGTGAATGTAAATAACATACACAACCAGAACTAGATCAACATAAAGATTTACGTGGTTTGGCAAAACCTACATCCTTGGAAGCAATGACACACAAATTTCACTAAGAAAATTAAAATGTACACAATACACTTCAATAATGATCACTCTAACTCTAAAAATATGCCTCAATGACATATATAGAGTTTCCTCGGAGGTTTCCCCCCGTTTGCCCAACAACTCAACGTTCAAAAATTCAAAATTTAGAAAAATAGCCGCAGTCTAGGCACCTCTCGTCAACGAATACAGGACCTCATCGATGAGACCAAGACGAACCTTCATCGATGAATACAGGACTCTCGTCGATGATGCTAGAACTCTAAAAATTTCCTGGTCTCAGTAATTGTTTATCAACGAGCTTCAAAACCTTCGTTGACGAACCTCTGCTGTTCCCTCGTTGACGAGCATAGGCTCCTCGTCGACGAGTCCTGCTGTGCTGCCCCCTTCGTGTTTTTCCTCCTTCCTTCTTTACTTATCAAAATAGAAGTATAAGAGTTATAAATAACAATCTCCACCTTGGCGATTATACGCCCCTTAGGAGAATCTCAAAAACATGAACTGCTTCACTTTGAACTTGAAAACGCTTGGTTGGATATGTCTCCCTTCTAACACTTGGAGACATTGAGTAAGTCCAAGCAATGCTTGAACTTCTCCGAAGCAATTGATTTGGTCAGAATATCTGTTGCATTATCAAATATGTGAACTTTCTCCAACATAAGTTCACCTGAAGCAATCAATTCTCGTACTCTATGGAACCTCACATCAATGTGCTTGGTCCTAGCATGGTATACCTGATTCTTCACCAAGTAAATGACACTTTGACTATCACAATATAGCACCACACCATCTTGATGTAGCCCCAGCTCTCTGACTAAACCAATAAGCCCTAAGGCTCCCTTTGCAGCTTCAACAGCTGCCATATACTCCGCCTCAGTCGTGGACAATGCAACCAGAGACTGTAACATGGATCTCCAACATACCGGTCCTCCTACAAGAGTAAACACATATCCCGTAGTAGACCTTCTATTATCCATATCTCCAGCATAATCTACATCAACAAACCCCATATCTGAAGGACAACCCTGTTGCTTGACGAACATGATGCCATATCCCGATGTATCCCGCAAGTATCTAAGTATCCATTTGATGGCTTTCTAATGTTGCCTTCCTGAATTAGAAAGGAACTTGCTCACCCTACTTACCGCATGAGCCAAATCTGGCCTTGTACATACCATGGCATACATGAAACTCCCCACAACACTCGCATAGGGGACCTTTGACATGTTCTGGATTTCCTTATCCGAACTTGGGCAATCTGCATTAGACAACTTGAAATGATTCGCTAGAGGTGTACACACTGGTCTTGCGTCTTCCATGCTTAACCTCTCCAACACCTTCTGCACATAACCGCCCTGAGATAGCCATAATCTCCTTGCAGTCCTATCTCAGCGAATCTCGTTCTCAAGTATTTTCTTGGCTGAACCAAGATCCTTCATGTCAAATTCCTTATGCAACAGGTCCTTTAACTGATTCACCTTAATTAAATCTCTTGCAACTGTCAACATATCATCGACATACAATAACAAGAAAATAAGTGAGTCATCATCAAGTTTATTCACATATATGCAGCAGTCATACTCACACCATTTGTAGCCAATCTTCATCATATAGGAATCAAACAGTTTAACCCATTGCCTCGGAGACTGTTTCAGTCCATAAAGAGATTTCTTCAACTGGTAAACACAATTTTCTTTTCCTGGTTCAATGAATCCCTCTGATTGTACCATGTAGATTTGTTCCTCTAAGTTACCATGAAGAAACTCCGTCTTTACATCCATTTGTTCCAAATGAAGATCGTAATAAGCTACCAACCCCAACACAATTTTGATAGAAGTATGTTGGACCACTGGAGAAAAGACCTCATCATAATTTATCCCCTTCTTTTGTGAGTATACTTTTGCCACCAACCGTGCCTTGAACTTCTCACCTTTCTTTTCTAATATTGCCTCTTTCTTCTTGTACACCTATTTGCACCCAATCGGTCTCTTTCCATCTAGAAGCTCCACCAACTCCCAAGTTTTTTTCTTATGTAGTGATTCCATTTCCTCAATCATTGCTCCCATCCACCTATCTTTCTCCTGGCTGTGCACAACCTCTTGAAAATAAGTTGGATCGTTGCAACAAGTAAGGAAAGCAAAAGATACTAACTTATCCAAACCATACCTTGGCAGAGGCCGAATAGTGTGTCTGGATCTTCTTAATGGAATATCGTCGACTTGCTAGCTTTCCAAGCTAGAGCTCCCTGCAACCATGAGACCATGATCATTTCCATTGCTTAGAGCTTCCAACTCCATGTGCACGATATGTTCATCACTGCCCTAACTTTCTGGCTCCTATTTCTATTCATCAAACTCTTAAGTACGCTTCACCATAGCCTTCTCATAAAAAACTACATCTCTACTGATCACCACCTTGTTTGCCACTAGGTCCCACAATTTATACCCCTTCACACCCTCTGGATATCCCAAGAAGATGCAACGACGAGACTTCGGGTCAAGCTTAGACCTCTCCTCACTAGACATGTGGACATAGGCTGGACACCCAAATACCTTCAATTCGGAGTAGTCTACTGCATTTCCCGTCCAAACCTCTTTCGCCACTTTACCTGCTAGTGATGCCCTTGGTGATTGGTTGACCAGAAAACAAGTCATACTAACTGCCTCGGCCTAGAAATTCTTTAGTAGCACTGCATCCAATCTGAGACATTGAACCTTATCAGCAAGAGTCTGGTTCATTCGTTCTGCCACACCATTTTGCTGAGGTGCCCTGCAAACTGTAAAATTTCTCTTGATGCCTTGCTCCACACAAAACTCCATAAATCGAAAATCAGCGTACTCAGTCCCTTTATATGACCTTAAGTATTTGATTCTCCTCCCTGTCAGGTTTTCCACTTCAACCTTCCAAATCTTAAACTTGGAAAATGTACTACATTTGTGACGCATGAAGTAAACCCAAACCTTCCATAAGTAATCATCAATGAAACTCACATAGCACACATGTCCACCCTTTGATGTAACTTTTATTGGGTCCTAAACATCTGAATGTACATAGTCAAGAAATCCTCCCGTCTTGTGAGTAGCTGAACTGAATTTTGCCCTCTTTTGTTTTCCAAGAACACAAAATCTGCAGAATTCCAACTGACATGATTTTAAATCTTTCAACAATTTTCTCTTGTTTTAGTTATTTCATGCCATCTTCTCCTATATGTCTAAGGTGTATATGCCACAAGATGGTCTCATCTGATTCAGCATCCACGGTTGCAACTCCACCTACAACGGTAGTTCCCAGCAACGTGTAAATATTCGTATCTAGTTTTTGCCCTTTCATCACAGTTAGATTACCTTTCCATACCATCAAGACTCCACCTTTGGACTTGTAATTGAAACCATTACAATCCAAAGTGTCAAGAGATATCAAACTCTTTCTCAACTCAGGTATATGTCTTACATTTCACAATGTTCTTGCAGCACCATCAAACATTTTTATCTTTACATTTCCTATGCCAACGATCTTACAAGAAGCATCATTACCCATAAGAACTGTTCCAGAATTTACTAACCTATAAGTGTTGAACCATTCCTTGTTTGGAGTCATGTGATAGGAACATGTCGAGCCAAGTATCCAAGAGTCCATTAGATTATCCGACTCCGCTAAAATTGATAGAACATCACCATCCGCTGAATCCTCTTCTTGAACAACATTCACACATTTAGAAATCCCCTCATTCTTATTAGCATTTCCCTTCTTCCAATTCGGACACTCTGGTTTCACATGCCCCTTTTTACCATATTTATAACACCGAATTTCCTTCATCTTCTTGGATTGATTCTGGGATTTCTGATTAGACCCATTTTTAAAATTTTCTTTGCCTCGCTCATTACAACTCTTTACCACAAGTCCTTCTCCTTCATCACATATTTTCAACCTTTGATGAAAAATTAACAAAGCATTTGTTACCTCTTCAAAATCAAGTGTTTCCTTTCCCCATATAAGAGTGGTCAAAAAATTTTCATAGGTATGAGTTGAGGGCAAAGAATTTAATAGCATCAAAGCCTTATCATCCTCATCAAACTTCACATCAACTCTCATAAGATCACTTATGATTTGGTTAAACGCATTGATGTGTTGATCTAGACTAGATCCTTCTACCATATTAAGCCAATATAAACGTTACTTAAGAAAAAGTTTGTTATTGAGGGATTTAGACATGTACCAACTTTCTAACTTTCGCCAGATAATTGTTGGAGAATCCTCCTCCATCACTTGATAGAGAATTTTGTTGGGCAAACACAAGTGTATTGTCGACGCTACCTTTGCTTTCAAATCTAACCATGTTGCCTCATCCATTCCTTCCGATTAAGTATCAAGCAATGCTTTTACCATTCCTTGTTGTACTAGAATATCTTTCACTCTCCTCTGCCATAAACTGAAGTTTCCTGTTCCACCGAATTTGACTATGTCAAATCTTGCAGAAGACGATTCTAATGCCATAACAACAATCGCTCTAATACCAATTTGTTGTGAAATGGATCGTATAATGAAGATGCACAGTATAATAAACAACAACAAGTGAATGTAAATAACACACACAACCAGAACTAGATCAACACAAAGATTTGCGTGGTTCGACAAAGCCGACATCCACGGAAGCAATGACACACAAATTTCACGAAGGAAATCAAAATGTACACAATACATGTCAATAATGATAACTCTAACTCTAAAAATATGCCCAGATGACATATATAGAGTTTCCTCTGAGGTTTCCCCCCATTTTCCCAACCACCCAACATTTAAAAATTCAAAATTCAGAAAACTACCACAACCCAAGTGCCTCTCCTCGATGAATATAGGACCTCGTCGATGAGACCAAGATGAACCTTTATTGACGAATACATGGCTCTCGTCGACAATGCTAGAAGTCTAAAAATTTTATGCTCTCAGTAATTGCTTGTCGACGAGCTTCAGAACCTTCATCAATGAACCTCTGCTGTTCCCTTGTCAATGAGCATAGGCTCCTCGCCGACGAGTCCTGCTGTGCTGCCCCATTCATGTTTTTCCTCCTTCCTTCTTTTCTTACCAAAATAGAAGTATAAGAGCCACAAATAACAAAATGTTAGTGCCATGAATGTTTTATCTTGCGCTTTAGATGCAAATGAATGTAATAGAATCATGGCTTGCAAAACGGCTAAAGAGATTTGGGATAAACTAAAAATCATATATCAAGGATAGTCATATTGATATGCTTACTAGCGAATACGAAGCTTTCAAAATGACTCCTAATGAATCCATACAATCTATGTACACTAGATTCACACACATCACTAATTCTTTAAATGCTTTTGGAAAAATTTATCCTACCTATGAGATGATCAAGAAGGTACTCAGAGGATTACCTCAAATCTAGGAGCCAAAAGCAACAACTATAGTTGAAGGAAGAAATTTGAAAGAAATGATGGTAGATGAGCTCATTAGATCCCTCATCACATAAGAAATGGTGATTAATGAGAGGATAAACGAGTAGAGTAAAACAAAGAAGGTTACAACTCTTAAATCTTCTGCAAATAGCTCTAGTGACGAAAATGATGAGGACTCCAATGAGGACATTGCCTTGCTGACCAAAAAGTTTAGCAAGTTCTTTAAAAAGAACAGGAGATCTGCTGGAAAATATCAGGGCTCGAGAACTGAAAAAGGAGAATCGAGCAAGAGAGAACAAAAGTCAGATCCTCTGACGTGCTACAACTACAAAAAGGTTAGCCACATCAAGCCGAAGTGTCCATTCCTCAAGAAGGACTCCAAAAAGAAAAAGAAGGCAATGAAAGCCGTCACTTGGGACAAACCAAGTTCTAGCAGTTCTGACAGCGACTATAGTGATAATGAAGTTGCAAATTTGTTTCTAATGGCACATAGAGATCATAAGGTACAATCGTCTTGTTCCCTTTTTCATATTATTCTAGTGATGATTTTGTAGATAACAACGTGCCTTCATATGAAGAGTTGCAAATGGAGTATGATTCGTGTTCATAAAGTTCTTGAAAAAATAACTAAAAAGAACACTTTTTTGAAAAATTAAAATAAGGAAGTGTCAAAGGTTTTGGAAAACTTAAAGGAGTCTCATACCACTTTGATAAAAGAAAAGGATTTAAAAATTGAAAGTTTGGAAAGAAAACTATAAGATGACTCCAAAATCATTTACAAATTTACAGAAGGAAAAAGCAATTTTGAAAAACTCCTAGGTGCTCAAAGAAAATCTTTAGACAAAGAAGGAGTTGGTTTTAATGGAAAAGAAAATAGAAAACAGAAAAATCTATACATGGGCTATTTTGTAAGGGAAATCAAAATCTTATGCTCCCTCAAAAGTTTCTTATATACATGCTACATGTTTTATGCGTAAGAAGAAAGGCCACATTAGATTTGACTACCCTTTTAAAAATAAGGATGTAAAATCTAAGATTGTTTGGAGAGTTAAACGAGTATTAGGTACTAACCCTACAGGACCCAAGAAAATTTGGGTACCAAAAGTAGTCACCTAAGATTTTCTTGTAGGTATGCTTCAGGACGTCCTCCTCTAGGGATAAATGGTACATGGGCAATGGATGCTCGAGGCATGTGATGGGTGATAAAGCAAAGTTCGCATCCATTATGCCAAAAGATGGAGGATACATCACCTTTGGAGATAATGCCAAAGGAAAAATAATCAAAGTCGGGAAAGTCAGTAAGGAACCTTCTCTTATTATCGAAAATGTTCTGCTTGTAGAAGGTTTAAAGCAATATTTGTTAAGTATCAGTCAATTATGTGATAAAGGGTATACTATTACTTTTAAACAAGATAAATGCTTTGTTGAAAATTCATCTGAGCAAAAACTACTCTTTATTGTTGATCGTCATGAGAATGTTTACACTATTAGCTTTGACAACTTAGCCTCACAAGATGTAAAATTCTTTTATGCTATTAATGAGGTTAGTTGGCTTTGGCATAGGAGACTAGGACATGCTAGTATGGACTTACTTTCAAAACTAGTGAAAGGAGAATTAGTTAAAGGCCTACCTAAGACAGAAATATTAGAAGATAAAATTTGTGATGCCTATCAACTCAGTAAGCAAACTAAGTCTATTTTTAAAAAGAAGAAATTCATCTCCACTAGTAGGCCACTCTAGATGCTTCACTTAGACTTATTCGATCCAAATTAAGTCCAAAGTCTAGGAGGTAAATGCTCTGCATTTGTCATTGTTGACAATTACTCTAGATTCACATAGGTTCTATTTCTAGTATCTAAGGATGAAGCATTTGAGAGACTTGCCAAATTGTGTAGGAAAGTCTAAAATGAAAAGGGCTATACAATCATACATATCCATAGTGATAGAGGAAGAGAGTTTAAAAATAAGGATATAGAGAACTTTTATGATTTACATGGCATATCCCATAACTTCTTAACACCTAGAACTCCTAAAAAAAAATCGAGTAGTTGAGAGAAAGAATAGATCCTTAGAAAAAATGGATAGGACTATGTTAAATGAACAGAACCTTCCCAAATACTTTTGGGCTGAAGCAGTAAGTATCGCTTGCTATGTCATGAATAAGGTGTTAATTAGGCCAACTCTCAACAAAACCCCATATAAACTGTGGAATGGTTATAGACCAAATATTTCATACTTTCATGTCTTTGGGTGTAAATGTTTCATCCTAAGAGATAAAGATAACCTAAGAAAATTTGATGCAAAATCTGATGAAGGAATATTTCTTGGATATGCACAAGATAGTAGAGTCTATAGATTGTTTAACAGAAGAACCCTAACTGTTGTAGAATCTATCCATGTAGTGTTTGATGAGTCCAATCCCTTTTTCAAAAAGATTGATGAAGATGATCTAGAAATAAGAAAGGGGTTAGAAAACTTGACCATTGAAAATGATGTAAAAAAGGGCACAGAAGTTAAAGAAGCACCTGATGAGGAAAGTCAGATAGAGAGTGAGGTTCATGAGTTACCTAAGGAATGTAAATTTGTGAGAAATCATCCTAAGGGCCAAATTATAGGTGAACCTTCACATGGAGTAGCCACCCGTTCATCACTAAGAAACATGTGTAGTCACATGGCATTATTGTCTCAAGAAGAGCCTAAGAATGTGCATGAGACAATAGAGGATGAATCTTGGGTGATGTCAATGCAAGAAGAGTTAAACCAGTTTGAAAGAAACAAAGTCTGGACCTTGGTTCCCAAACCAGATGATCATACAATCATTGGAACCAAATGGGTCTATAGAAACAAGAAGGATGAAAATGGGGTTGTAATTAGGAATAAAGCCAAATTAGTAGCTCATGGATACAACCAGAAAGAAAGAACAGACTTCGAGGAAACATATGCTCGAGTGGTTAGAATGGAAGCTATTCGCATGTTATTAGCCTATGTATCTTTTAAGGACTTTAAGCTATATCAAATAGAAGTTAAAAGTGCATTCTTAAATGGCTATATAAATAAGGAAGTATATGTCGAGCAACCTTTAGACTTTGAAAACCACAACCGTCCAAACCATGTGTTTAAACTATCAAAAGCCTTATATGGTCTAAATCAAGCTCCTAGAGTTTGGTATGAAAGGCTGAGTGATTTTCTCCTTGATCAGGGATTCACTAGAGGAAAAATTGACACAACTCTCTTTATAAAATCTAAAAATGAAAATATGCTCCTTATGCAAATATACATAGATGATATCATCTTTGGAGCAACTAATGAAGAGATGTGTAATGAGTTCACCAAATGCTTGCAAGATGAATTTGAAATGAGCATGATGGGTGAACTTACTTTCTTCCTAGGACTTCAAATCAAACAAGAAAAACATGGAACATTTTTCAACCAATCAAAATGGAAGATGGCAAAATTCTAGGGACATCTATTAGCACTTCCACTAAACTTGATAAAAATAAGTAAGGTATACTGGTAGATGTTAAACTCTACCAAGGTATGATTGGTAGTCTACTGTACTTAACAACTAGCAGAACGGACATAATGTTTAGTGTGTGTATATGTGCTCGATTTCAGGCTGCACCTAAGGACTCACACCTACTTTCTATTAAGAGAATATTTAAATATCTCATAGGCACCATTGATTTAAGCCTGTCGTATCTTAAGTATACCTCATTTGAATTGTCAGCTATTCCGATGCAGACTTTGCCAGTAGCAAAGTTGATCAGAAAAACATGAGTGGTACTTGTCATTTCTTAGGACAATCTCTAGTTTCTTGGTTTTCCAAGAAACAAAACTCAGTTGCACTATCCATAGCCGAGGCTGAGTATATAGCCGCTGGAAGTTGTTGTGCTCAAACTCTCTACATGAAACAAGAGCTTATGGATTACAAATTGCACTATGATACAATTCTAATCAAAGAACCCCATTTCAAACTCACAAACCAAGCAGATTGAAATAAGACATCATTTCATTCGTCATCATGTGCAAAAAGGGAACGTGGCACTTGAGTTCGCATGCACCAATGAGCAGTGGGCCGACATATTCACTAAACCACATCAAAGGATAGGTTATCCAAATTAGACATGAATTAGGCCTATTACATACTAGAGATGTTGTCTGAGAACTCATGGCTAAACATCTAAGTCATAAGAATGTGAAAAAGGAGCAAAAATCTCAAAATTAGTGAAGTTCAGTCGACTAGAGTATAGGCTTAGTTGACCGGAACATGGACTAGTCAAACAAACCAAAGGACTAGTCGATTGAAACCTTCTCTTTTCTCTCAGAACCATTACGCATGCAATTCAGTCGACCAGACCATCGACCGAAGCTTTCTGTGTGCCCTCCAGTCGACCAGACCCTTCCTTAGTCGACTGGACTAGTGGAATTTGAATCGTTTATGAAAATCCAGTCGACCGGACGTGTCTTTAGTTGACCGAACAGAAAGAAAAGTGAACTGTTTTAATGAAGATCTTGTCGACCAGACGTGGTCTCAGTCAATTGAACCGTCGGGGTTTAAATAATTCTTGGTGACCAATTACTTCATTTTCTTCTTCTCTCTTAACCCCAAATATTTTTTTCTCCTCTTTACAATCCATCTGCCCTCAAATCCTAGAATTTATTTGTGATACCCAGTGGAAGAAAGGCTTAAAAAGGATTTGATCTTACTACTCATACCAACAAGGTGCACATTTCTTTTCGGGAGCCTTCCCATAAGAACTCGACGGTTAAGCATGCTTGGCTTGGAGTAATCCTGGGATGGGTGACCTTCTAGGAAGTTTTCTCAAGAAGTGTATGAGTGAGAACAAAACACACTTAAAAGGCACGTGTTGGTCTGTGGGTCCAGTCATTAGTCTGATAAGGCACACCCCCCTGTTGTCTGGTCTAGGTGGAGGAGGAAAGACGCAATGCTCCCTGGCAGACCCAGTTTAGGGCATTACATTATCCATCTTTAATCCATAAAAATCATTCTTTTGATCTCGTCTTTCATCATGCCTAGAGGAGAATAGAGGAAATCCACCCATAAGGTGGGAGAAATCTTGGGAAAATGGTACATCTCCGGCGACACAAGAAAGAGATTCGAGGAGCATTTTAGAAGCAAAGATCCAATCATCGATAAAATCCTAGATTTAACGTTTATGAATTTGTATATTCAAAATATCATGAAGATGTTTAGGTTCCTAGGGTGGCTTAAATTCATTACGTACCAACTCAAGGGAGTGTACCCCAATTTAGTTCGCCTCTTTTATCGAACTTAGGTCATAATGATGATAGGTACTATACTCAGGGCTTAGAACAACCTTATAGGCTTGATGCCTAGCTATTAGTCGAGACATTTGAAGTCGAGAGGGGTACTTTTGATTGTCTTGACGCCGGATCCTCTTGGATAAATAAGCAAGGCTTCATAGTTGAGGCTTTTCAAAATCGGGTGATGGAACATCCTATGATAGACATAAACCATCCCCTAGCATATAAAACCTTCACCATAGAGGCCAAGGTGATCCACCACCTCATTTCCTACAATATCTTGTCAAAGAGTGGATCCTGAGTGTATGTTTCATATTTAGACTGCTTTATAATGTGGTGCCTGATTATGGGTAAGAAGGTTAACCTTCTGATAATCAAATGGATGTTTACTAATACTACTAGGCATCGGATTATCATGTTGGATGGGGGAATCCTTAACAAGATTTTTGAGAAATTAGGACTCACCCAGGGGCCTTCATTGCTTGTCAAATGCAAATCTACTGATATCTTATCCTCCACAACAGTTAAACAGATGGGTTATGAGCTTGTAAGTAATATTTGGGTAGCACAGGCTCCACTGCATAGGAGGGTATGAGATTAGTATCTAACTCAACAAGGTCAGCCCTAGCAGCCTGAGCAGACCCCTAATTCTGAAATCCTGGCTGTCATTGAAAGACTTTCTAAGTCTTTCAATGAGTTTGCAGCTTCTATTGATTCTTGGTTCGTCTTGATTCAGAAAGATTTTATTGAATTAACAGATATTGTGCAATCCAACTTCATTATCATAAATGACAGCTTTAATGACCCTGAAGGCATCAACAACTTGAAAGGGAAAATGTAGTAACCTAGAAAATTAAAAAGGATTAAAATAATTAGAAAAAAAAAGATAATAATAAATAAACAAATAAAAGAACAATATGAAAAAAAATAAAATAAAATAAAATGAAATTAGATTAATTATTAATTGAATTAATAAACTAATTAAACGTTATTTAAATGAATTAATTAAGTAAATTATATAATGGGTATATATATATATATAAGGATAGGGTATATATATAAAGTAATAAGAATATATATATATAAAATATAAAATAATGTAAAGATAGAATTAAATGAATTGGATTTCAGTTTGAAATCCAATTCAATTGGAAAGCTTACCTCTCCAACGCCTCCCCTCTGTTCTGTCTCTCAATTCTCCTAGCATCTCGGTCCGTCTCTGCCTCTCTCTCTCTCTCTCTCTCTCTCTCTCTCTCTCTCTCTCTCTCTCTCTCTCTCTCTCAATTTCTTGGCATATTTGCGGTTGATCGGGAAACAAAAGGTGTTGTTGGATTCATAACTTCGCTACCGAGATTTCTACTAGAATGGATTTGTCCTGGGAGCGATGTCGGCACCATTCTTGGGGTAAGGCAACTTTTCCCTTATTTCTCAATTTCTCTTTAAATCTGCCTCTAAATCGACGATTGGGCACCACCATGTGGTCCTAGTCGCGATTGTCGTCATTTTGGCGTGAGTAAATTTTTAATTTGGGTTTTCTAGACCCCACTCCAAAGCGAGAGTGGGATTTGGGAAATTAGGTAAATTGGTTATATTTGTTGGTATAACTATTTATTTGGAATTTATGACCCTAGGAAATATTAAAACAGTGTTTAATTAGGATTAATTTAATGAAATTAGGATTTTTGATTCAGGGTTCGAGTGAACGCCACAGACATTTTTCGGGATCCTGCCGGCATAGTTCAAGAAGTTAGGTAAGGAGAAAAATATATATTAAACTAAAATTTTTATGAATTTAATGAAAAATGAAATGTGTTATATATACATGTATATGTTTCGATATGAGTTTAAAATGCCAACCATTTAAATTATATTTTTCCGAGTTTAGGGCTGTTTATTAAATACGTATATGCGAAAATGAACTGATGAAAGTGGAAAATATTTTCAAGATAATTATGTAAGAAATGAAAGATATTTTCAATATATAAACGTTAAATGTTGGTTGGCTTATTTAACAGGCAATGTATGAATTTTATTGCTAAATTGTGTGGTATGAGTAAATGTAAGTTTTGTGCAAATATATGTTAAATGTATGTGATGTAGGTTAAGTAAGTAAAACATTAAGAATGAAATAAGATATTAACCATGATGTTTGTGCATGTTAATGCAACCGTGTAAATGTATGGCAGCTGAAACTCGTGTTAATAGATTCTAGCGCATTTCTATGTGGACTAACTGATGATAGCTAAAAGGAGCCGTGTTAGCATATTTTAGCGCATTTCTAGGTGGACTAACTGACGACGGCTAAAGAGCAGTTATAGTATGAATGAATGAAATGAAAATGGAATGAAATGAAATGGCAATGAAATGATAATGGAATGAAAAGGGAAATGTAAGCGATGAAAATGGGAAAGAGTCACTAAAGTGAAATGTAATGCAATGTTAAAGTTATGAACATGAAAAGATGTGAACGGTTGAATAATGACAAAAAGAATAATATATTATGATATTAGAAGTATTTATGCTAATAGAACATGTTACGTTTAAGCGAGGCAAACTCTTCTCCTGAGGATTTGTTGAGAAAGGCGAGTGCACTGGTTGTATCAAGTGTAGCAATAGGTTGCATAACAAGTTAGGGCAGAGGGAAACTACTAATATGGGCGAGTAGATTTCCCTATCCTTGGGGCCTTCGCTGGTAAACTTTTGTTTAAACTGTGTGAGTATGAGATCAAGCTAACACTAGAGGGCTTACTGAGTAAGGTGAGTTCCCTGATATGCTTTAGTAGTGACCTTTCGGTTGCCAAAAGTATCAGAGCAAAAGGGTGCTACTTGGATGGGTGGGTAATCACCCCTATCCTTGGGTAATCTTGTGGGTTAAATCTTTTGCATGTGTTTGGTTAGACTCAGAGAATGATTTCAGTGTTTATGATAATGTTTTGCAAATATTATTAAAATGATATTTATAAACCTCATGTTAGGCACACGCTGTTTTAATATATTGTTTCTTCCTTTACTGAGATGTGTCTCACCCAATGAATATTTCTTTTCAGGACATCCTCGAGGTCGACTTAGAGAACTTGAGGGTTTATAGCATTTTTTAGGATTATAAAGAGAAAGGGTATATTTTGATAATAATGTTGGGTTGTATAAAGTTTAAGTTTATGTTTTATGTTTTATGTTTTAAGTCTATTGAGAAAGAAATGGTTATGAATACTGGCTTGACGATTGAGTTTTTGGAGGTATGTAGATTTGTGAATACAGGTAGATGAATGATTAATATGGATTATATGTAGAAATAGTAAACTCTAGAATTTATTGTTATGATTGAGGATTTAGTTATGTTTTTCACTGCGTACATGGTATTGAATTATGGATTATCAGGATTTTATCAGGTATAACGTACCGGACCGGGTTTAAAGGGTTCGCGGCGATACATTTTGGTATCAGACCAATAGATTTTCAGATTTTGAGAACTTACAAAATAATTTATACCAAAGTATAGGAATGAGTTAGGATGGAAAATAGGAGATGGGTAGGTTAGGTGTTGAGAAGTAGGTGTGGTGTAGGGAAGTATAGGATTTTGTGTTATAGCTTGGAGGCAAAAATCCCTTGACAGACTTTTGTGATTTTCTGATTTAGTCGACGGTTTTAGAAAACCACGATAAATCCATCGATGGTGATATTTCCTAGTCGTGAGATTGGTACCTCTAAGGTGTTGTGAGGTATAGTCTGCCAGGTTAGAGCAGAGATGAAAAAGGAACCTAAAGAACAGAACTGTCAACCTGCAGGTCAAGGCTGCAGCATTAAGGAGTTTGTGAGGATGAACCCTCCAGCCTTTGTTAGAGGACTTGATCAAGTGGCTGTAAAGAATTGGGTACAGGAAATAGAGGAGATCATAACTCTACTCGACTGCATAGACGAGCAGAAGGTCTGTTATGGCGCTTTCAAGATGACTCGAGACGCAAAGCGCTGGTGGCTTTCTGCGGAGTTGCTAGAGGATCAGAGGGTGGTAAAGATAGCCATTACCTGGGAGAGATTCCAAAAGGTGTTCTCTGACAGGTATTTTCCTTCATTTGTCAGAGAAGAAAAGATTAAGGAGTTCACTAATCTGACCTAGGGGAATATGACCGTTGTGGAGTACATAGCGAAATTTGTGAAGCTTTCTTGTTTCGCACCGTTCTTGATTCCAAACAAGGTAAGGACGGCGAGGAAATTTGAAAAAGGCCTGAGATACAGGATATTTGAGCTGGTGGTGGGGTTTCAAGTGCAAAATTTCTCGTGTTTAGTTGATAAGGCTTCGGTTCTAGAAAAGAGTATTCAGAGCAGCACAGAGCCTTCAGAGTAGAAGAAGAGGCCTTACTTGTTTACCAAAGATATGCCTATAGGGAACCTCAAACGATGCCTACAGTGTTCGCACAACACCTTGTATTCAAATACTTTAGTTTATTCGGCTCAATCGTAGAATGAAAGCTATTTTATCATCCCTAAGCTCACACACCACCGTTAACCGGTTAAATTTTAAAAATGTAGAGACCCGTAAAATTGAATTAATAAGAAAGTAAAAGAAAAAAAAAAAGGTTTTTGGTTTGGTGTAGACCAAATCATCGACGATTTGGTGGGAGACCAGAAAAATCGTAGATGGTTTTGTATTTACTACAGGCCGGTTAGAGGTAAAATGGTAAAAAGGGCGGGTTAAAGACACAAACCGTCGACAGTTCTGTGAGGGGTGCAGAAAACCGTCGATAGTTTTGTCTACAGTTCTGAAATTAAAGAAGAACTCGCGAGCCATTTTTGTTAAACAAAAACATAATCTCTCTCTCTCTCTCTCTCTCTCTCTCGGAACCCTACGACACCCTTTCCCTTCTCTTTACAATAAGAGAGTCCGACCCCGTGGGGTACACGGATACCCTATACGCATACATATATACATCCATACTCATCAGTTACGCAGCTAAAAATGTTTCATCTATCTATATAACATACCATACCAAAGTCTGTACAAAGTTAGGATATACATTCCCATAATTACAAAACATAATCCGGTTGTCTACAAAACCATCCCGACAACCCGAATACCAAAAACCCATACCTAAAAAGGCACTAACAGAAGTTAGCGACACCCCCACCTCCCGATGCTAGGATGCTAGCTACGGCTACCTGAAGGACCTGAAAACATTATACGTACATTCGGGGTGAGAAACCTCTCAATAAGGAAGAAAACATGTTATATCAGTGTGTGGTATACCAGTGTTATTTTACGCAAAACATAACACTATACAATAGAATACAGTTCGAAAACATTTCCATACAATTTCATACAGTTCCAGTATTTTCATAAATGCATTCAAGTACATACGATACCCAAAACATACGGTCAGTGTTGTCACACTAATACACAACTACGCTATGAAACCCGAAAATTCAAGCGATTACATTGCCAATACGATGTAGTTCATACTAATACGCAACTACTCCATGAGCCCGAAGTATCACAGTGATTACATTGCCAACACGCAACTACTCCTTGAAACCCGAAACTTCACAGTGATTACATTGCCATACAGTGTAGCTCACACCTCTCGGTGACCATCCGGGATACGTAGTGATATTTCACACCCTCGGATATAGAGTCGAACACTCTTACCCACGGTTTTCACATCGACACATGGCACAGCATATGGTAATTAGCCACCACATAGCTATTTCGGCGTACGGTAATTAGCCGCCACTAGCCGATTTCACAAAACCTAGAATCATTTTGGAGCTCACACTCCTATACATATCAGCGTACGGTAATTAGCCGCCACATAGCTGTTTTACAAAATACCTGGAACAATTACATACAACCATACATACCACACTTATTTGGTTTACAGCAAATCATATCGTTTTCCAATTCAAGTATACAATTTATACAAATATGGATAACAATCATCTTAATAATATAGTTCAAGCAAAATAAACAGTTTTCCAAACAAAGCAGAGATGATACCTGAAATCGCCAAATTTTCTCAAAAACTGTAACCCAAAAATCCCGTATTTTACCCGATAGATTTCCCCAAATAAGTTACCAAAACATACATACGATTGTAGCCTATAAGCTTACTGATCCTAATTTCGAAAATAAACTGATATAAACTGAATTCCCTTACCGTAACTCGAATTCCAACTATGAACTCTAT
The DNA here is from genome assembly GCF_029873635.1 of Malania oleifera. Lineage (NCBI taxonomy): Eukaryota > Viridiplantae > Streptophyta > Magnoliopsida > Santalales > Ximeniaceae > Malania > Malania oleifera. The sequence goes on from NC_080425.1 coordinate 77,065,525, forward strand.
GGTCCCAAAAACTACGAACCAAGACTCCAAAACCTACAATCCACAGTACAATACATACTCACAATTCGTACTGCTACACATATTCTGAATTAGATACGAAAATCGAGCCTTACCTCAATTTTAGCCCGAAACCCAAAAACGCTCAAAACGAGATTTCGATTCGCTAGAAATGTAGAGAATCCTTCCTTGATCCTTGCAGTAACGTTAGATTTATGAATCAAGCAACGAACGACGAAGAAAACTAAAGAGAAAGAGTTCTTCAAGTTCTAGAGAGAGAGGGAGAGGACATTTTGAGATTACTTAACTTAGAAGCAATGGAAACTGATATTTATAGCCCTTGACTCGACCGCCCTTGCCGAGGAATTGGCGTCCTCATCGTTAAGTCTGCCATTGCCTTTGTCAATGAAGCCATGGCCTTGTTGACGAGCTTGAGATCCCTGATTTCCCGAAATCTCTCGGTTTCTCCTCATCGACGAGCCTTTGAATTTCGTCGACGAGAACAGAAGGGTCTTCGTTGACGAACCCTGACCTCGTTGATGAATCTTGCTCAATTTACCAATTTACCCTTATTTTACATAATTGATCCATATATCACGATTCGGGTTCTTACAACCTCCCCTCCTTACAAAAATTTCGTCCTCAAAATTTGCAATCTCTCATTACGAACACATTCATACTACTACATACACACACACTCTAAGGTGAAACGGCGGCCATTTATACGCAACCCCTCTACAATACATACATATTCTATAGAAAACGGCAGCCATTTATACGCAGCCCCGTTGCGATACATGCATACTCTAAAGGAAACGACGACCATTTATACGCAGCCCCATTATGATACATACATACTCTAAGAAAAACGACAGCCATTTGTACGCAGCCCCGTCGTGATACATACATACATACTCTAGAGAAAACAGCGGTCATTTATACGCAGCCTCGTCATGATACATACATACATTGCCTCACTTATGGTGGAGGAATACCGTGGTTACATACATACGTGGCCTCGGGAGTTTACAATAAAACTGAACTCTCCCAGAGACTAACCACCCAATACTAATACGATAACAGAGTATCACATACATATATACATACATACTCATACCACCCTGCTATCCAACTATTACTCAGAACAACTACGGATACTTCCAGCATATTTTCGTTTCAAGTTCCCAAGAAGCTTCCTCAACCTCATGGTTTCGCCACAATACTTTCACTAACGATATATCTTTGGTACGAAGCTTTTGAACTTTATGGTCTAGAACCTGAACAGGTATTTCCTCACGCGCTAAAGTATCCTTAATTTCCAACTCATCATAACTGAGAACATGTGATGGATCCAACACGTACCTTCTCAACATAAAATACGTGAAACACATCATGGACCCTTGAGAGTGCTGGGGGTAGTGCAACTCTATAGGCTATCAAACACACTCGCTCAATAACCTCGAATGGTCCGATGTACCTAGGGCTCAACTTGGCCTTCCTTCCAAATCTCATCACTCCTTTCATCGGGGCAATTCTAAGGAATACCTTACCCCCTACCTAGAACTCCAATTCACGGCGGCAAATATCCGCGTAACTCTTCTGCCAACTCTGAGCCGATCTAATCCTTTCCCGAATCAAACCTACCTTCTCAAACGCCTAGAACAATTACATACATATCACACTTATTTGGTTTACGGCAAATCATATCGTTTTCCAATTCAAGTATACAGTTTATACAAATATGGATAATAGTCATCTCAATAATATAGTTTAAGCAAAACAAATAGTTTTCCAAACAAAGAAGAGATGATACTCGAAATCCCTAAATTTTCTCAAAAATTGTAACCCTAAAATCCCGTATTTTACCCTATAGATTTCCCCAAATAAGTTACCAAAACATACATACGATCATAGCCTACAAGCTTACCAATCTTGATTTTGAAAATAAACTGATATAAACTGAATCCACAGTACAATACATGCTTACAATTCGTATTGTTACACATATTTTGAATCGTATACGAAAATTGAGTCTTACCTCGATTTTAGCCCGAAACCCAAAAATGCTCAAAATGAGATTTCGATTTACTAGAAACGTAGGGAATCCTTCCTTGATCCTCGCAGTATCGTTAGATTTACGAATCAGGCGACAAACGGCGAAGAAAACTAGAGAGAGAGAGAGAGAGAGAGAGAGAGAGTTCTTCAAGTTCTAAAGAGAGAGGGAGAGGATATTTTGAGATTACTAAACTTAGAAGTAATGGAAACTGATATTTATAGCCCTTGACTCGGCCGCCCTCGTCGAAGAATTGGCGTCCTCATCGACGAGTCTGCCATTGCCTTCATCGACGAAACGGTGGCCTCGTCGACGAGCCTGAGATCCCCGGTTTTCCTAAATCTCTTGGTTTCTCCTCGTCGACAAGCCTCTGAATTTCATCGACGAGAACAAAAGGGACTTCGCTGACGAACCTAGACCTCGTTAAAGAATCCTGCTTAATTTACCAATTTACCCTTCTTTTACATAATTGATCCACATATCACGGTTCAGGTTCTTACAATTTCCTAGGCTAGATAATATATTAATATATTACAGAGTAGTACTTACTTGTGTGTAGCATGAGTATAAATTTTACTATAAATAATGGTATGTCAGAATATTTCATGAATTCACAGTAGAAGCATGAATTGACGATAGTCGACGCAGATGCTGTGATATTCAACTGGCGCAGATGTCATGATATTTAGCAGACGCAGATGTCGTGGCATCCAGCTGGTGCAGATGCTGTGACTAGATATATTTATAACAAATATTCAGAAATATTATTATTATGACAGATTTTACACAGAATCATGAAACAGTATTATTACAGATATTATAGAATCATGACATTTCATCTTATACAGAATCATGATTATATCAGTTTATACATAATCATGGTAAAACAGTAATATATAGACATATTATTATATAGTTTCAGATCCTTGATGAACCACAACAGATTATAGAGTACGATACTGTAGCTAGCTAGCCAGATCAGACAATGTAACCATTGTGTACCGACCCGAGAAGTGTTGTGGAGAGTAGGAAGGGCGAACCAGGTTCGTGTTAGCCGACAATGCAACCACACTATTCACAAAGTGTTGGATCGGAAGCCAATTAGTCTCGAAGTGCTGCGGAGAGTAGGATGGGCGGACCAAGTTGGGTAGGCAATCGTGCGTAGTTATGTCATGTTTGACTTAGCTTGGTAAGCCATCCAGGGTTAAGTCTAGCCCACAGGCCGCACAGCCCGAATCATGCGGGGTTAATTCATGATATAAAGTTATCCATCCAGGGTATAATTTCAGTAATATACAGATATAGTTGTAATTTACTTGTATGCAAAAATTTAGTATGATACAGTATGTTCTGTTGATTTATGATTTATTTAGACTTATACAGAACAGTTTTATCTCACTTGTCAAATGCAATTAAATTATGTACAAATTTTCCTTACTTATCAGATATAGTTTATCACAAACAGTATATGTTTATAACACAATAATACTCATGTTTCCACACACTGATATTAGTCTATCTCCCTTACTGAGAGGTGTCTCACCCCAGCAATACAAACATTTCAGGAAACCCAGGTAGGCGAGCAGACCGAGCTCTGAGATAGAGGAGGCTGAAAGTGCTACCTTGGCTTAAGGGTAAGTAGTTGGTTTGAAATCAGGATGGATTTTTGGTGTATGATCGTAGGATATTTATGGTCCTTTTGGAATATATATATATATATATATATATATATGTGTGTGTGTGTGTGTGTGTGTGTGTGTGTGTGTGTGTGTGTGTGTGTGTATTTTGTTACGGTAAAACTCTGGTATTGTGTATAAGGTTAAATAAGTCATGGTTTCCGCTACATAGTTGTCATGTATGTATGGACAGGTATATCCCCGGTTTCCTTTGGGGCCCGGGTTGATTTAGTTTTTGTTTTATGGTAGGAATATATATATATATATATATATGGCAGAATTTTTGGGGCATTACAAATGTGGTATCAGAGCTATGGTTGGTAGGTTCTGTAGACTTCAATGTACAGCGAAAACAATACCAGAGTATATGAATAGATCTTGGAGAGGATAGTAAATGGGGTAGATTAGGGATTTAGTAAGTCAATATTGGGAAGTTAAGATGAGAATTTAGGGTTTTGTTCCGCAGTCTAGAAGTAGGATTTCCGTAGTAGTTTCTGTGTCTTTCCTAAGGTGACGATTCCAAGAAAGCCATAGTAAACTATTGTCGAGCTGCGTTTCTAAATTGCAGGAATGAATCTTAAATTGAGAATAAGGACGTAAGGCTAATTGATGATATGAGATTTTAGTTAAATAAGTATAATAGTTATGTTTGAAGATAGGGTCCTCAGATATGTTTATTTTCTTTTCAGGATGGACCATAAGGGTAGTAGTGCTCACGCTAGGGGTGATGATGGTGCTGGGCCCTCTAGTATAGGCGGCGGTGATTCAAACATAGTTCTGCGCAGTGTAGTTTAGAAGGTTATGACTGAGATTGCACAGAGCTCTAGGGATCAAGGAGACCCATCAGCATACCAAAGCTGCATTATAGAGCAGTTCACCAAAATGAAGCCTTCGACTTTTTTAGGGAGTGTGGACTCGATTATGGTAGAGAATTGGGTACAAGAAATGGAGAAGATACAGACTGTACTACACTATGCCAATGAGCAGAGAGTATTGTATGCCACCTTCAGTCTGATAAGGGAGGCTGAACATTGATGGTCTGCTATCAGACTTCTAGAGGAGCAGAGACTGGTACCTGTAGCCATGACCTGGAGCCGATTTAAAGAGATGTTCTTTGATCGATATTTTCTAGCCACCACTAGAGAAGCAAAAGTGGAGGAATTCTTGAACCTGACTCAAGGGCATCATACAGTCCAACAGTATGTAGCAAAATTTATTGAATTGTCCTACTTTGCCCCGTACATCAAGCTAACCTCATTTTGCTCCCGTATTTGTCATCATAAAAAAAGGGGAGATTGTTGGCTTTATGAGTCCTATTCCATTTTGATAATGACAAATCACATGCATCTCATTTGTGCATTTAGAATATGAACAGATTTATTTTTCAAGACGCACAAATAGTCAATGTAATATGGAAGCCATCAAGCACTCAAAGTGCACATCACGTGGCTAATTCCATGGCAAATTGAAGAGCAAAGAGTGAAGACACGTACTTTTTCAGTTGTAATGTATTTAGATCAAATTGTACATGCATACCTTACTTGATCTAATGTGAAGCAGAATGATGACCATAGATTGACCCTAGGAAATCAAGATTTCATGGAACCTTTTTATTAAAAATGATAAACAAATAAAAAAGGTTTGAAATGGTTTTTGAAGTCAAAACATGGAAAAAACACAATTTTCTAAAGGGCTTAGTCGATCGAATCATAAGCTTGATCGACTGGCATTCATGCAAGGATCATCCAGCAGACCGAATCATCAGCCCGACAAACCGAATCGCGCTAAAAGGGAAATCGCCTTTGGGTCGGTCGATTGAACCTTGGGTCAGTGAATCAAAACTCTCGGGTTAAGGCTATTTTGAGCAGAAAACGGTCATAAAATTCAAAATATATTATTATTTTAATGACAAACGGTCATATAACAGTCATATTGTGTATTTGCCTATAAATACCAAGCCCAAAGCACTTGGAGACAATATTTGATCATTTATAATATACTTTTGATTTATTTAAGCATTTGTTATACTCTTTTCACAAGAATCGAAGTTCTCCTACTCTCTTTATCTTGCAAAAATCATTTTGAGAGAAAAACCCTAATTTCTCCTACTCTTATTTTTGAAAATACTTTTGGAGAAATCATTTATTGCTATTGAATCTTTGAGCATTTATTATACATACATTTCACATCAAAGATTATCTACTCTAATTTATTGCAAAAATCCTTTTGAGAGAAATACCCAAACTCTATTGAGCTTCATTCTTATCTTTTGAGAATGCATTAAGTTTTTTATTATACTAATTAGATTTTGAAGAAGCATTTCATTGTACATAAAAGCCTTATTCTCATTTGTATTTTTGTGGTTGAGGTTTTTAACCGTGCCAAACGAGGGCATATCGTTTGGAAAGGTCTCTCCGTTCGAGTGAAGGAGTGTTGTATGAGGTGGCTTTGCCTTGGTTGAAGGAGTGCATAGTGAAAATCCTTAAGCGGTTGTCTTAAGGCGAGGATGTACGTGGGAATAGTCAAACCTCGTAAAAATTGTTGTGTTTGTTTTCTCTATCCCTACTCTCATTTAATTTTCCGCACTTATATGTTTAAATACTTATACTCTTGTGATTATTTAATTTACCCTAGACTTGAGAGTAGTCGTATTTTAAAAATAGGCTGAAAAGTTGACCTAAATTTTTAAATATCCAATTCACCCCCCTCTTGGGATTATACCAATACTCACACTTACCTTATTGACTGCATGTGTTAATGAAATTGAAATTCCAAAATAAATTTCCCTCTAAACTTGAAGGCTATGTTTTCATATTCCCTCAAGAAATCAAAGGCGGGTGACTTTTATCTTTCACAAGGCCTCCTGATCTTTAAAGGCCAGGTAAAAAAGGAGCCCCTAATGAAATTGAAATTGCAAAATAAATTTCCCTCTAAACTTGAGGGTTATGTTTTCACATTCCCTCGAGAAATCAAAAGCGGGTGACTTTTATCTTTCGCAAGGCCTCCTGATCTTTAAAGGCCAGGTAAAAAAGGACCCCCTAATTTGAATAAATTCAATAAGCAATTAATCCTTATTGGGATCGTTGAAGTTTGTGTTTTCGCAAGCCTTTAGAGATTCTGAGGTGAGGGCAGCTTCTACTTTCAAAAAGTTTGTTTTTGTAGAGTTGCCCAATATATTTTTGGATTGGTAATTAAAATAAAAGGGGAAGGATGTGAATCTTTATTGGTTAATTTTGAAAATAATCCTAGGCTAATTAGTTACCGTTCTTTGGATGGTATAAAAGGGGAAATAATACATTCCTTTTACATAACTGTACTCCTAAATCCGACCTGATAACGTAGACTATGGACTATCGGTTTCTTTGGACCTAGGAGTAGCTTGGAGACCAATGAACTAAGTAACATATTAAATAGATGTTCTAACCCTACGTAGAACTAAATAGGTTAGTGGCGATTCCCTTGGACCATATTTTGACCCATTTCTCATTACATGCATTGCCCTTTCATATAATTTCGAGTATGTCATTCGATCAAGGCAACACGAAGATTCAACCCCCGTATTTATGGAGTTGACCCCTTCAAGACATGCAACAATAAATGAATTTTGTCATCAAGTTAGAGCCACCTCATTACTGAAAGGTATAAAATTTCTAACCAATAATAGGAAATATGATAAAATTTTAAAAAATGACAAATAAATTTATATTCACAATTAATCTCCTATTACTTTCAAGCTTTACTCTTAAACTAAAATTAGTTGTAGTAGTGTTGGAACTAGATTGCTTGCAATATTGGTCATCAATAATCTATTATATCTTTAATTTGTTGTTACAAATATAGTAAAAGTCAATGAAGCCATATTTATAATTAACCAAATAAGTATTACTACAAATGTGGTAAAAGTAAAAGAAGCCAACCAAATAAGTATCATTACGTCTTCTCTTTTTTTTTTTTTTTCTAAATGATGGAAAATTTTAATTAATTGCTTTATACAAATAAATACTTATGTATAAAAAGAGAGATTTTTAGTAGCACTCTTGCCCCAATTCTACTATAATCTTGAATATTAGACTCTTGTAACTTCATCTCCAACTATATGAGCGTCAACTAGAGAATTTAAAAGAGTAATTTCAATTCATCTTAAAAAAGAGAAAGAAAAAAAAGTAAGTACTAGCAAGGATATCGAAAGACATGAAAAAATATTAAAACGGACTATTTTGTATATATTGTAACATTTGGAAGCATTAAATAAATGGGAAGATGAAAAAATCCCAGATGGCAGGAAAATATTACTTTTTAGATCCACATGACATTCATGTAGCATGTTTATTTTTCTTTTATCTATCTATGGACTCACAGATTTGGCATGGACTTAGAAAGTGCATGAAATTGAGATTATTTGCCATTGACCAATAATCTCAATTTGCTTTTCTCCACATCTACCTACTTCTTTCTTCTCAATTCCTCCAAATAATTAGCTCAATCTTGAAGCACTATGGAACAAATGAATATTAGAATGATGTGGTTTTATGCGTGTTTATATCAATGATTGTAGGGTTCAAATTATCACTCTATGTAGTTATACATGAACATACACATATATAATTAAGAATTCACATTAATCAGTCTCGGGCATAAGCTCAGATGGTAAGAAAGTTCACCAAATAGTTTTAAACAAAGGTGAAATCTGGGGTTCAAACTTTGCCGCCTGCAGCGCACATCCGTAATTTACCTCTTATGTGTTCGCTGAAGGCACGACTGACATAGGCATGAGATTAATCTGGCGCGTAAACTCAGGAAATCCAGTATGCCAAAAAAAAAAAAATAAGAATCCACATTGATCATCTCAATAATCATTCTCTTTTTTAAGTATTCTTAAACCCATTATATTTGATATAAGCTTTCAAGTAATCAAGGCATTGTAAGCAATAAATAACTATTAGAAGTAAAATACATGGTGCGATAGCTATTTTTATATTAACAAGTGTTTTGCTGCCTAGATATAGGTGTGTTGTTTGAAAAATGGTGGCACCAATATCTTTCAAATTATTTAAATGTTAGATTATGATGATTTTATTAACTTATGATAAAGATTAATATCTTAATTTTATTTCTTCATTAGCGAGAAATTATGCACCCTATTTTTCCTATTTTCAGAGATGCATCAATGTACAGACAGTGATATTTTCATCCTCTGATTTAATGCTGCCTAGATGAGTCCGAGGAACTTATTCAGATTGAAATTTCATGTCATTAAATAAATAAATTATATATATAGACACACACGTACACATAGAAGGAGAACAAGTGGCTTCCAAAACCCCTATACACTAAACTCTGATAATTTTAAGGATAAAAGACATTCGTCTCCCCTCAGCTTTGCAAAAACAATACAAATACCCCCTTATATTTTGTAAATGTTTAGTTAAATCTTAGAAAAGGTATGTGACATTTTTGAAAATTTAGTGGAGGTCTTTGAAATTTTTAGAACCTTCGGTGAGGTTAGTGTCTTTTTGTTAAATCTTAGAAAAAATCAATGTCTTTTGCTCTTAATTTTAAATCACGAATAAAAATTTATAGAAGGAATCAAACTTATTATTGTTCCATGTAAGCATTATGACACCACACAAACTTACGTGGCGTTATTTTATTGGAGGTGGATGCATACCTCGAGGGCATCTAATTTTTTTTTTTTTTTAATTTGTTATTCTTCCTTCACAATTCCATGTTTCACGAGGTACACAATATTAGTTAATGCTAGAATACAAACATATTTTTAGTAATTCATTTAGAAATTAATTAGTTGAAGTGTATTGAGTAATAATTAGCTTTAGATATAAAATTAAAGTAGCAAAAAAAGTAAGTTTACAATTTATTTCTATATTTAAAATTATAATTAATACTTTATTGATACCATCTCATTCATTGCACGAGTTTATACTAGTAAATTTTAAATGTGAAAAGCATACTACTCGACAAAAATTATTTGTTATATTTTTATTTTAAAATTTATAGAAATATTATTCTGTTTTCATTTTCTAATATCTATACAAGGAATTTGAAAAGTAATAAAGCATGATTTGTTAATTTTTGGGTCGGTTACCTGAATTATTTTTCGCCAATTCACTCGATGAAGAGCATTTTCCTTCATTAGATTAAAACTCATTAAATCTTTCCTCACTACCTTATTGCAAGTGTTTTTAGGCCTATCGTTACCCTTTTTCATGCTAGAAAAAACAACTAACTCACTCCTTCTCACAAGTGTTCTACTAAGCACGTGTATTAAATGCTCAAACCATCTAAGTCAGTCCTTCCTTATCTTGTTTTCAACTAGTGTTATGCCTAAATTATTGTGCATATACTCATTTTTTACTTTATCTTTTAATGTTAAATCACTCATCCATCTTCATATTCGCATCTTAGAAACTTTTGTTTTTTTATACACTTTGTTTCTTTGTTGTCCAAAATTTTGAACCATAAAGCATAATTGGTCTTATAGTCGTCTTATAAAACTTTCCTTTTAATTTTAAGGGTATTCTACAGTCACACAACACGCCTAACGCATTCCTTCATTTTACCCAACCTATTTTAATTCAATATGTTACATCTTCTTCAATTTCTCTTTCAACTTACATAATAGAGTCAAGATATCAAAATTTATCAGTATTATTAATCTCTTGATTATCAAGTTTAATCTTCTCTCTGATATTACTCCTTAAATTACTGAAATTATATTTTATATATTTTATATATTCTGTCTTATTGCAAGTTATCCTAAACCCTTTAGATTGTTATGTGGCTCTCCAAAGTCCTGACTTAGATTCCACTTTGCTTCTACCATGACCAATTAACACGATATCATCTACAAACAAAATACACAAAGAAAAATTTATAAAATTTTGAACAATTCGAATAATTTTAAATATAAAATATATTTTATCAATTTAAAAAAAACTATAAATACAAATAAATTTATTTTTTATCTCTCCTATTTTACATGTCTTGAGGTTTTACGTGAATGATCGGTATAATGCCAGCCCAACTTGGCTAAGACATTATTTGCTTTGACCCACTAACCTCATGATTTTGCCCTATAAAAATCTCAATGTAGAATCCACACACATAATATAGTATCTCCACGGTAGCTCTAATCCCAAAGATAATGGTCTTGAGTAAACTCTCATGAAATATTGACCTCTTTGTTATGTCAATCTCACTGTTTTCTTCTATTAAAGGTGTCTTACATAGAAGTCTAAACCAATCTTATAAATCAAAGATTTTCCTAAAGCACATTCGATGTGTAACCATGTTAGCAATGAACATATTTTATTAATCAATTGTTAGGGACTGAAAGACATAAGATTAATTAAGAAGTAGTACAAACCACTGGTATGACAATCATTCATATTTAACTGATACAAGGTGTTATTGTATTAATTTATTCATATCAATTAGTATTGACTGGTAAAAAAGAAATTATATGGTATGTTTAGGCTTTTTTTATTTTTTATTTTTATTGCTACTAAGGGTGGACGAGAAAAATCAAATCAAACCACATAATTGAACCAAGAAATTAGATAACTATTTTTTCGGTTTAGAATTTTAATTTTCGATTATCAATTTGGTTTTGGTTCGGCCTGTTCAATAACTACAATTAACCAAACGGAACAGATATATTAACAAATACTATAAAAATATTTTAGTAATTTAAATTAAAAAATTTATTTTGCACTAAAATTGATGCTTAATTTTTAATGATGAATATTATAAATTTACATGTTGCTTTTTATGAAAGAAAAAAAATATTCTTTATAGATAAATTTTAAATTATACTTAATGAATTTATATGATTAACCATTAGACACTGGTCTAAAAATCGATTAACAATATTTCAATTAGTCGCTTTAAATGGTTCGATATCAATTTGTATTTTCTAGTAAACCAAAACTTTTTAGTTTGGTTAATGGTTCGAAGGAAATGGTTTAGTTAACTGAACCATACCCATGCACCCCTAGTTGCTACACAATTAAGAAATTGATTATGATAATATATTTTTTCACATTACTAATTTTTTTATTTTTATTGTTAATTTTTAGTTATTTTCATAAAACTTGAAAATCAATTTTTTTTTTTTTTATAATTTTTAGTTGATTTCACAACTTATTGTTAATTAATATCGAAAATTAATTTTTATAAATTAAATTTTTTATTATATATTTTTGAATTGAAATTAAAATAAATAATCATACAAATTTAAAAAATATAATTAACGCAAGGACATCATGGAGTAGGAAGTCTTTTTTGAGATCTTGGTGCATGATGGAACACTTGAGCCATCCTATGCCAAAGCAAAATCCTCCAACTTTCTAATCTCTTGTTGATTTTACACTTGCCCCCACACACCCATCACCATTTTCATGTTGTATGAGTTTGTAATATACAAACATGTCATGGCAAAAGACTATTAAATTTAAATATAATATAATATTATTAAATTACTTTTTTAAAATTTATATTTTATTGTCAAATGTTCGAAAAGTCACTTAGAAGAAATAAAAGGAAATTCATCGCATTACATTGTCTAATTATGTCAGGTATTTCCGGCTAATTTCAATGAGATATTATTTGCTTCTATTGATTGGTTGTACAAGTTTATCTTATAAAAAATATCTTATATAATTAGAATCCAAATTTTCTTTATAAACTTCAATTTTTTTCTAATACACATTAAATGTAAGACTATGATGTACTCTCTTATTTAATTTTTAACCCCTTCATCATAGTCATTCACATCCACGTTTAGGATTCATTCACATGATAAAGGTCCAGGATATTAGCAAGCATGTGGGTCTAAAGGTTGAGGCTCCACAAACAGTGCGGGTTCAATCAAGCCTGTTGAGTTGGGGTGACAAAATAGGTTAGCGGGTCAGGTTTGGGCAGGTTATAAATGGATAGGGATTAGCGAGTTTGGGTTCAAGTTGCCTCGTTTACTAAAAGGAGACTAATATATAAAAACTCAAACAGTCTGTTTAATAAACGGATACCCTTTAAGAACCCATTTAAAAATATAATTTATATATTTTTTATTTTTTAAAAAATTTCATATAAAGTGACATATTTTATTTATTAATATCTTAACAAAAAAAACATAAAATGTATAAAATAGTACATATCTTTAATTAATATTTTTTAATGTAATATGTATGTATGTTTGTGTATATATATATATATATATCAAATTAAACAGGTCATCCGGCAGGTTACCCAATCCAAAGCCGCCTAACCCGTTTATTAAACGAGTCGGATTTTGACTTGATCCATTTATAAACGGAGCACCTTCTGCTAAATTCGAATCTGATTTAAATATATGGGTCACGGGTCATCCGTTGGATTTCAACCTGTTTTGTCACTCATATTATTGAGAAAAAGGTGGATGAAAGATTCGTTCAACATGCGAGTGCTACTGCAATTTTTTTTCAAAATTGGCCTATTGCTCTTTCTTTGTGCCTATTTAGCTTTAGGAGGTTGGTACACAGGTACAACCTTTCATTCACATGATAAAAACAATTTTGATATCAAATATAATAATTTTGTCCCATAATCTATAAGGCTTACAATTTTATCTTATAAAAAAGTACCAAAGATAAATAGAACTAGGGCCGACTCTTCATTAAGGCCATTGAGGTGCTTGCCTAGTGCCCTAAAAATTTTGAGACCCCCAATTTTTTTTTAATATAATAATATTAATATTATTTATAACTACTAGCTACTCAGTACCCCTACACACAATAAAGTCTATGCTTCTATATGTATATATAGATTATAAACGTGCGCATAGCCTCTCTCTCTCTCTCTCTCTCTAGCACCTAGGATTTAATTTAACTATTTATTTTTCAATTCGTTACCCCATCCTCATGCATGCAGTCACCATTCTTCATCTCTGTTAGTTTCATGGAATTCACGTGTTTGACGGGTGGAGTGCAAATGCGGTATAGCTAAAATTACTTGATATACCTAAAAAAATTAATTTTAAATAAAAATAAAAATTAAATAAAATATTAAATATCCCTAATTAAATTATTCGCGAGCTGCCCTGAATATAAGGTAAGAGTCTAAAATCTTTTTATCACACATCATCTCTCATAATACGCAGGGAAGATGTCAACGAGGGTAGTTTGGTCATTGGACGAGGGAAAATAAATACGTATTGGTGAAGGGCAGGTAACAAAATTAGGGAAACGTAGGTATGGGTGCCAGTGATTGGGCGAACTGTCCGGTGGCGTAGACGTGGAGAGAGCGCGTCAGCTGAATCTGTCACCTACCAGGGTGGTTGCACGGTTGCTTGGAAGCAACTCTCAACATTTGCCACCTGTCCATCGCCAACCCCACGTGTCCTCCCCTCACTCAACCAAACATTTCTGCCAGCCTGTCCCCGCTGTCACTTTTATAAAAAAACAAAAATTTTGCTAAGTTATTTTATATATTAAAATTAAATTTAGACGCGACACATCTTGTCAAAAATCATATATTTTAAAAATATTAAACTCACATTTATATTAAATAAAATATAATATAAAATTATATTAAAATTATTAAAATTCTCCTAAAATCATGTTCAAGTTTGGAAGTCAATGCTCCAAGCACAATATAAGTTTTTCATTCAATTTTTTTTATTTTTATCTTTTTTAATCATTTATTTCCTCTCGGGAGAAATTATTTGGTTAAGCCTAATTTACTTTAATAAACAATGACAAGTACCACATAAGAAAAATAAAATTAACTTTATTTTTAAAAAAAGTGAAAATATCTATAACTAATCTTCTTTCCAATAAAAATTATTAAAAAATCATGGTTAAGTTTTTTTTCAAAAACAAATTGCAAAGAAATCAATGGTTTATTCATGGTTAAAATTACAAAAAAAAATTATAATTAGTATTAATTATTTAATTAAAAAATTGAATTTAAGTGTCAATTTATTAGTTATTTTAGCATATTCATTGGTTGTACAATGAAACATTTATCTTAAATTTAATAGAAAATAATATAAAATTACTAAGTTGTTTTTTCATAGACAAAATAATTAATTTATTTAACTTTCAAATATCTATTAAATTGTTCAATCATATGACTGTTTAAAATATATTCTAAACTTTTTTTGACCTAATTGTAAAATTTTACAAAATATACATAAATAATAATGTTATATTTTTCATATGAAAGAAGTTAAGCTCATTCTAAAATATAATAACATGTTTGATAAGATAATTATTAAATAACAACATCTTTTTATTTTTAATATAAAATTGCATGGACAAAAATGAATAATAGGAAAAATATCAATTTACAAAGAATGATTTAATAAAAAAAATTTACTTTTTTTATATAAATGTAATATGGTATAAATATTTTCATTTACTTTTTTATATATATAAATGTAATAGGGTATAGATTTTTTCAGATATATATATCTATATATATATATATTAATAATTTCAATTTAACTTATAATGGATGTAGAAAAATGTAAAGTGTTAGGTGTCCCAACCCCGGGAGTATATAGTCTAAAGGGGGGGTGAATAGACTCTTTTCGCAGAATGCGTATTTTTCTACAAAATAAAATGCTTGACGAGATACAAGTAATTATAACACAATATATGAAATATAAATCATGCACAGGACATAAATAAAAGAATGAAAGGAAAAAAAGTTTAACATCGAAGATTTAACGTAGTTCGGCACCAAACCTACGTCCACGCCTTAGCACCAAGCTAAGGATCAGATTCCATAATCCACTATGAGTACTCCTTCATCGACCGAGCAAGCCTTACAACTCGGGTACCAAACCCTATCTTGGAATTGGTGTGATCCTGAAAGGGGGGTGAATTGGACATTAAAATTTTTTTCTCTAATTTAAACAATTACGCCGATTCACCACATTTCATATTTCATTGAAATAAAATATGTATGTAAAGTAAGTGAGCAATGTGTGCATACATACACGTGTGCTGCATATCTCATTTAAATTAATTTTGTGTGCATGCAAGATGGTTATAACAAAACATGAACAAACATACACATACTAAAATTAAAGTACAAAAAGTAAATGAGTTACGGAGAGAGAGAGACATACGATATTTGTTATCGAGATTCGGCCAAACCAGCCTACGTCTCCGCCTTGCGTATACCCTCCAAAGATTACACTAAACCTGCTCACTTAAACGGGAGGAGTAGAAGTTATTTACATTCTCTCCTGACGGGGCGAGGAAAACCCCAACTCAATTATAAGGTTGAACTCAACTTGTCTCACTTACGAGGCTGAGACTCTCTAGTTCAATTTCTGGACTGCACCGAACTAGTCTCACTTACGAGACTGAGACTTTCCAGTTCAATTCCGGGCTGAACCCAAGTACATACATTCTACTATGATATGAAATATATGCTCAGTACAGTAAGAGTGTTTTTTTTTTTCAAAATAAATATTCTAATCTTTGAAGAAAGATATATTTTTCTCCAAAAAATATTTTTAATGAGAAGTAGGAGAACCTAGTGTTTTGCTTTTTCAAATGACTTTTACAACATAAAAATTTATCTATGAAAGCATATATGCAAAAAGAAATGCCCAAATGAAATACTCTCTTAAAATGATTTTCAAAGAAAGAACGAAAGAGAGTTGGAGAGATTAAAACATTTTGTCTCAAAGAAAAGATTTTTGCATTAAAAATGGTTTAGGGGAACTTTGATTAACAAAATAATTTGAGACGATTTGGGAGTTAATCAAAGTTTCTAATCTAGATTTATGAGGGGGTATTTATAAATTTTCCACAAAATATAACCATTGGGGACCTATTGGGAATTTTAGCTAAGTTTAATTAAAATTTAATCCCAATTACCCTTAATTACCCGCGGTAAAAATGTGGCAACCCGAGAGGTTCGGTCGCCCAGTTCTTAGGGACGGTTGCCCAAATAGAGACAAAGAAAAAAGATATTTTTTCAAATTTGGGTGCCCAAGGCGATTTTTCAAACGCTTAAAATTCAGTCACTTGGTTATTAGTTCATTTTGCTGAACTTCATACTTCGGTCGCCCGAGCCTATTTTGAACTAAACGTTCGGTCGCCCGGAGACAGTGGAAAAGTGACCTTTAAGCATTCGGTCAACCGGGAACAATTAGTTCATTTTTGGTTCGGTCGCTCGGGTCATGGTCAACTGCAGACCTTTTGCACATTCGGTCACTCGAACCATTTTTAACTCTTTAGGTTCAGTTGCCCGAAACCCTATTTGTGACCTTGAACTTATTCAACCATGTGTGAATAAGTTATAGCATTTAGATTTTGAGAGGTGATGGTTCCTATAGTCATTCTAAGGTATCTTGAGCTAATCCAAAAAATTTGGCGTCGGTCGACCCCTAAGGCCACTACGGTCCTGTGGCTCCCTATGGTCAATCTATGGTCCTGTCTGATCAAATAACCATATCATGCAAATGCATGCATTATTACAAACCAAATAATAAAAATAAATACAATTACAAAAAAAAATATTATGTCTTCTTCTTCTCCTTTGCTCTTTGACATCATGGAATACACCAGATTTGAGCTTTAAGTCCTGACTTGGCTTCCATGTTCTCTTGATCTTATGTGTGACCTGAATTATACCAGTTCACGCACTAAAACACACACATAAGAGACACTTGTGTTTGTCAGCATCAAAACAGAGATTGGATTCAAAAAGCCAACACTCTATACTCGGGAACAAATCCCTACCGTGATCACTACGAGCCTTCACTTTGGTTCACAACAAACCTTCACCAAACGGTTCACAAAGAACCTTACAAGCAACCTTACAAGAAGATGGAAATACAACACAGTGCTCCTCAAATGAGCAAATATAAATTACAACCCAAAACTCACACTATTCTCTCAAAAATTGAATCAAACACAATAAGTGAGTAAGAGAGAATGAGCACATGTAATGAAGAACTAATATGCAATGTGTTAGGTTTTGTATAAAATGATGTTTTTCGCTAAGCATGATCAAAAACCTTCAAAATCACGTTAATACAAGTCTAATAACTTATATTTATAGTCCAAGAATCAAAGGAGTCGTTAACTAGTCATTGGAGGGAAGAAAAGATATTTTATTTGGTAAACTAGCCGTTTTCCGCTTGTTAGAGTAGTTCTACCTGTTGGACTCATCGACCAGTCCCCTACACTCGTCGACTACTGTTAACTAGTGAATCATCGATGAATCCCCTGTTCTCGTCAACGAGTGCCCCAAATTGGAAAAAGTTATCAACATGAAAGTTTTGATATTTTTTCTTAACTTTCCAGGGATACCAAGTTCGTGTCTTTTGGACTCTTATAGCAAAAGTTATGTCCCAAATACTGAAAGATGTTAAGGAAAGGTGATCAGTGCATAACTGAGGTTTTAAACCCAACCAAAAAGCCTTTTGATCACTTAAAGCATTCTTGAAAAAAATTATATGAAATATATTAATTCTAATAAAGTTTAATACTTGTCCAAATGAGTTTTTCCTTGAATATAAGATATTTTGTTAATAAAAACTCATTTGAAAAACTGTTCGATATCTTATATGCTTGTATGTCCTATATAGAAAATATACTTGACTTCTTTGAAGCTTTAGGACGTAAGATTTGTTTTGATAAAACTGGGACTAAGTATGAAGATGTTCAAAATAACAAGATGTTTGAAGACTTGTCCCTTTGAAAAACCACTTTGAGTTTAGGATTCTTTTGACAAACTCTTTAAGTAAACTTTGAAAACCATGAATGTAAAGTTTGTTGACTTTAAGTGAAATCTTATAAACCCATGTGTCCTACTATGCATGTACAAATTGCTCAACTCTTACTCAAAAATCATGTAAGAAACAAAACGCAAGAGTTACAACATAAACTACCTCAAACACACACCCCATTACATACAATACAACATTAAGCTTCCTTGGATGTGCTTGAGTCCTTTCCGAGTACGTGTCCATTTGATCTTCCTATTTGAACGTCAACTCAGTCTGATCTTTGCCTCTAATCTTTGTATTTCATGTAATTGCCACTGAACCTATACTAAACATGATATGCAAAGATGAAAAACACTAGAAACCATATATAGGTTAATATCATCGAAACATATAAGACCTTGATAGTGTAGCCAATAAGGCTAACATTCTCTCCCTTTTTGATGATGTCTAACCTATTATTAATTTACTTAATCTTTGCACTTGAGTTTGACTTACTATAACTTATTATGCAAAGACAAGTTCACCTAGAACCACTAATGGGTTGTTATCATCAACACAATACAAGTAAGCTCACGTAGCCTCTAAGGCTAACATAAAGTGTAGATATAGAGGTGAAACAAAATTACCCAAAAGCAAATAATAGAGTAATTAAATATTGTGCTTTTTTAAAATGTTATTTCTTGTTATTTTTTAATGCATTTTTATAAAATAATAATAATAATTATGCAAATAATGAGAATATGAATAAAAATAGTGGGAGACATATTAGGATGTTTTTTTATTTTTAAGATTTAAAATATTTTGTCAAACTATTTATGCATTGGAGAGAGAGAGAGAGAGAGAGAGAGAGAGAGAGAGAGAGAGAGAGAGAGAGAGAGGAGTGAGAAAAGAAAAGAAAAAAATAAAATATTATTAAATTATTTACATATTAATGAGAGAGTGCGGGGAGAGAAAAGTCAAAGAAGTCAATGTACAGAGGACCTAACGTTGGGAACGTAGGAGCTCTAAGAGATAGAAGGAAGGGAGAAAAGTAAAAGACAAAATGAAAATGAAGGGAAAAGAAGAGTAAAATCAAGAGAAAAATATGGTGGTGACACATGTTCCATCAAAATTCAACTTTGACATATAATATAGATATAGATTATAAAATTAATGCAAATTATTAAAAATATATATAAATATGTATATCATGTACGTATGCCTTTATCAACCTCTAAGAAAATATAGTATACAAGTATTTTATTTTTTAAATATAAAAATAACGTTAGACGGTCATAGCCCGTGGAGTATATACGTGAGCCCCACAACGAATATACAATATAGAGTCAGAGGGGGGCGAATAGCTCTTTTTGCGTATTTAAAATTCCTCTACAAAATAAATGTCTTGGAAAGAAGCAAGCAATTATATCACAATAGATAAAATATAAAACGTGCACAAGACAAGTAAATAAAGAGTAGGGAGAGAAAAGCTTAACATCGGGTTTTAACGTGGTTCGGCATCAAGCCTACGTCCACGCCTTAGCACCAAGCAAAGGATTCCACAATCCACTATAAACGCTCCTTCACCGGTGGAGTAAGCCTTACAACTCGGGTACACAACCCTACACTCGGAAACAAATCCCTACACGCTCACACAGAGCCTTCACTTTGGTTCACACAAAACCTTCACCAAGCGGTTCACAAAGAACCTATTACAACAAAGATGATATACAAAGAAATGCTCCTCAAATGAGCTGATATGAAATACAATCAAATTCTCACTCTTATCTCTCAATGAATTATTCACACAAGATCAATGAGCAAAAGAGGATTGAGCACTTTGTGAATGAATAACTAAAATGCAAGTGCAAAGTGTTAGGTTTTGGATTCAAAGATATTTTTCACAAAATATGATTAACAATAATCAAAAACCATACTAAACAAGTCTATAGACTTGTATATATAGCCAAAAATCCCTTATAGTCATTGGGAGCAACTCCTAAGCAAAACTAGCCATTTTCTAGCTGCTGATGTTCTGTCATCGTCCCAAACCGTCAACTATTTTTTCTGGGCTCTCTAAAACCATCGACAGTTTCTTGCATACCTTGACGATTAATTAAAATCAAAAAAATTCATCAACACAAAAGTTGGGGTATTATTTCATATCTTTCCATAGACACCAAGATCATCCTATTTGGATTTTTTCTATCAAAAGTTATGCCTCAAATACAAAAAGGTGTTCAAGACTCGAGGCTGCACTACGTTAAACGACGATTGCTTTGTTTTTCCTTATCAAAAAGTCTTTTGATAACTTAAAACATTCTTGAACAAAAGTATATGAAATATATTAAATCTAATAAAGTTTAATACTTGTCCAAATGAATTTCCCCTTGAATATAAGATATCTTGTTAATTAAAATACATTTGAAAAATCATTTTGATATCTTATATACTTGTATGTCTTATATTGAAAATATACTTTACTTTTTTTTTGAACCCTTGGTACATAAGACTCATTTTGATAAAACTGGGACCAAGTATGAAAATGATTATGAAATTAACCAAGATGATGAAAACTTGTCCCTTTGGAAAACAGAATTGAGTTTAGGATTCGTTTGACAAATTCTTTGTTTTATATTTGAAAACTATAAATGTGAGTTTGTGACTAAAGTGAGAACCTATAAACTCAAGTGTCCTAATATGCATACGCAATTTGGCTCAACTCTTGCTCATAAATCATGCAAGAAACAAAACGCAAGAGTCACAAAAAGTTCCTACCACACACAACCCTTATTACAAATAATTCTACAATTAAGTTTCATTTGGGTGCTTGGGTTCTTTCAAGTATGTGTCCATTTGATCTTTCCTTCTTGACATCTACTCAGTCCAATCTTTGCCTTTTACCCAGTACTTCATGTACAAGTACCTGTACTAAACATGATCTGCAAAGATAGGAAAACACTAAAAAATACATATACGTTAATATCATCAAAACACAATAAACCATGATGGTGTAGCCATCAAGGCCAACATTCGCCTCCTTTTTTATGATGTCTAACGTATTAAGAATCTACTTAATCTTTACATTTGTATTTATGCTTACTCTGGCTTGATATGCAAAGATAAGCTAACCTAAAACCACTAATGGGTTGTTATCATCAAAACAAGACAATTAAGCGCATGTAACCTCCAAGGCTAACAAATAAAATAAAATAAAAAATATTGTGTGGATGTTGAAGTTCGACCTAAAAATTAAGGTAAGATAAGGTTCGATTAACTGAAGTGTACACCCTCTATCTTTAACCAAACCAAAGTTTTGATTCAATTAGGATTGTAACGCCCCAACCCACCACGTGGGACCCGGGGTGCTACTTTAGTAACCTCTATGTTCCTGATACTATATTCATTATACAAAAGGAGCGGAAATAAATGATACATCTTCCAAATACATTACCAGAGTTCTAAACTTCTAACGTATATAGAAGTCTCCCAATATCCATATTACATCCCAACCAAAAGAAGGAAAACTAACTCAGTCCATACGATCATATTACATATCCAAGGATTTCAGACATAACTTAAATACATTAGAGTTCTTACACACACTCACAAACAAAAACTAGCTATCACCCCGCCCTAGAGCTTTCTAAGATCGATCTCGAGATGGTCCTAAAAATATGATTTGTATATTGGGGTGAGACACTTCTCAGTAAGGTAGATTAAATTAATATCAGTGTGTGGCCAACATGAGTTTTAGAGTATCCTGAAAACATTCCATTCTCCATTTAACCAAAAATAGGAGTTATACATTATACTCACTTTACACAGTTGAAAATACCCTTTTCATTTACACCGTATAAACTAGTTCAATAAATAATAACACCATTTACATAAATCAACATATATGCGTAAAAGACACTCCCTAAGACTAACACACCATTTACTTCCCCTATGGTACGGGTTATGCGGCCTGAAGGCTGGACTTATGCCCTGGGAGATCAACTCAGACACAATCAAAGTAAACATATGCAAGTGCGTCTGCAGGCTTCCACAACCCAGTTGCAGATCTGATTGCCTTACCTCTTCCTGGTCCGGTCCCTAGGGATGGTACTTCATCCTTACGTTGGCCAATCAGCTGAAACCACCCGACACCTCTTAGTACAGTATGGGAGCACATGGCCAAATAGTAATTCCCTAGCAACGGTATCATGCTCACAATTCAACTGGTCCTCAGGGTTCTTAAACCATATCATGCAATTTAAGTAATAAAAATTGTAATATAAACTTATTTCGTATAAAACCTGTCATTTAATAAAACTGGCATATAGCCACCATATAAAACCCAGCTCTAAGCCATCACATAAAACCAGGCCCTCGATCGTCAATTAAAACCCGGCCCTTGACCGTCAAATAAAACCTTGGCCCTCGGTCGTCAAATAAAACCCAGTATTTTGCAAAAGTAGTTCCAGTATTTTGACAATCAATTCAGTATTTTTTCACAACCATACCCAAATTCAGTTATACCATAATCCATACAGATTATTCACCTGCCACACGATTTCAGTATTTGAGTATAGTCCAATAGTCAACCAAGAAAACGCAGTATATTTAGTTTGTAAGGTAAAACCAAGCTTTCCACCATTCATTTTATTCAAAATATCGTATAATATATCCTACAATGGTATAGTTCATTTTGAACAGTCGATTTTTGAAATAACCTTTGAAATCAAGTATATACATACATAAAACACATTTTAATTGATTCAAACTTAATAAAAAGTTGACTTAAATTAATCCCCTTACCTATTCCTGAAAAAGAATCTGCCAACGTTCCGAAACCAAAAAGCCTAACTTTTCAATCCCGCCGTCGAAAGCGAATTGGCAAGCCGAGAGAGGAGAGGAGAGTGATCGGAGAGTGATCACGGGATTTGGGTGAGCCTACTGGAGAGAGAGAGCCACGAGAGAGTGAGAGTAGAGAAAGAGAGAGTCCAAAAACTCTAAGAGAGGGAGAGAGAGAGAGAGAGAGAGAGAGAGAGAGAGAGAGAGAGAGAGAGAGAGAGAGCAAATATTTGAGTTATGAAAAAATATGTGTTGCTTAGCCCTTAAGTAAGCAGATCTATAGGAAAACCACCGACAGTTTTCCTTGCCTTAACAAAACCATCAACGGTTTGGTAGTTGACCACCTCAATTGACTGAAACCATCAACGGTTTTTTTCCCAGCTGAAACCATCAACGGTTTTTTTCCCAGCTCAGTGAAACCGTTGACGGTTTGGGCCTTGTCAAACCAATTTCCTTCTTTTTCCTTTCTTTTCCTTTATTTCTCTCTTCCTTATTTATTTTCTTTTATTTTCAGGCTTTGGGTTCCTACAATCTACCCCCTTATAAAATTTATTCCTCGAAATTTGCTAAGTATTACCGATCACGATACACCTCTACAAAAAAGTCGGTAGTCACCCACATAGCAACCCCGTCCCAAGTTTATTAGCTGCCCTCACTTATGGCAGAGGATTTCTGTGGTTACACACAATGTCTCGGGAAAATACAATACCATAAAAAACTCTCCCAAACACCATCCATATACGAAAACCGTAAACAACTAATAAAACCATACAACCCTACCTTAACTAACCTGCATACAAAATCAACGCTTACCTTTGCCGTCGTACTGATCTGTCTAGGATCGAGTCTCTCTGAAAAGTTGTGGATACTTATGGTGTATTTCCGTCTCTAACTCCTAAGAAGCCTCCTCTATTGCGTGATTCTGCCACAGTACCTTCAATAACGGTATGTCCTTAGTACGCAGTTCCTGTATTTTCTTATCCAGAATCTGAACTGGTACCTCCTCATATGCTAAAGCATCCCCGATCTCCAAAGGCTCATAACTTATCACATGTCAAGGATCTAACATGTATTTCCTCAGCACTGATACGTGGAAAACATCTTGAACTCTAGACAACACTATGGGCAACCCCACTTAATAGGATCTCAAATGGCCCAATGTACCTACGACTCAACTTGCCTTTCTTCCCAAACCTCATCACCCCTTTCATCGGAGCAATCCTAAAAAATATCATATCACCAATCTCAAACTCTAACTCCCGTCAGCGAGTATCTGCATAACTCTTCTGCCGTCTCTACGCTGTTTTAATCCTCTCCCTCATAAGCTCGACCTTTGCAGAGGTCTGCTAAACTAGTTTTTGCCCCAAAGTCTGCCACTCACCTACCTCATCCCAGTACAACAGAGATCGGCATCGGCAACCATACAAATCCTCATATGGTGCCATCTCGATACTGGCCTGATAACTATTATTATACGCAAACTCAACGATTTGTAGATAGTGAGTCCAATTATCCCCAAAATCTAGCACACATGCTCGCACCATATCCTCTAGAATCTAAATGGTCCTCTCAGACTGCCTATCCATCTACGGGTGAAACGCGGTACTGAAGGTGAGTTTAGATCCCAACACATCCTGCAAACTCTTCCAAAACTGAGAAGTGAACCATGGATCTCGATCTGAAACAATGGAAACTAGGACACCATGAAGTCGTACAATCTCTGGCACATAAAGCTTTGCTCGCCTATTCATAGAATAACAAACTTTGAGTAAGTAGATTTGCAGGAAAACCATCGACAGTTTTCCTTGCCTTAACAAAATCGTCGACAGTTTGGTAGTTGACCACCTCAGTTAACTGAAACCATCAACGGTTTTTTTCCCAGCTTAGTGAAACCATTGACAATTTAGGCCTTGTCAAACCAATTTCCTTCTTTTTCCTTTCTTTTCCTTTATTTCTCTCTTCCTTATTTATTTTCATTTATTTTCAAGGCTTGGGTTCCTACAATGTCCCCCTTTATAAAAATTTATTCCTCGAAATTTGCTAACTGTTACCGATCACAATACATCTCTACATAAAAGTCGGTAACCACCCACATAGCAGCCCCGTCCCAAGTTTATTAACTGCCCTCACTTATGGCAGAGGATTTATGTGGTTACACACAATGTCTCGGGAAAATACAATACCATAAAAAACTCTCCCAAAGAACATCCATATACGAAAACCGTAAACAACTAATAAAACCATACAACCCTACCTTAACTAACCTGCATACAAAATCAACGCTTACCTCTGCCGTCATACTGATCTGTCTAGCGTTGAGTCTCTCTGAAAAGTTGCAGATACTTCTAGCGTATTTCCATTACTAACTCCTAAGAAGCCTCCTCTACTGCGTGATTCTGCCACAGTACCTTCAATAACGGTATGTCCTTAGTACGCAGTTCCTATATTTTCTTATCCAGAATCTAAACTGGTACCTCCTCATATGCTAAAGCATCCCCGATCTCCAAAGGATCATAACTTATCACGTTTCAAGGATCTAACACGTACTTCCTCAGCACTGATACGTGGAAAACATCTTGAACTCTAGACAACACTATGGGCAACGCCGCTTGATAGGATCTCAAATGGCCCAATGTACTTACGACTCAACTTGCCTTTCTTCCCAAACCTCATCACCCCTTTCATCGAAGCAATCCTCAAAAATATCATATCACCAATCTCAAACTCTAACTCCCGTTGGCGAGTATCCGCATAACTCTTCTGCCGACCCTATGCTGTTTTAATCCTCTCCCTGATAAGCTCGACCTTTGCAGAGGTCTGCTAAACTAGTTTTTGCCCCAAAATTTGCCACTCACCTACCTCATCCCAGTACAACAGAGATCAGCATCGGTGACCATACAAAGCCTCATATGGTGCCATCTCGATACTGGCCTGATAACTATTATTATACGCAAACTCAACAACTGGTAGATAGTGATTCCAATCATCCCCAAAATCTAGCACACATGTCCGCACCATATCCTCTAGAATCTGAATGGTCCTCTCAGACTGAATCTGCTAGCCTATTCATAAAATCACTGACTTTGATAGGAATGAAGTGCGCAGTTTTCATTAGTCGATCCACTATTATTCAGATGGTGTTCTGTCCATGCAGCGCTGAAGGCAACCCTGATATGAAGTTCATCGAGATATGCGCACACTTCCACTTAAGGATATCAAGTGGTTGAAGTGGTCCTGCTGGCCTCTGGTACTCTAATTTTACCTGCTGACATGTCATACACTATTCTACAAATCTGGCAATCTCCCTCTTCATGTTACTCCACCAGAACGATTCTTACAGATCTCTACACATTTTCGTGCTTGTCGGATGAACAGTATAGAGAGATTGATGAGCCTACTCCAGAATCGTCTTTTTAATCTTCGCGTCATTAGGTACACATATCTGGTGTGAAATCTGAGAACTCCATCCTCAGAAACATTGAAGTCTATTTGCAACTCACTCGGTACTTTCTCCATAATTTTTATCAACTTTACATCTCTCATCTGAGCGGCTTTAATTTTCTCCTACAAGGTTGGCTAAATAATCAAACTAGAAATGAACACCTATGAATTCCCTTCTACAAACTCTACACCCAACCTTTCTAGGTCCATCCTGATCTGATGCTATACAATAATCTCTAAAATTAACGCACCCACCGACTTCCGAATCAAAGCATCAGCTACCACATAAGCCTTTCTTAGGTGGTAACTAATGGTACAGTCATAGTCCTTAATCAACTCAAACCATCTCCGCTGCCTCATGTTCAATTCCTTCTAGGTGAAAAAGTATTTAAAGCTCTTATGATCAGTAAAGACCTTGCACTTTTCATCGCATAGGTAGTGCCTCCAAATCTTTAATGCATAAACTACTACTGCCAATTCCATATCATGCGTCAGATAATTCTTCTCATACTCCTTGAGTTGGCAAGAAGTGTACGCAATTACTTTCTCCTGTTGCATCAACACACACCCAAGTCCTTTCTGAGATGCGTCACTGTAGATCACGAATCCACCCTATCCTGACGGAATAGTCAACATTGGGGCAGTGACTAGTCGTTGCTTCAATTCCTGAAAACTCTACTCACACTCATCAGTCCACTCAAATTTCATGTTCTTCCTTGTAAGCTACGTTAGAGGACCTGATAGCCTCAAAAACCCCTCAACGAATCGGCCATAGTATCCTGCCAAACCCAAGAAACTTCTAACCTCATGCACATTCTTCGGTCTCGCCCAATCAACTACCGCCTTTACTTTGCTCGTGTAAGTACCCAGGAAAATATAATAATAATAATAATAAAAATTGGGAAAATAGGATTTTGGCTGGTTCAGGAGAAAATCGGCAACGATTTTCTAGAGAGGGTAGAAAACCGGTGACAATTTTCGAAGTTACCACGGAATGGTAACGGGTAAACGGTAAAAATCAGGCAAGTTAAATAGAAAACTAGTGACGGTTTTCTAAGGGTCAGAGAAAACTGATGGGCATAATTTAGGAAACTAGGTAAGGGGAATTAATTTAGTAGGTTCTTATTAAATTTTAAACCAGTTAATTTGGGTATACAATATATATATATATATATATATATATATATGGAAAAGAAATTGTGTAGCAGGAATACAACTTTCACAATTCAATTGGCTGATGTAAGTACAAAATGATGAAATATACTGTTGGATTGTGAACATTGGTTAGTTGTAAGTATAGTTATTGGTGAATAATGATTGTTTGAGAATATTGCTGCTTGATATTATTGTGTGACAAATAATGTGATGTGTATATATGGGTTATTTTGTGTAGTTATTCGTGTATATCACAATATAACATTGGCAGGCCTAAGGAGTTCATTATATTGCCTAGATGTAATCATGATATACGTTGGCAAGCCTGAGGAGTTCGTATATTGTCATTATATATTGGCGTAGAGCATTGGCAGACCTGAGGAGGTTATTCTACTGATATACTACGGGTAGGTCATAGGGATTGATACTAGTGGTTGGTGGTGCCTGTGTGGGCCACGATATATTTTTGTGAAGATGTTAGTCCTGTGTGGACCATGTATTCTACGTGATGTTAGTCCTGTGTGGACCGTGTATTCTGTGTGATGTTAATCCTATGTGGACCAATCCTGTGTGGCTCGTGTATCCTGTGAGAGTGTGAATCATGTGTGGGCCATGTATTTTGTATGAATGAGAGTTCTGTGTGGACAGTTTTATTCTATGTGGATAGTTTGTGTTGACCCTATTGGTCACATCCCATTTTGATCATGACAAATACCTTGGTATTTAATGTCTGTCAAGTTTGTGTGCAGGTTTATATTATCAGATCATAGGTTGCCGCATGAGAAGACTTGAAGAGAAGCAAAGACCCAGCATATTTATTCATTATATTTTATATTTGGGTCTATAATTTTAATTAAGAAAAGGTCTGTAATAATCTGCATATCATGCATGTAGGATCTATAAACTCAAGACTTTAGAGAGACCTTAGGGATCATCCTTCAGTCGACCAATGCCAGGTTTTTTAGCGTACCTAAAAAGGCCGTAGAGAGACCCTAGGTCCCAGCACTTGCATGAAAAAAAGTCCTCAATGTCACTTATAATATCAGGGAAATAAATTGGTTTAAAATTGGATTTAAAGGAACATAAAATGAGAGAGCTCGGGTAACCAAACCCCAGGTGTTCAAAACACCTCGGGCACTCGAACCGCTGGGAAGTCAGTGGGTTGTCCTTATTTTGGGTGACCAAACCAAAAATGAGCATATCTTCCTCGGGCGACCGAACCCATGTAAGAATGCTTTTCAACAACCCGAGCACCCAAACCTTCACGTTCAGAAAGGCCTTGGGCAACTAAACTTAGCTTCGGGCACCTAAACCACAAACAGAATGCTTCTGACTTTTCTTTAGCCAACCGACCCTGACTTCGAGCACCTTGAACTTTTAAAAATTGATTTTCTGACTGAGTCTATACAGGCACCTGAACCTCAGATCGGGCACTCGAATCTCGCGGGTTAAATTATTTTTTATTGGGGTTAAAATTAAGTAAACTGAGTTAATTTGCTAAATTGGTTTTAAAACAAATCTAATAATACCCTATATGTCCCCAACAGTCATAATTTACCCATTCTCTCTATATATAGGGTCTCATTTGCAAAAATTAGTGGTGATTAACAAATAGGATTAGCCAAAAACTCGCTCAAATTTCCTAAACCCTATTTTTTCATTCCAACCCTATAACACTAAAATACCTTCATTCCTTTGAAAAATCTTGCCTTGTGAGTGTTTATTGTTTATTATATTGTGTAAGAAACCCTCACTTGTATATTACACATTTGATTTTCATATTGAGGGTTAAGTTAGATTTTTCCCTCGATTTCATTTGATAAATCTTTGGTTGGGAAAAATCATATAGTTAAGTGAGTTTACATTATCATTGCAATACTCATTTGGGCTTAAACTTTTGTGTGCAAAAATATTTTACAAAGCTAGATTTCAAACAACTCTTGTGCTAGATACATTTGAGAAAATATTTTTGAGTTCGTTTGAATATTACTGCTAGTGTCTTTGAAACACTAATCTGATATTGAGATTTAATATACTTTACTTTCAAATATTAGCTTGTTAGAACACTCTGCGCATATTTGAGATTATACATCTTATTGAGTGTTGATTGCACACGAAGAGCACTGAGCTTATAGTTCATACATATTGATGTGCATTGATTATATTGTGCTTATTGGTACATATCAGCTTAGTGTTAGAAGCATTTTACGTATACACAAATCATCGGTTATATTTTTTGTATTTCAGGAACGGGTCTGAAGAAGGAGACTAGCCCTGTTGAATAGTCCCAGATTGGCTTAGACCCGGTTACGAAAGTTAGGTGCACCATCCTAGTAAGGTGTAGGTTGAGGTCAGTCCCACTAAATAACCTGGTTGTAACCGGCATCGCTCCACCCATTAAGTGAGTTTTAGTGGAATCCTCAAGCTTGCGAGTTAGAGGCGGGAACCTAGGCACAGTTGGCCAAACCCCGATAACATTTCTTGTGTGTGATTTTAATTTCTGCATTTTAAATTCCAGCACATGAATGTTTGTATTTTACTATTGTGAATGATTGGGTTTATAATTGCATAGACTGACCCCAGGTTGAGTAATACTGTTACTAGATTAGTTGAACCTAGGAGGAAATTTTTAAATAACCAATTCACCCCCCCTCTTGGAAATACACCAAAGCTAACATTTTATGTGGAATGGGATCAGATAAGATAATTGGTATGTTAATTTAATTATATGTATATTTATGGCAAGGTAAAACTTTCTACCAAAAGTTTGCTGAGAAAGGCGAGTGCCCTAGTATTTTCGGTTTGGTACCAGAGTAGAGGGAAGCTACTTGTATGGGCAGGTAACCTTCCCTATTCTTGGAGACTTTGCATATATACATAGCCCGAGGGTTTACTAAGGAAGGTGAATGCCCTGATATTAGTATTAGAGCAAAGGGAAGCTACTTGTATGGGCGGGTAATCTTCCCTATTCTCGGGTATTATTATTATTAAAATATTTATGAATGTGTGTATGATATCAAATGACAATATTGTTATTAATAATGCGTTTTCTCAGCTGCTGTGGTTAGTGAAACACAAATGAATATATGTTCTGCATTTATTTAAACTCTCTGCCACACACTGCTATGATTTGTTCTTCTTTACTGAAATGTGTCTCACCCTAGTGGATGATTATATTTTCAGGTCCATCAGAAGATCGAGCTTAGGGCTCTGGTAGGGTAGCATTTTAGTAATTTTGAGGCGTTTGTAAAAAAAGCTTATGCATAGTTTATGTTTTTAAATACTGGTATGTAATATAAACAAATGGTGACAGTTGTTTATGAGATATATATATATATATATATATATATATATATATATATATATATATATATATATATAGACTCTTGTATTTAAATTGAGGTTATTTACTTTTTCGCTGCATGATTATGGTGTGTGGTATCAAAAACAGGCAACTGAAACACGTAACCCTTGGGTCCCACTTGGCGGGTTGGGGGCGTTACAGTTGGTATTAGAGCCTAACAGTCTTGCAGACTTTAAGGATAATTATTTCCAGAGTATAGGTTCAAGTTAGGACAAGGATAAGAGTGGGTAGGTTAGGAGGAATAGTGGTCTGGAAACTTGGAGGTTGTAATCCCTTGATGGTAGCTTGGTCAACTATTCAATCAACTGATATTGAGCATGTTTCCCATCTCTTCTTGAGAAACAAGTGGGCTATTTCTTTGCAAAATTGTGTTCAATTTCATATGTGGCAATTCCGCCAAGATCTCTTCGTTAGTTGAGGGAAGAATCCGCACGAATCGGATTTTTTGAGGAAATATTCCTCCTAGGAAACCTTCAATGGTTTGCCTTTTGCAAACCATAATTGTAATGACCCCAAAGAATAATGGTAATTAAATAATAATGAAAGAGGGAGAAAAGGAAATAAAAAGGGGGCTCAGCAGGTCTTCGTCGACGACGCAACATATTAGGCTCGTCAACGAGGGTGCTCTTCATCGACGAGAAAATATTGAGAGGGGGTTTTGGGTGATTCTGAATTTTTTCGACGAGAGGAGAGTTCGTCGACAAGTTGTCTTCATGACCCCGTCGACGAGGGCCAGTGTATAAATAGGCCAAATCTTCATTTTTGGCTGAAATCTTCTGCGCAGAACCTTCATTCTCTCTCCTCTTAAGTTCTCCTTCCTTTTCTCTCAATTTCTAGGTCCGTCTGCTGCTATATTGACAATCTAAAGCCACCACGACACTCCTGGTGAATTTTTCTACATATCTGCTGGAGTGGATCATCTGTGGGTCGAGTTCAGAATTCATCCCAGATTCAGGGTAAGGCTTTCTACTCAATATTTGACTTTTCGACAGTTATAGAAAGTGTAGTGCGCATAGAAATACTGAAGTTTAGTTCTGAGGAATATCATTTTCAAGGTATTGAACGAAAAACCCTACGGGTGCAGGACTGGTTGTCTTAGGGGTTTTTCAGGAATCAGGTAAGGAGATAAACTAAATTAGTTATTTTATGAAAATGTATTTATGTTATTACAGCATCTGATTTCAGGAAAATAAATATATTTATATATGCTTTATGGCTGGGAAATACCGTTGTAAAAATGATATGTTTAAATACGTACAAAACCTATTTCATGTGGCATGAGTAGAATTTATAATAAAATGTTGTTTTCTGGGAATATGATAAAGATATGGATTTTTATAATGAAAAATCGGCGTACGGGCCGAGAATTTTATATGATTTTCCGGCGTACGGGTCGTGCTATGGATATGATTTGCCAGCGTACAGACCATGATATTTATATTATTTGTCGGCGTACGGGCCGTGCTCTGGATATGTTTTACTAGCGTACGGGCCAAGCTATGGATATGTTACTAGCGTACGAGTCGTATGATTTGCCGGCGTACGGGGCGAGTTATGTTAAAATATGAAATGCCGATGTACGGGCCGATGATTTTCATGATGTATATAAATATGCAAATTGATGTGATGATATTGATTTGGCAATTAATAGTATGAAATATCCATGTATCACAATTTGATTATATGATATATGTTATCAGAACCTGGTTGGCTTGGTTTAGGCTAACACTTGCACGGTACCGATGCTATATGTTCATGATCATCGTGATATTGTGTTAACGCTGCTGTATGGAGTAGCGTGAGAACAGATAGTCGATGTGGTTTTAAGAACTGTAAGCACCCCTGTTGTATGGATTAGGTCTGCCAGACCCTTAGGACTTACAGACTGTACTTTTGACTTAGTAGTGGTCGGCCAACCATTGTCAGGTCCCGCTTTCAGGCCACACAACCTAGTCATGTGGGGGTAATACATGACAACAGTCAACTAACCTACCAGGGTTGTTGTTGTATTATTACTATGATATGAGATGAATTATGCTTGTAGAAATCCAGTATGTTCTTCTATGCTATGATTAAATATGTTTTCCCCATAAATGATTAATATAGTTACTGAATATGTTTACGTATATGATTCTATGTATAACACAGAATTACTCATGTTGCCACACACTAGTATTAGTTTATTTCCCTTACTGAGAGGTGTCTCACCCCGAATTACATGAAATTTTCAGGGGGCCCTGATAGGAGAGCGAATAAAGCTCCGCTAGGATAGATTCAGCTGATCTGCCCTTTTTAAAGGGTAAGTATTTTGTTAGGGCCAGATGGTTTTGGTGAGAAGTGGCTCTAGAATTTCTTTTGGGGAAGTATATATATAAACACAATGGATGTAGTAACTCTGGTACTGAAATGAATGGTGTTTTGTTTATGATATTAAGATTTTATTTTTCCTGCTGTTTAGGCTTCCGTATTGTGTTTCTGGTATGTCCCTAGTACCCATGGGTTCAGGTTGATTATGACCTACTGGATTTGATATGTTGATTTTGTATTTTATTATTTAAAAAGGAAAAAAATGTGGAAATTAAGTAGGTCATTACAATAATACTCTTCATTGCTCACACACACTTAGTCATATTTAAGTATTGGCCTCTAATCACAGGACTAACACATACTCACCCGACCTAACATTCCTACTTAAGTTTCCAAGTTCCAGTCACTCAACCCAGAAATGAAACCATCGATGGATTTACTGTGGTTTTCCTGAAATCATCATTCCAAGAAAAACATAGAAAACCGTCAAAATGATCACTGTCTCTAAGCTTCCAAATCAAGACTCGCCTAATCTACCCACTTTTATCCTTATCTTATCTCAACCTATACTCTTGTAATCATCCACTATCAAAGTCTACAAAACCTAGCAAACCTAGGCTCTAATACCACCTGTAACGCCCCAATCCACCACGTGGTGCCTGGGGTGGTACTTTAGTAACCTCTATGTTCCTAATACCATATTCATTATATAAAAGCAGCAGAAATAAATGATACATCCTCCTAATACATTACCAAAGTTCTAAACTGCTAACATGCATAGAAGTCTCCTAATATCCATATTACATCCCAACCAAAAGAAAGAAAACTAACTTAGTCCTTACGATCATATTACATATCCAAGGACTTCAAACATAACTTAAATAGATTAGAGTTCTTACACACACTCACAAATAGAAACTAGCTATCACCCCGCCCCGGAACTTGCTAAACTTGATCTCGAGATGGTCTTGAAAAGATGATTTGTATATTGGGATGAGACACTTCTCAATAAGGCATATTAAATTAATATCAGTGTGTAACCAACATGAGTTTTAGTGTATCCAGAAAACATTCCATTCTCCATTTAACCGAAAATAGCAGTTACACATTATACTCACTCTACATAGTTGAAAATACCCTTTTCATTTACACCGTATAAACTAGTTCAATAAATAATAACACCATTTACATAAATCAACATATATGGGTAAAAGACACTACCTGGGACTAACATACCATTAACTTCCCCCATGGTATGGGTTGTGCGGCTCAAAGATTGGACTTATGCCCTGAGGGATCAACTAAGACACAATCAAAGTAGCCATCTATAAGTGCGTCTGCACGCATCCACAACTCAGTTATGGGTCTGATTACCTTACCTTTTCCTGGTCATGTTCCCAGGGAAGGTACTTCATCCTTACGCAAGCCAATCGACTGAAACAACCCTACACCTCTCAGTACAATGTGGGCACATGACCAAATAGTAATTCCTTAGCAACAGTACCGTGCTCACAATACAACTAGTCCTCAAGGTTCTTAAATCATATCATGCAATTTAAGTAATAAAAACTGTAGTATAAACTCATTTCTTATAAAACCTGTCAATTAATAAAACTGGCATATAACAACCATATAAAACCCGGCTCTCAGCCGTCACATAAAACCAAGCCCTCGGCCGTTAAGTATAACCCTAACCCTCAGTCATCAATTAAAAATTGACCCTCGGCCGTCAAATAAAATCGAGTATTTTGCAAAGGCAGGTTCAATATTTTTTGTTGACCTTACAAGTCATACCATGTTTTGATTATGACAAATACCATATTTAATGTCTTTCAAGTTTCTATGCAGGTTCATATTAGCAAGATCAGTTGAAGGCATATGAAGACTTGAAGAATACAAAGACCTAGAATAGTTATTCATTGTAATCTATATTATGTTTAATTGTAATTATAATTCCAAAGGTCTAATAATCTTCATATAATGCATGTAGGAACTACAAGCTCAAAAGCCTTAGAACGGCCCTAGGTCTACACATCACTTGGAAATCGAGAGACCTTAGATAAGACTTTGGTCGACCGACGCCAGGTTTTTAGGCATACTCTCAAAGACCTTAAAGTTACCCTAAGTCCTTGCACTTACATGTAAGAGAATCCTCAAAATCACATATACTATCAAGGAAATCAATTAAAATAAATCACAAATTAAAGGGCTAATCTTGTGAGGTTTCGGGCGACCGAGCTGGTGGTGTTCAAAACACCTCGATCGACCGAACCGTTGAAAGGTCAAATAGTTTACCTGACTTCGGGCGACCGAACCAAAAAGGACTTCACCATCCTCGGTCAACAAAACTTATACACTCACCTTTTCCACCAACTCGGCCGCCCGAACTCTACGTTCAAAATACACTCGGGCGACCAAACTCAAGACCAGGCGACCGAACCTCAGACAGAATGAAAATCGCCTTGGTTCAGCCATCTGAAGTTCTCACCGAGCACCCGAACTTCAAAATTGTCTTTCCCTATTATGAGTGTTCGGGCGACCGAAACTCTCGAGTTGTTTAATTTTTAACCGCGGTAACTCGGGTTAATTAAGGGTAAATTGGTTTTAAAATTCATTAAAAAATTTAATAATACCCTTTGTATCATAACAGTTATATTTTTGTTGAAGGTTATATATATACCTTCATTTGCAAAAATTACAAAGAGATTAGGGATTTGATTAGCTAAAAATTTCCTATGAAATTTCCTAAACCCTATTTCTCCATACACATCCTATACACTCATATACTGTCATTCTCTTGAGAAACCAAAGCCTTGTGAGTGTTTATTAATTGTCCTAGTGTGCTAGAAACCCACATTGGATTATTGCATATTTGATTTTCGGCTTTAGGGTTTAGCTAGGTTTTTCCACCGATTTTATTTAATAAATCTGTGTGTGGGAAAACCTTATAGCTAAGTGGGTCTTTGCATTATTATTTTAAAACTCATTGGGCTTGTATTTTTGGTTGTGCAAAAATATTTTTATAAGCTTATATTTGAATATCTTTTTTTGCCTATATATTAAGAAAATATTTTTTTAGATACTCTAAATTTCTCTTGGTACAAATCTTTAAAACCCTAAAAGTGTGATTGAGATTTATCTTTGCATAGTTTCAAAGATTAGCTTGTAGAAATACTTTTGTGCTTAAATTTGAGATAATCATTACTTTGAGTGTTGATTACACATATACACCATTGAGCTTATAGTTCTTATATTATTGGTGTGTATTGATTATACTATGCTGAATCGGTACATAGTCTGCTTTGTTGAGAAGCATATTTTCGTGTACACAAAAAATTATATTGTTTGTTGTATTCCAGGCATGAGCCTGAAAAGGGAGACTCGCCCTGGTGAATAGTCCCGGATTGGCTTTGACCCGGTTAGGAAAGTTAGGTGCACCATGTAACGACCCGAAAAATAATGGTATTTAAATAATAAAGAGAGAGGGAAATGGAATTAGTAACAAAAAGAGGTAGCCGACTTCATTGACGACATTGCATTTTGGAGGTGATAAGTCCAAGAAATTTCCACAAGCCTCGTCGACGAACACAGGGGTTTCGTCAACGACGGTTCTTCAAGACCTTGTCAACAAGGTCCCGTCTTCATCGACGAGAAGATACCAAGAGGGGTTTTGGGACAGACTGAAATTCGTTGACGAAGGAGGAAGTTCATCGATGAAATTACTTAAGGACTCATCGACAAGATGACGTGGATCGTCGACAAATCCCGCAGTATAAATAGCCCTAAATTGATTTTAATCGTCAAAATTTACCGCAGTCTCTCTCTCTCTACCCCTACGGCTCCTCCCTCTTCTTCCTTTGATTTCGGCCCTGTCAGTCACCGAATCGACGATTTGAGGCCACCACAACGTTCTTATTGGAGTTCTCTTAAAGTCTGCCGGAGCGGATCGTTGGTGAAACGAAGTTGGAATTCATCCCAAATGTAGGGTAAGGTCTTTTATTCAGTTTTTGGCCTTCTGGCAGTTATAGGAAATGATGTAGGCTAAGAAATATCGATGTTTTGTTCTAAGATTTATGATTTTTAGGGTGTTAAGTCGAGAACCCTGCGGGTGTTGGACTCGTTAATAGTAGGCGATTTTTACCAGGAAATAGGTAAGGTAAATATGCTATGCTAGGTTATTTGAAAATGTTTTCAGTATAAAATTATAAATGTTCCACCAGAGTATTGTTTACAGCAGAGATTTATACAGTTAATCAAATATGATTAATATGTTTTAAAATTACTGTGTGGCTTGAGAATATAGATATAGTATAGAAACATACTTTACAGTATTTTTCAGAGATGTGTTTTACGGAATATACAGAGAATGTATTTTACAGCAATTACAGAAATACCATGATTATACAGTTTTACAGTACCATGACATACAGATTTATAGTTAATTACAGAAACACAGTTGATATAGATACAATTTTCCACAACGTCATGGTTTATACAGTTTTTACAGAATCATGGTAAAACAGATAATTGTATATAGAGATTTATTATACAGTATCAAACCCTGTTGGACCATACAGTTTACAGAGCACGATATCGTAGCTACATACAGTTTATAGAGTGCAACCACCTATTCAGATAATACGTAATATAAAGGTCGATCTCATAGAGCCTACAAGTGGACAGGCTCCCCATTAGATATAGGTTGAGGAGGGCTAATCAAACTATAGAGTATAGTGATTTATTCCTAGTTGGCCAATCAGGGTAAATCCCACCTACGGGCCACACAACCCTGTCATGAGGGGTTAAATCATGACACACAGTTATCCACAAGGAAGTTTACAGTTATTATTATGTTTATACAGTTTTACAGAAACAGAAAATATATATATATATATATATATATATTAGCAATATTTTGAATAGAAACCTAAAGTACAGAAATGTTAAGCAACAGGTAAAAGATGAAGATTATATTATTGGTATTGTGCTTTACAGATTCAGTGATACATGACTATGTAGTAATAGATTTTCACAGTATTGTAACTCATTTGTCACACACTAGCAATAGCATATTTCGTCTTATTGAGTTTTGACTCATCCCAGTATTAAATTATTTTTCAGGTGAGCCAATTAGGCGAGCGGACCAGGCTCGCAGATAGAGGGGTCACATTACTGCCCTGTTAAAGAGAGTGAGTATATTTTTAGGAGTATTTTTTGTATAACCCTCACCAGTTGAGGATATTTGGGGAACAATCATATATGTATATTTTGGGAAATCTGTTAGCACTCTGGTATTGTATATAATTATATATAGATATGTTTATTTGATTTCCGCTTCTCGTTGCTTAGGTTGATGATTGGGTTCAATCCAGTGTGGTATCA
Organism: Malania oleifera; assembly: GCF_029873635.1. Lineage (NCBI taxonomy): Eukaryota > Viridiplantae > Streptophyta > Magnoliopsida > Santalales > Ximeniaceae > Malania > Malania oleifera. The sequence continues at coordinate 77,104,467 of NC_080425.1, forward strand.
GAGCATGCTAAATATATATATATATATATATATATATATATATAAACTCATTTAAATAGCAGGACGTTACATACCATCCCAGCAAGGTGTGGTTATAGGTTAAGTTCAGGCCTGTTAATTAACCTGGTTGTAATCGGTGTCGCTTCACCCTTTAAGTGAGTATTAGTGGAATCCTCGGGCTTACGAGCTAGAGGCGGGGACGTAGGTAGTATTAGCTGAACCTCGATAACTTATCGTGTGTGTATTTTACATTTCTTTTACTGCACGTGTATGTTATATTATGAATGTTGCGCATGATTTAATTTTCGCATCTTACATTTATCTGCGCATTTGGGTTTATGAGTATATAGATAGACTCTAGGTTGAGTATTACTGTTGCTGATTCTGACATACATAGGAATAAATTTTAAATACCCAATTCACCCCCCCCCCCTCTTGGGAATACACCAAATTCATCAATTGGTATCAGAGCTTCATTGCACTAGGCTTAACAACTTTTGTAAAAGATCGCAATGGCTCACATTCGTGTATTCCCATTCGGAGAGGGATGATCACCTTCCAGTCCTCCATTGTTTTTTGGTGTAAATTACACCCATTGAAAAATTCGAATGAGCATATTTGTAAAATCTATGAATTGAAGGGTCTGGCAGGTGATTAATAAGGGAATTTGTATGCTAGTAGAAAATTATATTAATTTGATGTATGCAAATTCATATGCCATGGATTTACTATATTGTGCTTTGGATATTGATATTCTTCATGAGATTGCCACTCCAAATGCTCCAAGCCTAAATGATCAGGTAGTGGCTAATCATGAGCAGGCTGCATTAGTAGATGATGAGGTATATGAATCTTACCCTACCTCATTTACTGATTCGTGTAATGAAGCATGTGATGATTCTTATGTTGAATGTTGTAATATATTGTGGGATGAATCATCTGTTGTACTTTGTGATAAATTTGTTGATGATGCATGCAATGATTTATGTGAAAATTATTGTGTTAATTCTTGTGATGAATCATGTGCTGAATTGAATAATGAAAGCATGTTGTCATATGAAAAACAAGAAAAGACTTTATTGAAAATGAATAAATTTCTAGATAAGTTATCTAAGAAGAAATCATTTCTGAAAAGTGAGAATAAAATATGGCAAAACAATTAGACAAATTAAAAGATTATCAAGCTATTCTAGAAAAAAAACAAAGGTTGAGAAGATTTTGAAGATCATATGCTTAGAGGAAGATATAAATGATTATTCTAGAATTATAATCAAAGCTATAAATGAAAAGAATAATCATAATAGATCCTTCGCAGTTAAAATGAAAAATATTTTCAAAAAGGGTTCGAGGTTAGTTCATCATACCCATAATCATGCCACGTCAAGTAAAAATGGAAGAGGCTTGGATAAAAGGATGATATGGGTGATCGGAAAAGCAAGCCTCATAGGACCTAAGGAAAAATGGATTCCATTTGGAATCACATAATCATTTAATCCATCCTTAATTCAAAATTCCCAGGTTTAGGGGTAGTGATGACCAAAAGGCTAGGAAGTGGTCTTTGCTTAAAATGTCAAATCTTAGTATGCACATTCATTATACACTAAGATCTTTAGAAAATCTAGCCAATACAAAATTTCAAATAAAATATCCAATCTAAACATAACACGAATAAATATCATAATGATTGGATAAAATATGAAAACATTGGCTATAACATAATTGAATAAAATTCACTTCCAAATGGACAAAGCACTTTTCCTTAGTAAATAATTCAAATGCTTAACTCATGCTTAAAGATAAATCATCTTAAGTTAAGCCAGTTGTCCATAGCACAAGCATGTGGTTTAGGGGATCCACCTCACACTTTATATTATTCAATCCTAAACCCATCCTTGAACTTTAAAGCCTTGAACAAGAAGTAGTCATTACTCTAGGCTTAAGCACTAATGATCACAAATGCCTATTATATAAGTGCTTGTTTAAAAGACATCCCTCGTGATCAAAATTTGAGATAATCAGTAAGGGAATCAAAATGTTTCCTTTGAGCTTAAAATATAAAAATCTTATAATCTTGGTTCACTATCTCCTCCATAGGAAATCCTTACCAAACCACAATCATATCTGGTAAGGTTTCTCTCATTCCTTGGTTCGTATTTGTAACAACTCGAAGAATTTTAAACTATTTAAAATAATAAGAAGGATAGAAGAGAAGGAAAAAGAAATTTTTAAAAAAAGGGTGACAGTGAGCAATCGTTGACAAACTAACTGGTCTCGTCGACGAGCATTTTTTCTTAGCTCGTCAATGAGGGCACACGTCTCGTCGACAAGGAATTACCAAGAGGGGTTTTCACTTCACTGAAACTCATCAACGAGTTTGCTGTTTCATCACCAAAACTGTGTAAGAGGACTCGTCGACGTCTCGTCGACGAGTCCATATGTCTCGTCGACGAACTCCTGTCTATAAATAGTGGGATCTTTCATTTCTGCATGAAGTTTTCCACATGTGCTCTCTCTCTCTCTCTCTCTAGAATTTTGGCCCTACTACCTTCTCTCTTCGATTTCGGGCCGGATTTAGCTTGGTTTGATGATCGAAAGCTATCACGAGACTCCTAGGAAGATTCTCTGCATTATAGGTGGAGTGGATCTTCGATTTGAGAAGTTTGGGAAACATCTCAAAACCAGGGTAAGAAAAATAATTTATGGTATTATCATTATTTTGAGGTATTTGGAACTTAGGAAGTATTATAAGGGTGTTTTACTAAGATTTTAGGAATTTGGAATTTTTGGATTACAGGGTCTCATTTTGTTGATTTTAGGCCAAATCCCAAGGAGCGGATAAGGGGAAATATTTTATAATAGCTTTTTAATAATTTTAGATGACTAATTTTGGGTATAAATTTCTACATATCCATGTGTAATTTTTTTGAAACATGTTGAATTAAAAATACTGATTATATATATATATATATATATATATATTATATTGGGAAAAATCATGTGGTTGAAATCATTCTTGATAATTAAATGATTGTAAGCATTATGGAATGATGAATCACTGAGACTGCGAATATTGTTTGACTATGAATTCTGCCTGGTTGATTACATTGGTTGAATGCAGATACTGTTGTTGTGTATACTGTGTAGAACTGTGGATGTGCTGATTGAATGGTTGTGGTTGGTTTGTATTGTGGTTCATGTAAATTACGATATAACGTTGGCAGTGGTATGACGAGGTCGTTATATGGCCGTTTATACTGGGAGGTAAACATTGGCAGTGGTATGAAGAGGTTGTTTGCCTATTTACCATGAACGGAGTGTTTGCTTTGTAACCTATGTGATTTGATTAGTACTGTGTGGACCAGTCCTGTGTGGACATATATGTTGTGTGGTTTGATTAGTCCTATATGGACCACTCCTTCGTGGACTGTGTAATCTGTGTGATTAGTTAGTCCTTTGTGGACCAGTCCTGTGTGGACATGTATGATGTGTGTGTTAGAGTCCTGTGTGGATGATTACATGATATGTGAATGTAGACCCTGTGTGGGTATGATTAAAGACTGTATGATTATCCTATGTGGATTGATTGTGATATGCGTATATGTGTGAAGTTTTGTGAAATGTATATTGTTGGTTGCGTGTGACTTTAATTAATTAAGTATTTATGGTAAGGTAGATTACTCCACCCGAGGGCTTGCTGAGGAAGGCGAGTACTCTAGTAATTATTTGTGGATACCAGAGTAGAGGAAAGTCACTTGTATGGGCAGGTGACCTTCCCTATTCTTGGTGACTCTACCTGGATACATAACCTGAAGGTTTACTGAGAAAGGTGAGTGCCCTAGTATTAGCACTAAAGCAGAGGGAATATATTTGTATGGGCCGGTAGAATTCTCTATTCTCTGGAATTATCAGTAAAATATTTATAAGTGTGGGAATGTAATTGGATGAAAAAGACGTAGACCACGTTGTGGTTATGAGCATGATATTTTGGGCTGCTTGTGGATCGTGAATGTATTTGGATGAATATTTTAATTATATATTAAACACTTCAGCCACACACTGTTATAAACTTATTCTTCCTTACTGAGAGGTGTCTCACCCTGTCATTGGTTAAATCTTTTTAGGTTATCCAGGTGGTCGAGCTTAGACAGCTCTTGGGCGGGGTAGTTTGTGAGTGGTACCGGAACAGTTATGTTTTTAGTTTTTATGTTTATTATATTTCATCCAGGTTTTGTAATATGGACAATGTAGTTGTATGATATGAGTTTGTTGATGTACAAATATAGAACTCTGATATATTATATTCTAGGTTATTTTATTATTTTCCGCTGCGTGAATGGTATCAGAGACGCATGTCGGTCTCATAACACTCCGGGCCCCACGTGGCCGGTCCGGGGCGTTACAGTATTCTTGCTCTAAATTGTGATCATATCTAAAGGATACTTTCCATCCTTCAAAGAGCATTGTTCCATAAATAATAATATACTCCTTGTTGCTCTTAGTCTAACTATTAGGACATATTAGCTAGCACGAATACATTTTGAACAATGTCCTACCTCTCCTAAATACTCTTCTGAACTAAATAGAAATTTAACTGTTAAGAGTATTTATTCTTTACTTCTCCCACAATCTCTCGTAAAGTCATATCCTTTAGAGCTTCATATCCTTAGAGATGAGTTGAATGGTTAAGTTGGTTGCACTAGGTCTTAATCTAGATGAATGCATAAAATTCAAGTAGACCTATGCATGTGCATTTTCAAATCGAAAGCCATTTTAGCTTGTGCCTCTCACACATATTGAGATTCATAAGAAAAGAGGCAAGATAGGCTTAGCACATAGAAAACATATTCATTGTGACTTTTTGGTTCAATAAGCCTATAATCAAAATGCCAAGTTTATATCATTGAATACTTTTAAGTCACTTGGCCAAGAAATTTAAAGCATATGATGGCATAAAATGAGTAAAGTACATAATTGAGGGGGAGCATTTATCTTTCATGTCTATATAAATTTAAATCCTCTCATATTCTTATATAGATTATGCTTTTATGTCCATATGTGCATAGCATTGCAGCACACTATCCATGATTTGATAAATGGCTAAAAAAAATTTTTGATTGATAGTTTATATCTTTTCTTAGCATGAACTACTATTGAATTATATTGAATATCTTGAGTTGATTATACTACTGGATTGCATGCTTGTATTGAAAGCCTCCTGCATAGTGGATTCAGTGATGTGTATTGCATGCTAGTAGTAAATATAGGTTCTTGTGTATCTTGAACTGAATTATAAATTGCTTATTTGAACCTATCAGGTACAGGTTTTATGGAAAAATGTCCAATTTACAGACGGCATGCTGCCGAAATTTCGATAGATTTTTCCCAAAGTAAAACCTTGTACAAAGATGATTATGATAAAATAAACGTTAAAATCTTTTTGAAAGGATGAGTGAAATTACAATGAAAATTAAATTTCATCCTCACATAATCATCAGGTATTTAAGGGGAGTTAAGCTCCATCCCTAGAGAAAGAACATAAAAGACTCAAATGCATCACTTCGCTCTTTGAAATATTGAGGCTCTTCTGGAAACCGTCAGCATTATATCCAACTTTCATGGTTTTATGATTGAGATATGGATTGCTCTTGGTAATGAGCATTATAGCGTGCCCTAATATCCATTTCTAATGCATTTGTTGCCTATGGGGATGACCATGCTAATCAGAATATTGTTGATAAATCTCTAGTATAATTGGTTTAAAAGATTTGGTTTGATGGCTTATACTACTAGGCATAATTAAATAATTTTTTATCTAGTATAAGCAGTTTATTGCATCTAAGCTAGGATTCCAAACGATAGGGGGAGCATCTAAAATGAACATTCTATCTTGCTATGCTCACAAATTTTTTTTGCTTAGATATTTATTGAAATTCATTGCGGCTTGTGCTTAAATGTAGTGACTTTATTGAAAATCATAATTTGGCATGTGTTGATTTGCCACAATCATTTAATTTTTCATATGATCTTGCATGTGATTATTAATTTTTTAGGATTATTATGGTTGTGGTTTTCCGGTTATATTTTAGTATGTGCTTAATTGACAAACCAGAAAATTTGTGCTTACTTGCTTTTAATTAAAATCTTCTGTTTCAGCAAGCACACCCCCAATACCTTTTTGCAAATATCAAAGGGGGATATATAGTTTTATATATATACATATATTTATTTAGATGTACTCTTGGCAAGAAATGCTTTCAAATCAAAAAATCTTTTATCTCTTGCCTTATTATTATTGTATACTATATGGTTTTAAATTGCATAATTGGTTCGATAACATCACATGAAAATGCATACGAACTAGTTAGACTGTTTTATGCTCAAACGTTCTACCTGTTATCATATGTCGTATGTTTTAAAATCAAATCTTTTACAGGTCTTATGATATGCTTTAAAATTGCTATGGTTTGTGGATAATTCTGGTCCAATCATGTTTGGTATGTCATTTTAAATTTGAATGACCGGTTGTATTATTTGTGTGTGTTTTGCAATGCATGACTATCATACCTATTGCATGTTGATAGTTATATTTATGTTTTCCGTCTTGATCATTCTGAACTGTTTGAGTTGGTAGTTGTGGATAAATTGTTAATTTAGAACTCAATCAGGTCATTTTTATACAGGTATTTTTGGGAAAATACTCTATTTTCGAACGGCATGTTGCTGAAATTTCCCAATTTTTTTCCCAATCATATCTTGCATATAAATGATTCATACTCAATGCCTTGTTTACATGCAATAGCCCTTTTGTCGTTACCAAAAGGGGGAGAACTTAGGCAAAATTGGGTACAAATTGGGTACCTTAGGAAAATGTTTCAATTTTTTCAAATCTTTACATTTCCCTTATGCATAGTTTCAGGGGGAGCCTTTCTTGGTTGTACCCACTTTTGCATAAGGTATTTGTCATCAACAAAAAGGGGGAGATTGTTGACCTTATAGGTCATACCCTGTTTTGATTATGACAAATACTTTGGTATTTAATGTCTTTCAAGTTTCTATACAGGTTCATATTAGCAAGATCAGTTGATGACATATGAAGACTTGAAGAATACAAAGACCTAGAATAGTTATTCATTGTAATCTATATTATGTTTAATTCGGGTCTGTAATTATAATTCCAAAGGTCTATAATAATCTGCATATCATGCATGTAGGAACTACAAGCTCAAAAGCCTTAGAACGACCCTAGGTCTCTACACATCACTTGGAAATCGAGAGACCTTAGACAAGAATTCGGTCGACCGACGCCAGGTTTTTAGGCGTACTCTCAAATACCTTAAAGTGACCCTAGGTCCTTGCACTTACACCAAAGAGAATCCCCAAAATCACATATACTATCAAGGGAATCAATTAAAATAAATCAGGACTTAAAGGGCTAATCTTGTGAGGTTTCAGGTGATCGAACTATGGTGTTCAAAACACCTTGGTCGACTGAACCGTTGAAAGGTCAAATAGTTGACCTGACTTTGGGCGACCAAACCAAAAAGGACTTCACCGTCCTCGGTAAACCGAACTCGTACGCTCACCTTTTCCATCAACTCGGGTGCCCGAACTCTACGTTCAAAATACCCTCGGGCGACCGAACTCAGGACCAGGCAATCGAACTTCGGACAGAATGAAAATCTCCTTGGTTCAGCCACCTGAAGTTCTCACGAGGCACCCGAACTTCAAAATTGTCTTTTCCTATTATGAGTGTTTGGGCGGCTGAACCTATAGTCCGGGCGACCGAAACTCTCGGGTTGCTTAATTTTTAACCGTAGTAACTCGGATTAATTAAGGGTAAATTGGTTTTAAAATTCATTTAACAAATTTAATAATACCCTTTGTGTCCTAACGGTTATATTTTTGTTTAAGGCTAAATATATAACTTCATTTGCAAAAATTACAAAGAGATTAGGGATTTGATTAGCCAAAAATTTCCTCTGAAATTTCTTAAACCCTATTTCTTCATACACATCCTATACACTCATATACTGTCATTCTCTTAAGAAATCAAAGCCTTATGAGTGTTAATTAATTGTTCTAGTGTGCTAAAAACTCTCATTGATTTATTGCATATTTGATTTTCAGATTAAGGGTTTAGTTAGGTTTTTCCACTGATTTTATTTAATAAATCTGTGTGTGGGAAAACCTTATAGTTAAGTGGGTCTTTGCATTATTATTGCAAGACTCATTGAACTTGTATTTTTGGTTGTGCAAAAATATTTTTACAAGCTTATATTTGAATATCTCTTTGTGCCTATATATTAAGAAAATAATTTTTGAGATGTTCTAAATTTCTCTTAGTACAAATCTTTGAAACCCTAAAATTGTGTTCGAGATTTATCTTTACATAGTTTCAAAGATAGCTTGTAGAAACACTCTTGTGCTTAAATTTGAGATATTCATTACTTTGAGTGTTGATTGAACATATACACCATTAAACTTATAGTTCTTACATTATTGGTGTGCATTGATTATACTGTGTTGGATCGGTACATAGTCTGCTTTGTTGAGAAGCATATTTCCGTGTACACAAAAAATTATATTGTTTGTTGTATTCTAGGCATGAGCCTGAAGAAGGAGACTAGCTCTGGTGAATAATCCCGGATTGGCTTTGACCTGGTTAGGAAAGTTAGGTACACCATCCTGGTAAGGTGTGGTTATAGGTTGAGGTTAGCCCCATTAATTGGCCTAGTTGTAATCAATGCCGCTCCACCTGTTAAGTGAGCATTAGTGAAATTTTTGGACTTGCGAGTTAGAGGCCGGGACGTAAGCAATATTGGTCAAACCTCAATAACATATCGTGTGTGCACTTTACATTTCTTCAATTTATTTACTGCACGTGTATGTTATATTATGAATGTTGCGCATGATTTAATTTCTGCATCTTATATTTATCTGCACATTTGGGTTTGTGAGTATATAGACAAACCCTAGGTTGAATATTACTGCTATTGATTCTAACATAGGAATAAATTTTAAATACCCAATTCATCCCCCTTTTGGGAATGCATCAAAGTCACATTTTCACAATCAATTCAGTATTTTTTCACAACCATACCAAAATTCAGTTATACCATAACCCATACAGATCATTCACCTGCCACACGATTTCAGTATTTGAGCGTAGTCCAAAAGTCAACCAAGAAAAAACAGTATATTTAGTTTGTAAGGTAAAACCAAGCTTTCCACCATTCATTTTATTCAAAATACCGTCTAATATATCCTATGTTTGTAAAGTTCATTTTGAACGGTCGGTTGTCAAAATAACCTTTGAAATAAAGTATATACATACATATAACACATTTTAAAATTTAATAAAAAGTTGATTTAGTTTAATCCCCTTACCTGTTCCTGAAAAAGAATCCACTGATGTTTCGAAACCAAAAACCTTAGCTTTCCGATCCTGCCGCCGAAAGCGAACCGGCAAGCCGAGAGAGGAGAGGAGAAGGATCGGAAAGTGATCATGGGACCCGAGTGAGCCTATGGGAGAGAGAGAGACACGAGAGAGTGAGAGTAGAGAGAGAGAGTACAAAAACCCTAAGAGAGAGCGAGAGAGAGAGAGAGAATATTTGAGTAATGAAAAAATATGTGTTGCTTAGCCCTTAAGTAAGCATATCCGTAGGAAAACCGTCGATGGTTTTCCCTACGACGATTTTCCCTGCCTTTACAAAACCGTCAACGGTTTGGCAGTTGACCTCCTCAGTTTACTAAAACCGTCGACAGTTTATTTTTTCCCGATTTAGTGAAACTGTCAACGGTTCGAGCCCTACCAAACCAATTTCCTTCTTTTCCTTTATTTCTCTCTTCTTTATTTATTTTCTTTTATTTTTTGAGTTTGGGTTCCTACAAGGAAAATACAAATTAAAATCAAACTGTTTAAAATGGTTAACTAAAGTTTGATTAACTGATTTTTAAACTAATATCCAATGATATGGTAAAATGTAATGAATCATTCATACAATTTAAAATTGTATAGCCATTACAAATAATTTTGTTTCTTTTCATATAATCAACTTGTAAATTTAAATTATTCATTATTAAAATTTAAGCATTAATCTTAGTGCAATATATTTTTTTTAGTTTACTGTTTTATATAAATATATATATATATATATATATATATATATATATATATATATATATACTTATATTGTTGGTTCAGTTCACTAATTGTGGTTATTGAATGAACGAATCAAAATTGAACCGACAATAAAAAATTTTAGAAAACTTAGAACAAGAATCAAATATAAAAAATGATTAACCAATTTTTTGGTTTGATTTTTCAGTTTAGTTTGATTTTCAATTTTTCTTGTCCATCTTACTACAAGAAATTGATATTTCTACTGAAATAATACATATTGAAAACATATGAATGAAAAAAAAATTATAAAAAAAAAAGTAATTTTAATTATATATTTATTTGATCATAATACATATTATTGAGATATTATATTCATTCAAAAATATTCAATAATATATAGAATTAATATTTTTTTTTTAAATTATATTTGAAATTCTCGATAAATATTAGCATCTATATATCTACATTTTATCGTCATACACTAATTTTGCATTTAAACTACCTTATTGTGAAGCACGGGCTTGTATACTGACTAATAGTAATTAAAACTATCTTTATATTTGGATATTTAAATGAACTATAAAAAAAGAATTTAAATATTATAAAATAATATCCGATATAATAAAAGGGAAATAATTTAATCCTAAAAAAGACTATATGACAAATCTACATTATAGATTTTCTTTTTATATTATACTACTAATTGATATTATTAAATAAGTTCCTTCTTCTATTACTTTATGGATACTAATATTAATATTAGAAAAAACAATTAAATTTGGAGAAAGAATTAATAGTTCAATTAAATTTTGATTTCTCACTAAAGGTGTACTCAACACCCGCTGAAAAGTCTCTTGGGGGTGGAGGGAAAAAGTCTTCTGGAGGTGGAGGGAGAAGTAAAGAAGTTGTAAGCCAAATCAAACCCATACAACGCAATCAGTAGTATAATTTTTTTTTCTTCCAATTGCTCATAATTTTACTACCTGCATATGAAAGGGAAAAGCTGAAGAAAAATCATCGCTTTCCACCACCACCTCCAAGCTTTGGGCCCTTGGGTGCAGCACCTTTGGACATGTGACCCTAATTTTACTACCTGCATATGAAAGGGAAAAGCTGAAGAAAAATCATCGCTTCCCACCACCACCTCCAAGCTTTGGGCCCTTGGGTGCAGCACCTTTGGACATGTGACCCTTGGGTTGAGACTTCTGCGTCTTTGCCATAACCTCTGCTTTCTTCGCCTTCTTTTCATCCTTGGTTTTCTTGATCCTCTCCTTAATTTCACTGATATAACACAAGTAATCCAGCTTGCAGATTATCGCCGTGTATAAATATTTGTATAGCATAACTATACTACCGACAGAAATTAATATGATTCCTCCAACTTAGCAAATTATTAAAAAAATAGAAATACACATACCGGAGAGCAGCCTCACGTGCAGCATCCCGGACCTCTGGCTTCTCAGTTCTTCTCTTCTGTATAACTTCCAATGCGGCACCAACTATAGACCTTGAGTAAGGCTTCTTAGTGGTCCTGCGCCTCCTCTTCACTGCTTCTGCAGCAATGTCCTACGAGGGATCAACAAAAACAGCCAGATTTCATCAGTTTTGAGAACACAAAATACATGAAAAAGAGGCTTTAGTTCATACAAGTGAGAACTGCAAACAATAAATCACCTTCTTATGTTGCTTCCTGTACATTGCTGTCCAAGTCAGCTTTGATGGCTTGAGGCGGTTGTGGAAGTACCTCTTGCATTTTGAATTGGCAAACAGGAAAACCTTTCAACAACAAAGACAGCCTAATCAGGTCAAGGATCTTCCTGCTATCACGCTGGCCAATATTGGTTCAACCCACAATATGTAACAGGACACACACACACACCAGTCTTGATACTAAAATGAAATAATGACTGCTGAAATACTTGCCTGCGAATCTGAGCGAACAAATCTGATACCCTTCCCAGGGTATATCTTGGCACCACTAAAGCGGCAAAGTTCAGTCCTAGAACATAACGTCTAAAAGATCAAATACTAAAAAGTAAATTAATTAATAGAAAATAAAACATGTGTATGCAATTCAAAAATATAAGTTTAAAGAAAGTTGGATACAGAGAGGACACAAGCAACTGAAGTTAAGCTGAGTACATCCTATATGCTACAAGAATAGTTCAGGTGAAAGACTAGGAGTACAGCAATCTTGTCTCTCAGGATTGATTAGCTTTAGCAGTTTCCACTTATATTTTATTTGTGAAGAAATTTGTTATGCAGTTTTAATTCTGCTGCAGGAAACCGAGACTGGAAGCTACAATGGTTTTTCTTAGTGCTCAATTTGTACGCACTGTTGTTCGGCAAGTAAGACCCACCCTACATTTACAAGATTTACATGCACTGCCACAAACTGATCATGTGGATGTCCATGTTATACAAACTCAAAATATACCTAACATACTTTTTGCTACTCTAGAAGATTTCATTTGTGAATTGATAGTTGTAATTTAGCAGTGAAACAACTAACAGCTATTCTTTTAACATTGAGATAATAATGTATTAGTGTATTACATTTTCAGATAGGAACAAGATGGAATATTATTTATAGATAACAAAAAATTCCATTGAAGACTGAATAAAAGTACGAACAAGGAGGATAAGACATCCTAGACAAATCAAGTGATTACAATAATGCCGCCCTAGAGGATCAAACAACAGTAACCCCCAAAAAATCCTAAAAAGTGCGTGCCCAGAAAGAAGGCAGAAAATTAATTCTATACCAACACAAAAATGGACACGTTGTCTGATCCTTGAAAATTCTGGATTCAACTCGTCCAGAAAATGGCATACATTGCACAACTCCATAAATCCCTACCTCTTCTAGTCTTCCCAAAACCCCAAAATATCAGAAGCAATAAATCTACACATTTTGCGAAACCACCCATGCCTAGCCAAAATATGAGAAAAGAGCATTTCAGAATAACACTGACAAGAGAAGGATTTAATATTCTGTCTCTAATAAAACCCCAAAGACTTTACCAGGAAGTATCACGCTATCTATAGGAGTTTGATGCAGAGGAAATGAAAGGGGATTTTAAAAAAAGGAAATGGTGATTGGTTACCACAAAATTGTTTATGTTTCATTGAAGTGCAGAAGGGAACAGGAGGACTCCCAAGTTAAAACCTAAAACTAAGGTTTTGTTAGGTCATGGTATTGCTACTCCTAGGAATAAGATGGAATATAATAAAAATGTAATGAAAATTGTATGCCGTGCAATAATTTAGAAAAAATTCACTGGTACAAAAGCAAACTAAAAAGTTCTCATTAAGCCCCCTCCTCCATCCCCTTCCCCTCCCTGCCACCTCTCCTCCACTCCACCCACCACGCCCCTCCCCTAAAAATAAAGTGTAGGCATGAACATTTGAACAAAGAACAACCAGTCAAGTCAGCTGTGACCAAAAATCTAACAAAGTGATTCCAGCAGATTAAAATTGCATTGAAAGAATTTAAATTTTGCATAATAATCATTCAAGAACCTCATTCCAAACTACTTTCATACCCTGAATAATAAAGTATATCATAAACTAAGCTCACATCTGAAAGCAGAAACAGCATAAATTTTTTCTCTTTTACTTATTTTTTGGCCAGACTGCATTGATTTTAGCACTTAACCTCCTTCACCCAACCCACCAACCCAAAAAACAGACAATCACAAACTTCAAGGCTACCAAAAAGAGTCCTAGCAAGCTTACAATCAAACATTAAGCATTAGAATCAAAACAAGCCTCGGGCACATTTTGGAAAATTATTGTCGCGTAAATTTGTCACGTTGAATAGATGAAATGACAGATAAATTACACGAGAATGAAGTCAAACAAGCATCATATACAGATTCACACGCGAACAAATCATAGCAGATAGCGGAAGCGAACAACACAACGTGAGTGAGATAGAGAGACATACTTGAGAACCATGGCTACTGCAGAGCCCTGCGCCGCTCTGGTGCCACTGGAATCGCAGAAACCCTAGACGCTCACACGCAGGCCGCCCAGGGTGGGCGTGGAAATGAACACCGGTATAGATTAGAGGCCTTCGGCTGATGACTGATGACTGATGACTGATGACTGATGTCTGATGCCGTATCCAACCGACGCCGTTTTGTCGCTGTTTACCCCTTTGCTCTCTACGGCCCTGCGGATTGGCGCTGGACGGCTCATGGGCTTTTAATTCTCGCGGATGCAGTCTCGTGGGCCCATAATATTGGCGCCCATAACCTATTACTGTTTTTATATTAGGTTGAAAAGCCCACGAAGTAGTGAAAGTACACTGTTTGATGCAAGGGCATGCTAGGCGTGCTAGCGCAGTCAACTACAAATCCGACCCTTCTCATAAACCCCACAAACCACTTTAGTAAGGAAGTATGGGTCGGAAGGATCTTGACCACCCCAGATTTCCTAAACTCATAAAAAAAATATATATTGAAAAAAATGGGCTTCCATTAAACCCCACAAACCAAAACCCTCTTAAGTATAATATCCCGCGAGCCAAGAGATGAATCAAGGAGACCGTCTTGGGCATTTGTGGAGTCTCATTGCTTTCAATTTGGACGACGACCCAACTTTTCTTTAATGAGATATTTCTATCCTAAGACTTAGTATATGAGCATTGCGGCTTGGGCCTTTGTAGCCCATTCGGAATCCTGTGCGCAGTATATAAAATAATTATTTTTGGGTGATTAGATCAAGCGGTCATATTTCGCGAGATAGCAAAAGAAAGAGAATATTGTACCACCACACTCTCTGTATTTTTCTTTCTGATAATAGTGAAATTCCTGCAACTCCGTGAACGTAGGTAAAATTATCGAATCACGTAAATACTGTCTTATGCGTGTGATTGATTTTTCTTTGGTGTGTATTCTTTCTCTCTTTTGTTTCTCACAAATTTCGGGAATTTATTATTAATTCCCAACAAACCGAAGTTAATTGCAACACAACTCTAACAAAACTTTCTTTTCAAAACAAAACAATATAAAATTTAATTCAATTTATCTAAAAAAATAAATTCATATTCTATAAAATTCATTTGTTTTTCATATGATCTATGCCACATTCGCATTTCTCGTGGCTTGCACTATTGTCTTTAGATTTTACGGTTACAAAATTCAATTCAATATATCAAAGTGTGCATGATTTTCTAATTTGATGTATACACAAAATGATTTAGATAAGGAGAGATCAATAGAGAAGATAATATGAATAAATCATCTCTATTTGCTAGATGGTAATATCAAATGTCATCATCTCACTCTTTGGCATATAGAAATGATTTAAACTTCAACTATCAAGTCATTTTTATAAGATACTCCCAATGTTAATAAACTAAAATCTAAGTTAAACTAAAACTATTACATTTGAAAGCCAAGAATGTTAATAAACTAAAATGAATAATACATCATCAAAGTTAAACTAAAACTATTACATTTGAAAGCCAAGGAGGATATTAGAGATTGAATAGGAGAGCCCACCACTATACTTGAACATAAAACGTGTACTAAAAATATCTTAGGTTAAGATACATTTATAAATCAAAATCATGAAACCAATTAACCAAAACAAACAATACTGAAGTTGAGTTAGCCAAAGCTGTGGACCTATCAATAATCAAGAAAGTTAATTAAAAATAAAAATGGTTGGAGAAATATAGATTGTGGATAGGGGCATGCAGGTGAATGAGGGGAACTAAATCAGGGGAATTCTTTGGGTAGTCCATGTGAATCTCATTACACTCACCCTAGAATCTCATTACCCTCACCCTATATTTGAAAGGTATTAAATTTGAATTTATGTTAAATTAAAATTAAAATTAACATAAAATTATATTAAAATTTGTACAAACAAATCTAAATCCAAATTTAAGATTTGAAATTCATGCTCCCAAACAGGATAAAAGCACATTAATGGAAGCTACCAAATAAAAGATGATAATGATGAGCACATTATGCGGCACACCCATGAACCTAAGATTCAAAAAAAAATATATGAAAAAGTGAAATAACCTCTTCAAGCACTTTACTACATATTTGGTATGTAAGAATGGAAATAAATGAAACAAAACTGAATCAAATTCATCACTAAATTTTGCCACCTTCATCATTCAAATTTTCATTCCATTCCTATCCCATTTCATCCCACAAACCAAGCATGACATTAATTTTTGTGATGTGATTCCTTCACATAACATTAACTAAGGTGAAATAGTTCTCATGTTCACAATTAAGGTGACCATGTCTCTAGGGGAGGGGGGAGGTTTGTAATTTTAGGCACTACCAAATTATTTACACTGGTTTGGCTGTTTCTCGAACTACAGAAAGCTTAGCCAAGAGACCAGATAGCTGAAGGAATGACCCAACTCCATCGCAGATTCTCATATGGGCAAATCCAGTCTCCTGCAACACAAACACACAGATTGGAAATTCTGATAAAGATGGTAAGACACACCATCAAATGAAACAAAACTGACATGAAAAACACAGACCTTCATGAATTCCAATTTCAGATACTCAGCCATATCATAGTTCTTGATAATTCGGAAAAGGGTCGTGATTATGTCAGTAGGGGAATATCCCAAATCATAGAGCTGCTTCAAACCAGAACAAGCATCATCAAATTTCCCCTCAAGCACATTCCGCACCATATTCTTCACGTGCAATGGATGAGGCTGGTCACAGACCTGAAAACCAAACATACATTAACTAAGAAATCTCATCTCCAAGTATCTCATTAAAACCAAAATGCAGGGAGAATTTCCAAGCAATAACCTTAAAAACATTTTCTTGGTTGACAAATCGGAATCCACTGTACGTCGCTTGCAAGTTATTTAATGCCTGCCTCATATCACCATCTGCTGTGAAAATGATGGCTTCAAGACCTTCTGGGACATACGGGACCTTTATTCGTCACAAAAATGGATCAATGATACATACATTCATTAATTTATAAATGATCATACATGATACTAGGGATGCAATTGCTAACCATGTCCTTATTGTCAAGGAAGTTGTCAAATTTTTTTTTTAGAAGTTTTTCACTTTCCACCACACTTGAAGCATTCAATCAGTTCTACCAACATTTTCGCAAATCCATTGATATTTATTGAAATCTCAAATTTTGTCAAAATTTTGACTGAAGGACAAAAATTTGTAGAAATCGAAATTTGATATTCAAAATTGAAATTTCTATCACAAAAAGGGCATGCATGATAGCTTCAGGCTCTTAAATTTTTATGCAAAAATGAATTTTGATATTAGCTACAACATATTATTCGACTTTATATGCCTAACTTAACCGTATTTGCATAATAATTAACATTTAACCTATTTATAGAATTCGTTTTGCCTATGTTATTAAATATGTTTGATATGTTACTGTACTGCAGTTATTGCACATTATACACCACATAACTATCATTGATGCATTTTATTTACAATATCACAGTTATAAAACTAGCATCATTATATCTATCAACATATTCTAGAGCTTCATTTAAAAAAATTCCATGCTTTGTAATAATTTCCACACGTTTAATTAAAAAATGAAATTGAACTCAAACCTTTTGAAATTCTGAAGCCTCAAAATTCCAGTCAAAATTGAAATCTAAAAATTTTAAAATTCTAAACATAATTCCTTTTTTTTTTACAAAGGGAGTGGAGCCATATCAAGTTTAGATGTAATATAGAAGGATCCATGCAAAAGCAGACCAAGACATGTTCAAAAGAACATAGACCTTAACATGCCTAAAAGAACAATTGGTTTCCATTTAAGAGCCAACAATCTTTGAAAGGATTTGATGCGTTGATGGCCACCTAGATGCACAAGACATGACTATAAAGCAGGCAGAACAACAAATTGCCACCATGGACCACATGACACGTAATGAATGATGTAAATATCTTCCAACATCTTACAAGCATTTTGTACAGCTAATATGTTTGTTAAAGTTCTTTCATCTCAGCAAATATTGTTCATATCCATGCTTTCGTTGCACAATGGATTCAGCAAGCCCAGACGATAATCACAAAGTAGATTAGAAAATGGTAGCTCCTGCTACCTACATGTTTTAACTAATGATACATGAGCAATATTTTCTGGGAAGAGAACTTCAACAAACATATATACTGTAACTTTAATTTGGTGTATCCTCATGCTCTAAAACTGATACACTTAGGACAAATTACCCTCAAGTTTAGTACCTCTGCTTCAACAACAACAAAACCAAGTCTTGAGTCCCACTAGGTGGGGTCGGCTATTTGAATCCTTTTCCGCCAATTTATGATATCACAGACCATTTCTTTTGACAAATTCACGACAATTAAATCCTTACTATCTCATTCCAAGTTATTTTGGGTCTACCCTTACCCCTTCCACTACCCCCACAATAACTAACTCACACTTCCTCACTGGTGCACTATATGGCCTATGTTGCAAGTGTCCAAACCATCCAAGTCGCCCCTCCCTTATCTTATTTTCTATAGGAGTTACACCTAACTTACCACGAATATGTTCATTCCTTAATTTATCGTTCAGTGTTATACCACTCATCCATCTAAGCATTCTCATCTTGGCCACTTTTACTTTTTGGATATTTTGTTTCTTTGTCGTCCAACATTCTGATCCATATAGCATAGCTGGTCTTATAGTCGTCCAATTAAACTTCCCTTTTAATTTTAAGAGAATTCTACGATCACAAAGTACACTTGAACACTTCTTCATTTTACCCAATCTGTTTTAACTCTATGCATTACATCATCTTCAATTTCTCATTCAACTTACATAATAGATCCAAGGTTTCGGAATCTACAAGTGTTATTTTTTCTTCATCATCAAGTTTAACTTTGTCGCCAATACTCCTCCTATCATTACTGAAATTACATTTCATATATTCAGTCTTATTTCTACTTATCCTAAAGCCTCAAGATTCTAAAACTTCTCTCCATAATTCTAACTCAGCCTCTAATCCGCCCCTAGTGTCATCAATCAATACAATATTATCTGCAAACAACATATATCACGGAACCTCATTTTGAATGCTCTTAGTCAATTGGTCCATCACTAACACAAAAAGATAAGGGCTCAAAGCAGATCCTTGATGTACACCTATGATGATTGAAAATTCTTTAGTTTCTCAATCTATAGTCCTTACACTAGTCATTATTCCATCATACATATCCTTAATGACATCAGTGTACCTACTACATACACCCTTTTCTTCTAAAACCCACCGTAAAACTTCCTTAGGTGCCCTATCATATGCTTTCTCTAAGTCAATAAATACCATATGCAAGTCTCTCTTCTTTACCCTAAACTTTTCCATTAATTTTCTTAAAAAAGATACAACTTCTGTGGTAGATCTCCCACACATAAAACTAAATTGATTTTTTGAAACCTTCGTTTCTAGCCTTAATCTTTGTTTAACTACACTTTCCTACAGTTTCATCATATGACTCAAAAGTTTAATTTCACGATAGTTATTACAATTTTGAATATCTCCTTTATTTTTGTATATAGGTATTAAAGTGTTTTTCCTCCATTCATCTATCATTTTCTTAATTTTTATAATTGTAGTAAATAAATTAGTTAACCATATAATTCCATTATCACCTAAGCATTTCCAAACTTCGATTGGGATGTTATCCAATGCTATAGTTTTTCCATTTTTCATTTTTTTAGTACAAACTTAATTTCATTGACTCTAATTTTGCGAATAAATCTCATATTTTTAGTTTTTTCCTCATTTGTCAATTCTAAGTTTAATTCTTCTACTTGGTTTTCATTAAACAACTTACTCAAATAACTTCGTCATCTTTCTTTTATGTCTTCGTCCGTAACCAAGACAATATCATCCTCACTTTTTATACATTTTATATTTCCTAAGTCTTTACTCTTCTTTTCTCTAACTTTAGCAAGTTTAAATATATCTCTATCCCCTTCTTTTTTATTTAATCTATCATACAAACTATTAAATAATCTATGTTTAACTTCACTAACGATTTTTTTGCATCTTTTCTCACCTCTTTATACTTTTCAAAGTTATCCATGTTTCTACATATTTGCCACGTTTTATACCAAATTCTTTTTGTCTTTACGGCATTTTGGACATCTTTATCCCATCACCAACTTTCTTTGTTATTCGAGAATCTTCCCCTTGGTTCACCGAAAATCTCTTTAGCTATCTTTTTAATAGAGCTAGTTAATATACTCCAAAGAGTATTTGTATCTATCCCATCCTCTATAGTCCAATCCCCATCTTTGATCATTTTACCTTTAAATTTAATTATATGTTCTCCCTAGGTTCCACCACCTAGTTCTCTTACACTGGTTTATTTTATCATTTTTCTTCCATTTTTTAATACATATATCTAACACTAAGACTCTATGTTGTGTGGTTAGGCTTTCACTTGGAATAATTTTACAATCCTTACATAATAAACGATCTACCCTCCTAGCTAAAATATATATATATTTGACTTCTATTTTGTCCACTTTTAAAGTTATTAAGTAATCTCTCTTCTTAAAGCAAGTATTCATTATAATAAATCATATGACATAGAGAAGTCTAAGATCATCTCCCCATGCTCATTTTTGTCTCCATATCCATATCCTCTATGTATCCTCTCATAACCTTTATTATCCCTTCCAACGTGTTTATTCAGATCTCCTCCTATGAATATTTTCTTAGTCCCTAATATGCCTTGTATAATATTATCCATATCTTCCCAAAATTGTCTCTTAAGATTTTCTATTAAGCTTACTTGAGGAGTATAAGCACTAATGATAATTTATTATCTCTTGGTCTAATACCATCTTGATTTTTATAATTCTATCCCCTACTCTATTAACATCAACATTGCTATCTTTTAAGTTTTTTTCTACAATAATTGCTACTCCATTCTTATGTTTTTCTTTTCCAATATACCAAAGTTTAAATCCGGATTTATCAATTTCTCTAACTTTCTCCCCCACCCACTTAGTTTCTTGAAGGCAAATTATACTAGTTTTTTTTCTAATCATTGTGTCCACAATTTCCATACTTTTACCGGTAAGCGTCCCTATATTCCAAGTTGCTAATCTAATCCTAGTTTCCTAAACTAGCTTCTTTACCTGCTCATGTCCAAAATAATGCAGGAACCCTTACATATTTGACACCGGACCTAGCGCCAACATGGCTCGTCGCTTCAGGGCGACGCCCTAACCCATGCTCACCCACTTTTCACTACACCTGAGTGGTACAAATGCAACACGTAGCTCATAGGGTCACCCCAGCAAATAATTGGTAAGGATCCATATAAAAGTGATCTGACAAATTTAACACTGGTTGCCAACTACCTAACGCAACCCTCCTCCTTTACTGGGCTTGGAACCGACTATGGGTGAAAAAAATTAGGACATTAAGTGCATCACAGGCGGAATTAGTACCTCTGCTGCTCATGAACATAAAATTCCTTGTTCTATATTTTTTTCTCATGATCGCTTGCTTAGGCTTAGTTAACCCCCTCATTTTTCTAAAAAGCATTCTCTTTCCTACCTCACCTTCCCAACCATGATCAAAGTGGCCTAAAAGACATCTCATAAAATTTTCTATTTACTGGATATGGGTGTATCCTGACATTCTAAAAATGAAATTCAAGCTTTAATATTTATGAAACTATAATTTTATTAGTCATCCCCTAATGAATTACAAGAAAATAGTTGTTGCATTCCAAATTACCTTTCCAAATTCTCACTTCTACTTCAGTAATATATATAGGACTACCACAATTTTACTATATAACAAGAAAAAAGTTGCAAATGCACACCCTTCCCCACCTATAAAACTTAAGCTAATAGGTTGTGGACCAGAAATGGATATCAAGTTTTAACCCTCCCCCCCCCCCCCCGGGCGGGTGCAGCCTAACAGCTTGTCAAGAGATAAACACACAACAAATAACAACCATTACAGGGAATAAATAATTTTTTTTAAACACCACACAATAAAAGCGGGCGAGGAGATCAGAACGCAAGACCTCCTGCTAACCAGCTCTGATACCATGTTAAAATATCACCTTACCTTAAAGCTTAAGTTATTAGGCTGTGGGCCAACAATGTATATCAAGCTTTAACAGTGACAACCCACTATTGAGAAAAACATCATGCAGGAAATAGCAAAATACAAAGAACAGTTCAATTAATCTATCTAGAATTGCCAATGGCATAAATTAAATATACTCGATTCAAGTAGAAATGTCAATTAGAAATACATTAGCACGTAGGAAATAATTTAACTTGCTTTGAGCAGATTCAAACAAATATTATCCACACATCACAGTATATAAACGAAATCTATAATCTTATGATTATCTAAAGAATTGAGCTAAAATTAGTTTAAAAGTGAGCATAAGATTGATGAAACAAACTTGACAAATAAACAAATTCAAATATATATATTTTTTATTTTAAAAAATTAAAAATAAAAATAAACTTTTTTTAGAGAAGGGCAAATTTACAAGAAGGATAAGAAATCCTCCTAAAAACCAGACCAAGAACAAAAGGCAAAAATGAAAATACATACAAAATATCAAACTAATCCAGCCAACCAATCATGCTGAGGATCAAAGAAACCAAACCACTAAAACATCAGAGTAAACCCATAGCGATGCCGAAAAAAAAGGAGCCTGTCCAAATCAAATAAGTGGGCAAAATGCAATCATGAAAAATGCGAGCGTGTCTCTCAAGCCAAACCATCCATAAAACAGTGAAAACAGCGCAATGCACACCACCATCCTTGCGTCTTAGCCTCCAAAAACTCTAAACACAATCAGTAAATGACTTTAAAGAACTACGGCACAGCCAACACTCAACAAACAATCCAAAAAGCTTATTCCATAATCCCCAGCTACATAGAAACGAAAAGAACTTATGAGCATGAGATTCAGCAGTGGCATAGCACAAACATCAAGAAACAAATCCTTATGAGGTCTTCTAATCTCCAATCGATTGTTTGTATTAACTCTATTAAGTGCTACCTTAATTAAGAATGACCATTCATGCAAAAGTCTTTAACCTTAAGGAGGCGTTTGGTTCACAACACCTTTTAACATTCCCGGGAATGTGATGCTATGTCATAACATTCTCAAATTTGTTTCAGCACTAGGCATCTTAACACTCACAGGACTAACATGAGCATTCCATTCCCACCCTCCCCATTTTGATGAGAATCCTAATTTTGGGACCAAACTGCCCTCTATTTTAGCGACATCAATGCCCCTATAAAAATATATTATTGCACACTATTATTATATTTAAAATAATAAATTATTAATAAAAATGAAAGTATTATTATTATTATTATTATGGTTAAAATTTAAAGACCATATTGCTCCTAATTATTTTGATAAATTGGATTATTAAGTGTTGAATTTTTTTTTTATGTTATGATTGTTGAAACTTTTAGGATATGGATTTATCAGGCAAAATTCTTAGTAGTTTTTTGTGTTGAAAATGTAATTATTCTTCATATATAGTTTATACAAAGGTCAAGGGTATAAAGGTCATCTTTTTTGAAATGCTTTTTAGGATTTTCATGTTGAACCAAATACTAACATGACCATCCTCTGTGCAATCTTAAGAATCTTATAGCATGAACCAAATAAAAATATTCCTGAAGTACGCATCCCATTCGCTGGAATAAGATTCCTGTGAAAGTTTTCATGCCAAAGGGAGTTATTTTCCAAAGACCCAGAAAGGCTAGAAAAAACCTCTCCCCAGTCCCCACCCTTTTCTTGTCCCCCCCCCCCTCCCCACCTCCCCTCCTTAATGAGAGCATCATCTCTATCCATTAATTGAGCCGCTTAGCTCCACATTGGCCTCCATTCCCACAGTTTGTCAATGAGAATTGAGCAAGCTATCCTGTACCTTGAAGAGAGTAAACTTTCATCAGTATCCTCAGTTACAATATTCAAACCAGTACCGAGCACATTCAGGTTTCACTCATTCCCATTCAGAGCCTTCTAAAGATTTTCCAACACATTGCTGACAGGAACCTCATGTACTGCCTCAATACCAGAAGAAATCCACAAACCCAAACCTTACATATGAGCTCAATTGAATCACCCTCCAAGGCTCCAACAGAATTGCAGTAATACAATTGTTAGGGACCTACCCAAAAAACACCAGCTCCAACGGTTTCAGGAAGTGCCAACTACAGAGAATTATGATTCCCCTGATGCTTGAGCTCCTTCAAACCAAACCTTTGAGACCAGGTCAATCGAATCACCTTCGGCAAATTTCAAATTTCCAGTAACGCAATCATTATATACCTGCTGAGAAATACCAGTTCATCAGTCTGAGGCTGTGCTGATTCCAAAGATATGGTCACCCATCTGTTCAACCAAAGACTGCCCTTGAAATAAGCTTTTAAACCGTTAAAACACAGAACTTCAGAAAAGTCATCGTAGAAGATCTGATTTTTACTGCCTTCTCTGCCTCAAAGATGGCTAGAGCTTCATGAAAACTCACAGCAGAATTGCAAGGGCTGGTTCCACCTTCAAATACAAAAGGGAGTTTTTTTAAAAAATTGGCAGAAAAGGATTCATATAGCCGACCCCACCTAGTGGGACTAAGGCTTGGTTTTGTTGTTGGTGGTGTATTTGTTTTACAACACCCCCCCCCCCCGGGAAGTCCTTGACCCTTATTATTAGATGCTCATCTCTCATTGGGCCCTACTTCTTGTGGCATGTGCCCCTTATTATTTTAAAACCCTTGTGACCTTGTTTTTCTTTTTTTGCCTTTTACTTTTTTTCACAAATTCAAAAAAAAAATAAAAATGAACAAATAAAAAACAAACTAAAAAAAAATGCAAATGCTAGTTTATGATCCCAGTTCTATTGAGGACACAAAATGAGTCTCAGCATCTCGTATCATGAAAATAATTCCTAATGGTCAGTTTAGCATCTCATCTATTTGGTATCATTTTTGCCCCTTGTGTTCTATTTTCATTTCTGTGCAGTGAAGCAACGTGTTATGGAAACGTGTTTGTTTTGAGTTACCAATTTAAAAACCAAAAGTTATGGTTTTTAGTAGTTTTGACAACCTAAGCCCATCCATAATTAACTTTTGTGGATTATCATTCATTGTATGCATAATTTTTAATTAGATTTTAAATATAATGACCATGAGAATTTAAAATATAATTAAAAAAAATGTTCATAAATTTCAAAAAATCACAAAAATTTTAATACTTTTACTATTTTTCAATTGCAACGTATAATAAGAGTGTTCTTCTAAATTAAATCTTGAAATATAATAATTAAGTAAAATAACTATAATAATTTTTATTATAATATTTTTTTATATTCATATTATTTTTTAAGAAGGTGAAGTACATAGAATTAAAACAAGTTGGGTAAAATGTAGGAGTGCATTAGGTGTGTTATGTGATCGTAAAATATCCTTAAAATTAAAAGAAAGTTTTATAAGATGGCTATAAGGCTAGCTATGCTTTATGGTTCAAAACGTTGGATAACAAAGAAACAACATGTACAAAAAATAAAAGTTGTTAAGATGCGAATGTTAAGGTGGATGAGTAGTTTAACATTAAAAGATAAAAGTTAGAAATGATCATATATGCAATAATTTAGGCATAGCACCGGTTGAAACAAGATAAGGGATGGGTGGCTTAGATGGTTTGGGCATTTGAAACGCAGACCTAGTAGAGCACTTGTGAGGAGGAGTGAGTTATTATTTCTAGCATGAAAAGGGGTAAGGGTAGGCCTAAAATAACTTGGAATGAGGCAGGAAGGATTTAACAGCCCTTAATCTATTAGAGGAAAGTGCTCTTGATCGGGTGAATTGATAGAAAAGGATTCATGTAGCCGACCCCACATAGTGGGACTTAAGGCTTGGTGTTATTGTTCGTGTTGTTGTTGTTGTTGTATATTATTTTTAAATTTTCATGATTTTGATCATATTTTTTAATTGCTAATTGATCCAAGGACAAAAATGAGCATTTGTTCAATCATGTTTTTATTTTTTTTATTTTAAAAATATTAACCGGTTGCTAGTTTCCAATCTTTAGTTTTTGTTTCTAGTCTTTAGTTTTTTTTCTCATAATTTTTTATAATGCAAGCTAACGACCCCTAGATGAACATTGCATTTTCAGAAAAAAAAAAAAAAAAATCAAAGAATCATTATCATCAAAGTTGAATGCTCAAACCTTTAGCATCAAGTCCTCTTTCTATTTAATGAGCAAAGGCATACAATGCAGAAATAGTAGCCTCATACTAATTAATCTCAAAAGTCATTGTTACTATCACATTCTAAGGGACTATAGTCCACATCTTAGTTATAGCAAAACCAACAATTAGATGACACAACTATACCTCAAATTCTAACAAATTGTGAAAGGTAATGAACTATGACATGCATCATCTATGGAAGGAAGGTGTGGATAGAGGCAGCGAGAGATGGATATCTTGAACCCCGCATTATTTCATAGCCGACGAGAGAGTGATATAGAAGCTTCAATGACTTGAATCTTTAAAAAAGACAAATTAATAACTTTAGCCATCACATTGAGGAGATAAAATTATATTTAATTAGCATAAGGACAAGAGACTTGAAGAACAGATAATTTTTGGAACCCGAAACAAGAATAAGTTGGATTGGGAATCCCAATCTAGTCTCCTATTTATGTGTTTGGATCATTTAAGTAGAAATTGAAACCATCACAATGAATTTTTTATGTTTTTTTATTATTGTAATAACAGGGTAATATTGCCATTTGAGGCATGAAAAACCATTTCCTATCTAGATGGCTAGATTGCCATTCCCACACCCCCTTGGGTCCCTCAATATAAAATTATAAGAATAGAAATCTGATTTCAGTGACTGCCCATTAGGAATCTCAACATGTAAATCCTAAACATTGGATTCATTCCCATTCCAGCACATTGATTCCCGCAAAACAAATGTAGCTAAAGTGAATTTGGTACGAAGGAGGGAGATTCAAGGTTCTAATGTAAGAAGTGTACGTTAACAAACAAGATAGAAACTTATTTTTAACACTCAGGCTAGCCCTGATTATGTCATCTTCAAGGAACTATACTAGCTGAAGAAAATTATGTCACCAAAACCAAAATTTCAAGGGGAAAATTGAATAAATACGTTAATATATCATGACCAATGCATGGCAGATAAATAGCTGGAAATATTTTGCTTCAACGTAAATTGCTAACTTGTGCTGATGATGAATGTTGGGGAAAAAAATTTAAAAAAAAAAAAAAACCCAACAAAACAATGATCGATTGTTGAAAAAAATGCAACAAATAAAAATTGCCACCACCTTTTCTGCTTCAACCACCACCATGAGACGGCCAAGGATCTCTTGTTCAGATAATCTTGAAAACCGAACAAGGGCACATCTGCTCTGAATAGGTTCGATAATCTTAGAAGATGTGTTGCATGCAAGACCAAAACGAGTGGAGTTAGAATATATTTCCATTGTGCGCCTCAATGCCTGTTGTGCACCAGATGTCATGCTGATTTTGTTCAATGTAGCCACAGAACCATCCACCACCACCACACCAACAAAAAAAATAAAAATAACTAGTAAATAAAAAAATAAACTGGTCACCAAGTAAAAATAATATTGATGAACTCAGACCCAGTTCATTAGTTTAGATGGAATGCAAGATATTCAAGCGTGAATGATTTATCATAATAATTCTCAGTAACAAGCTACAGACTATAGTAAGCTACAGGTCAGTACATCATATCATGAGATGCCGGTATTTACCTGTCAGCTTCATCCAGGATTATTATTTTGTGCCGTCCAGGGGGCAATGTTACTTTCTTTTGGGCAAACATCTTGACTTTGTTCCTCACAACATCAATTCCCCTGAAGAATAATGATTAAGCGATAATAGTGTGTTAAAAGAAGCACCCACATGATTGGAAAAGTTAAAAACAGAATGAAATTCAGTATAACCTACCTTTCATCTGATGCATTTAATTCCAACACTGCCTCCCTAAAATTTGGTCCTAGTAGTTCATGTGCTAGTGCCAATATACTTGTAGTTTTACCAGTTCCAGGTGGGCCCTGGAAATAACAAAACAGTGCTCAAAATCTGCATAGTAGTAACTTGTAATAGTGAGATAACTCGAGAAATGTATCATGTAAATTTTAATAGAATAAGTGCCTCGATTGAAGGTAGAATAACCTATTTGTCATATGACTATAATGGCCGAGTGGAGGTAGAAAAAACTGTTTGCATCATATTGTCAAACAGCAAGTTTGTTCTGCCAGGTCCATCATGAAGCGTGATCCTTAAGATGTTAAAGATGTCTTAGAATCACCATTGATTCACCAAAAGGCACATCATTTTTCAAGGTTCCTAGCTCCATGCAGTTGCCAATAAGAATCAGGAAATTTAACACCCACATCGTCTCTAATTTCTATTTCTTTTAAGGAACAATAAAATAATCTACAGCTAATTATCTGCCATGAATGAGCTGAACTTCTCTATGTTAAAGATGTCTTAGAATCCCCATTGATTCACCAACAGACACATCCTTTTTCTAGCTCCATTAAGCTACCCATAAGAATCAGGAAATTTAACACCCACATTGTTTCTAATTTCTATTTCTTTTAAGGAACATAAAATAATCTACAGCTAATTATCTGCCTTAGATGAGCTGAAATTCTATTTTTCTTGGAAAATGATAAATTGAAATTTATTTCCCTTCCTTGCTTGTCAGCTTTCTCCGCAACTGAAAATAAAATTACTCTGAGATAACATAAATACAGTGAGCAGTTCAACCTAGTCTCAATGCCAATCTAATCTAATCCATAAAGCAAGCAATTTTTGCGCTTCAAATTTCAGATGCATTGAATTTCCCCTGATGTGAAGAAACAAACTTCCTGTAGAAAATCAATATCTCAGTTTTCACGCTACTATCCCTCAAATTCGAAGCATTAGCAATAAAATTGCACAGAAATTGGCAATTTTCCCGCCTTACAGCTCTTGTTGGGGAATGAAGAAAAACTCAAAACCCTAGGGGAAAAAACACGCGCGCGCGCACAAACATCCGTTTCGAGAAACCCTGTTTAAGCAATCATCGAAACAAACAAACATTAAACTCTCAACATATGCATAGATCGCTTAAAGCTTTTTTCCACCAACAATGGGGGTTAATGGGGTTAAGTGAAGAAGAAAAATAAACTGATAAAATGCCCCATAGGAAAAAGAAAGAGGCAGACAAGTAACAAGGAGAGAGGAGGGGAGGGGCGATTATATCCTTACAGTTAAAATGAGGTTGGGCATGTTGCCGTCACGCGCAATGACCTGAAGTCTGGAGACGGCGTCCTCATTGCCGACGATATCGGCGACTTTGCTGGGCCTGTACTTCTCCACCCACGGCATGTCGTAGCTGCTGCCGGACGATGACGAAGACGCCATTGTTGTGGCAGTTGTAGATTCTTTTTAGTTTGTCGTCGTCTTCAGCAGGCTCGCACCAGTCTCTTGAATGATCCCCTTGTATAAACAAAAACCCTTTCTAAACCTTTCCCGGGCAACCGGAGGGAAAATGAAAATGTGATGCAAGGCCACTGCCCCTTCTGGATAAAGGCCTAAGGTGCTGTAGAAATGACGTCGTTTTGATTGGTCTATTTAACCCCATCCTAAACATCTTAAAAAATAAGTATTTATTATTAAAAAAAATACTTAAATTAAGTATAAACATCAATAATGAGGGTTTGATTTACATGTAAATGAATATTTATTTAAAAATAATAAATATTTTAATTCTAAAAAATATATATTTTAAACAAGTATTTATTTGAAAAAAATATTTATAATTAATTATTTATGGAAAATAGTTTACATTTTTTATTTTAATTATTTTTAAAATATTAAAAATAATTATTTATAATATTTGTATGAAATAAATGAATAATAATAAATAATTTTTTGACAACATTTGCTTGTGAAAAATAATTTTAGTTTTTATTTCTAATTTTTCAAATAACTACATAAAAATACCACATTATTTTCTAATTTTCCAATTTATATATAAAAGTTTAAAAATATTTTTTTATTATTTTCTTGATTTCTAACTCCTACTTTATGGTAATATATAATTTATATTTTAAACTTTGATTTGTGTAATTTATGTATTTAGTTTCTTCCAAATACACAAATAACTAAATTCAAATTTCAAAATTTATGATTTTATGTAATATCTTCTATAATTTTTTCATAAAACTAAAAAAAAAAAAAACTTATGCGCTTAAAACTGAGTATCAATAACAAAAATTAACAAATTTGTTATGACTAATTTATTTGCTTTTAATTATTGTGCATCCTACGAAATGAACTATGTTGCTTATACTAATCAAAAATTAATTCCACTAAGTAAACTAGACAGCATAAGCACTCCTTTTAACATAACTACAATAATTATCTATTAAGGCATTTTATCATATGACCAATGCAGTCTTCCCTATATGTTTTTGTGCATGCATCTTCTACTAAAAATGAAAAATTAATAATCTTCTATAATTCACTCGTCTTTCCAAATAAAAATCGTAGCGTGCATTTGATTGTTATCTCAATACATGGTTTTATTCTTGAGAAAAGTTCTACCTAAATTTCGACAGCATGTCGTATGTAAATTGAACATTTTCTCATTTTTCCATATACCTAAAACCTGATAGATTCACACAATTAATTTATAATTTAGTTCAAGCATGCGATAATCTATAATATCTAATAGCATGTAATTCACATCACTACATCAGTCATGCAAAAGGCCTTAAGACCCCTTATAAAACTTAATCCTAACATCTTATAAGTATTGATGAAATTTTTTTTTAATGCAACTCATAAGACAACATGATATAACACATGATTCAATCAAAGATTCAACACAATGTTACAAGAATCATGGCATAAAATACATAATCAAGTAGAAGGAGAAGAGATATACATTTTCAATTTACTCATTCTTAGTCGTTGAAGCTCGGAGTGGTGTTCCCCTCTCACTTGGTTTTCCAAAATTCTTAAGGTTCCCAAATATTCCTTATAATTGCTACAAGACATGAACTTTTAAAGAACATTAGTAGCTAAGGCAGTATATATGCATGAGACTCGAATGATGTGCATTAAAACTATGTCATGCGTTTTCAAATCATTTTCAGGTTTGGGAAACATTGAATTTTAAAAACACATTTTTCAATGGGATATGATTTCCCATGCAAGACACTTTCCAAAACCTTCAATCAATAGATTTTACAACAACATCTTCAATAAACAAATAGTAAAATATATATAATGAAAACAATGGAAGATTTGCAAAGTGTTGACCCTCAAAACTGGGATACCCCAAAAAGTTGAGTCGTTGCGATCTTTAGCATAAGTGGTTAAGTTTTTTGCAACTTGACTCTGATACTCATTGTTGGAATTGATGTGATCCCAAAAGGGAGGGTGAATTGGGGTTTAAATTTTTTTTGACTAATTTAAACATTTTACCAATTCACCATAAATCATATCTCATTCAATGTACACGCATATATGTAAAATAATTAAACTATGAGTTCAGACATGCATGTGTGTAGTATATCTCATTTAATTTAAATGTATGCATGCAAATAATTGTAACTATGAATAAACAAACATACACATACAGAAATTTAAGTGCGGAAATATAAATGAGATAGAGAGAGAGTGACACACGGATTTGTTATCGAGGTTCGGCCAAACCAGCCAATGTCCCCGCCTTGGGCATACCCCCTGAGGATTCCCGTAACAACCCGACCCTTTACACGGACCCAGGTGGCTACCGAACATACGGACTACCTGTATCTAATAAACATACACGAACAACCCGCCATAACCAGGGACATACGGGTATAAATCATACATAATTTCGATGTAAATATCGCGGAAAAACATAAACATCTATTGAGATTTCTATTCGTCTTATACCAGAGTTTACTAATACATCCACAATTACATAAAACCAGACATAGAATAAATCCTGTTATTACAACCCTCCAAAAAGGAATTTCATCTAGATTTAATACAAGATTCAAATGCTTACGTAAGCTAACCAAAAATAATTTCCTCAGTCCCTTTAGCTATTAGGACCGACATACTGATGGACCTAAAAACAAAGGTTGTATAATAGGGTGAGACACCTTTCAGTAAGGAAGAAAGTGTTACAACAGTGTATGACTGCATATATGCACATTTTCATATAAACTCATACATTTGAAACGCTTGCTTATAATACTGTATCGTATAACATTTATCAGCACATTAAATATTTAAATCATGCATATGAATATTAGAACAACTACCAGCTTGTCATACATGTATTGCCTATTTACCCCGTGGCATGGGTTGTGCACTGATATCTCCAACAATGCCCTATTCGTGCAGGCATATGTCAAGTATCTATATATAGTCTGACTGCCCCCATCTGGTTTATTATTTCACCAGTGGTTTTATTACACCAGCTAGCTGACCTTCTATGTATCCACACTGATTTTAAACATGAGTGGTTGCACTGTACCCTTCCAACTGAGGAATATTCCCTGTCATTGGGGGTTTTCTTTCAACCCCATAACTGAAGCTTTTTCAACTTCTAACCAGAGTATCCTTCAACTCCTATTACTGGAGTATCTTTCAACTCCTTTAGTAGTAAGTTGTGATTCCATTTATCATATATACAATTTATAACAAAATATAGTAACCTATGCAATTCCAGTATTTTCTCAAATTTAAATAATCACATCAAGTTCAAACCAGCGCCTATCCACTCAGTTTACTCCTTTTCACAAATACAGTTCGGTGTATCACCGGCCTCTATTTTCCACATACTCAGTATAACAAATTGGAACTCCGTTCCCATAATCTATATCAATAGTATAGAAAATTCATACATTTCCATTTCAACATATATCACATGAGTTTAGTCCAAAAATCCGCTAAATGATATAAATCCAGTAAACATCATTTAAAAGGAAAAATAAAGGATTCGAGCATCTCCTATATATAAATGCAAATAAGTGATTTTCGTAAGATTTAGAGATCATACGCCAAAATCCTCGTTTTTACAAAAAATCGTAAAATCTTAAAACCGACATTTCTACTCGGTAGAATTTAGCAACTAAGTAGTTAAATCATACATATAAGTATAAACTAGCTTTTTAGAGGTTTTGTTTTTCCAAAAATGCTGTTGTAATCAAATTCCCCTCACCTTAAACCCGGAAATGAATACACGAATGGTTTGGTCCAAAACAACGACCTTGGATCCTTGAAACCTAAAAACCACAAAATATTACCTCACTGCAATCTCGACTACTATATAAATACCTAATCGAAATTGGAATCAGATCCTTACCTTGATTTTTGGGGAAAATCCAAAGATCCTCAAAACGACGATCTGATCCGTTATAATTGTAGAGTTTCTCCTTCTGATTCACGCAGAAACCTTTGATCGTCAAAATGGACGACGAACGGCGAAGGATCTTAGAGAGAGAGAGAAAAAAAAAATGAGAAAATTTATAGAATAAAACTTAACTTAGCCTTTAAGTAATCTAAATAAATATCTCCTCCAAGATATCTATATACAAATATCTCAAAATATCTCATTTCAAAATACCTTCTCCAAAATATCTTATCCAAAATATCTCTTTATTTATTATTTATTTATTATTCATTATTTATTTATTTACTATTTATTTTTATTTATTTATTTTTTCGGGGTCTGGTTACTACAATTGCACTAACCCTACTCACTTAAACGGGCAGAACAGAAGCCGTTACGACCTCTCATTACGAGGCGAGGTAAACCTCGGTTTAATTACAAGTTTAAGCCCAACTTGTCTCACTTATGAGGCTGAGACTCTCCAGTTCAATTTTCATACTGAACCGAACCAATCTCACTTACGAGGCTGAGGCTTCCCAATTGAATTAATGGGCTAAACCCAACCGGTACATTAAAATTATTTTTGTACATAAAGATTATTCTAAAACATACAAGCAGAAATGTACACATTTAAACTCAATACATGCACTCTCTTATGATATGCAATAATGTTCACTAGAGAAATTGTGTTTTCAAAATAATTATATGATATATAAACGAAATTTTTGCACAAATGAAAAGTATATGATATTTGATTTAAAATAGAGTATGCAATAAAATACTTAAAAGATCTTAAAGCCTATAAAAAAAAATTTCTCCGAAAATATTTATCAGAAAAATAATCGAGAGAAACCAATATTTACTATCAATAATGATTTTAAAACAATGGAAGCATTTACGAGAATAAAATGCTTTTGATAAAATATGTGCCAAATTAAAAAATGAATACTCTCATTCAAATGATTTTCAAAAAAGTGATAAAAAAAGTTGGAAAGTGTAAAAAATTTAACCACAAAGTGATTTTTGAAATAAGAGTGTGTGGGGGGAAACTTTGATTAAGTGAAAAATTAAGAAAAAATAATTATTAATAAAAAATGCTACTTAAACAAATGAAATGGGTCTTTATAGTTTTTCAAAAAATATGACCGTTGGGAGCCTATTTGAAATTTTAGAAAATTTTAACTCCAATTATCGCAGTTAATTTTTGTCAACTCAAGAGTTTCGATCGCCCGATCCTTATGATCGGTTGCCCAAACAGACACAGAGAAAATATGAATTTTTGAGTTCGAGTGCCCAAGGGTGAGTTCGGTTGGCTAGGCCGAAGCGAATTTTCAATCGTTTGAGGTTCAGTTGCCCGACGAGTGGTTCGGTTTGCCGAATCTCACAATTTGGTCGCTCGGGGTGATTTTAAACTAAAATTTTAGGTGGCCGGGGAAGGTATAAAAAGTCATCTTTAAGTTTCAGTCAACCGTGGACAGTACGTTAAAATATGGTTTGGTTGCCCAACCTTTTGTGATGACCAAAAAATATATACGATTAAAGTATAATAATAATAATAATAAAATAATAAAAATGATCATTAAGTTAATATCAATACAGAAGTGTTTTTTCCATAGGATTATTGATTCCATGTTTAATGCCTAAAAAAAACCTTTTTTTAGTGAGTGCTCGGTGATCAATGCGGTTTAGTCGCTCCCCGAAAGTCGATCTGGTCAAAGTGGAATTTCATAGAATAAACAAGATAGACACTGTTTGTACACGTAAATAAGTACATATACATAAAATAATATTTTGACTGACATAATTTGTAATAATAATAATAATAATAATAATAATAATAATATAAGTATCTTATCCAGGGCCCACAATATCGTGTGAGACCCACATGAGTCTCAAAGTTGTGTAGGGCCCATAAAACCATGTGAGAACTATTGAAGTTACGTAGGACTTACTTGAATCTCGAAATTATGTGAGACACACAAGATCACGTGGGGCCCACATGAGTTTTTAAAATTAGAATTTAATTTTTTTTTCATAAAAAAAAACTAAAACATAACTTAAAAATAATAACAATGATAATAATAATAATAATTTCAAAAAAAATTAATTAAATGGGATTGTCGACAAGTACTTCCATTTTTCTTACATGATCCCCATCCTCATCTCATACCTAACTCATCCATTCCAATTATTTAATTTTAAAAATTTATAATTTCACCCCTTCCTACACTTTTACAAATTTCATTTTTTTTCCTAAAATTTTATTATAAATAGGAAACTCTCAACCTTCATTTTTCACAAAAAAAAAAAAAAAAAAAATTTCAAAGAAGAGAAGGATTAGTGAGTGAAAAAATTAGCGGTGGAGGGTGAATTTTTGTTATAATTAAAATTCTCACTCACCCATTCATCCTAATCTCATTTTTTTTAGAAATATTCGTTATGATTATAACAAAAGATTAAGAAAAAGTTAAGTAAATTTGATTATATTAGATTTTTATTTAAAATTTATACCCGTGTTTATTTGTAAGTAAATTTTAATTATGTTAGATATTTATTAAAATTTATACCTGAATTTATTGGTAAGTAAATTCAATTACGTTAGATTTTTATTTATACCCAAATTTATTTGTAAGTAAATTTTGATTATGCTAGTTATTTTCATAAAATTTTTCCAAATTTATTTTTATGCATGTTTAATTATACCAACTTTATTTTTAATATATTTGTGTTTATTTTTTAGTCAATAAATATTTTAAACCTCTCGGGTATTTTACAATACTAATTTTTATTTAAAAAAATATTTTTAACATAAAAATTGTGTGGTATGAGCTTATTTTTACGTTAAATATTTCACAAAAAAACGTTACGTATTTCATGAAAAATATGAGTAAAAATGAATTTTTCATGATATTATTGTAATTTTATAAATTTTATAATAAAATGTTTTCAAAACTCCTTATGACATAGACGATATAGAAAATTACGAATGTTCGGTACCATAACTTAAAATTTAAACGGATTAGAGTGCACCCACGTCATTTGTAAAGTCGTTTTATATAGTAGTAAATTTCTCATGAGTGCAAACCTGGGTCGGACCGGAGTTTAATATGGATAAATCTCACTTAATGATGATGTACGTTGATTTAGTTTGGCCGGCCAGTCAGCCAACTAAGTCTCGTTTTCGGACCGCACAACCCAATCATAGAGGTAAACATGACTTACGATTAACAGATCTAAGGGGTGATTTTTACAGTATATGTGTATACATATTTAATTACGTGTACATAGTTATTAATGATTTAGAGGCAAAATATAAGTTTATACGAACATGATCATTCTTGTGCCTAAATGATTATCTAAAGCAAATGCATAAGGAAAAGTATATATATGTATATAATTAAAAATTATAATTGTAGTTTTTAAAGTTAAAAATTTAATTTAATAGTTAAAGTATATGATTATAAAATTTTATTGTTGTAGTTGATGACAAAAGTTTTTATGCAGAAAATTTTAAATTTACATTTATTTTAAAAGTATTTTTAAGTTATAGTATTAAATATTATTTTACGAAATTATGAAAGTTCATTTTGGTTACACGCTAATAATAATCTTATTTACTTACTAAGCGTTGTCTCACCCCAATTATTATTTTACATTTCAGATAATTTTGAAGAGGATACTTGAAATCTAACGTAATAAGTGCATGAGCGGGAATAGAAAGAGGAGGGTAGAATAAAAAATTTAGCATAATACAATTTAAAATTATGTTTGTGTATTTTAGAATTTTTGAAATTTTCATTTTAATAGTTGAGACATATATTTTTAATAAAACTAATTAGTGCTCTAGTAATACAAATAATTTAGATTTATGTGCGTCCGTGGAAAAATTTATATGTAAGAACTCACTTTTTTTCGGGTCCTTACACCCTTAGTCAATAATTTGACTTTAGGTTGGTTTGGTTGATCGAAACATTTATAATGTCAAGGTTCGGTCGCTCGAGGCTATTAACAAATGTGCACTTTAGTTTTATTTAGCCTCTATATTTTTTCAACCCCGTGTGAATAAGCTTGCGGTAATTTAGTTAAAGGGTATAATGTAATAACCCGAAAAAAATAATAATAATAATAATAATTAATTAAAATTATTAGTTAATTAATCGGTTAAACACTATTAAATTAATGTATTAAATAAACAAATAAAAATAAATAGTATGAAAAAAAGTAAGAGTAATTATTAATTAATTAATTAGTTAATTAAATATTATTAAATTGAATTAATTAAGTTAAGTAAAATGGTGATTATATATATATATAAGTTAAGTTAAAGTAAGTTTAAAAAAAAAAAATGAAAGCTTTTCAGGAAGCTTTAGCTTCCTGAAACGACGCCTCTCCCTTCTCCCAACTTCTCTCAGTTGGTCCCCATCTTCGCCTCTCTCTCTCTCTCTCTCCTTAATTTCGTTGGTCTAACGAGCACCAATCGAGAAACGAAAGGTGTCATTGGATTTCTAACTCCGCCACTGACATTTCTACTGAAGCGGATTTGTCATGGAAGCAGCGTAGACACCACTCCTAGGAAAAGGTATATTTTCCCTAATTTCTCAATTTCTCGTTAAATCTACTGTTAAATCGACAATTAGATACCACCATGGGGTCCTAGTCGTGATCGTTGTGATTTTGGCATAGGTAATTTTTCAATTGGAATTTTCTATGCCCCACTCCAAAGCGAGAGTGAGATTTGAAAATTTTGGTAATTTGGTTATATTTAAGGACATGTTTATTTATTTATAATTTATGGGTTTAGTAAGTATTAAAATAATATTTTATTCAGGATTAATTATATGGAACTATAATGTTTAATTTCAACGTCTGCGTGAGCGCCGCAGGCATTTTTTTTGGGTCCTTGTTGGCGTAGTTCAAGAAATCAGGTTAGGGAAAAAATGTATATTAAATCAGGATTTTTATGAATTTAATGAAAAAATAAATTGTGTTATATATACGTGTATATATTTTAGTATGAGTTTAAAAATGTTAACCATTTAAATTACGTTTTCCGAGCTTACGGCTGTTTATTTGATACGTATATGCGAAAATGAACTGATGAAAATGAAAGGTATTTTCAGGATAATTATGTAAGAAATGAAAGGTATATTTTCAGAATATAAATGTTAAATGTAAGTTAGCTTATTTTACAGGAAATATATGTGTATAAATTCTACTACTAAATTGTGTGGCATGAGTAAAATAGAATTTAGTGTGTAATTATGTTATATATACGAGATGCAAGATATATAAAAAATGAAATGAGTATGAAAATGATATATGAAATATACTGCATGTGAATGTTAATGTAATCATGGAAACAAGCACGGCTGAAAGGATGTCGAAGCTAACCAAGTACGGCTGAAAAGATACCGACTATGGTTGAAAGAATGTCAAAACTAACCAATCACGGCTGAAAAGATGCCGATCACGGCTGAAAAAATGCCGAAACTAACAAATCACGGCTAAAAAGATGCCAACCACAGCTGAAATGATGCCGAAACTAACCAACCATGGCTAAAAAGATGCCAAAACTAACCAACCACGGCTGAAAAGATGCCGAGTATTTATTAATTAAAATAAAAATGAGTATGAAACGAAAATGAAATGGAAAAGAACGAAATGGAAATAAAATGTGATATGCGAACAATGCAAAATGGGAAAAAGTCATATAAAGTGAGACGCTATGAAATGTCAAAGCTGAGAACATTAACAAATTCGTATGAATGAATAATGACAGAAGGAACAATGTATTATGATATTAGAAGTACCTATGTACGCAGAACATAATGTGATTGGGCGAGGCTTACTCTTTGCGCGAGGGCTTGCTAAGAAAGGCGAGTGGACTAGTAGCTACAGATGTGACAGTAGGTTGCATAACGTGTTAGGGCAAAGGGAACGTACTTGTATGGGCGGGTAGATTTCCCGATCCTTAGGGCCTTTGCTGGTAAGTTATTATTGAACGGTGTGAGTACGAGATCAATCTAACACTTAAGGGCTTACTGAGTAAGGTGAGTGCTCTAGTATGCTTTAGTTGTGACCCTAGGGTTGCCTGAGTATCAGAGCAAAGGGGTACTACTTGTATCGGCGGGTAATCACCCTCATTCTTGGGTGATCTCATGGGTTAAATATTTTGCATGTGATTGAATAGGTTCAGAGAATGATTTTAGAAATTATGTTAATGATTTTCAAATGTTAAATATTTTTTTGTTATATATTACTCGTGTTAGCCACACACTGTTTTAATATATGATTTATTCCCTTAATGAGATGTGTCTCACCTGAATATGAATTTATCTTTTTCAGAATTTGCTGGAGATCGAGCTTTGAGAGCTTGAGATTTTTATAGCATTATTGGGAAATAGAAAAAGAAAATGGTATATTTCAATGTTAATTTTGGGAAATGTAAATGTTTATGTCTTATATCTTTATGTATTAAGTCAGTTATGAAATGAATGATTGTGAAAATACTGAAATGTTTGGAGAGGTATGTATTTATGGTAATGCAGGTGTTGGATGGATAGTATGGATGTTATATAGGGGTAGTAAACTCTGGTATTATTAATTATTGTTTTTATGTTATATGAAGATTATGTTTATGTTTTCCGCTGCGTATATCATGGATTATAAATTATCAAAAATTTTATCAGGTATAACGCGTCGGACCCAGGTTTAAGGGGTCGGGGCGTTACATATAAAAACCCAAGGTTTGTCTATGACCTATCTAAGCACTAAGTTATATCATGCAGGATGTATGCATTTATTACAGATCAAGATATAAAAACCTAAATGCATATACAAATTAAATGAAATGTCTTCTTTTTTTGTTCTTCTACGTGGAATACGCCTGAAATGCATAAACTTTAAGTCTAATAGGCTTTCATTTTTTTGTATCTTATGTCAGTGCTGAAATGTAAACTTGTTACACATAAGATAGAGATATTTTGTCAGCATCAAAAGAGGGATCAGACTCAAAATATCAACAGCTCTCGAGTTGGATACTAGTAAAAACTCGATAGTAGGCGGGGGGTCGGGGGGCAACTATTATAGTCAAAATTAATGGGGTATATCAGTCAAATATTAAAGTCAATGAATCACCATTACTCCCCATTATAAACACCTTGAAATTAGATCAAAACCTCCCTCATTCAAATACTTTACCATAAATATTGAATTTAATAAAGGTATGACTTCCACTGTTATAAAAGGGGTATTGTGAGATAGTGAGAGGAGGAAAGCATCTTATTTTGTTTTTTACTATTGCAATCTTATCCTCCTACACTCCCTGACTTAGGCATAAGAGTAATCCCCTAGAGTATATCATAGGTCCTCCAAACCTCTCCTGTTTGATTCCTTGCACGTGGTTATGACCAAATATCAGTTTACATTAACTACCCAATTTTTTTTGCAGTAACAACTTCTCAAATTTGTAACGAACCAACCAAAATTATAATATTAAATGAATCGATTAATCAAGTTTGATCGATTTGGTCAATTAATTTGGTATAATCAAATAATGCTTACCATACTTCAAATTTTTTTGTTTTTTTGTTTTTTAATCATCGATGTAAGCGAAATGGAACAAATTTTGACTATTTGCTGATTTGAGAATTAGAGTGTGCATCAAACTAGTTTTTTAAAAATAATGTATTAGTGTTAATTATTATTATTAGGAAATGAGTTATTAGTCAAAGAAAATACAAAAGTCATCGCAAAGGGAGTGAACCATCTGTTGCATTTGAGAGGACAAATTTAAGACTTTGAATTTGGTTTGGGTGAATTCGAATAAGTTTTAATACATTTTTTATTACATTTTATTAAAATCCAGCACAAACCCAAATTGAGTGTCTCTCCAAACATAAAGTTAGAGGTATCATGCAGATGGTGGGGTTACCACATCATTTATGAACTAAACTAATTAAATATTGATAACGCTGAAGTAGACATATCAACAAATCATAGTTAATTGTTACTTTTCAAAATAAGTTATAATTTCCTTTCTCGTGTAAAATATAAATGTTTTTTTTCTTTTGCGTTTTCATGTATTTAAATTTATACATTTTTTTTATAAAAAAAAAAAACACACTAAACAAGTAAAAAATATAATAAATCTCGAGTTTGGGACATAATATAGTCTTATTTACTTGAATAAAAGAAAAAAAAAATTGCATTTCTTAATACCGTGGATCTAATTGTAAGTATAAAGTTGTCCTAAAATTTAAATAAATTATAAAAGTTTGTTTCTTAAATTTTAACATGTGCCACATTACAAAAATATTAGAATATATATATATTATATACATAATTGTGAAAAGAAGATGATATATATAATATATATTGTTAGTGTATCTCCCTAAAATGGCCTTGTACCCTTGTATGCCTCCTTCTCCTATAAAAGGAGGATCTTGTACAGTTGTATGTATACAAAAAGATTAATAATTTTTTTTTTAATATTAACATGGTATCAGAGCAAAGTTGACCTAATTTTTTCCTTAAAACTTCCTTCCCCTGCTCAGCCGCTGTTCCTACTCGCCGTTGTCCCCGTCCGGCGTCATCCTGTTCCTACTCGCTGTCGTCCTCGTTGTTTCCTGCTCGCTGTCGTCCTTGTCCGGTTTCCTGCTTGCTGTTCGCCGTCACCATTAGAACTCTGCCTTAGTCACCGTCAATCTTCAAACGATCCTCTACAACGGCAACGATCGAACGACCCCTCTCCCTCTACAAATGATGTCGCATATGCCACAGAAGCTGTAACCTACGTTTGAGATTCGGTCGCCTCCACCATGGGCTCCACCGAGGAGGACTCTTCGGCCGATGGAGCAGAGGACACCATTATGTTCCCCCCATGCGAGAGCAAGAGAGAGTACAAAAAAGATTTGATCCCTTGATGTTTTACTTTTCACTATAACCTTTGGTTATTTCTTTACCCATCCAGTGCCATTTTTGTGCCGAAGAAGGGTAGGGCAGCGAAGCCACCTCCTATTCTCCCCTGCTTCGGCTTTAGCATGATTTCTTGTCCATGAATTTGAAGCTTTCTCTAGGCTATGCACTCCACGCCAAGCGGGTCACCATCATGCCTATGGTTATCCAGCTTGCACGTCCCTCAGCACTGACAAGCTACCTGAAGCCAGGCTACATAGGCACAACTGAGGCGTTAAGGCTTGTTTAATTTTATTACTGTGCTTCAATTTTTGCTATTGTCCTTGCATCACGCTTAGACTTGATTAATTTTATTACTGTGCTTCAATTTTTGCTATTATCCTTGCATCATTTTTGTATACATGGCCTCTTTAACTAATGTTGTTCACCTTATATAGATTGTTTTGAATGGCTCCAACTACAATGCATGGGCCCAACAAATGTCAGTTTTTTTTATTAGTCGGAGATTATGGTGTTTTATCACTGGAACAAAACAAAAATCCATGAAAACTGACACGCAATCAATAGAAGAGTTTGATGAGGCTCTTGATGAATAGGAAAGTACTCACTGTAAGATCCTTTCCTGGTTTATTAATACATTCATTCCTACTATTCAGAGTCTACTTCCTAAATTTTGTAATGCCAAACTTGCTTGGGATTTTTTGGCCAAACGATACAACTGTGGTAGTGATGCTGCTCTCGAGTTTCAATTGGAAACTAGGCTTTCCCAGAAGCATCAGGAACCTGGACAATCTATTGCCGAGATTCATGCTCAAGTTAGTGGCATTTGGGATCAGCATTCTTAAGCTGACCTTGCTTTTTCTGATGAGTAGTCGATTAAACTTTTTGCTGCATATCGAGATCGTCGTCAGTTTATATACTTTATGATGCATATTCGGGATGAATTTGAGAATACTCGAGCTTCTTTGTTACATCGATCTCCTCTTCCTACACTTGAGGTTGCTATTGCGGAGCTCATTTTTTAGGAGACATGCCAACAAACTCGTTGGGTTCATTCTACTGATATGGTTTTAACTACTGCTCAATCTCGTTCCTCTACTCCGGTTCCTCCTGCTGCAGTTGTTGCATCTTCTAAACCGCATCGTTTCAATGGCCAGTGTCACTATTGTAAGGAAGACAGTCACTGTATTTATGATTGTCCTAAGAAGAAGGCCAAGGATGCTCGGGATGCTCTCAAGGCTAAGGCCTCTTACTCTTCCAAGCCTGTTGCTGCTATCTCCACCAGCTCCTCAATTTATGCTCCATCTTCTGCACCTCCTTTGTTGTCTCTTTCTGTAGTTGACCTTGAGGCCATTATCACCTAGGTTCTATTCCGCACTTCTACTGCCTTATCAGTCTCCGCAAATACCTTTACACCTTAGTTTATTGATTATGCTTGTTGCAATCATATGACCTCTGATTCCTCTTTCGTAACACATAAGCAATCTCTAACTTTTGTTCCCTTAATTTATTCTGCCGATCGTTCACATATGTTTGTTAGTCATCTTGGTCATCTTTTCACTCCTACTTTTTCTGTACCTGATACATATGTTGTGCCTAACTTGTCTCTCAATCTCCTTTCTGTTGGTCAACTTGCTAAATGTGGTTTGATCTTAACATTTTCTCACAAAGGTTGTGATGTGCAGGATTCGAAGACGGGCCAGCTTGTTGGGACCGGGCGTAAAG
The DNA here is from genome assembly GCF_029873635.1 of Malania oleifera. Taxonomy (NCBI): domain Eukaryota; kingdom Viridiplantae; phylum Streptophyta; class Magnoliopsida; order Santalales; family Ximeniaceae; genus Malania; species Malania oleifera. The sequence continues at coordinate 77,148,679 of NC_080425.1, forward strand.
TTGGTCGCCTTTTCGAGCTCACATCTTTGCATTTGCCTTGTTTGTGTTCACCTCCGTCTCTTTCTGCTGCAGTGCCTTTCAGTGTTTGGCATTCTCATCTCGATCATGCCTCATTGTCTCGTGTTCAGTCTTTAGCTTCTAGTGGTTGTTTAGGAAATGTTAAATTTGAACATTTTGATTGTATGCCCTGTCAACTTAGGAAACAGAAAGCTTTACCTTTTAATGAAAGTAATTCTTTGTCTTCTACACCTTTTGATTTGGTTCATTCTGATATTCGTGGACCTACTCCTGTCCTTACTAAAGACGGGTCTCGTTACTTTGTCATTTTATCGATGACTACTCTTAGTATACATGGATTTATCTTTTGCATGATCGCATTGGGTTGCTTAATGCTTTTCTTGACTTTAAGTAGATGATTAAAACTCATTTTGCTCGCACCATTAAAGTCTTTCGGTCCGATAATGCCCTTAAATATACTTCTAACCCTTTCATTGAAGAACTTCGAGAGGCCGACACCTTATCCCATCGATCCTGTCCATCCACCTCCCAACATAATGGTCGTGCCGAACGTAAGCACCATCACATTCTTGACACTGTTCGCTCTCAACTCTTCTCTGCATCCCTCCCAGAATCCTTTTGGGGTGAAGCTGCTCTTATCGCTGTTTACACTCTTAATTGGGTTCCAACCCCTACTCTTTCCAATAAATCTCCATATGAGGCTCTCTATGCAAATGTACCTGATTATTCTCTTCTCAAAGTCTTTGGTTGTGTTTGCTTTGTTTTGCTTCCACCTCATGAACATACAAAACTTGAACCTCGCTCTCGTCTCTGTTGCTTTCTTGGTTACGGCATTGAACACAAGGGTTATCGGTGCTATGACCCCATAGCCAAGTGTCTTCAAGTCTCTCGGCATGTTCTGTTATGGGAACACAAAATGTTCATTAGTATCTCTTCATTTTCTTTCGATTGTCTCTCATACTCCCCCATTTTCACTGATCCTGCCCTCGATCCCTCTCCCACTTCCTCTTCTAATGCAGGTCCTGCCAGCTCATCAGGTGATCCCTTTGCGTTTGCCGCTCCCAAACCTGGATCGTCTGATGATCTTGCCATTGCTTCCACACCGATTGAGTCCACTGATTTGGATGTCTGTCGTTCTAGGCGGGTAAGGGCACCTCCTACCTATCTCAGTGACTTTCACATTTTTTCTTCTCTTAACTCCCTTCATGAGCCTCACAGTTATCGCGAAGCTTGTTCTGTTCCTGTTTGGCAGCAAGCTATGTCTGAAGAACTTGACGCCCTTCACAAAACTCATACTTGGGACCTAGTTGACCTGCCTCCTGGTAAGACTGTGGTTGGGAACAAATGGGTCTATAAACGAAAAACAAACTCCGACGGTTTTGAAGTATGACATAAATCTCGTTTAGTGGCAAAGGACTTTACTCGGGAATATGACATTGATTATGAGGAGACATTTGCCCCTGTTGCTCGTATTACCTCCGTTCGCTCCCTTTTGGCTGTTGCCTCTGCTTGATGGTGGCCTTTATTTCAGATGGATGTGAAGAATGCCTTCTTACATGGTGATTTGGCTGAGAAGGTATATATGCAGCCCCTTCCTGGGTATCCTCATTCTCCTGGTCAGGTTTGTCATCTTCGCCGTGCTTTATATGGGCTTAAGCAAGCTCCTCGTGCTTGGTTTGCCAAGTTCAGCTCTACTATTGCCTAGTTTGGGTTTGCCTCTAGCCCCTATGATTTAGCTTTTTTTACCCGTCACACTGCTTCTAGCATCACTCTTCTACTACTTTATGTTGACGATATGATCATTACTGGTGATGATACTTCTGGTATTCACGAGCTTAAGCAATTTTTGTTTCGGTTGTTTGAGATGAAAGACCTCGATTCTCTTCGCTACTTCCTTGGCTTAGAAGTGTCCCTTACCTCCGATGGCTACTCCTTGACCCAAGCCAAATATGCCTCTGATCTTCTCACACGTGTTGGCCTCACCGATTGTAAGATAACTGATAGTCTGCTGGAGCCCAACATCAAACTCCGTCTTATTGATGGGGAGCTCCTTCCTGATGCCATTCGTTACCGACAGCTTGTTGGGAGCTTGATTTATCTCACTGTCACTAGACCGGACATTGCCTATGCGTTGCACCTTGTTAGTCAGTTTATGTTGGTTCCTCGGTCTGTTCACTATGCAGCTGTTCTTTGCATCCTACGATATGTGAAGGGCACCTTATTTCATGGCCTTTTTTCCCCCCTCACTCATCCTTAACGTTACAAGTTTATTCCGATGCTGATTGGGCAGGGGAACCTACTGATCGTCGGTTTACCACTAGTTTTTTTTTTTAACTTGGTGACTCTTTATCTTTTGGCTGAGCAAAAAATAGATTGTTGTTTCTCGCTCTAGCATTGAGGCTGAGTATCAGGCTCTCGCTAATACTACTTCCGAGCTTCTTTGGCTTCTCCAAGATATGGGAGTTCCTCAGCCTTCGAGCACTCCACTTTATTGTGACAATCATAGTGCTGTCCAGATCGCTCACAACGATATCTTTCATGAAGGCATCAAACATATTGAGATCGACTGTCATTTTGTGCGTCATCATCTTCATGACAGGGCACTTCGCCTTTTGTCAGTTCTTTCGGTTAATCAGTTGGTTGATATCTTCATGAAATCTCATCCACCTGGTCGTCATCGTGCTTTAGTTTGCAAACTCCAGATGTCATCTTTTATACCACCTTGAGTTTGAGGGGGGATGTTAGTATATCTCCCAAAAATACCCTTGTACCCTTGTATGCCTCATTCTCCTATAAAAGGATGACCTTCTACAGTTGTATGTGTACAAAAAGATTAATAAAGTTTTTTTTTTTAATATTAACATATATATATATATATATATTATAAAATTCACTTTTCTAATGATTCGTAATTAGGAATTATATAAAATAGTTATTATTAATAAACATCTAATAAGTAATAATGAAACATTAGGTTAGTACTCTTTCAAATACTAAATCTGACTTTCTCTAGTGTTTCTTCCTCGAGTTTCTCACAAACTTAAGCATTAGAGGATTTTTTTTTTCTAATTTTCAAACAAATACCAAATCACACATCTTTTTTCAATATTTTTAAAAATTATATGTGTTTTAAAAATCTAGAAACTAATGAAAAAAGTATTTTATGATTTTTCTATACAAATTTTATAAATTTTGAAAACTGAGTAGCATTTTTTTAGTTGCTAAAAAAATTGAAAATAGAAAATAAATTTATTTTCCATAAGTGAATAGTGCAAATTTTTTTATTGTTTTTATTTTTTTTTAAATACAAATATTATAGAGGTGAAAAAACAAGTTTAATTATTATTTTTTTTGGAAATCTAAAAACGAAAAATAATTTTCACAACTAAACCTAACATAAATTTTGTAAAAATAAAATTTTAATTTCGGAGAATTTACATTATTTAAAGAATGTTTTTTCTTACTTTTAAAATATAAGTAACATTTTTGTCCATAGTATAATTCTATATATATTGCAATTTTTTTTTTTTTAAGAATTGTCTTAGTTTTAAAAGATAAACATAATTTTGACTTGAAATAACTTAAATTATTCATACCTTTACATCTATACTGCTAATTAAGGGAAAAAGATACATTTTTCAACTTGTATCTTTTTTCCCTACTATTTCTAAATTATATATTTTTTGAGCTAAAAAAAATAAAAAAATAACGATTAATTAGTAAATTTATATTATTTAAAAACGACTCACAACTCTGTATTATTTCTAAATCCTTTACTATCTCATTTAAATTTAGAATTAATGAAGCATTCACTAAGTGCATGCCTGCAATAATAATATAAATGAAAGAGTTCCCCTTTTTTTTCTATCAAATGAGACAATTTATAATCAAATTGAAATATGTTGACTTTTTGAGTCCGAACCTTATTTTGATAATGACAAATCGTAAAAATCTCATTTGTGTATTTAGTGTATAAACAGATGTATATTTCAGAAGGTACAAATACTCAATGCAAGATGGAAACCATGAAAAACTTAAAACAATTATGACTTGACCCATTTCATGAAAGATTGAAGAGCAAAAGGATGAAGACACATTAATTTTTTCAATTGTATTTGTTTTAGTTTTCATTTATAAATGCATGCCTCACATAATTTGATGGAAAACTCCAAAACAAGTTTTTAAAAATCCCCCTCATGTTTCTTTCATCTTATTTATGAGTGATTTTTTCTCAATCAATCACTTAATATATTAAAAAGTGTTTAACATAAAAGTTGTGGAATTTTCTCTTAACTTTCTGTCGATACAAAAAACGTCTAATTTGGAGTTATATAGAAAAAAATTATGTCCAAAATAAGTGCTATAACGATTTCAAAGAAAATGACCAAAAATGAGTTTAGCCTACAAGAAACTGTCGATGGTTTGGGAGAGTTCAGAAAAACCGTCGATGGTTTTATATGGTGACAGAGCGCGAACGGTCATAACACGATTAGTTTTCAAAGTAAAATAATATTTTACTTCCCCAATAGCCATAAAACACTACTTGAGGTTTTTGCCTATAAATATGAAGCCCAATATTCTCTAAATAATCTTTTGCTAATACATTTTCATTTTTATCATTCATTGGACATTTATTTCTCATCAGCTCAAATCTCTCAAGCATTTATTCTCACATTTTCTTTATTTCAAAAATATTTTTGAGAGTATACTCATAGTTTCTCCTACACCTTTTATTTGAAATTATTTTTTTGGAGAAACCTTTGATAGCTAATGAATCTTTAAGCATTCCTATTACAAGATTAAAGAGTTCATTTTATCCTTTTATTGCAAAAATTATCTTGTGAGCAAAACCTTAGCATCTCCAACATTCATTCTTGAAAATTGTTTTTTGATAAATTCTTTGGGGGTCTTAAACTAGATTGAGCTTAAATCAAATATTGTGAGAGTGCATTGGATTTTATTTGTACAAATTAACTTGCTCAAGAAGCATTTCATTGTACTCAAATTTTCATTTCCATTGTATTTGCAGTTCGGGTATAGAATCGAGCCAGACGTGGGGTATTGTCTTGAAAGGCAGTTTCGCCTTGGGAAGAAGCAAATTGTAATAAGGCAGCTTTGCCCTAGTTAAGAAGCAAATAGTGAAAATCTTAAAGCGAGTTGTCTTGAGGCGAAGACATAGGCGAGAATAGTCAAATCTCGTAAAAATTTCAGTGTTTGCTTCTCTTTCCCTACATTCTTTAAATTTCTGCTTGTATATGTTTAAATTTATTTTATCGTGATTCTTGTGAATGCTTTAATTTTTATAACACTTGAGATTGGTTGTGTAGTACTGATTGCTTGAGATACCATAAGCCTTAAATTAATTTGATTGTGCAATACTAGAACTTGTATATCTCAAAGCTTGTGATTGTATGGTTGTGTTTTAAAAATAGGACATAAATAACCTAAATTTTTTAAAATATTCAAATCACTTCCCTCTTGTAATGCACCATAACTCACAAAGCATAATTATAAAGACAACATAAGGATAAATAAAAACTTATTTAGTGTCATTTTTGTTTTTGTTCTTTGTTTATTTCTTTGTATAGTAAATAAATAGATTATAAAAATATTTTTGTTTATATTGCATTTGTTTTTGTTGTGGGTTGTTCGCTATTTGCAAAAAAAAAAAAAAAAAAAAAAAAATAAAAATCATATTTTATGATTTTCAATTGTTTTAGCAACTTAGATTAAATAACTCATTTATAATTTTAAAGTTAAAATAAAAAAAATCACGTGACTTCAAATATGATTAATGTAAAAAACACATACATTTAAAAAAAATAAATAAAGCTAATTAAAAAATATTTTTACTATTTTATAAGGTCCAATGAAATTTATATGGCAAAATAAATTTTGGAAGTATAAAAATTAAGTAAAATAATGATAATAATTTTTATTTTCATTATAGTATTTTAATGTGTACTATTTTCTATCTTTACTATTTAAATAATATTTTTATTATATTATTTGATTTAAAAATGAAAATAAGTGTCTTTTAATTAAAAATTTAATTTATTTAATTTTATGAATAGTAACTAAAAAGGTTGATAATTTTTGTCTTTTAGTTTCCGTTTCTATTTTTTATTTTTCAATTTTTTAATTTTTGATAGTAATATCAAACTACTCCTTAAATAATCACACTATAAAATTTATTATTCAATGCTCCACATAAAAAAATTGCAATTATTATAAAACAAAAAATGATACAAAAATTTTTATTACTACATAAAAAAGAACAATTAAATAACAAGTATCTTCAAATTTTCACGTGAAAATGACTTTTTATTTTTTACTATATACGAAATAAAATAATATAAATTTTTGTATGAACAATTTCATTATATTTTTACGCAATTTTTGTTATTCAATTTAACACGTGGCACACCAAGGCAGCGAGACGATGCAATCACTCGGAGCTTTATCCATCGATTCCTCTCCTGTTAGCTCCGTCCATTAAGTCCGCATGACGTCTAAGAGCTTGCCACATCATCATTAAAGTCCAACCGTCAAAATCTCATCCATCGGATCACAAGTCGTAGATTGGGACCCGCTGCTATAGGTCCCACCCATGACTCTATCTTTGGCCGTCCACATCAGATGTGACGTTACCAACTGCACCTCACGGGATGCATTAACTCGGCCTTCATTGCTTCTTCGATTCCCAATTTTATGTCTTGCCCCCAAGCATATTCATTGATCGAAGTTCGATAATAATGTTACATATTAGCGAAACTCAGAAACTCCAACATTTAGCTTCTCTCCGTGTCTGATTATTCCAGAGATTCATCAATGGTGGCGGCTTTGGATTGATCCGGGATTCGTCCTGATAGGGTTTCTGCAAATTTTCGAGCTTGAAGGGAGATGGCGACATCGAATTCTCCTCATCGGTCGTCGGAGGACGTTGCGGATTCGTCGACGCCGCTGCTGGCGAACTCTTCTTCGTCGGAGAGCGACCGCGGCCGTCGATCCATGCGGAGGCAGAGCCTGCGCGAGGCCGCGCGCTTCCTGCGCCGTGCGAGCAGCCGCCGGATGATGCGGGAGCCGTCGATGTTGGTGAGGGAGACCGCGGCGGAGCAATTGGAGGAGCGGCAGAGCGATTGGGCGTACTCGAGGCCAGTCGTGGTTCTCGACATCATATGGAACATCGCGTTCGTGGTCGTGGCCGCCGCGGTTATGGTTCTCAGCCGGAAGGAGTCGCCGACGATGCCGCTAAGGGTGTGGATTGTGGGTTACGCGTTGCAATGCGTGCTACACATTTTGTGCGTCTGCATTGAGTATCGCCGGCGGAGGCGGCGGGTGCGAGCTTTTTCTGTGGAGGAAGATGGACGTGGGAGTGGGAGTAGGGGTGGAAGTGGCGATAGTCCCAGTCCGGAGGAAAGTCATTATGTTTCACTGGTGCGATTAGAGGAGGAGGGTTCCAGGTATTTCGAAAACTTAGTCGATTGGTTGTTCGTAAATTTTTACAGCACGATTGGATGAACTAATGTGCTAGAATTCAACATCTTCGCAGTTATTTTTATATTTTAACGAATTTAACTTGTATTGATGATATGCATTATTTTTGTTCCTTGGCTTTTTATTTACCTATTTCGGTTTCTAAAATCTATGGTTATATTCTATTACATTATAACATCAGGGTGCTGATCAAGGCGCCTGATTAATTTTGAAGTGGTAATTGTCTAGTAATTGTACTCAATTGGCTTCTTTAGTCCATCTACTACAAATTGGTTACATCCCTTTTCTCCTTTTTAGTTTTACTCATTAAGGACTTTGTTTTTCTCTAGTAATTAGAAGCAACCGAGCCTTTTCTCTGCCCTAGTCTTTTGGTGTTTACTACTGACGTCATATTAGTTTTTCTTACCAATGAATTTTGATGTTCATTAAATTTGTTTACTTCCTCTATTGGTGAATGAATTGATCTTCATGGCTTATAGGCTTATAGCCAAGCCATCTCGATCATTGTTGTCATCTTGTCCTCAATGGATGTTATTTAAACTTTCACAGTTGCATTGTGAGGTTGTTGAGATGCATGTTGTGTAATTACTAGTTATGTTATGTTTCTCCATCCCCCCCCTCCCGGGCGGGTGGGTGGGTTGCAGAGGTTAAGTTGTTATTTATCTAATAGGAGCACAGTACTGTTAGATTTAATTGAATATTGTTTTGACATATTTAATTGAATCAAGTTTAAAAGGATTAGGATACATTGCGGTTGATAACATGAGATGAAACTTACATGCTCTTTTCCTCCTTCCATCTGCTCAGCAGTTGTGCAAAGCATCTGGAGTCTGCTAATACAATGTTTTCGTTTATCTGGTGGATCATTGGATTCTATTGGGTGTCAGCAGGGGGGCAAACTTTGGCTCATGACTCCCCACAACTTTACTGGTTTGTGCAAATCTTGTTCCATTTGTTGCATTTGAACTTGAAAAGACTTGTCTGTGATAGAACCTTGGTTTGATTATGTGATTTTGGTATGCAGGCTTTGCATAATTTTCCTGGCTTTTGATGTGTTCTTTGTCGTTTTCTGTGTTGCTCTGGCATGTGTCATTGGCATTGCTGTTTGCTGCTGTCTTCCATGTATTATTGCAATCTTATATGCTGTCGCAGACCAGGTATTTCTCTTTCTCTCTCAATAAAAAAAAAAGAGCTTGTGTTTGTTCATGCACTCGTCTGTGTGTTAAAGCTTATCTGGTACTTTATCTCACTACCATTATCCTCATCAGAATTGATTGCACCTGTTGGGGATTTTGGGTCATCTTGTACAACAATTCTTGGTTAAAAAATGATATCTGCCTCTTTGTCATCCCTTGGCCATTAAAGCAACCATCTTGCACGGACTCTTTTAGCATTAGCATGTCCTGGCCAAGCCCTGCTTAGTGCAGAGTTCTGAGGAAAAAAATTGTGTTCTCATTTGCAATCAAATGAGGATTAGAAATCACCATGTCACCTCCCAATTCCAATTCCCCATTCAAGTCCTTTCTCATCTTCCTTGTAGTCTACCACTAGAAGAAAATTGAATTACAATCTTCATCTCTCACCCATTTAAATTTTGTCTTTTATTACAACTTCTTAGTTAAAAATCATATCCTCCAACTCATTCTTCAATGAAACCGGCCTAACCTCCTCTCTCTCTCTCTCTCTCTCTCTTTGGAAGACTGTCTCCTTCCTCTTTTCTACCTAGACAATTCGGCTCACAAAAAATATAGCCTTCTTAATTCTAATCCCTAAAAACCTCAATATTCCATTTCTTCAAAGTCTCTTTAATGTGCTGGAGCTTTCTTATGTTCCTAAACCCTTCCTAAGTCCTCTCCAATTCTAACTCCCAGAATCCCTAACTAAAGATGAAAAAGAGTCATGATCAAGCCAGATGTTTTGTAATAGAAAAGGAGGTGGACCTTACTTAACCTTGCTGGACTCCAATAAAACAGGAAATGATTAGACAGGTCTAGACAACACATTTGAGAGAGAATAGAAAACTCATCCTCTCAATCATTGCGAAACAAAAACTTCTCTAAACATCTAGCAACAACCTTCTCACCATGCACGAACCATGAGAATAGAACATTACCCAAAGGAAGATCCCTCAAACCTAAGTCCCTACTAAACTTATCAAAATAATGCATACTTGAAGTTATCCTCCCTCTCCTTTTTTCTCCCTTTGAAGCCTTATTACATTAAAATCACTACCTATGTTTTACCTAGGGAAACAAAAACCATAATAACGTATAACTCATCCTATAAAAAAGACCGAAAAAGGGGTCTACAAGGACCACAAACAAAATTGAACCATAGCTGACACTTTCACACCTACCAAGCCTGAAAGGGAAAAAACTCACTAAGTCCATCAATCCTAGAAATGAAGTGAGTATCCAAATAATAAGAATGCCCACAGACATCCCATAACGGGTAGAAACTCCCTCTCCTTACACTTGCCCTCCCAATTACTCTTCACGAGCCCCTTGCACGCTCTAATTTATTTTCATGAAGTCGAACAATGTTAGAGAGCTTCTTAGAATTACCTTCCCCACCCTCTTACCATTCAAACAAGAACAAATTTCTAAGTCTACTTAATTACCTAAATCATTATAAGAGTGTTTGAAGTAAAACAATGTTGGAGAGCTTGTTAGGATTACCTTCACCTTCCTACTATTCAAATAAAGGACAAATTTCTAAGTCTACTTGATTACCTAAATTATTATAAATGTGTTTTTATCCTCTCTTTCAAACCCATTTTCTGCCAACAATTGATCTATTGACAATCCTCTTTCAGATTCGCACATACTCCCCATTTCGTCTTCTGATTCAAAAAACAAGTTTCCACCTATCTCATTGTCTTCACTAGATTGCGATGAACCTTAAAGCGGTTAATTGAGGCGATAGAGCTCTTTGAACAAGAATACTTGTCTTTGGATTACAATCATTGGTTTGCTAAACTCTTTCATTTTTTACCCTTTGTGAAGGCTTAAACTTAGAATTGACAATTGAGGAAATAGCTAAAAACTTGAGATTTATCTGCAAATTAGAGTTAATGAAGATAAGTTCGCATGAAAGAAGTAGAAAAATGAAAAAGACATCAGTATTGAAGTTTGGAAATGCCTAGGCGGTAATGGACTTATATGGTTAACTAGTATTCACACAATTATAAGAACTAATGAAATGTTAGATGAATGGAGGAAAAACACGTTAATACCAACATACAAAAATAAAGAGAGATTCAGAATTGGAATAATTGTCATGGAAATAATCATATAATGAAACATTAGGAAGGATAATTGAACAAAGACTATGAAGGTTTTAGAAAATCAGTTTTGGTTTTTTGTTGAGGAGATTAAATACCGAAGTTATATGCCTATTAAGAAGATTAATGGAAAGGTTTAAGGAATAGAAGAGGGATTTGCTTTTTTTATTGACCTAAACTATGATAGGGTCGTTTTATGGTGGATTAAAAAAAAAGGAGTATTTAATATGCATATTGATGTCTTTGAGGATATGTGTGCAAGATTAATGGCTATGGTTAGGACTACACGTGGAGATTCTAGGGAATTTCCTATCATAATACGTGTACATTAAAGATCTGTTTTGACTTCTTATCTGTTTTTGCATTAATAGTGAATTTACTAGGATAATATTGTCTTGAGGATCTACTTTGAGCCCTTATCATTTTGCATTAACTATGGGTGATTTACTTGGGTGGTATTGTTTTCATTGCTGAAACTAGAGGTGGAGTAGACTCTAAGTAGCATTTAAGTTAGAATTGTATTGAGAAGCTTTATAATCTAGAGGTTTTAAGACAGATGATGAAATATATGAAATGAGGCCAGTTTTTTTTATATTAGGAAGATATTAGACAAAATATTAAACTTGGATTATGAGCACAAGTGGATTTCGATACCTTGGATCTATTTCATTAGTTGAAGGAGAAATTGAAGATGATGTAATACATAGGAGTTAAAGTTATAAAGTGGAAAAGTGCTTTGTGTGTGTTGTATAATTATATAATACCTTTAAAATTAATAGGAAAGTTCAATAAGTCTGTCATAGGCCAGCAATACTATGTGGATGGGGGTAACTAAGAAAAACATATCCAAAACTAAACTGAAATGAGAATGCTAAGGTGGATGAGTAGTATAATTGTAAAAGATAGTTTGAGGAATGAAAACATGTGCTAAGTTAGGAGTAGCTCCTATGGATAAGAGAAGGGCAATTAAGAGGGTTTGGGCACTTGCAATGCAAGCTAAGTAATGCATGAGGAGTGAGCTAGTTAATTTTAGTGGTAGAAGGGAGGGGTGGGGGTTGAATTGGACTGAGATTGTAAGGATTTGACAACCTTCCATTTGTTAGGACATTACTTAAGGCTTGGTGATTGTTGTTGTTCTTTTCTAGAATAGGTTGACACGTTGATGATCCTTATGAAACCATACTTGCTTAATTTTTACTTTTGTATCAAATTTTGAAAATTTTGAAGATTTATTTTGTCAATGATTCAACACCATTTAGAAAAGTGAAATTTTCTAGTTACAAAAATTACAAGTTGAAAAGTGGTATCCAACGATTTGACAAAATATTTCTTGTGATTCTTTTGATTCTTCAATGCTCAAATCTTAACGCACCCTTTTAAAAAATGCACATTTGCTTTTTTCAAAGAAAAATATTGAAGTTTTCTTTTTTCATGCATGCTTTTTAAAAGAGTTTTGTTTATATCTCAATTTTTTTTTCAAAGAGTCTTTTTCAATTTAAAAATAATTTGAATTGGAGTTTTCAAATTTTATAGACAACTTTGATTTCTTTTTTTGAACCTTCATTTTTATTTTTCAAAATCTCAATTTTATCTTTGAAGTTTTCATTTTTTTTTTAATTAAATTTTCAAAATTTTTTCAAAGTTACAATATTATTTTTATAAAAATTTCAATATCATTTTCAAAATTCAGATTTTTAAATTTTTTTTGTAAGCTGAATATCATAAATAAGACAATCATTTGATTTTTATAAAACACTTTTTTCAATCTAACTTTTTCATACTTGATGTACAACTGGTCAAAAGCATCTTGTAGTCTTCAATTATGCTTGGACAAGTAGGTTAATCAAAATTATTTATATGACCTTCTTGTGCCATCAAATGCATGCTGGTTTTTTCATGTTTTAAATAGTATTCTGAACTATTATAACCATTTTTATTCCATGCACCAACCATGACTTTATTTTGGATCTAGTTCTCTTCTTTTGATTAACCTCATCATCTTCATTACACATTGTGATCTTATGAACAATTTCTAAGTTTCTTCCAAATTTATTTCAGAAAACTGACTACAAAATTTATTAAGTTCAATGGAGCCTGAAGCACAATATATTTTGTTTATTAGAAAATTGAAAAAAAAATTATTTAAGGGCATTCAAGAGAGCCAACAAAAATTAGACCACTATATCTGGCCACTGTAGCAATCCATTAGTCTTTAATAATATGTATGGGCGTGACTGATCCTTCAAAAGCTCTCTTATTTCTTTTCCTCCATACAAACCAAATGATGGCAAGGGGGATAAGGCACAAAGCTTTTCTTCCTTTCTTTATTGGAAAGAATACCCTTTCAGACCCACAGCTCCTCTTACTGTTTTGGCAGTAACCAGTGCCGTCTAATCAAAGAAGTGACCAAGTTCCAAAGGATTCTACTCTAGAAGCAGTGAAAGAGGATGTAATCAATAGACTCAGCACTTACCTAACACAAGAAATTTGTTTACAAGAGGCAGCTGCTGCAGCCACCTTTTTTGCCTTTTGCACACTTTTAGAATTTTCACAAAAGTTGCCTCCCATGCAAAGAAGGCCACTTTTGTGGGGGCTGCAATTTTCCAGATGGGCTTCCAGAGAAAATTACTACAGGTTTCTACTGGAAAAGTGAGCTTCCAATAAAATGATCTGACTGTAACTTGCCATTTTTTACAGGATCCTCGGATTGTTAGTAGTGTTCTTTACTTGGATTTTGTACAAGCAACCATAAAAATTATTAAGTTGGTCAACTTCCTAATCAAAAGCATTTCTAATCAAGGGAACATTATCGAAAATTCCGTGGTCAGAAATTTGAGATGATTACTAGCAAAGAGCATCCTTGATACTAGCTGAACAGAAAATGGAAGGGAATTGAATGCTATGGGGAGAATGGGCACACCATATATCATACCAAAAGAGAATGTTACTCGAAAACTAATGAGGGAGAAGAAATCATCGCAACCTTTTCTGATGGATTTCCAAACTCCATCATGCGTCCTCCTCCCAGCTTTAGTGGTCCTGGTTCAGTCATAATGTTGAACACTGTAGTTTGAAGCGAGGATTCCCCTTCAAAGCTGATCCTTCTCCTTCATGAATATCCAGGGGCATTTCCCAAGGAGGGCTTTGTTGGAAGAAGTAAAAAATTTGATTCCTAAGCCTCCATATCTGATAGATGTTTAACAGCCGCCCCATTTGACAAGATGGTACTTGAAATCCTCCCTTGAACTCCCCTAAAGGAGTCTTCTTTGAATTCCCTCTATCCTTGTAGCAACTAAGCAAGGGATAGGGAAGAGGACGTATAATAAGTTGGGAGATTTGTTTATGGTGCTCTTAATGAGGGTATGATGTAGGACAAGAAGCGGCTATAGATGGATCATTTTGACCCAATTAAGAGGCTTATGCCAAAGAATAGGGTGAATGGTTTATTGGGTCCGAAACCCAAATGTGCTTAGTTATTTAGTTGTTTAAGTATATGTGTGTAGTTGCTTGTATTAGGATTATTTATGTTGGGAACTTGTTTGTATTAATTGTGTACTCTAGGGGTATGTTTGTAATGCAATGTAGTTTTAGGGGTATGTGTGTAATTTCATATGTTTAGAGGCTTTCTTATAAATAGTGTGTGAAAGCCATGATGTAGGCAGATGTTGATGAATTTGAATTGAACATGAGTTTTCTCGCTAGTATCTCCTCTCTTTCCCTCCCTTCTTCTTTAATTTCTCCATGGTTGCAGAACCTTGATGCTGCCCCTGCATTATTTAGTTTCAGAGCCTAACCACAATCTCCATTCTTCCATTGCACTCCACCCATTCTCCCTCACTCTTCTCCTCATCTCATCCTTTTCTTCCTTTTCTTCTTCTTTCTTCTCTGTTTCTGATATTCTGTTCTGTCCATAATTCCCTGCTGCCCTGCAGCAGTCTGCCCTCTTCTTCTTGTCTGTTTTTCTTCTCTTCTTCTTCTTCTCATATTTCTTTCCCATAATTTTCTCAACTCTCTGATTTTTAAATTCTGTTGCTGTCTCCTCTACTTGCAGCAGTCTCTTTCTGGCAATTACTCTCTCTGTTTCTTCCTTTTTCTTCTTCTTCTTCTTCCTCTTCTTCTTCATCATCCAGTCTCTCCATTAATCTCTTCTTTGTTACTCTCATGTCTCATCATTTTCTTTCTGAAATTTCAGTTAAAAAAAAATAATAATAAGAAAACCGAAAGCAGTTGCGGTTTCAAAATTTTTCAGAAAATTCCATCCGTGTCCCCATTTCTTCAAACACCACTTTTCAGCCACCATCCTGCAACACCACCAATACCACCAAAAACAAAACTCCTTGAAACCTTTCCCCTCAAAATTTCATCACCAACTGACCAGCTGTGAAGCCCTATGCACCCCCTGAAGTTCTCCAGCTGCCGCCCCCTTCAAAATCCACCATTGCTGGAGTGTTTCTTGACACACCACCCCCACCATTCGACTCGCCACCCTTCAATCTACCACTCACCAAAAAAATCATTGCCCGAAGGTCGCCGCTTGAGACTCACACACTCCACGCGCTGGCAAGTGCGAGTGGGATTCTGCAAGAGAAATTGGTTCACAATCACAATAAGTTGGTGTTTTCTCATGATATTTTGATTTGCAGAATGATATTTTGGTTCCTAACTTGAAATTGTGTAAGCAAGTGCAATAATTTGGCACGAAACCCTATAAATTGTTGTTGCCAGCATCAAAATTCAGGTTTTATTGCTGCTATTTGTGAGTTTTTCTAGTGGATTTGTTTCATTTTTGTGTGATACTCAAGATTAAAGGTGACTTGAAGATTATTCTTGAATAATTGAAAGTGAAGTTTGTGATTTGCTTCATATAAGTGCATCATGGTGACCAATGTTGAATTGTCTGCAAAGGTGGAGTTGTTATCCAGTAGGGTACAAAATATGGAAAATGCTTTGGACACTATTACTGGTGCTTTGAATTGGCTAACTGCTCAAGTTGCAGCCTTAGATAAAAGGCCCATGGAATTTCCTACCAAACAAGATGGTGGAATAGTTGCTGTCCCTCACGCTTTTGAGTTATGTGAAGGCCGAAATAATCATTTAAGCAAGGGAATTAAACTAGAAGTCTCAGATTTTAATGGTGATGGGTCTCTTGATGAATTTGATGTTTGGGTGTATTCTTTGGAGTACTATTTCCAATGGGATGACATGAATGAGGCTAGAAATTTGTACTTTGCTGAAACAAAATTGAAGGGAACTGCTCGAATTTGGTGGATTAAGCAAAGTGAAATCTTTAGAAGAAGGAGATTTGGTGAGAGGTGAAGCGAGCCATGCAGTAGCAATTTGTGCCTCCTAAAATCAACAATGTGTTAATCTCCAGCTCTTTGATTTGAATTTAGAAGAAAAGACAGCGATGGAGTACAATAGTAGATTCTATCATTTGACAACTTGTGTCGATATAGAATGGAAAGAGGACGTTATGATAGCTTTGTACAGAAAAGGTTTGAAGCCAGCTATTGCCTCCAAACTTGCTGTACATGTTGTCTCATCACAGTTGGGGATGCAGCCCAGGTTGCCACTCAGATTGAGGACATGCAACGGAATCCTCCTAGAGCTACATCAGCCCTTTGGTTTGAGAAGAGTACTAGTGGATTGGTATGGTAGAAGACAGTTGAGCAAGTGAGTAAAGGTGTTCAGACTAATAGACTCTTGGGCATTCTGGAACAACTTCTAGGAGCCAACCATCACTCAGATGCTTTAAGTGTCAAGGTTTTGGACATCGAGCTGCACAATGTCCTAACCAATTCATGGCTGTTGCAGAAAAGGAAGAAGAAGAAGATGATGATACTCAAGTAGTTGAAGTTAAAACAGAAATTACAAGTGACTTAGATGATGGTGGCAATTGGAGAAATTGCTTAGTCTCTTCCCACAAGGTTAAAGAGACAGGGGATTGGAGGCGGATCAACATCTTTCAAATTCAAGTGATATGCCAAAAACAACTCTGTACTCTGGTTATTGGTCCTGGTAGTAGCACAAATGTAGTTTTTGAAGGAGCTGTAAAAAAGTTAAATTTGGAAGTTGAGCCTCTTCCCAAACCATACAAAATTGCTTGGGTGAATAAGACCAACTTGAAGGTCCATGATCGCTCCTTACTTACCTTCGAGATTGGTTTCATTATGGAGACAGCGCAAAGTGATATTCTTGCTCTCAAAATTTGTCACATTCTTTAATGATGCAGGGGCAGCATCAAGGTTCTGCAGCCATAGAGAAATTGGAAAAGAAGAAGGGGAAGGGAGGAGATACCAGGGAGAAAAGTCACGTTCACTTCAATTCAAATTCATCAACAACTGCCTACACCATGGATTTCACACACTATTTATAAGAAAGCCTATAAACATATGAAATTACACACATACCCATAAAACATACCCCTAGAATACACAATTACTACAAACAAGCCCCAAACATAAATTATCCTAATACAAGCAACTTCAACAACTAAATAACTAAGCACATTTGGATTTCGGACCCAATAAACCATTCACTCTATTCTTTGACATAGGCCTCTTAAGTGGGTCAAAATGATCCATCCAAGTAGCCACTTCTTGTCCTACATCAGGGTAAGTCTCCCACCTTTAGATAAGTAATTCCTCTTCCAACTGACCAACTTCCCTTTAAATCTTTCTAGGATGGGGTGCCAAACTTCTTTGTCTTTGAATTTAGATCCAACAGGGAGACCAAGGTAGGAATCAGAAAAGCCCCCAGCCTGCAGCAAAAAATGCCCGCAAGGAAAGGCCCCTCAGTGGTGTTCCCAACTGGCATGTGTGTTTGTGTGTGTGTGTTTTCCAAATTCACCTTTAAGCCTGAAACTGCTTCAAACCTGACAAGAATGCATATAAGATTGCAGATCTGCTGAGGTTCCTCTTCACAGAAAATGATGGTATCACCTGCGAATGGAAGGTGGGAGATTTCCATTTCCCTCCCATTCATTCTGATTCTAAGATCTTTGACCTCTGGAAGAGTGAAAAGGGTTTGATGGGCAGCCATTGATGAGCACTTACAAAGTTGGGGTTGAAACACATTGTTGGAGCCACCTACACTGAAGGTCTCTAAAAGCCATTCTTTTGAGAATGTGAAGGAGAAAATTCCAGTGTACATGATCAAAAGCCTTCCCAATGTAATATAGGACAAGAAGCAAGACCTTGGGAAGATCCTTGCTGGAAAATAATTAACAAGAGTTGGTTCAACGATTTGTTGGGTTTAATTAGTAGTTTATTATGCATTTAGTTTAATTGGTGTAGTATTATGTGTATTTTGGGGGCTTGTTTGTAGTCATTGTGTATTCTAGGGGTATGTAATATAATTTAGTTTAAGGGTTATGTGTAATTTTATGTGTTTAGGCTTTGTTAAAAATGATGTGTGAAAGCCATGATGTAGGGCCTGTAGGCAGTTGTTGATGAATTTGAATTGTTGATTGAACGTGAGTTCCCCTTGGTATCTCCTCTCTCCTCCCTTCCCCTCCCTTCCTCTCTTCTATTTCTTCTAATCTCTTCCATGGCTGCAAAACCTTAATGCTGCCCCTGCATCACCATGTCAAGCTTACAATCACTCCCCTTCTCCTGCCCTTGCTATAGGCATCCACAACTTCATTTGCAACAACTGCTGCACTCATGATCTGCCTGCCAGCTACTAAAGCGTGCTGCTGCTGGTCAATTTCTTACAGAATTGCTCTCTTCCACCTTGCAGCAAGAACTTTGGATAGCATCTTATAAATATTCCCCAGCAGATTCGATTTTCTTGGGAACCAGCGTAACCAAAGTGGGGCTTATGCTGTTAACATATCTGCCTATTCTGAAAAAATCATCAAATTGCTGAAAATTTCTTGCTTAAGAAGTCCCCAATTTGCTTCAAAGAAAGCCAAATTGAAACCCAAGCCAAATTGAAACTGGCTGGCCAGGAGCTTTATCATCATCACAATCCTTGATGGCTTTATCTCCTCTGTGCTGTTGTAGAGTTGAGAGAGCCAAAAATCATGCCATCCTTGGTCTCCAAGTCTCTGGTTTGGTGTACAGCTCTCTGTAGAAATCACATTTGCCACGTCTGATGTCCTCTTCAACTCAATCCCCATTGCCCCCCCTTCCCATGCTCCTCCACCTGCAAATTTCAATTCTGATCAAAGTAATGAACCTGTGATGAGCATTTGTTCTGATTCCCCTCTTTAAGGTATGAATCTCTGGAATTTTGTCTTCAAGTGCTTTCTTCCATATTGATGACATCAGCAAGCATTTTTCCAAGTGGAAGTCTTCTTGCCTTACTTTCAGCGTTGAGGCCTCGAATGTTCCTTGTCATTCAGCTCCTTAATTCCGTACAGAATCATGGTCTTTTTCATTTGAATTTTTCTTGAAAGTACTCTTTTTTGGTTGTTCCAAAATTTTGGCTTCTCCTTTAGTCCCTTTGATTTCGAGACAGCAACAAAACTTGCTTTCCTCTCAAAGAGAAGAGAAGACCGCCATTGTTTAACCAGATCCTAATCACGTTTGAGCCACATGTTTTCGACCAGAAGGGAGTTGGCCCTAACTTAATCCTTGCATATGAAGGAGGATAGGGAAGT
This sequence comes from Malania oleifera, assembly GCF_029873635.1. Taxonomy (NCBI): domain Eukaryota; kingdom Viridiplantae; phylum Streptophyta; class Magnoliopsida; order Santalales; family Ximeniaceae; genus Malania; species Malania oleifera. The sequence continues at coordinate 77,168,082 of NC_080425.1, forward strand.
GATGTGACATAGGCCTTGGGACTTGGGAGAAGATTTTGGGAAGCCTTAGGGAAATATTTTTTCCCAACTTTGTGGATACTAGAAACCTACTGATCCAAAAAATGAAAATGAGGGAGTCTCCCTGGAAATTTGACCATGTGAAGGAGCCACCAATGAGAGGAAGATCGATGAGAGCATTTGAGAGCATTCATATTGATGAAACCAAGGAGAAGGATTTAATTGAGTGATCCAGCATCTCCACCACTTCATCCTTCCATAAAATAAGAATTCCTCCTGCATTTGCAGTGACTCCAAGGGAAATACACCTGCAATCTTTTTGCCCCATAAGCTAACCAGGAAATTATTTATGGTTTCAGATTTAGTTTCCTGTTATCATTAAGGCCCTTCACACTCCAGGAGGCAATTTTCCTCAACATGGGTAAACTGAAGTGCCCCAACTGCTGCCAGCCTCCACCAAATCTGAGATCCCTCCAATCTTGTCATAATTCAGTGAAAATTTCAATAGATTGAGTTCCCTGATAGCATCCTTCTTCCTGCCATTGCCCTGCAGTTTTTAATGATGGGTTTCCTTCTTCTCTTCTCATTTTTTCTATTTCTTCAAATAGACTCATGGGCTGTTTTCAAAGCCTTCAAGGCTTCAATAGGCACTCCAATGGTTTTAGTAACCATCCTCGTTTTTTGAAGGATGCAATCATAAACCTGTTCTTTGAAATGTTCATTGCTAGTCCCTTTAAAATCTCAAAACCTGGGGAGGAAGGCCTGCCTTGTGCATCACAAGGCCAGAATCATTGCCTTAAATTTTTACAAAATTGTCGATATTTCGGTCGAAATTTTGCAGTTTCCGTCACCCTCAAAATCGAAATGGCAGTCAATATCCGTCTTGTATAATTTCCGTCGAAATCTCAAAGAATTATCTGAAATTTATTCGAAATCTCAAAATTTTAGCAAAACTTGTCAAAATTTTAACTATGCAATGAAATTTCTTCCGAATTCAAATGAGAGATTTAAGAGTGAAGTGAAATTTTTCTCTTAATTTTTTTTATTTATTTTAATTGAAACAAAAGATTATTACAAGTGCTTCTGAAATTATATGAAAAAATAAACTTACAACAGCATTTTATTTAACTAGTCATGCCTAAATTATCATTATTTGTATAGTAGATAATATTTAAGTGATTTACAAATTTCATTTGTATTAGCCAATTCACTAAATATGTTTAATGTACATTATATTACAAATATGCTTGATACACATTATTTTATAACTTCTCCACCTCATACACAGCATATATGTGTTTACTTCTAATATATTAGTCCTAAAACTTACATTATCATGTCTATTAATCATTTCTAAAGCTTCATAAAAGAATTCCATGCTTCACTATTGATTTCTGTTATTTTTTCAAATTGAAATCAAAATTGAAATTTCCGTACTTTTGGAGCTTCAAAATTTGAGTCGAAATTGAAATTTAAGTCCTTGCCCAGAATTCTGGGCTGGGTCTAGAGCCAGACATACTTCCTCCTGAGATTTCAAATATTTACTTAGAACTGCATCAGAAAATCCTCAGGCTGTGAAGGCTGATTCTGCTTTGGGGTTTTTTTTTTTTTGGGGGGGGGGGGGGGGGGGGTTGGCAGGATTCTGGACTTATTGTAACAGGGTCCCAAAGCTAACTGGGACTTAAAGTGAGTTGGAGTTGGTACTGCTTGGGCCATTAAAAGCTGAAAAAGAAGTGAAAGCATTAGGCTGGTGTGGGGACCCAAGGGGGAGAGGCTGGAGAAGATGGGAGGCCAAAGAGAAACTTCGGCCTCATTTGTGGCAGAGTTCAAGTCAAGGCCCATCTTGAGATCCTTGAAATTTGAAATAAATTTGGGCTTAATAAGTGGGTCTGTCTCAGAAAAAATTAAAAGCTGAATGTTGGAGGTTAGTTCCCTGCTGTTCTGCCTTACAACACACACGAAGGAGTTGGTGTGATCTTACTTGCCATCTTCATCCCTTGCAAGTGAGTCTTCTGCAAACCACAGCGTGAGCCACACATAGTTACTGCAGTGAGGGCATGGGTACTCCAGTTCTCCACCCAAGAAGAGTTTGGGGTCAAAGTGACGATCGAAACATCTCATGAGAGGGAGAACTCTGACTAGTCACCTTCATGTCCCAAGGTCCGCAGGAGACTTTGTGCTATTCCAGTGCATCGAAACTCCCTGGGAAGTGGGAAGGTCATATTCCTCCAACCTCCAGCATTAACCTTGTTAGGGAAAGAAATTTTCTGAACCTGGCAACAAGGTTTTATCATTCTTTCTCATGTGAGGAACCAAGGAGTGGATGCAGTTCCCTCCTTTCTGTGTATCTAAAGTCTCCCACACAGCAAGGAACCATCGAGCCTTGTCCCACCTTCAGGAAAATTGAGATCTTCCTGGATTTGCAGTATTCCATGATTCTGAGGATATCAACGTGCTCACTGTCAAAAACAAGATTGAAAGTCTTCCTTCCAATGACCACTGTTCTTCTTGCATTTATTTCAGTAACCATTTTACTAGCAACAGATTTAATAGGGTATAAGAATAATCAATAGATTGGATATAAACTTTCATTCGTGCTTTCAAGCAAGTCTAGTTTGTGCTGTCAAACAAAGGTGGACAAATTATGAGATGTTTCTCGGCAAGTGTAGTACTCCATAAATGTCAAAGGATCTAATTCTAAGGTTACAAAAAGTCTAGCACAAGTATGCATTGATATCAATTATTTGTTCAGAGCCACCCAAGAGGGTGGGTTTAATTGGGTAAACAATTTTTTAAGATTTGTGTGCACACGGTTTAGTAAATGTACCACACAAATGCAAATAATCCAACAATTATATCAAGAAGAGAAGGGCAGAGAGAAGCAAATACATTGTACAATGGTTCAACCCCAATGCCGCCTATTTCTAATCACCAAGAGCTTGACCTACACTCCCAAGTTCTCATTGCTCAATCAACTCATGTGGATTTTGCATTTCAATTTTCAACCCACAATCAAGTGACAGAAACAAACACATTGTACAATGGTTTAACCCCAATGCTGCCTATTTCTAATCACCAAGAGCTTGACCTACACTCACAAGTTCTCATTGCTCGATCAACTCATGTGGATTTTTGCATTTCAACCCACAATCAAGTGCCAGATCCTTCAAGTTCTGAGCCAAGTAACACAACACTTCTTTGGTCTCAATCTTCAGGCACCAAAGAGTAACTTTTCAAAGGAAAAATATAATTACAGTTCAAACAACTCACAGCACCTTCAAGTTCTTGACCCAAATAAAACATATAATTCTTCAGTCTCGACCCTCAAGCACCAAGGAATAGCTCTTTTCAAAAGAAAAGTACAATTACAGTTTAATTCCTCACAAGCAGTACATAAGAAACTCCTATGAGAGAGAAAGAAGAAACAATAAGGTTTAGCTCTCAGCACACAGTGAGATGTCTCAAGCTTCGCTTATGAGATGTCTTGAAGATTATAGCAAATGCCTCTCCTAGATTCTCTAATGTTTTTGAATTCCTAATCCTGGTGATTCCCACAAGCAATAGTCATTTGAAACTCGCCCCCCCCCCCCCCCCCCCCCCCCAAAAAAAAAAAAAAAAAAAAAAAAAAAAAAACCCTTGAAAAAAAGAAACCAAAGAAAAGAAGAAGAAAAAAAAACACATACTTGTAATCAAAATCCTTAATATATGATCAAAATCTTCTTGGAATTTGGAAGGAGTTTGCAAGAGAGATATCTTGCTCAAAAGTCAATGACAATAATGGAAAGTTTATAAAGCTACCCAATAAATGCTCGATAACTTGCTCCTTAGTATATGATGGTCTCTTACTCTCTTTAAAATTCAAGAGGGATATTCAAACATATTCTAAACCGGATAATGCTATTCAAAAATTTTGATTCTTTTGAATTGAAACTGGTCCAGGAAACAATTCGAAGTCCTATCTATTCTCATTGGATAGGATTACTTAAAAGATCCACATTTAAAACTTTCTACAGAAATTTTAAGTTAACAAGGATGTTTATGCAAAGGAAAAAAAATTCCATTGATTCAACTCCAAAATTCTACCCTATCAAATTTAAAATACAATTTTCCTAAAATTCTCTTGTGAAAAAATAATCACAAAATATCATTCAACATGTTTTTGGATTTTTTTTAAAAAGTTGTAAATTTTTTTTTAAAGATAAATTTGTGAATTAAAAGGTTATTATTCAAAGATAAGAAGTATTCAAAAGATAAACATTATCCAAGCATAAATAAGTGAAGCCCCATAGAGTTTACATTCAAGAAAGAAACTATATGATATGAATTATCTACTGTGCATGAGATGGCATGTGCCGTAAACTGAGTGTACCTAAGATGTTTAGGCCATCTCAAATTCTCAATGCACCAACTTGCAACAGATTAAACAAGTTGAGATTTGAAGAATCTAAGTACACTCAAATTCCACCCACCAAAGCCTGTGCACATTTTAATTTCATTAAACAACAAAGACTAAGTTTTGTTATCAGCATGATCAGTTCTTTGGGATCAACGATGTCAATTATTTTTTAGTGACAAAAATTTTTGACTGAAAAGAAAATTGTATCAAAAGTTGATTGTAATTTCATGCATCTGGTTATTCAAGTAATTGAATTTCAATATGTCTTTAATAGAAGGCTGGGGTGTAGATGGAATGGCAAAATTTTGAGTTGGGGCACCGCGCTTAGTATGCCTAACAAGAAAGTTGTTCCATGTGTGTGTGTGTCTTTATGTTTGTGTTTGTGGTTATGCAAAAATTGTGTATTTTTGCGGAAATGTTTCAATCCTATGAAGGGTCCATTCCTCCAAAATTGTGTTCTATTCAGGAACAGTTCACAATTTTGGCAGAGTCAACCATTTAATTGCAAAAAAATATAAAAATTTTACCTGGAGCAAATCATTGCTAACTGCTGTTTGTTTAATGACTCAGGCTGTGTTTACATGGGAGTACGGATTTTGGGTATCAGATTTGAATTTGTTTGAATTTACTTGAATTTGAGCAGACCTCAATAATATATATTTTTTTATATCACAATATCACATTTTTTTGCCCAGACTCACTTAAATCCAAATCCAAATTCAAATCCCAAGCTCCCAAACATGGTGTTAGTGTATCCTTACCATCTCCCTTCATGGCTATCCATTTTCAATTAAAGCAGGAAGGAGCATCCAAGGAAGACATCGAACAATTGTTGAAGTACAAATTCCAAAAAATTGGCAATATCGAAAAACATAATGGTGAGATCCAAGTATCTCGCGGAGGAATAATGACCGAATGTGGCACAGGTTCACCTGTTGAACATGTTCTTTCTGCAGAGGATGCCGTAAGTTCTCCCAACTCTTAATTTTGCTATGTTTACTTTCGATTTATCACTTGGTATACACACATGCTCATGCATGTGCATGCAGAGTCATTTGGGTGGGGGAAGGTGTGGGTGATGAAGCTTGTGCTTATAGTCAATAATGTTGCTACGGTATTGCCTGAATGCTATTTGTGTTGATTTGCAGGAATGTTGCATTTGCCTGTCAGCTTATGAAGATGGAATTGAGCTACGAGAGCTTCCTTGTGGACATCATTTTCACTGTACCTGTGTGGACAAGTGGCTGCACATCAATGCTACCTGCCCCCTATGTAAGTACAACATCTTGAAGAGTAGCAGCCATGGCAGGGAGGAAGTGTAGACTAGAAATTCTGAAGGGAGTGCCAACTGCATGCATACCATTCTAGCTCATCAAAAACATGCATTTGCACCAATGCACAGGCATGTCAAATCTTTTTTTATTGTTGCTGTTACTGCTGTTGTTGTTGGTGGTATTATTATATAATAGTAGTTTGTGGCTGTGGTGGTGATTTTGTGTTTGTTGCTCTGGCTTTTGTAAGTGCTCGTGTAAATGGATGGCCGTCCAGGGCATTGCTGCGCTAATTACCCCAATTGCACTTTGTCTCCTTTTATATCGAAGTGCTTGTATTTTCCTTTTCTCATTCCTGGTACAAACTAAACCATAGTTTATACAATGTAATAATTTATTAGTAAGTCACAGCTGTGTATGCCTCATTCGTCTTTACTGTTTTGTTTTGTTTTGTTTGTTTTGTTTATTTTAATGTTTATCTTGAGCCTGAAAAATTTTGCCTCCCTCCCACATTTTCATTTCCTTTCTTACTGCTTTTTTGCAGAACTTGCCTATAATAGAGCCATCCAAGCTAAGATTGGTTTGGTTCACACTGATAAGCTATATAGTCCTTTCTTAAACAGCTAGATGAGGCTTGAATCCAAATTCTCACATTTGATACAGCTACTGGTAATCAATTGAATGATACAAAGAGAAGTGATCGGCCGTTTATTTGTAAGATAGATAAGTGACCGGATAAGTGTCCATTTCTGATTGGGTTAGAGGTCATGTCGGGCGGAGCCTATTTTAAGGGCCTTACGCCATGTATTTGGTATATCCCTTCACAAAAAAGCACAAATAGAAATATCAAATATTTGGTGCAACGCCTGCAGCCATGGAAAGAGAGTTGAATATATCATATGTGCCCCGAGTACTGGAGATGAGCGGACAGGCTCTGCGTGTTACAGATTTGGCTGCTACCCATTGAAATCTATGCGCTACTGCCTATTGGGGGAGAACAGATTTGATTGAAGTCGATGTAATCTAGCAATCAATACACTTGAATTATAAATACAACGAAATTCTTTGAATAAAATAAATGTTCTTTCTGATATGTAGTTTGATTGTCTTTCTTCAAATTTGTCGAACTCAAAACACCTACATATTACAAACCTATATATATATATATATATATATAATATATACCGACATACAATAGTACATAATATATGTATACAATACATATAATATATGTACAGTACATATTATATAGCACATACAAATATGTGTTATGTTATATACACACAGTATAAGTACTAATATATAATACATATTATATTGTCAAAAATATATATATATATATATATATCTATAAATATGTAGCACATGAAAAATACATACTATAGTACATAATATATGTATACAATACATATAATAGATATGTAATACATAATACACACCCATAATAGTATGTGCAATACATACTATATAGCACATATATGTATACTATATTATATATACATAGCATATGGTACAAGTACATACTATATTGTCAATTAAGCTTCCTTGAATGTTAGCTTTCAACAATACCAACATAAGTTTTGTATAAAATTTCTTTAGAGAGAGAGAGATGAGGCGCCAGATCTTAAGAGTTCCAATGAATTGGTCTTCTAATAATATTTCAATTTCCAAGAATCCTAAGTCAGGTTTGAGCTTAATCTTTAAAATATAACCGTTAAAGCTCAATATATTGGCTTAAATCTAGATCTTGGTCAATATGTTAATCATAATTAATCATAAAAAAATATAAATAACTTAAACAAAGCATGGTAAGCTCAATTTACTCTTTAACATGTTCTTAATTAACATCTAATTCAACATATGTAAATGCACCTATCAATGCAATTGCATTCATCAATACATCTGTAATTGTATCTAAACATACATGTAAATTTTGTCACCCATCAAAATCTTGCTCCCAACATTTTCTCCATTTTTAATGACAAAACTTTTATACATTATGCTAACCCTCAGCATATGTCATAATTACTATGTATGACCCTTACGATATACATTGTTATCCTTAAATTATATGTATCTCCTCTTTACTAATAGCAGTTGATAGTAGAACATTCACATACATTAGTGTATTATAATTAGAACAAAGAATTTACCGAACAATATTATAACTAAATATAATATCACAGAGTATTAGAGTGTATAAAATCAAGCATAATCACATTCTTCTCCCCTCTTTTTGACATCATAAAAAAGAACCAGGGAGCCATAAAACATAACAAGCATAAAAATTATTTTAGACAACCATAAGAGATTTTTATGAGTACATAAACTGCGAGTTACTCAAAAATATCATTACAGAAGATTGGATGATGTTGAACAAGAGCTAAGTTTTCTCCATTTTGCTTCAAAATCTTCTCCAATGTTTCGTCATTTATAGATTGAACAATTCTTCCAAATGAGCAATCCTTTCAACTAAAGATTCCAACTTCTTATCGAATAAAGAGACACCAGAGAAGTAATTAGAGTTGAACTAGAGGGCACGATTCTAGACTTGGAAGAATCCTCTTTTCTCACCCAATTAGATTCAATTTTCATAAACCTCACAGAAACAACTAGAAGTTTCAAGATTAACGTGAAAGACTTCAAATATTCTGAACAAAATATGTAAAATGTTTGCTCCATCCTCGTGCTTCAAATAATTTATTAATAGAGAAATCATTTAAAAAAAAAAAAAAAAAAATCCATTTCTCTTAAGTGGCAGCAATATTTTTTCTGCTAAACGTGGAAGAGGGTTGGGAGCTTTACCTCGTGTTGAAATTGTATTGCAAGGCACTCAGCATTGTGTTTCACTCAGGAATTGTGGGCTCACTCCCTTTCCTCCCATTTTCCTTGATAACAGAAACTAGGAGTGCAAAAATAATTTTATTATATCTAATAGTCCATTTGTAATCCATTGAAAATAATAATTAAAAATTACAAATTGAAAAAGTATAAAGAAGATAGAGATTGAGGTCTTCATCTTTAGTCTCAAAATCCACCCTAAACTTGCACAGATGAACATTTTTAGTTATTGAGGGGTGTAGGCTCAAGGATGATGTATGAGTGTATGACAGCCATAGGACCGCCACACCAGTGAACATAATTCGGTTAAAATTGATTCAATTGCTGGATTGATTAAAAATTTATTTGATTTGATTTACATTTTTGTTTAATTTTGATTTTTGATTTTCGGTTCGGTTTTTGAGTTCAGTTAATTTGATTAACCGAATAGTATAAATTAATAGTAAATAATTACATATATATTAAAATATTTTATATATTATGCATATATGCTAAATTTTATTTATATTTTATATATATTAAAACATGAAGTCAGCTAAAATCGGTTAACCGAATTAACCAAAACTCAATTCGGTCGAGTTTGGGTTTGGTTACATATGAAATTTTGATTGGTTCAGTTAATGAGATTTTTTAACTGAATTTTTCTGGTTAGTTTGATTAATTAATCGAATTCACCGAACTGATCGAATACTCACCCCTACCATCAATTTAGGTAGGTGCCCTTATGCAAACCCACTTAGCATGGACCCCCCCCCACTCACAAGTCCCACACCGCCCCTTGCCCACGAACTTGAGGAGCAAAATAGACACATAAGAAGGCTTTTGTCCTAAAATTATTTGGCATACTTGTCTAAAAAAAACATTGCGTACATGTAATATACTTGTTTTCTTAGGACAACTAAATGAACTATATTTTTATGTAATTTCAAAAGCTACAAAAAAATTTAATATGTTGTAAATGTAATAAAAGGAGGGAAAAAAAGTTAAATATTTAATTAGTTTTTATTAAATATAATTAATTAGGTTAAGACATAATTTAGTTAGATTCGAAATGTAGTATTTATAAAATTGTCGCGCTGCGATTTTTCCTTTTCCATTTATTTAAATTTTAAAGTCGGAAAGTGGAGACCTCCGACAGTCCGACTTCGCGCTTTGTCAGAATTGGGAAAGGAAAAGCATATTTCCTCCCCCCGACAGGTCTCTGCTCCTTCACTCCGCCAGTCAGCCATGGAAGCCTCTCTATTGGAACGTTACCGCGACGATCGTCGCAAGCTCCTTAGCTTCGTATTATCGTCAGCTTTCATGGACGAAGTTCCACCGCAATCTCCACCCCCTCCCACCACCATCTCCGACGTCGATCTCGACCGTCTCAGTGCCGATTACGTCATCCGCTGCGTCAAATCCGGTACGCAGCTCCGCGTTTGGTCCCCGAGAACACGCTGGAATATTAGTAAAGAAGTTTCGCTGCTAGCTTAGCCAAGCCTGATAATAATACGAACTAAGCTACTTCACTTGAATTAATCTCTTCTGGTTTCTTCTTTTGTTCAACAGTTTCCGTGGAAGTAAACAGTATAGAGTAGTTGTGTATTTCTTTTGGTGAATTTAAGGTACTGATTGTGCGAGCATTTATTGTCTCGTTTGTTACCAGGTGTAGTCGTTGATGTGTCTGAAGCCACCGATAAGTACCACAAGGAATCAAATTATCCAGCGACGGTAAGGATTTTATATAATTACGTAATATTGAGGGTCCTTAGTTGTTATTGTTGTTTTTTTTTTTTTATAAATTTTTTTCGGTGGATTTCTTTGTCTTCATACTAAATGAAATATCAAACGTATTGTAAGTTATAAATGGCTAGCAAGGTGTTTTAAGGTGTAATTTAAGGTTTACACATGTTTGTTCAATCTGATGAATCAGGTTGTCTATTTTCTCTCTCCTTTTTTTTTTTTTAAGGACCATATCCGAAAGAGTTTGATGCGGCATTACCCAGTTGAGCCCAATCATGTTTTAAATTTCCATTTACGTTGATTTTGGGAGCATGAATTTTGGATTTGAGTTTGGGTGAATTTGGATAAATTTCAATTCAATTTTATAGTACATCAAATCCAAATCCAAATCCTCACAAATACAAATCCAGGCCTCTCCAAAACATAGGGTTATGTGTTTTAGTTTTACGCTCTCTTTTAACACCATATGTAACATGATAACTGGTAATGGCAACTTGGGTGGAGAATAGTGGCTTATGGTTGTATTCCCTGCCTATAAATGAGCAGTAACACGCTTGATGTGAAAAATTAAAGTGTTTTAAGTACCTTAAAAGATGCTTATTTGATTTTTTTCCCCAGAATTTGCAAGCATGAGCTTGAGGAAGTAAGTAGTCTAACCTACCGTTCTATGTTCTACTTTTCCATCTGTGTTGATAGAATGGGTGATAGTATCTTTTATACATATGGGTGCTTTAGAGTATCATAAGAATTTGAAGTCCCTAAATCTCTATGTTGATACTGCATTCGTACACTGGTAATGTATCTTTGCCCATGAGAAGTGAAGAGGCTGAAAATGATGACATGGTTATATATAAACAGTCCCAGTGTGCTCCAAATGACCAAACTCCTATAAATATAAAGCCGTTGGATACAATAACTCATGAAATTCGTAGAAATGAAGTTTTGCCTTCATGACTAAGTTACTGTTCCAATTAATGTGTTCCCTGGGCAGATTCCTTCTCAATTAGGGAGTTCATATTTTCTTGCTTCAGATCCAGATTTATCTGGGTCTCCTCCTCGGCGTGTGCCTCCTCCAGTTGATATGAACGAGAAAACTAATCATCCATCACACTCTTCTATTGTTGAGGATAATGCTATATGCGGGGAAGAAACTGGTGTTAAATGTGCAGCCCCAACAGTTGCACGTTCAAAAGTTGTGGAAAATGTTGGTTTTCCTTCATTAGGTTTACCCATCCTTAAAACAGGTACAATTGTTCTATTTTTTTTTTCCTTGGTAGTTGAAAATTTGATGCAATATGAATTTAACTAAATGATTTTGCCATTTTTCTTAGGAGAATATTAGTTCAATTATTCTTTCTTGACTTATACATATTTCTTGTTAAAAAATTATTTTCTGACTTACATCAGTTTCATTTATTGAGTAGACTGATACATACTTTTAGGTCTTTTGAAGGATTGTCGGATGATGACTTGCGGGAAACAGCCTATGAAGTATTTCTGGCAGCTACTGTATCTTCTGGGTAAACTATCACTCTTTTAACTGTTTTTGTGCATTAGTGACTAACGTCTATGCTTCACATGAAGGTGCACTTCCCTTTCATCATTTCAGTATGTCCACCACTTAATGTGACACTTGGGTTTAATTTTCTTTTTTTATTTATTTTTATTTTATTGTCTTCGCTCTCTCATTAATTGCTGTTTACACAACCAGGATTGAAGTACATTCAGTTGAGGATAGGATGAAAGAGAGAAGTCCTAAATTTCTGACCAGGCTGAAGAGTAAAAAGGAGAAAGTACATTTACAATCTCAATATTTGGAAAGACATTCAGAAATAATTGACATTATACGTGTTCAAATGCAGGCAAGCTGTTATGCCCTCCTTTGGCGTTCACTGCAATTCCTATGTGCATGCATCTGGTTACACTCATGTTTAAACTTAAAAGGTGTATTTTTATGAACTACACTTATCAAAAAGAATAAAGTGGGCTAGATGGTACTTTTAGGCTCAACATATTTGTTTACCTTGTTGTAGTGCTAAAAAATTCATATATTTATATATAGTTATATAATTGTGCGACTAGAAAAGGTAATAAAAAAGAAGAATGTCACAGCACATACGAGTGGTCATAAATTGATTAATGTAGAAAGCTGTATAATTAGAATGTTAGCACAGCATTCAGATTTCAGAAAGAAACACCTTGCTTGCTCCCTGTTAGATGTTATTTATAACAGTCTACAAGTTTTTAATGCCTTGGTGTATCAGTACTGGCGATAAATGTTATGATGCCAATACAATACAGGATCCTCGGTCAAAAAATAAGCTTACTTGATGTGACAATAAGGAATAATCTCCCTATATTCTACCTAGTATTATTATTAGTATTATAATTTTGATGAAATTACTATCAGTTTGTTTTGCTTAAGATAAGGGTGAAAGAACTGATTTCAAACAGACTTTAGCTATTCTGATAATTCATTATTACACAACGTTGAAAGGAAATTGTAACTAACCGAAACTGTTTTCAACATCTTGTTCTTGAGATTCTTATTGTAAATGAAATTGTCAATTATTTCTTTGCTAAAAAGCATGAAACTATTATGGCCTTCAGCAATTATGCTAAGAACTTTTTATTTTCATCGGATGTTGATTAACATTTTATGTCCTTAATGCGTAATGTTAACAAAGTAGCTAAAGATAGCTCATCAAAAAATGATTAAACAAGGATGCAAGGGTGAATAAGAAAGTTGTACGACTCTTGGCGCTGACATTCAACTGTATATACCTCAAAAAGATATGAAGAAAAGGCATACTGATACAGAATTTGTTTAGCCTTTTTGATGTGAGGCTGATGTTTAACCACATAGAAGGCCTTTTTTATGCGTACAATTACAATTCTTGGTGAACAAAAGAATAGTTTTAAAAACCTAAACAAACTTATATTACTTTCCTAAAAAGAGATATTGTAACATCTAAAAGATAAGATCCCAATAAAAAATCCTAAATAAAAAAAATGAAAAATAAAATTGATTCACTATGCTGACTATATATCAATCTTTGTCAGTTGAATAAAGAAATCAACCTAATTTTACCTTCTTCATCTTCATCCCTGGAATACTCAGTTGCATTCATAGTCTGATCATTAGTAGAGCCCTCCAGTCTTAGACTTGGCTTCATGATCTTCAAGAGTCTCCACTACAAGTTCTGGAACATTACCAACAAACCAAAATGGATCCCAGATAGTATGGCAGATTCATGGTCAGATCCTTTTTTACAGAAAACTCTTTCCCATTGGGAACAAAATGAATAAATAGCAGCAAAACACATATGAAAAAAGCAGCCCTGACAAAGGCTGCTTTTCCTGCTTCAGAGGCAATGCATGGGAAGATTTGAATGTGTGATAATGCTTGAAACCTGGAGAAAAGGAGCTGCCTGTCATCAACAGGTGTTTTTTGTGTGTAATAATGCTGAATCTGTTTACCACATCTTCCTGCACTGCCCCTGGACCGGGAACTTTTGGAGCATGGCCTTTTCATTGCCCAGGCAGCTGTGGGCCACTGCCAGCTTTATAAGAGAGGAATTATGGACTCGGAAAGGTTTCTTAGCCGCTAAAGAGAAGGTTAAAGTTTTGACCCTCATCCCCTTTGCCATCTTATGATGTGTTTAGAAGGAAAGAAATAGGAGAGCCTTTGAAGGAGTGGTTACGCCCTTTCAGATTAGTACATTCCAGCAGATTGCTGCTGTTATGAGCTGACACAGTGGACTGTTTTTGATTGATCCTCTTGTAATTATTGATTTTTGCGGCACCCTGCAGTGCTGGTGATTATTTTTGTTTTTTGTATTGGGGTTGCATCCCTTTTGAGTAAGATATTATTTATTGATTAAAAAATGTCTTCACTATGGGTTTGTAGGATAACTGTACTTGGAGTTTTAGTTCTGCCCGCAATTGTAACGGTCGATTCAAAAGCATTCAACCTTCTTTGGCTCAGGCATCTTTTTTGGGGGTAGGAGGTGGCTCATGTGGACCTGACATTTCCTTATAACTGTCCTTACAATATTTGCTCTTTTTCTTGGCAGTTGTAGCAAAAGCAGCAGCTTGATCAACCGAGTTGAGGTCGTAGAATTGTAGCACAATGTGTAGGCCATAGTGAAGTCCTCCAATGTACCAATTAATATGTTAGCGTGCATCTTCATCAAAAGAACAAGCAACCAATTTTTGAAACTCAAGCACGTATGTTTCAATATCAGTATCATGTTTAGCTTGCACTCACAGCTTGACTGAAATACATCATCTGCTCATAATTGATTGAAATTACTTTTTTAGCCCATCAGATGCCTTGTAAGAAGATTCCACTCAGAAATTGGAGCTTGTCTCTGAAGTTGGCACTGAACAATGGGACTATTCCACCAGATACATGTGAGCCCCTTGAGACTAATGGCTGCTGTACCAATGTTTTCTTCTTGGTGGACACCTCGAAAATAAAATCTCTGGTTTTCTCTCTCCTGCCTCAAGCAAAGCGACCCTGATTTGGTTTGCTAGAAGCCTGCGCCGAAGTAGGTAGCCTATTATGGAATGGACAATATTGCGTTGCGAGAAGAAACATCAATGTCCACAAGTTCCTTTTGTTTTCTACTTCAAATTTTAAAAAGTGGAAATCTTGGACTCAGAAGCATCAAACATCGAACTAATAGACAATCTGATTTTGAAATGTAACAACCTAAGAGTTGAGAGAAGCTATCTGAGAGGTTAATTCTTGGATTTTTTATTTTATTAATTTATTTTTTTCAGTTCGTTCCTTCCACTCTTACCTTTGAGTCCTTTTTTGGGCAACTGTTTGTTTGTCACAATTTTTTTTTCTGTTAGGCTTTTGGATCCTTGTTCATGAAACCATTTTGGTCCAATTTGAGTAGACTGGTTAAGTCTGACTCAATTGAACTGGTTTGGTCTGGGTCTTTTAAATTTTAGTTCTTCGTTTGGTGTGGCTTTTTTTTTTTAGCTTCCTCAAAGCAAGTGGAATAGGGTTTTGGCATCATTCTATGCTTGGCCTGGCTGTCTGGAGGAAGGTTGAAGATTGCTTCCTGGTTCAGCATGTCTGCAAATGATGACAAGGGCCCTTGAATGAGGTCAGTGACAATGAGCCACTAATCCATAATGGGAGGTTTTTGATCGTGAGCCTTGCAAATGATAACAAGGGCTTAGGATTCAGGTTGACAGTGACAGGATTATGTTAATCGATGACAAAACAAGATGAAGGTCTTTGAGTCAAAAAGCCTTGCAACTGACAGGAAGAGCATATGAGTAAGGTTGATAACAAAAGAAGATGAAGGTCTTTGATTGCTTCAAATGGCTTTGACTAAGTTGGCAATTCTGTGTTTAGGTTTGATGTGGGTTGAGGTGGTTAGGGTTGATGAGGGTTTGAAGGAGTTGGGTTGCACAAAAATATTTCCCCCCCTTGGTGATGGGAAAGGGATGCAGTGGTTAAAGGAATGGAGGCTAGTGTTTGCTAACAGTGGTACTGGACATTGGTGGTGGTTGGGATGGAAAGGATATGGCTATGGATCAACAACAAAGGAAGAAGCAGAGGCATAGCATGACAATTTAAGTTGGAATTGCAAATCCTATGAGTTTTAGTGAAAGCTTGTAGACTATCCTGTTAAATACTAACTACAGCAGTGATTTGAGTTAAAATTTTGAGTCCTTTCAAATAACACTGACAATTGCCTCAAACCATTGTCCAATTACAAAATAAATGTAATTTTAACCTGAATAATGACTAAATAGGAGGTCTTTTATATGCTTACAACGAGAACAAAAAGATAGCTTTAAAAACTTAATAGACTTAATTACTACTTAGGAATACTCTAAGATGCAAATGGTATGATTTCAATAAAAATATCCTAATAGGAATACTCTTAAGATGCAAATGATATGATTTCAATAAAAATATCCTAAAGAAATGAAAAAAAAAATTCTCCATGCTGATTGCATCGCCTTTATTGTTGACACTGAATGAGTAAGAATTGATATACTATTGAAATTTTATGCATGGAATTTGCAACTTTAGTCATTACTTTTTAAGTACATGAATTCTGTGTTATAATGGATGTTTTTGTCATTTTGGTTCTATTTTGTATGAGATGTCAGAAGGATGTCCTGTTGTGGCTTTGCATTACATTCCACCTTCATTTTTTTGATATGTTGCGGGAGCAAAAGACCCTCAAATTACCTCCTGAACTTATAGTTGATTTCTCAGATTTTGAAGGAGGAGAAAAGACAGGTTGCTTTAATTTCTCTATGTAACTTTGGGAATAGCTTACCATGATTGACCAGTGTAGTTAATATGTTGACAGTGGAAGCTGGTTTCCTACTTATTTGCTTTGTTATAATATTCAGTCGCATAACCACTGCTGCCAAATCTTTTTTCTGTTTTTTTTTGTTCATCCTGCCATAGCTTCTTATATATTGTCTCCCCAACTAGATTTCAAAAGCTGTGGATTCATGCATCAGGAAAAGGCTGATGCAGTTAGCTTCAAGGAAGACATATGGACAAATTGATGTTCCTCAAATCTCATTGTGGCTTTTGAGTGGCATGTCGAAGTCTAATTTCCTTAATGAGAAGTTATACATGCAGTGGAAAATGAGACAGGTACTTATTTAACTTTGTTTATTACTTTAAAAATGAATTCTTCCACTTGTAGAAGAATAAATTAGTTTATTGTGCCCATATTCAACATAGTAGGGTGTATTGGAATGGCACCTTTCCATTTTCTCTAGCATTTAAGTAAAAAGTATGTTCCATCATAGGTATATGAAGATTTTTCATGAATCATGATTGGGTACCTTCTCAAATGCTTAGGTATGGGTATGTTTTTCAGTTTTCCTGAAATGACAGTTTTTCAAATTTTATATCATGAATGGAGATGGTTGCCATTGTCCCTAATGGCTATGTTCAATATGATGGAATTTTATATTTGAATGCTATAGGTCTAATCAGGAGGGTGGTTTGGGTCTTGGAAATTTTCTGGCTAAAAGCATGGCTCTCGTAGCCAATGGCTTTGGAGGTTCTCACCAGAGGATTCTTCCTTGTGGCATAGAGTTGTTAAAAGCAAGTTTGGACTAGACAAGAATTGGTGGGATTCTAATTTGGGATCTAGATGCTCTTCGGAAAGTCCATGGAAAGCTATTTTTCAGATTTTCCCCCCTCTTTATTACTAAGGGTTGCAATATGCACTTTAGAAGAGATCTTTGGTTGGGGAACTTTGTTTTGTCCATCTCTTTTCGTGCCTTTTCATTTGAGTTCAGGGGTGAATGATTCCTTCATTTACTGTTGATCCAGGCGCTCCTTTACCTTATTGGGGTTTTCACTTCTTGATGTCCTTGAATGATAGGGAGACGGAAGAGTTATCCTCTTTCTTAGTCTTGCTGAATAACTGTCGGGTCTCTTTGGAAGTGGATAGTTGCCTACTTGGTCCTGGTCTTTGGATTCCTCAGAGGTTTTCCTCGCAAATCTTTTTTGAGAATTTTTGACTAGTACTGATTCTTCCTTTCATCTTTATACAGCTTTTTGGAAAGACCAAAGTCCCCACCTAAAATCAAGTCTTCTCTCCGGTTGTTTGCACTTAATATATTCAATACAATAACTTGCTGCAGATTAGGAGACCTTTGAAGGCTCTCTCTCCAGATGTTTGTGTGTTTCACTTTAAGTGTTCATAATCTGCGTCACAACTTTTTATGCATTGCGATTCTGCTTAGACGATATGACAAGCTATTCAATTATTTCGGAGAATGTTGGGTTTCTCTAGAGACAGTGGAGGATTTTTTGGCAGTTTCTTTTGTTGATTTTGGTGGGAAAAAGGAAAGGGCAGTGTTATGAAGTGTGCTTTCTTTGCATTATTTTGGGGGCTGTTTATGGAACATAATGCGTGTATTTTCTTCGGGAAGAAGTTTTCATTTCTTCCGGTTTGGAGAAGATTCATTATTTGGCTTGTCTTTGGTGTGTGGGTCATGGGAACTTTAAGGGACTGAGCTTTTTGGATATTCAGCGTGGCTGGCATTTTTTGTTCAATTGTTAGATTGTGCTAGTTTTTTTTGTTTTGTTCTCTTTGCCATCTGGTTTGTCCTTTGTTTTTCATCTGAATCATCCAAGATTTTGTTAAGGAGATGTCTTATTGTTTCCTATCTAAATTATCCCTGATTTTGTTAAGGATGTTGAAGTACATTGTCACTTTGTTCAGGAGAAACTTGTGCAGAAGCTCTTTTCAATCACTTATGTGAAGTCTGATTTGCAGCTTACTGATTTATTCACCTAACCCTTGGGAGGTGCTTGTGTGAAATTCATTTGTAACAAGCTAGGAGCTTATGATATATATGCTCTAGCTTGAGGGGGAGTATTAATGATTATTTTGGTCATTTAACATTATTAGTATGTGCTAGAGTTGTGTTAATAATTGTGAGTTAGTAAGGGTATTACAGTTTGATATGTACTTGACAATTAATGAAATAAAGGAAAAGACCCATCATTGAGATTAGGTCATACTTGAATAGGGAGAGAGAGACTGGTGGTTTCTCATCTTCAGATTGTTGATGACACCATTTTTTTGGATGTTCATAGCCTTTCTTGCAGGAGAACTTTTGGTATTCTTCATGTTGTTGAGAGGGTGTTGCTTAAAATTAGTACGGGGAGGAGTGATTTAGCGGCTATTAATGTGCTTGTTGAGTGTGCTATGGAGTGGGCTTATGAGGTGGGTTCTGGTCTACTGGATTGGCCTTTGACTTTCGTTGGGGTCCTTTTGGGGGCAATCCTAGATTTGGGGATTTTTGGAATCTGGTTGTGGAAAGGGTGACAAAGCAATTAGATGGTTGGAAGGGGGAATCTCTTCTCTCTTTTCGGGGGGGGGGGGGGGGTGGGCTAAAATTACTCTTATTTAGGATTGTTTATTTAGTATCCCGTTGTATTTCTTGTCTGTTTTAAAAATTCATGCAGGGATAGGCGGGATAGCTAGCAAAGTTTAGAGAATTATGAGAGGTTTCTTGTGGTCTGGAGTGAGGGTTCATAGGTACCATTTTAGTGAGCTTGGATGAGGTTTGCAGGTCCAATAAAGGAGAGAGGGCTGGGACTTGGTGAGTTGGTGTCTAAAAACACCGCTCTTTTAGCTAAATGGTTATGATGTTTTCTCCTAGAAGATTCTTCCCGTAGGCATGGAGTTATTAGAAGTAAGTTTGGGTTGAGTGAGAATGGTTGGGATATCAATGCTAGTTTAAGATGTTCCTTGGGGAGTCTATGAAGGTCTATTTCTTTGTCCTTTATTCACTTCCCGTGCCAAATTTGAGGTAGGGAGGGGTTCTTGGATTCGTTTTTTAGAAAGACCTTTGGTTGGGGAATGTTGTACTATCCACATCCTTTCCTCGTCTTTTCCGTTTGAGCTCAAGGCAGAATGGTGTTATCTCTATTTTTTGCTGGCGGTTTGAGTAGTCCTTGGGTTTCTTGGACTGTCCACTTCTGGAGAGCTCTTAGTGACAGGGAGATGGTGGATTTGTCATCCTTGTTGTCCTTATCGTAATCTTTCTTCAAGGAGGGATGTTCATTCTTGGTCTTTGGATCATTCGGGGGTGTATTCTTGCAAATCATTCTTTGAATTCTTGATACGGTTCAATTTTTTATTTCCTGTCTGGTCTATTATTTGGAAGGCCAAGGTACCCCCAAAAATTAAGGCTTTTGTTTGGTTGGTTGTGCTCAATAAAATCAATACTAACAACTTTTTGTAGATCAGGAGACTTTTGAAGGCTCTTTCTCCTGACGTTTATGTGCTCTGTTATAAGGACTCTGCGACAGCTTCTCATGTTTTTTTGCATTGCAAATTTGCTTGGAGGATTTGGAACAAGTTATTTGGTGTTTTGGGTGAGACTTGGGTGTGTCCTATGTTGATGAAGGACTTGTTAGCTACTTCTTTCGCAGGTTTTGCTAAGAGGAAAGATACAGAAGCACTGTGGAAATGTAGAATATTTGCAGTTTTGTGGGAGTTATGGGTGCATGGATCTTTTCTGGGAGAATGCTGAATTGGATGCTGGTTTGGGAAAAAAACCCTTTAAATGGCCTCTTTGTGATGTGTCGGATTTGGATTTCTTAGGGAGCTAGCTTTCTGGATTTACAGTGAGATTGGAGGAATCTTCTAGCTTGATAGAAATTGAAGATGATGTAATGCATAGAGTTAAAGCAGGTTGGGTAAAATGGAGAAGTGCTTCAAGTGTGCTTTGTGATCGTAGAATACCCTTAAAATTGAAAGGGAAATTTTATAGGAAAGCTATAAGACCAGCTATGCTATATGGATTAGAATGTTGGGCGACGAAGAAACATAATATCCAAAAAGTAAAAGTTGCCGAGATGAGAATGCTTAGATGGATGAGTGGTATAACATTGAAAGATAAATTAAAGAATAAACATATTCGTGGTAAGTTAGGTGTAACTCTTATAGAAGATAAGATTAGGAAGGGATGACTCAGACGGTATGGACACTTGCAACGTAGGCCACATAGTGTACCTGTGAGGAAGAGTGACTTAGTTACTGTGGGGGGCAGTAGAAGGGTTAGGGGTAGACCTAAAATAATTTGGGAGGAAATTGTGAGTAAGGGTTTAATATCCTTGAATCTATCAAAATAAATGGTCCATGATTGCATAAATTGGCGGAAAATGATTCATATAGCCGACTCCACCTAGTGGGACTAAGGCTTGGTTTTGTTGTTATTGTTGTATTGGAGGAATCTTCTAGCTTGATGCTTATTTATTTATTATTCTTTGTTGTTTTTGGTTTTCCTTTCTTGTAGTTTGTTTCAGAATTTTCTCAAGAGATGTCTTTTTCTCTTTTGTGTAAATTCTTTTCCTATTAATGAAGTCTTCTTTTGCTATCAAAAAAATGTTGAAGAGGCTCATCTTTTGTCCAAATATCTATTAATTAGACTTGGCTCCTTGACTGGGTGTGCTTGTGTGCACTTGACATGACACGACATTGACTCCGGTGTGAAATGAAATATGGTTTTCTATGGCATTCCATCCCTGTGAAGAGGAGGCAAGAAGTAGAATAAGTTGTTGCTGTTTGTTCTCTTTGTGTGTGTGTGTGTGTGTGTGTTTTAATGTACACAAAGATCAATACTAAGGAAGATTTCTGACCCAAGGCATGTGTGTGTGTGAAACTATAATGTATATGAAGATCAATGTTAGTTAGGATTTCTGACCCAAAGCAAAATGATTATTTTTTTGATTACTGACAAATGATGATACTTTTTAATATTGGCCTATAATGATATATGCAAATGTCATTGATGGAAACTAATCGTAAATAAAATTGAAAATTACTATGTAATGTGGTTTGAGAATTGGTTTTATCAAGAATTTCTTGACTGTTATGTCACATCAAGCCTACATGTGCGTGTATATATATATATATATATGGCTTTGTATGAAGTCCAAGCATATTGATGGCTTAGCCCCCTTGATTGTAATAGAGGCATGGTCTGATACCAAGTAGGGGATGAGCTACCTGAATACCAGCATGTTCAGCCCCAAAATTTATGCGTTTGAGCAGAAAATATGAGCCTGAACTTGAGTTTGGGATGAGATTGAGCTAATTTAACAGCTTGAGTTTGACCAACCTGAAGTGTTTTTGTTTATTCTGGTTTTTACATATGTTATTAATGTTGGGTTGAAATAAAAAATATCACTAGGTAACTAATAATCTAGTTAACATATTAGTTAAAATTTAAGGTTTTAGATTTTAAATTAAGTTTAAAGTATAAATTCACCTAATAATAAGCATTGGGCCCAACTTGCTGGAAAACTATAGACTGAGCTTCTGTGTGGCGTGCCTTTTTTTATATTTTATTTTGTATTTGGGTTAAGTTTGAATGGAGCTTCTTTGAACTCAATGTGACCAACAGGGCTAGTGCTGTATTCTGTTGATGAGGCTTACTTCATTCAAACATCTGTTAACTGGATTCTGCACCTCAGCACCTTCATAAGACGTAGCTGTGTCCACATGGCATGATCACGACGTAGACAATGGTGCTGTATTGGGTTGTACATGGCATCCAACCCCTCCCAACATAAAATTAGACACCTTTTTGCCTAATTGATGATGTTCTATATTGGGGAATATAAGGGATCATACGGCTAGAAAATTATCCATGCCTGCCACTGATCACCAAGTCCAAGTAATATGGATCCTAACCAAACTACAAATAATGCTTGAAAGGGTTCTGAAATGTTTTTATGCTAACTATAGTTGATATCTAATTAATTCTTTATTTTATGTGTCGAAGTATGGGAAAGTAATTTATTCAAGGAATTGAATTTTTCTGGTCTTCTGTTACAATTTGGTCTTTCTATTCTTGCAGGTAAGTATTCTAGAAGAGCTTCTCTATTTTTCTAATATTACAATAGAGGAACAATGTACTATTAAAAGTTCTCTTGATAATATTAGAAATGCAAAGGTATGCCATTTTAGTTGGTTTATGACACTCTGATAGCTGCAAATTCTATTTTTCATTGACACTTGTTAATTTTGACGTTTCTATGGATATTTACTGTTATTTCATTAAATTATAATATACTTACTAGGTTATTACTTCTTGTAGGAGCGTGACACCACAACGTCACCTTCTGAACATGCTGAGGTCTTATTAGCTATTATAGCAGTTGCTTCAAAATTTTCATCTGTTCCTGGACAATTTGGTATCCCGGGCGAAACTTGTTATTGGACTGCTGGATATCACTTGAATATCAGACTTTATGAGAAACTGCTCTTTGGTGTGTTTGACATTCTTGAAGAAGGCTCGTTCATTCTGGTATATGTTTTCTTCTCTTATTTCTGGTTGCTGAAACTTCAGTGATATGTACTGCTGGGTAAACTTTGAGTGACATTCTGTTACATGGGATCTTTGTTAGGAAGCTGATGAAATCCTCGCACTTTTCAAGTTGACTTGGTCTACTTTGGGCATCACTCCGAAACTACATAGTGCATTATATGGTTGGGTGCTTTTTCAACAGGTGGACATTTTATTTAAACAATGTATTGTGTTAGACAATAGCAGAACATGTTGGTTTTATATGTTTGTATTCTGAATTCTAGTTATGATTATCTGGAAGTGTTTCAAATTTTTTATTTAGGATAATGCTTTGGGACATACGTCCATAATACAAAATCATTGAAATGTATTATTGGGTGCAATATCACAGATGGAGAAGAGTGTGTCTTTCTCTCGATGCCATCTTAAGATTCATTTGGTATGAGGCTCATATATTGATGGATCAATATGCTTAAATGCCTTATTTTAGAATCTGCATGTTGGCATTGTGAGCTTTGATGCAATAGTGGTTGCAGATCAACTGTCAATCACATTTTCCTCCAAGTTAGTTATTGCAGAGTACAATAAATTATGCTGCCGAATAGATCCATGCATCTAGTCCTCTGATGAGTTGTTCTCTATTAGTGGATCAATTTAAGGGAAAAAATACTCTCAAATGTTATTATTTTTTGTATTGTTTTGAGTACAAGTTCTCCTGATATTGTTTTATTTAGGAAACTAAACTTAAAAAGGTGGATGGGAAGGTGTTAGTAGTATATGGGAGGGGGACTTTGAAGTGGGACTTTCTTCCTTCCCAAGGTGCTTCAGTGGGGATTTGATTATTTGGGATACTCGTTCCGTTGGTAAGGTAGATAGCTTACTTTTTTCTTTCCTTTGTTCATTTTGTTAAATATTAGAGGTAGAGGTCAGTGGTAGGTTTCATCTGTGTATCTAGGTCAGCATTCATATAATTTTTTTTGGAAGAGATTTATGCACCTTTTGGGTTTTGTTTGCCTATAGTTGGGTGCGTTTTTAATGTGGTTAGGTTCCCTAGTGAGAAGAAAAGGGGAGGTTGTTTTACTTACAATGAGTAATTTTAATAGGTATATTAGTTACTGGGTTAAGGGACTTTCAAAGAGATAATGTCTTATCTTCTTGGTTGGAAGAGGACCATTGCTAGTCATTTGTATAAGTTCTTATTTTGTGGTGAGTGGGTCTGAATCTTTCAGTTGGTTTTGTCTAAGCTGTGTTTGTTCATTTTCTCTATTTTATTAGAGTCTAGAAAGGTTAGGTGTGGGTCTGATGCCGTTTAGGTTTTAAAATATGAGGCTCAATTATAAGTCTTTTCTGTCTTTGGGAGAGATTCTTGGAATGGGGTTTATAGGGGTTGGCGCGGTTTTAGTTTTATAAGAAAGCTTAACAGACTTAAGGTTGTGTTGAAGAGGCAGAATGTAGTAGTTTTTGGAGACAATAGAATTAAGAAATTAGTATTTTGCGGGATTTATTTGTTCGATAGGAAAGAGGAGGAAGGTTTGCTTTCAGTGGTTGAGGAGGTTAAGAGGGTGGGTTTAATTATTGAGTTAGAAGCGGTTATTTTTAGGGAATTGAGGAGTTGGAGACAAGAGACTAAGTACAAGTGGGTAAGAGAGGGTGATTGTAATTCTCATCTCTTTCATAGCTTGGCTATTGGTAAATGGAGAAGGAGTGTTATTAATGAGTTGTAGGTGAGAGAGGGAGAGCTTATTTCTGATCCTGATTTTATAGTGAGTTGATAGATTTTTTCTGCAAATTTTGTTTTCTGAGGAGGGTGGAGATAGGCCAATGATTGAGGGTTTGGAGTGAATCCAATTTTTTTGGATCAGGAATCTTGGTTGGTGAGGCTTTTTTTGAGGAAAGTGAGGTTCTGCAGGTTGTGTTTGAGATGGGTAGGGATAAGGTGCCTGGTTCGGGGCTTTAATATGGCTTTCTTCCAGTGTTGTGGATGTGATTAGATTGGATTTAATAAAGATTGTTAAGGAACTCTTTCTTAATGGTGTTTTGAGCAAGAGTATTAATTCTACTTTCATCACTTTGGTGCCTAAGGTTAGAATGGATGTAATGAGGATTTTTGAGGAGTTATTTTTTAATGCTGTTTTGAGCAAGAGTATTAATTCTACTTTTATCACTTTGATGCCTAAGAAGAGTAAATCTTTGCATGTTGCTGATTTTTGGCATTTTACTCTGGTAACTAGTGTGTGTAAGATTATTGCTAAGGTGCTAACCTATAGGCTGAGTTTAGTTACAAGAAGTACGATCAAGCTCAGAGTGCTTTTGTGGGGTTAGGCAGATTGTTGATACTATTTTAGTAGTTAATGAGGTTATGGAGGATGTTAGGAGGAATAAAAGGAGAGGTGTAGTGTTTAAAGTGGATTTTGAAAAGGCTTATGATTGCGTAAATTTCCTGGATAGGATTTTGGAGAAGAAATATTTTGGGGTTAGGTGGGATGAGGGGTTGTTTATGTAGTACTTCTTTTCCTATTATTATCAAATGGGAAGCCTACGCATGGTTGACAACTTCGATTTCAGCGGGTATTAGGCTAGGATGCCCTTCGTCCCCCTTTTTGTTTGTCTTGGTTGTTGACTGTTTGAGTAGATTGATATCTAGGGCGGTTGAGAGGGTTTGTGAGAGGTATTGGAGTGGTAGTAAGAGGATCATAATTTCTCATCTTCATTTTGCAAATGATACCATCTTCTTCTTAAGAGTTTCTAGATGTGCCCACCATTTTGTAGATTTCCAAGTATGTTACTGGGTTAAGAGTGAATTTTGGGAAAAAATGTGATTGCAGTTAT
This sequence comes from Malania oleifera, assembly GCF_029873635.1. Lineage (NCBI taxonomy): Eukaryota > Viridiplantae > Streptophyta > Magnoliopsida > Santalales > Ximeniaceae > Malania > Malania oleifera. Next base: position 77,193,978 of record NC_080425.1, read on the forward strand.
TAATATTTAGCAGGATGTGCTTCCTTGATTGGCCTTTGTTGTACTTAGTGGTTCTGTGTGGTGGTAATCCTAGGTTTTGGGCTTTTGGGCTTCCATCATTGGGAAGGCATCTAAGCGTCTTTATGGGTGGAAGGGTGCTCTTTTTTCTTTAAGTGGTAGGTAACTCTTAAATCTTGTCTTTCTAGCATTCCTCTTTACTTTTTATCTATTTTTAAAGTTTGTGTTTGGGTGGCTAGGACTATTAAGAGAATGAGAGATTATCTGTTGTCTGGAGCGGGGGAGAAGAAAAATTATTTGGTTAGATGTGACTATGTGAGGTGTTGTGTAGGTCTAAGAAAGGAGAGGGTTTAGGTCTTGGGAATTTGGTGTCTAAAAACATTGTCTTAACAAGTAAATGGGGATGGAGGTTTCCTTTAAAGGAGAAGTCACTTTGGCATATAAAAGTAAATCTGGTTACAAGGAAATGGATGGATACTAAAGTAGGTTTTAGATCTTCTTGTGAGAGTCTTTGGAGATTTACATCTCAGCTTTATCCAAATGTTATTCCTAATACCAAATTTGAGGTGGGCAATGGGATGAGTATTCGTTTTTGAGTAGACTCTTGGGTGGAGGATTTGGCTCTTTTCATGTTGTTTCCTTGATTGTATTGTCTTTCTTCAACACTTGGGGTGGAGGATTTGGCTCTTTTCATGTTGTTTCCTTGATTGAATTGTCTTTCTTCATCACATAATGGCCCTATTTCTTCTTTTCTTCTTTCTAACAGGGAGAATTTTTTGTGTGATTTTCATTTCCATATGATCTTTGAATGATAGTGAGGTGGAGGAGCTTGCATAATTGTTGAATTTTTTGGAGGATTGCTCTCCATCCAATATTGAGTACATGAGGAAGTGGGTGCTGGAGTCTTCAGGAGAATTTTCTTGCAATTCTTTCTTTGAGTTCTTGATCCGATTCTTCCATATGATTTGGAAGGCCAAAGTCCCTGTAAAATTAATTCTTCTATTTGGTTGGTTTTTCTTAATAGAGTTAACACTAATAAGCTGTTGCAGAGTAGGAGGCCTTCTAACGCATTATCTCCGGACATGTGTGTTCTTTGCTTTGGTGGTTCTGAATCTGCCTCTCATTTGTTTTTGCTTTGTTCTTGGAGGTTGGAACAGTTTATTTGGTTTTATTGGGGAAAGTTGGGTTTGTCTGGAGTTTGTGGAGGATATGTTAGCTATTTATATTTTGGGGTTCAGAAGGAGCAAAGACAAACCTGCTCTATAGATGTGATTTGTTTGCTGCATTGTGGCTATTTGGATGGAAAGGAATGACCACATTTTTAAGAGGAAGAAGATTCTTGGGTTTTGTTTGGCTGTTGCTGCTGGTTGTTTCAGGGGATTATGTCTTGAAGATGATCAGCGTGGGTTGGTCAGCTGTTTTGTATTAATTGTTATGCTTTCCTGCTTTAGTTTTTCTATTTTATTTATTTATTTACTTTTTTGGTAGGATTCCTTTTCTCTTATATTGTATATTCTTTCTCAATTAATTTACTTCTCCTTTTGCGATTTAAAAAAAGTATTATGATATCATTGTAATTGTACAATTCATGTAAAATAATTGGTCCATTTTGAAATTTGTTTCTTGGGCCTAAACACGAGTTTTTTGAAGAAAGTAGTGCCTTTGAGCATGGAGTTTGAAAGGCTCAAGACAATGTTTAAAGAAGTCTTTAAACCTCATATTTAATGAAAAATTGGGTAGCATTGCTCATGCCACAATTTTTTTTTTTTTTTTGAAAGAATGAAGGAGGACAAAAGGAGCTCCATTGGAGGTTTGTGGGTTTTAAGAAGGTCCAAAATCTACTTTTTTTTTTCATATAAAATTAGAAGTTCAAAAATTTGGCAAGCATTTTGAAATTTATTCAAAATTTTCCAAAATCATGCAATACCAAGGTCACTAGGCTCTCACGCAATATTGAAGGTCTGCTAGGGCATGTTTACACAACTGTACCTCCACATTTGGAGAAATTCCTTCCGTGATTTGAACGCATGACATTGAGGTTAGGTGTAACATCCTTACTTTTAGGATAACTTGCCCTCTTGGGAATATCACTAAATATGGGCTGAAAAATCGCAAATGAGTAATTGAGATGCGGTTTCCACAAAGTTCAGAAATTTTGGTATTTTTCAGTGAAGTTCTGTACTTTGATCATGTGAAACTTTTGTTTTAGTCCATTTTTGGGTAGGAAAATGGTGTTTTTAAGTCTTTATGGGCACATAATTCAAATTTTTATCATTTATACAATTGTAGATTGTGAATTCTCCACTTGATCTAAAAGCTTAAGCTGCTAGGTTGTGGACCAACAATGCATATCCGGTCTGAACACTCCCCTTACATATGCAGCCTGGTTGCACATGGAGAGATAGACAAGTATTGATAATGTGAAACTTAGTTGCAGCCCAACTTCTGTGGTGGAGGGCATATTTGTGGTTAGTAAGCCTGGGCAAGCCTCCTGCCAAGTAATGGCTCAAGCATGGTGGGCTAGTTGTTGGGCTAGTGGGTTGGCCTTGATTGTCACAAGTAACATCCATTAAATGAAATCAAGATAATTTTTAACAGATGATAAATGTGAGCAAGAATAATTGAACCCAGGGCCAGCCTCCTGCCATGTAATGGCTTAAGCATGGTGGTCTAGTTGTTGGGTTAGTGGGTTGGCCTTGATTGTCACAAATAACAGCCATTAAATGAGATCATGATAATTTTTAACAGATGATGAACGTGAGCAAGAAGAATTGGACTCTGGACCTCCTTGGAACCATGATTCAATATTAAGGCATGACTTGACTAGAGAAGCTTAAGCTGTTGGGCATTGAGCCACATTGTATATTGTGCCTTAACGTATATATTCCTTGAGAATGGGACTTTTGAAGACTTAAGAACTCTTGCTAGTGAAGTTGCTCTGTTACATGGGGCGTGCATTGCCTATTTTATATTTGCTTCATCAGAAATCAGAATAATTTCTTGTGCTGAAAAATTGAAGTCGAATCATCATTGTCGTCGCGTTGTTGTTATCATTAATAAATATTATTATTATTTTTTGGGGGATGGGGGATGGGGGGTGGGGCAGAAATAAGAACTGGATAGGGAGAAGGATGTTAGAAAAGCTTGATTGGGGTTCTAAAGATTGATGCAACAGGTGTTTGAGCTAGGTTTTGCCTTTTGAAGATCTGAGAATGATGAAAGGGTTCTAGGGATGGTCCTGATAAGAATTTTGTTTGTTAATAGAGATTTCGGGATCTTATGTTTGCTGTTTGTAGCCTGAAGGTTGTTTATCATTATTGATAGGGACCCTCGAAAATTATTTATCAGTATTCACCGGTGGCTTATGAATTGCGGTGTTCGCTTACTTTGTTGTGATGCACTTTATTGCTATCTTTTCAGATTGTGTTGTTGTATTTAGATATGTGCATGTGCTCATTCATGCTTATGTGCAATGTTTTTGCATACATGAATGAGTAATGCTATTCTTCATGGGCCTGTGACCATCATGGGCTTATGTCGCAGGAGGAGAGTGGTGTAATGAGCTTTTGCACAAATTTCTCCTAAACAAAGTGGTGGAAAATTTCAATGTGTTTTGTTCACTCATGGAAGACTTAGTTGGAGGCAATATGAATAGCAAGTAGCAACTTGGTTATCACTTATCACACATCAGCTCCACATACCAAGAATGTGGAAAACCTAGTTCTCCTAAAATGGTCTTCAACCAAAAAAGTTCATATGCAGTGCAGGCCATGGCCTTATACTCTAGCTTAGCACTTGAGTTTTCTTACTCTTCCTAGGAACCAAATTGCCCAATAAAGATATAATACCGGGTTGTAGATCTTCTATCGGAAGATGACATGGCCTAATATGCATTTGTATATCCTTGAATATAAGCGTGACCTTTTATGCTGATGTAAGAGATCTCTTCTAAGTGCTCCTTTGAGATTCCTCAAGATATGAATTACTGCATCCCAATGACTTGTTCTTTGAGAATCAAGAAGTTAACAACATTTGTTAGGAAAGATATGTTCAGTTGAGTGACTTGAAGATAATTTAACTTTTCAACAAGTCTCTGGTCTAATTTGTGGGTTGGGCAACAATCATCCATATCTAGCACTAACTTATTGTTAAGATCCATGGGTGTATCAACAAGTTTGGATTTTATTAGCCCAGTCTCATTTGGAAGATGAAGAACATACTTTCTCTTTGACAATTTGGTTCCCATACATGATCTCGACACTTCTATAACCAATAAGTACTTCAATGGTTGCAAATATTTAATTTGAAACTTGGTTTGTAGGAAATGCTTAGGTCTTGGATACCTTGATCATCATCACAATATCATCCACATACACGATAAGCAGAATCTTGTAGGATGGAGCATGAGAAAATGCAAAGTGAGGCCAAGCTCAAATACTACAACACTCAATTTACCAAACCATGCTCTACGAGACTGTTTTAAACGATAAAAGGATTTTTTGAGTTGAAACACTAAGTCAGACTCCCTTGAGCAACAAGCCTAGGTGGTTGCTTGATATAGACCTCCTTATGAAGATTATCATGTATGAAAGCTTTCTTCATATGTAATCGATATAGAGGCTAGTGATAAATTATGGCTAAGGAATTGAACAAATGTACCAAGGCAAATTGGTGATTGGAAAGAATAATTCAAACCATACACCTGAGTATAATCCCTTAGGAACAAGGCTGGACCTTCAACAAGCCATGGAACCATTTGGATTGACTTTCTTAGTGTACACCTAGTGACAATCAACCACATACTTATCAGGCGGAAGAGGTACCAAATCCCAAGTATTGGTATCATATAGTGTATGCATCTCTTCAACCATTGCAGTTCACCTAGATTGGGATAGGGCTTTAGAAATAGATTTTGGAAAAGCAACGGAAGATAGAGTATTAACAAAACAGTAATATGAGGGTGGCAAGAAATCATAACAAACAAAATTAGAGATTGGATGTTGGATACAATAATACATGTGCATTTACCTTTCCAGACAACTATAAGAGGATAAACATCTTAGGAAATAAGGTCATTTGATGAGGGAACTAGAGGCGTAGAAGTTAGAGGAGGTTCTCCTTCCTTGAGTCCCTGTGTGTACACGTGTAAATTGGGATGATCCTAAGATGATGACTCAAATTGGATGAAAATGATGTAGGAGGATTGGGCACATATAATAGTTTAGGATCTAGAAGGCTAGGTAGAGGAAGGAACTCATCAAGGTCAACATAACTCAGGGACTCAGAATAGTGTGCTGCAGACTCAAAAAAAGTGACATCAACAGAGACAAAGAATTGGTGTAAAATAGGTCTATAACATTGATATCCCTTCTTAGTATATGAATAGCCAAGAAAAATACATTTGATAGCATGAGGATCCAACTTGTCCATTCTTGGATTTAGCAGACGGACAAAGGACATGCAGCCAAATATACACAGAGAAAGTGAGATAAAAAATTCCTTAAGGAAGATAATTTGATAAGGGATTTTACCTCTAAGGATAGAGGATGGCATTTTATTGATGAGAGAGCAAGTAGTGAGCACGATATCACTCCAAAAAACTTTAGGACATTCATTTGATACAATAGTGTACGAGTGACTTCGAAAATATGCCTGTTTTTGTGCTTTGAAACTCCATTTTGTTGTGGAATGTGGGCACAAGATCACTGATGGATCACGTCAGATTTATCAAATAGGTATTCATTTGGGTACTGAAATACTCATTAGCATCATCACTTTGAGATATCTTGATTGGCTCATCAGTTTTATTGTGTAGCAATGGAATATATTGGAATCCACAGCTTCACTCCTCTCAATTTTATGTTAACTCGTCACTTGATGGTTTGAAAATTTGTGTTTCTGTTTTATTTCTAATATATTTATCTCTATTGAAGTTTGTTAGGACAGATGAAGCCGTGCTATTAGACTATGCAATACTTGAGGTGCAGAAAGTTCTATCTACTGAAAACAGTGATGTGAAGGAAGAACAATATATGAATAGCCTCACATGTTTTGGCATATACAATGACAGCAAAATAAAATTAAGTTTGGTACAGGCAGTTTTCTTCTCTATGAGCATCTGGTGTGACAGCAAACTTAAAGATTATCATCTGCATTTTGGTCAGGTTAGTTGCGATCTTTCGGAGATAATATTAAGTTTTTGGTCTTATATAAGTTGATGGTCATCACTCCAGATGCATTATTAGCCAAGTCATCCTATATTTTGTCAAAGCTCTACTAACCTTTTTGCTCATGTAAGCCATTGTTGTGTTGTCTCTGACCTGTTTTTCTTTTAATAGATCTGATTTTCATGGAAATACATTGATTTAGGAACCCAGATCACTATTTTTAGTTTCATGTTTGAACTTTGGTATTGTTAGAAGTTATTGCTTGCACGATGCATTCTGCTGCTGTTCCCCTTTACTGGGATGTCCTGCCTAATTACTAATTTTCTTTTCAGAAATTTTGTAACTTCAAGGGGGTGATGACCTTGGCATCAGCAGCTTGGTTTCCTATTTCTGGTGAATATGGTGAAATCAAGGTCAGTCTCTCTGTAGTGTAACTTATGGGCATGCCTTTTGGTGGCTAAACGAATTAAGGCTGTGTTTGGGAGTATGGATTTAAAGTCTTAGATTTGAAACTGTGTGTATTTGTATGAAGCTTAATACAATTTTACTTTGCACTTTATCCAAACGCACACAAATCCAAATCCAGGCCTAAACTCCAAGCTCCCAAGCATGGAGTAAGTTTTGTATTCTTGTGACAGTTGTGGGTTATTTGAATCAGGGATATTTTTTTGCAAGCAGTGTTTTTACTTTATTCTATGATTTTATGTTTTACTTCTAGTTCTACAATTTATTATTAGGATGAAATATCGCTTCTATTGGCATCTATTCACTAAAAAGGTATATGTTACATTATACACTAATTGAACTATTAACGTGATAAGTTCGATAAATTTTTTAGACAACGTTCTGCATCCAAATGTTCCTCTTTTGCTGTTATATATGCATGTATGGATGGTTTCATATGTTGAGGGGTTCTTATGCTTTCTGCTTTCATATGTTGGCATCGACATATTTGTGTGCATTCCTAGTTTTGTGTCTGTTATAGCTTTTTAGCAATTATGGCACAGTTGTTATGGCAACCAGTAGTCACAATAATATCACTTATGTGGATTAAATCAATATGTATATATTTTTTCTAATAAAGGAATTATTAAAATAATATTATTGTGTTAATTTAGAATAAAATTTTTTAAAATATCCTAAAATTTCTAAAAATTTGGAAAAAAAATCTCCAAATAATGATTTCATCATTTTCAACCTTCATATGGCAATAGGATTGTTTTTGGAGTACTAAAGAGTGAATTTTAAACATATAATTATATATTTATTTATTTATAGGAAAACATATAATTATTAAGCAATTGATTTCTATTTTTTGATTTCTTTTTATTCTTTTTTATTTTTATTATTTTAATTATATTTAATTGAATGAGGCTTTAAAATTTATTTATCTTTATCAGTGTTGGGCTAATTAAGGTTCAATAGGGATACAACAACAAAAACAAAACTAAGCCTTAAATCCCACTAGTTGCGGTCATCTACATTAATCTCTTTCTGCAAATTTATGCGATCATGGACAATTTCTTTCGACAAATTCAGGGCTATTAAATCCTTACTATCTCATTCTAAGTTATTAGGTCTACCCCTACCACTTTTACTACCCCTCACAATAACTAACTCACTCTTCCTCAATGGCGCTATGTGGCCTACGTTGCAAGTGCCTAAACCATCTGAGTCGTCATTTCCTAACTTGCTGTGAATATGCCTAACTTGCTGTGAATATGTTCATTTTTCAATTTATCTTTCATTGTTATACTAGTAATCTATTTAAGCATTCTTATCTCAGCAACTTTCACTTTTTGGATATGTTGTTTCTTAGTTGCTCAACATTCTGATCCATACAACATAGCTGGTCTTATAGTCATCTTATAAAACTTTCCATTTAATTTCAAGGGTATTCTACGATCATAAAGCACAATTGAAGCACTTCTTCATTTTACCCTGCTTGCTTTAACTCCATGTATTACATCCTCTTCAATTTCTCCTTCAGTTTGCATTATAGATCCTGGGTATTGAAATCTACAGGTGCTATTTATTTCTACATTATCAAGTTTAACTTTGTCTCCAATATTCCTTCTACTATTATTGAAATTTCGTTTCATATATTGTGTCTTATTTCTTCTTATCCTATAGCCTTTAGATTATGAAGCTTCTCTCCCTAATTCTAACTTAGCCACTGCTCCATCCCTAGTTTCATCAATCAATACAATATCATCTGCAAATAACATACACCATGGAATCTCATTTTGGATACTCCTAGTAAGTTGATCCATCACTAAGGCAAAAAGATAAGGGCTCAAAGCAGATCCTTGATGTACACGTGTTTTGATTGAAAATTCTCTAGTCTCTGCACCTATAGTCCTTACACTAGTCATTATACCATCGTACATATCCTTAATGACATTAGTATACCTACTACAGACACCCTTTTTTTCCTAAAATCCACAATAAAACTTCTCTAGGTACCCTATCATATGGTTTCTCTAAATCAATAAATACCATATGAAAATCCCTTTTCTTTTCCCTAAACTTTTCCATTAATCTTCTTAAAAGATATATAGCTTCTGTAGTAGATCTCCCAGGCATAAAACCAAATTGATTTTTTGAGACCTTTATTCTACGATAGTTATTACAATTTTAAATGTCTCTTTTTTTTTTTTTTTTTTGTATATAGGTAAGTGCTTTTCCTCCATTCATCTAGAATTTTCTTAGTTTTTATAATTGTGTTAAATAAATTAGTTAAAAATATAATTCAATTATCACCTAAGCATTTCCAAACTTCAATTGGGATGTTATCCGGTCCTATAGCTTTTCAAGTTTTCATTTTTTTAGTGCAAAATTAAGTTCATTAACTCTAATCTTGCGAATAAATCTCATATTTTTAGTCTTTTCCTCATTTGTCAATTTTGAGGTTAAGTCTTCTATTTGGTTTTCATTAAATAGCTTACTAAAGTATCTTCGCCATTTTTCTTTTATGTATTCTTCCTTAACCAAGACAATATCCTCCTCACTTTTTATGCATGTTACAATGCCTAAATCCTTTTTCTTTCTCTAGCCCTAGCAAGTTTAAATATATCTTTTCCCTTATTTTATATCTAATCTATCATACAAATTATTAAATGATCTATGTTTAGCTTCACTAACAACTTTTTTTGCGCCTTTTCTTGCCTCTTTATAATTTTCAAAGTTATCCATGTTTCTATATTTTTGCCATTTTTATACCAAATTCTTTTTGTCTTTACGACTTTTTGAACATTTGATCCCACCACCAACTTTCTTTGCTATTCGAGAATCTTCGTCTTGACTCACCTAAAACCTCTTTTGCTGTTTTTTTAATAGTGCTAGCTATCTTACTCCAAAGAGTGTTTGTGTCTACACCATCCTCTATAGTCCAATTAGCATCTTTGATCATTTTATCTTTAAATTTTATTATATTTTCTCCCTTTAGGTTCCACCATCTAGTTCTCTTACATTGATTTATTTTATTCTTTCTATTCCTTTTTTTTTTTTAACACATATATCTAACACTAAAACTCTATGTTATGTGGTTATGCTTTCTCCTAGGATAACTTTACAATCTTTAGATGATAAACGATCTATCCTCCTAGTTAAGAAAAAATCTATTTGACTTATATTTTGTCCACTTTTGAAGGTTATTAAGTGTTTTCTCTTTTCTTAAGGCAAGTTTTCATTATAATAAAATCGTATGACATAGCAAAGTCTAAGATCGTCTCCCCAGGTTCATTTTTGTTTCCACATTCATATCTTCCATGTATCCTCTCATAACCTTTATTATCCCTTTCATTGTGCCCTTTCAGATCTGCTCCTATGAATATTTTTTCAGTCCCCGATATGCTTTGTATGATACTATCCATATTTGTCCAAAATTGTCTCTTAAGATTTTGTGATAAGCCTACTTGAGGAGCATAAGCACTAATGATATTTATTATCTCTTGGCTTAAGACCATCTTGATTTTTATAATTCTATCCCCTACTTTGTTTATATCTACAATACTTTCTTTTAAGTTTTTGGCTATAATAATTCTTACCCCATTCTCAAGTTTTTCTTTTCTAGTGTACCAAAGTTTAAATCTTGATTTATCAATTTTCTAGCTTTTTGCCCTACCCATTTAGTTTCTTGAAGGCAATATTAATTTTTCTTCTAATCTTTGTATCCATAATTTTACGCTTTTAGCCATAAGTGTCCCTATATCCCAAGTTGTTAATTTAATCCTAGTCTCCTGAATTAACTTCTTTACCCGCCCACGTCTAGAATGATGCGGGAACCTTCGCATATTTGACAACGTACCCGGGCACTGACCTATCGCATTGCTTTAGGGTGACAACCTAGCACGCCCTTGCCCACTTTTCGCTGCCCCCGAGCGGTATAAGTTCAACGCATCGCTCGTTGGCGAAGCCCCAATGGATATTCAGTAAGGGTTTATATCATAGTGATCTAACAAGTTTTACGCTGGTTATTAGTTAGCTAAGGCAACCCTCCTCCTTTACTCGCGTTGGGGATTGGCTGTGTGAAAAGATTAGGACATTAAGTGCATCACAGATAGAGTTAAGGTTCAGTAGGGGTACTATAGTTAATTGCTTTAGATTAGGATGGAAAATTTTATAGTAATTTAAGGATGGTATGATAGTTGTTATTTGATCCAATGACAAGATGCACATGCACTAATCTGGTAAGCAGGTTGTCAGTTTTTGTTCAGTTCTTGGAATATAACTAAACTGGTTGCTAATGTTCAATTTTTTAGCTTATGTTTCTAGTTCTAAGTGTTTTTTATGGTTTTTTTTTTAACTTTTTTTTTTCTATTTGATGCCAAATGGCCTGATTGTTGTTTGTTATGCTTTTTGTTGTAACTAAATTGAAGATTAGTCTAAGTAGACCTGAGCAACTAGGATGTCCTAACTATAAAATAGGTAGGCTTGACATAGGATGTGAGTTTGTCGTCGGTTTATCCAGCCAGAGTAATTTTGAATATATTTATGTATTTATTTTCATAAATTTTTTATGTTTTTAGTATATTTATCCATTTAAAATAGTTGTCTGCCAGCTTGGGTTTACCATGTTCCAATCTCTAATCAACCAACTATGACTCTCTCTCTCTCTGCCCCTCTCTTTCTCTCTCATAATGGATGTTGAATGTCCTAGCCCGGGAGTATATAGAGTCATAGGGGGGGTGAATGGACTCTTTTCGCGTATTTTGATTTTCTCTACAAAAAAAAAAAAATACTTGGCAAGAATTCAAGCAATTATATCACAGCAGATAAAATAAAATCAAACGCAAGACATAAATAAAGAGTATAGGGAGAGAAAAGCTTAACACCGGTATTTAACGTGGTTCGGCACCAAGCCTACATCCACAAAGCCAAGGATTCCACAATCCACCAAGGATACTCCTTCACCGGCGGAGAAGCCTTACAACTCGGGAACAAATCCCTATACTCGGGAACAAATCCCTTCCGCGCTCACTAAGAGCCTTCACTTTGGTTCACAAAGAACCTTCACCAACGATGGCTTACAAAGAACCTTTTACAAGATGATGGATAATACAAAGCAATGCTCCTCACAATGAGCTGATATCAAATACAATCAAACCTCACACTACTCTCTCAAGGAATGATTCAAACAAGATAAGTGAGCAAGAGAGATTGAACACTTAGAATGAATAACTAAAATGCAAAGTGTTAGGTTTTGAATAAAATGAAAATTTTCACTGTGGACTTGTATAAATCACCTAAACCCTATCTAAACAAGCCAAATAGCTTGTATTTATAGCCAAAATACCCAACTAGGCGTTATTGGACCATTGGGAGTGATTCCCAAACAAAACTAGCTGTTTTTGCTCGTTAGCGTCATTCTGCTCGTTGGGCTCGTCGACTAGTGCCCTGCACTTGTCGACTAGTGACTCGTCGACTACTCGCCTCCACTCGTCGACGAGTGCCCTGAATAAGAAAAAGTCATTAACATGAAAGTTGTGGGATTTTTTCTTAACTTTCCAGGGACGCCAAGATCGTCCTTTTTGAACTTTTCTAGCAAAAGTTATGCCCCAAATACCAGAGGGTGTTCTGGAAATTTGATAAGTGCATAACTTAGGTTTTAAACCCAACCAAAAAGCCATTTAAACACTTAAAACATTCTTGGACAAAAGTATATGAAATATATTAAGTCTAGTAGAGTTTAATACTTGTCCAAATGAGTTTCTCCTTGAGTGTAAGATATCTTGTTAATAAAAACACATTTGAAAATTCGTTTTGAAATTTTATATGCTTAGTATGTCCTTTATGAAAATATACTTGATTTTCTTGAGTGCTTAGGACATAAAGCTCGTTTTGACACAACCGGGACTAAGTATGAAAAAGTTTATAAAACCAAGATAGTGAAAAATTGTCCCTTTGAAAAACATATTTGAGTTTAGGATTCTTTTGACAAATTCTTTGAGTTAACTTTGAAAACCATGTATATGAGTTTGTTGACTTAGGTGAAATCCTATAAACTCATATGTCCTAGTATGCATGCATTTGCTCAACTCTTGCGCAGAAATCATGCAAGAAACAAAACGTAAGAGTTACAGCATAAACTACCTCAAACACACACCCCATTACATATAATACAACATTAAGCTTCCTTGGATGTGCTTGAGTCCTTTTCGAGTACGTGTCCATTTGATCTTCCTATTCGAACGTCAACTCGGTCCGATCTTTGCCTCTGATCTTAGTACTTCATGTAATTGCCACTGAACCTGTACTAAACATGATCTGCAAAGACAGAAAACACTAGAAACCATATATAGGTTAATATCATCAAAACACATTAGACCATGATAGTGTAGCCAACAAGGCTAACATTCTCCCCCTTTTTGATGATGTCTAACTTATTACTAATTTACTTAATCTTTGCACTTAGTTTGACTTACTATAGCTTATTATGCAAAGATGAGTTCACCTAGAACCATTAATGGATTGTTATCATCAAAACAATACAATTAAGTTCACGTAGCCTCTAAGGCTAACAATGGATAATATCATGTCTATCTTGACGTGGTAGTGTGAGTATCTAGTTTCACCTTTAGTTGGAAGAGGTTTTCTATTTACTCATTTTTCTTTCTCTTGTACCTTTCCTATTTCACTCCCAACAAATAAAAAATAAAAAAAAAGGAAGGTTGATGCAAGTGTCTGTTCAGAGGCATTTGATATTGTAGCATGGTACTAGAATCTTAGCAGTCGTGTGTAGTTTTCTCTCCCCTTGTGAGGATTTACTTGTTTCACTGTCATTAATTTAGAAAAACAAATGTCATCTTGATTGCTATTGTTAAGTTCTAATGCAGAATCCTTGGGAATTGTAGTCATGGTGTTGATACTATATTGGTTAACCAGCAAAGCCCTCTGGTGTTATTGATTGTTCTGAATCCCAGATCTGAATCAGTATCTCAAGCAAGGGTTAGGTCCTCAGGAAATGGAATGATATGGATGAATGCCCTCAAGTGATAAAAATTTAAGTGGATTGTATACCAAATTTACTTATTTCATCATCGAATTTACATGGAAAAAAGTTTCATGGATTGAATAAGATATTTTACTTATATCAACAAGATTTGATTGCTTGATCCATCTGGCCTGCTGGTTCAATTGATAAACCCTGTTGTAGTTCATGCATTGAACCTTGGTTTAAGTCTTCTTTACGTAAGGTTGAATGCTTTTTTAACTTGTTATGCTATTAAATAACAACTTGGTACTTGCTTTTAAATTTTGAGAAGTGATAGTATCTTTTCAGCTGAAGAAACTGAAGGATGAACAAGATTCACAGCACCAGATGGAGAAGATCACGTGAAGACTAGACTGCATTCTATTGAGGGAAATTGGAAGATATACCAGTTGGAAATAATATTTTCCATGAAAATAAGAGCTATGGAGTTAATATATAGAAACATTAAAAGGCTACCACACTGCCTGTGATTTTTCAGCGCATGCAGTTCAATTTCTTGCCCCTCAAATATTTTTTATTCTTCCACTTCAAACGGATTTCAAAACTAGAGAACTGCTTGATTTCAGCATCTTTAAGTTCTTTGGAAAAATTCCATAGATCGAAAGATACTTCATAGATGCGCATCATATGGGAAAGGGATTGAACTTTGTACCAAGAAGTGACTTGGAGATTGAAGCAATGTATTAACAAGTGGTTCAGATTGAATGTTTGAATTTCATATGATGCTCCACTTTGGAATTATCCATTCTCTTGGCATTCAAATGTCATAATATCTTTAAAGCAAGGTCTTAAATTTCAATTTCGACTCAAATTTTGAAGCTCCAAAAGTTTGGAAATTTCGATGCCAATTTCGATTTCGATTTTGATTTGAAAAAATAACAGAAATTAGTAGTAAAGCATGGAATTCTTCGTGACACTTTAGAAATGGTTAACGAACATAACAATATAAGTTTTAAGACTAATATATTACAAATTAAATGCATCTATGTTTTGTATGAGGTGGAAAAGTTGTAAAATAGTGTGTGTATCAAACATATTTGTAAGATAATATACATTAAATATATTCAGTTAATACAAATGAAATTCATAAATCATTTAAATATTGGAAAAGTTGTAAAATAGTATGTGTATCTAAAATATTTGTAAGATAATGTACATTAAACATATTCAGTTAATACAAATGAAATTCATAAATCATTAAAATATTATTTATTATACAAATAATGATAATTTAGACATAAATGGTTAAATAAAATGTTATTGTAAGTATTGAACATAGTGTATATAGTTTTAGTCCCACATCGAATGTTAGGATAACCTCACTCTCTTGTATAGCTATATATATACATCTCAAAGTTGTAAGCAAAATACACCAAGTGATATTCACTATCTCTTATATAGTTCTCTCTTTTACTTTCTTCTTGGTATCAAAGCAAGGTTGGGTTCCTTCTTTAAGGTTCGGGTTCTCAATTGAGCCGTATGCTCTGCACTTGCCACGTATGTGGAGCTTTTGCATCAGAAAGCTTTATTGATAGTGGGTTAATTCGTATGCTCTGTACTTGCCACATTTAGTGGATCTGGTACATCAGAAACTCAATCTACTATTTTCCCGGTACGTTTTGACGGCTTTTCCAGCGACTTTCCGACAGTTTTTCCGGCGACTTTTCTTGGAGGCTTTCGGCAGCTTTACGGCGACTTCCCGGCAACTTTCCTGCAGCTTTTTAGCTATTTTTCCTACATTTTCGGCGATTTTCCCGGCGTCCGATGACTTTTTCGACAGATTTCCAGCGACTTTGTCGGTAACTTTCCAGCGATTTTTCCAACGACTTGCTTTGCTTTGCTGCGTTGATACTTTTGCAGCCTATTTCTCTTCTTTACAATGGCTACTAAGGATGATGATATGCCTACCAAGGACAGTACATTCACCTTTTTGTCTTTCAACCTTCCACGCCCTAACTTATCTCTGGTTCAGACTGCTCCTGTTCAGAAGGTCACCAACATTCTTCTGAATGGCATCGATTTTCATGCTTGGTCACAGTCCCTTCGCTTATATCTTAGGGGCTGTGGCAAGGTTGATTGGTTGTTATGAATGGAGTTTCGCTCTGCTAATATAGATCCGGCTTACGGTCCATTGATAACTGTGTCATCTTGGGTTGGATATTTGCTTCTATGGAAGACCGTCTCTACAGGATGTTCATGTTTCACAATGCTGGTCTTAAACTTTGGTCTACCTTAACCAAAATGTTCGTCCACACGAGGTGTGAGGCTCAGATTTTTGAGCTTTATCGGGAGCTCCACTAGGCAACCCAGGCTTCTTTGGGTTTATTTGTGACGGACTTCTTCGGCTATCTCCAGTCTTGGTGGGAGGAGCTTGCCTAGTATGAGCCTCTTTCTGAGTTTCCTACCAAGGCAGCAACTATTGAGGCAAAGCGCCAAGATCGTAGGCATACTTATCAGTTCTTGATGGGTTTAAAACCTGATTTTGAATCACTCCGGACTCAGACTTTAAACACATCCCCAGTGCCCTCTTTGTACGAGGCATTTGCAATGATTGATGGTGTTGATTTGCGACAATGTCTTCTCCCTGGATTTACTTCTTCTAGTGTGCCCGAGCAGGTTGCCCCTGCTGCCCTTGCTGGTGCTAGGTTTGTTGACCACAAGACTCGATTCTGCTAGCATTGCCAATAGAATAATCACACCATTTAGCACTGCTTCATTCTCCACCCAGAGCTGCAGGAGCGTTACTCCAAACAAGCCTCTCATGGTTGTGGTCGTGCTCGAGGCAAAGGTCGAGGACCTTCTAACATTGGAGCTGTTGCAGAATCTCTTCCTGCACCTCCGGCTTCTCTTACTCCTGCACCTACTGTTGCTCCAGATCTCTCTCAGCTACAGGTTCAACTTACTCAGCTTTAGTCTTAGATTAGCCTCCTTACCTCTGTTGCACCGACTACATCCTTCTTTACGGCCACCTTTGCTGCAGGTAACCTTATTGCCCTTTTAGGTAAGTCTGGCACGCCCGGTGGCACACCCGTTTGGATAATGGACTCAAGGACGAACAACCATTTGACTGGTGAGGCATCTCTCATTACATCCCTTGTCCCTTCGTTGGTTCATAATGTCCGCATTGCCGATGGTACCTCTCGTTCCATTCATACCCAAGGCACTGCCTGTTTATCCTCGACTCTATCTTTATCCCCTGTTTATTATGTTCTATAATTTTTCTATAACTTGTTATCTATTAACCGGATTGCCAAACAATATAACTGTGCTGTGGTTTTATTACCCAACTCATGTTACTTGTAGGACTTGAGTTCGAGGAAGATTTTTGGTAGGGGCTTTGAAAGGGACGGGCTCTACTACTTTGGCGATCCACCTTCCTGTCCTGCCTCCTCTTCTGGCTTTCAGGCATCTGTTTTGCCTTCTGATGCTTTTCTCTTTAAAAACCTTGGATTTGTGGCATGCCCGTTTGGGACATGCGAATTTTAAATATTTGTGTTGGTTGTTTCCAGAATTTAATAAAGCTTGCAAGAATTTTAATTTTCAGTGTGCTACTTGCGAATTATCTAAGCATGTTCGTTCATCTTATCCGTCTCGTATGCACCGTTCTCTTGCAGCTTTTGATATTGTTCATAGTGATGTCTGAGGTCCCTCCCTTGTCCCCTCACTCACTCAGCATCGATAGCATGCCACCTTTATTGACGATTACTCCCGTTGTACCTGGGTGATGGATCTACCTCATGAAAAATAAATCCGAAGTCTTCTCTCATTTTTAGGCCTTCCTGCGAATGATTAAGACTCAACACAATGCCGTGGTTCGTATCTTGAGGTTTGACAATGGCCGTGAGTACCTCAGTAATGAGTTTCGTGTTGAGTTGTGTCAATAGGGCATTCTTCCACAGCTAACATGTCCCTACACTCTTGAACAAAATGGTGTGGTTGAACGCAAAAATCGCCACATCATGTCTATTGTCCGTTGCCATCTTCGGGGCATGCACATCCCCAAGTCTTATTGGCCTCACGCTGTTCTCACTGCGGCCTATCTTCTCAATCGTACCCCAAGTTGTGCATTGCAGAATTCTGCTCGACTTCATCTCTCCATCCGGACAGGTCCCTTTTGCGCCTTCTTCCTAAGTGTTTGGAGGCCTGCGTTGTTCATGACTGGAGTCCTTCTCGGACCAACTTGTTGATAAAGCCATCTATTCCTTTTTCTAGGGTATTCCTTTAGTTCTAGGATATTGCTTGTTCTGATCCTGTTGTTGGCACCTTAGCACACTCTCTCAATGTCACGTTCCATGAGTCTATACCACCCCCCATCTACTTTGACTCCTCCCTTCCATATCCTCCGTAAGTGCCATCTCCACTTCCTCGACTTGACCTATATCTTTCTCCCTCGTACGCACTGGCGCCCATGCCCCCTTCTTCTCCGTTGTCATCTTTCATCCTTTCGGAGCCTCTACCTTTGGCCCACTGGGCAGACCATATCTCTCATCTCTCTCATTCCACAAGTTTGCACTCGCGACTGCCCCTTCGAGCCTCTCCATCATCTTCACTAGCTCCGGTATGTCGCCCTGTCCCTGATCCCCTTGCTCCTCCTCACGGTCTCCTTCTCGAGCACCCGTCGAGCTACTGATGACTTTCTTTAGCCTGTTCTAACGGACCACCCTATCGCTCAGTATCTTTCTTAATCAGGATATTTTCTTTTCTCGAGGTATGACCACTTTTGGGACCGGTGATACGATTATCATACCTCACTTAGTTCATTAGGCCCTCCGAACCCAAAGGTTGCCCGCCATGCGTACTGAGATGGACGCTCTACATCAGCAACGTACTTGGGATCTTGTTCCCCCTTCCCTTCCTTCATTCTTCACCTTGCAGATGTACTGTTTATAAGTATAAAGCCCGCTTGTGGGCTCAATGTTTTACTCAATTCACAGGTCATATTTTGCATAGTACATTTTCTCCTTGGCAAGCTCACCTACGGTTCGCCTCCTAATCTCTTTGGCACTTCTTTCACTTGGCCTTTATATCAAGCTTGATGTCAAGAATGCCTTCTTGAATGGTGCCTTATTGATACTATTACATGGATCCCCCTCCCAGTTTTCATACTCGGGGGGAGTATTCTGGCAAGGTGTGTAATGTGCAAGTCCTTATATAGGCTTAAGCATCATCTCATGCATGGTTAAAAAGATTCAGTGATGTGGTTCTCTCTAATGGATTTATCCAGTCTAAGTGAACCACACTTGCTTTATTAGGCATCTCTCCCTCCGCAGTGGTCCTTGCAACCATTAATCTTTGTCTATGTGGATGATAATTATTGTTACAGTATGACTTGTCTGGAAATGGCGCACTATTAGAAAGATTTGGGAGAACACCTTCGAGCATCAAGGATCTGGGACCCTTCAAGTAGTTCTGGGCTTGAGATAGCACGCTCCCGCAGGCATTTCCCTCTCTTAGCTGAAATATGGCCCTAGTCTCCTTATGGACACGGTTTGTTGGGATGTCGGCCTGTTTCTACCCCCTGGATTCCCAATCTCTCCTTTCTACCAGTCTGATGATCTTGACAGACCCTTTGGTGTATCAAAGACTTGTTGGTCCTCCATCTATTTGACCAACATTCGGCGTGATTTGGCCTATCCATTAGCCTAGTAAGTTTAGTTTATGCTTCTCCTCGGACTTCACATCTTGATGCTACTAAGCAACTCGTACAGATCATGTGAAGACCTCACCTGGACGGGGATTGTTTCGATTCTCGGATCAACCATGTCTTTCTTTTCGTGTTTACTAACTGATGCTGCTATGCTGGTCCCAGACTGATAGACGATCTACCTTAGTTAATTTGTCTTTCAGGGTGTCCATGCTTATTTCTTGGAAGAGTAAAATGTAGGCGGTGGTTCCCGTTCTTCTTCTTGCGGTTGGAGTATCGGGCTACAGTACACAATTTCTCTGTTAGATCTTGTGGCTACGCTCCTCCCTCTGAGATTTGCTTTCCGTGACATGTCTCTTCTTTGTTGTTTTGTGACAACAGTCATCTATATCTCTCTCTTCGATTGAGTTCTACATGAGAGACCAAGCATATTGAGGTGGATATCACTTCATCAGGGAAAAAGTTCGCTCTGGATTAATCTCTCCCCACTTTAATCTCCTCCAAGGCAGGTTTCTGATGTCTTCACCAGTTTTGTTTGGCCCAGTTTATACAAGACTGCTACTCCAAGCTTCGACTTGTCAACTCTTCGTTTCAGCTTGAGGGGAGTATTGAACATAGTGATCTAGTTTTAGTCCCACATCGGAAATTTTAGGATAACCTCACTCTCTTGTCTGCTAGATATATATACATCTCACAGTTGTAAGCAAAATACACCAGTATATTCACACTTTCTCTTAATATCTTCTCTCTCTCCTTTTCTTCTTCTGTAAAGCTTATTTTTTCTATAATTTTTCCAAAGCAACTAGTATAACCTTTGTTTTGCTAAAATAAATAAAATAACATTAAGATATAATTCCTTCGCTCCTAAATTTTTCATTTAATTCTCACAAATTTCACTTGTATAGATTAAAATTTCGACATTTTTCGCTAAAAGTGTCAAGATTTCGAAAAATTTTGGATGATTCGTTGAGTTTCGTGAAATTAATGCAGACGGAAATGATTGCCATTTCAATTCCGGGGTGATGGAAAAAAATTTCGACAATTTCGTGGAAATTTAAAAGCAATCTTAAAGTATAAACTAGATAACGTATCTTGGATGAATAGAAGCTTGTCCTAATGGAGTTAGGACAGCCAACTAAGCCTTTATTAGGAAGAGCAATTGTGTCATCTCCTCTCAGTAATTGGATGATTTATGGAAAAATGTCAGTTGGATTTGTTTTAGGTCTCATATCATTTTTTTTGTTGTTCCCTAGTTTTCTGGCATTTGGTAATATCACCTCGTCAGTATCGCTCTGAGGATATATCTTTCTATCTTGAACATTTTCTTGAGAAAAATACAGTGAAAGACACCTTTTCTTTAATTCCTAGCGACTAGAGGCATCCACCCACAGACTTGCTCTAATAACCATAAATATGTCTTTAGGAAGACAGAAGAATTGTTGATAACCGTCAAAGTGGAGACGAAACAAAATCTGACAAACAAATCCAATCTATCTTTTCTTTAACTAAAGCGCGTAGATATGTTTATCTCTTTGATTTAAACGTGTACCTGTGATGTTACTCCCAACATAGAGTTCTGTGCTAGATATATGCCTTAAAATTGAAGAGAAACTAATTGGTGGAAACCAAAGGGAGAAAGTATATAGTAAAATTTAATATAATGGATAAATAAGTGGACATAGAAAAAGATAAAAACTTGATATGATCAACCCTTTGGAGTTGGATGTTTTGTTTCTTTGCGAACTAACAAAGCGGTGAACGTTTGCAGCCTATTTCTCTTCTTTACAATGCTACTAGGATTATGATATCCTACCAAGGACAGTACATCACCTTTTGTCTTTCAACTTCACGCCCTAACTTATCTCGGTTCAGACGGCTCCTGTTCAGATGTCACCAACTTCCGTCTGATGCATCGATTTTTCATCTGGTCACGTCCCTTCGCTTATTCTTTGAAAGGCTTCGCGGCAAGGTTTGATTGGTTGTTATGCAACTGGAGTTTTCGCTCTGGCGAATAGATAAAGACGGGCTTACGGCCATTCGCATTACAACTGTTGCATCTTGATATGATGAATTTGCTTCTATGGAAGACCTCTCTACGATTGGTTTCATGTTTCACAATGCTGGTCTGAACTTTGGTCTACCTTAACCAAATGTTCGTCCACACGAGGGGGTGAGGCTCAGATTTTTGAGCTTGAAATCGGGAGCTCCACTAGGCAAAGCCCATGCTTCTTTCGGGTTTTTGGTGAGACTTCTTCGGCTATCTCCAGTCTTGGGTGGGAGGAGCTCTTCCTAGTATGAGCCGCTTTCTGTGAGTTTCCTAACACAGGGCTCAACTATTTAGGCAAAGCGCCAGATCGATAGCATACTTATCAGTTCTTTATGGGTTTAGAACCTGATTTTGAGTCACTAACGACTCATGACCTTTAAACACATCCTACAGTACCCTCTTTGTACGAGGCATTGGCAATGATTTGATGGATGTTGACATTTGCGACAATGTCTTCTCCGCTGGATTTCTTACTTCTAGTGTGCCCGACAGGTTTGCCCCGGCTGGTCCCCCCACACCCCCAACCCAAAAAACCCCCCAACCCCCCCCCCCCCCCCCCCGAAAAACCCCCCTCTGGTGCAGTTTGTTGACCACAAGACTCATTAACTGCTAGCATTGGCAATTAATAATCACCCATTTAGCACTGCTTACTTCTCCCCCATAGCTGCAGAGCCGTTACTCAACAAGCCTCCTCATAGTTTGTGTCGTGCTCGCGCAAAGGTCGAGGACCTGCCTAGCTTGGAGCTGTTTGCAGAAGCTCTTCTGCACCTCCGGCTTCTCCTTCCTCCTGCACCTACTTTGCTCCAGTCCTCGCACTACGGTACATACTGACTCAGCTTTAGTCCCTTAGATTAGCCTCCTACTCTGTTGCACCGACGTACATCCTTCTTTCACGGCCACCTTGCTGCAGTAACCTTTTGCCCTTTTAGGGATAAGTCTAGGACCCCGGTGCACCCGTTTGGATATGACTCAAGACGACAACCATTTGGACTGTGAGCTCTCTCAGTACATCCCTTGTCCCGGCGGGTGTCTAAGGTCCGCATTGCCGATGGTAACCAATACTCGGTCCATTCTCCAGGCACGCCTGTATATCCCCTTCGACTACTATCTTTTCCACGGTTTATGAATGTTCTATAATTTTTCTATACTTGTTATCTATTAACCGATTGCCAAACAATATAACGGTGCTGGGTTTTATTACCCAACTCATGGTTACTGTAGGACTGGAGTGCGAGGAGATTTTTGGTAGAGGGCCTTTGAAAGGCGGCTCGACTACTCGTACAGCCACCTTCCTGTCCTGCCTCCTCTTCTGGCGTTCAGGCATCTGTTTTTGCCTTGCTGATGCTTTTCTCTTAAAACCTTGGATTTGTGGCAGGCCCTTTGGACATCGATTCTTAAAGAATGGGGGGGGTTTGTCCAAGAATGTAGAACACGCTGGCAAGAAGTTGAAGGGGCAGTGTGCTACGGGCGAAGGAGCGAAGCCATTTCTTGCGGAGCATCTTATCCGCTACGTCGCACCGTTCGCGGCAGCTGTGGATATTGTTCTAGTGATGTCTGAGGGCCCTCCCTTGTCCCTCACTCACTCACATCGATCGCATGCCACCTTAATTGCCGATTTACTCCCGTTGTCCCTGGGTGATGGATCTACTCATAAAATAAATCCGAAGTCTTTCTCCATTTTAGGCCTTCCTGCGAATGATTAAGACTCAACACAATGCCGTGGTTCGTATCTTGAGGTTTGACAATGGCCGTGAGTACCTCAGTAATGAGTTTCGTGTTGAGTTGTGTCAATAGGGCATTCTTCCACAGCTAACATGTCCCTACACTCTTGAACAAAATGGTGTGGTTGAACGCAAAAATCGCCACATCATGTCTATTGTCCGTTGCCATCTTCGGGGCATGCACATCCCCAAGTCTTATTGGCCTCACGCTGTTCTCACTGCGGCCTATCTTCTCAATCGTACCCCAAGTTGTGCATTGCAGAATTCTGCTCGACTTCATCTTCTCCATCCTGACAGGTCCCTTTTCTCCCTTCTTCCTAGAGTGTTTGGATGCACCTGCTTTGTTCATGACTGGAGTCCTTCTCGGACCAAGCTTGTTGATAAAGCCATCTAGTGCCTTTTTCTAGGGTATTCCTTTATGTCTAAGGGATATTGCTGTTATGATCCTGTTGGTTGGCACACTTATCACTCTCTCAATGTCACGTTCCATGAGTCTACCCCATTCTACGTTGACTCCTCTCCTTCCATATCTCCGGTAGTGCCATCTCCACTTCCTCGACTTGAGCCTATCTTTCTCCCATCTGTACCAATGCCCCCTTCTCCGGTGTCATCTTCATCTTCTGAGCCTCCTACCTTTGTCCCCACTGGGCAGGACCATATCTCTCTCATTCCACAAGTTTGCACTCGTCGACCGCGCCCTTCGGAGCCTCTGCCATCATCTTCACCGAGCTCAGGTATGTCTCCTCTAGTCCCTGATCCCCTTGCTCCCTCCTCACGGTATCCTTCTCGAGCCCGTCGAGCTCCTGATAGACTTTCTTTAGCCTGTTCTACTGACCACCCTATCTCTCAGTATCTTTCTTATCAGGATATTTTCTCGAGTTATCGACCCTTTTTGGGACAGGTTGATACTATTATCATACCTCACTTAGTTCATGAGGCCCTCCAGAACCCCAAATGGGTTGCCGCCATGCGTACTGAGATGGAAGCTCTACATCAGCAACGTACTTGGGATCTTGTTCCCCTTCCTTCCTTCACCTTGCAGATGGTACTGTTGATAAGTATAAAGCCCGCTTGGTGGCTAAGGGTTTTACTCAGATTCCAGGTCAGTATTTTCATATTACATTTGCTCCTGTGGCAAAGCTCACTACTGTTCGCCTCCTAATCTCTTTGGCGACTTCTTTCACTTGGCCTTTATATCAGCTTGATGTCAAGAATGCCTTCTTGAATGGTGATCTTATTGATACTATTTACATGGATCCCCCTCCCAGTTTTTCTACTCGGGGGGGAGTATTCTGGCAAGGTGTGTAAATTGTGCAAGTCCTTATATAGGCTTAAGCAATCAGCTCATGCATGGTTTAAAAGATTCAGTGATGTGGTTCTCTCTATGGGATTTATTCAGTGCTAGTGAGACCACACTTGCTTTATTAGGCATCTCTCCCATGGTCCTTGCACCATTATCTTTGTCTATGTGGATGATATTATTGTTACAAGTAATGACTTGTCTGGAATTGCTCAGATTAGAAAGGATTTGGGAGACACCTTCGACATCAAGGATCTGGGACCCCTCAAGTATTTCTTGGGCATTGAGATAGCACGCTCCCGCAAGGGCATTTCCCTCTCTTAGCGGAAATATGCCCTAGATCTCCTTATGGACACTGGTTTGTTGGGATGTCGGCCTGTTTCTACGCCCCTGGATCCGAATATCTCCCTTTCTACAGAGTCTGATGATCTATTGACAGACCCTTTGGTGTATCAAAGACTTGTTGGTCGCCTCATCTATTTGACCAACATTCGGCCTGATTTGGCCTATGCAATGAGCCTAGTAAGTTAGTTTATGCATTCTCCTCGGACTTCACATCTTGATGCTATCTATCACATCTTACAATATGTGAAGACCTCACCTGGACTGGGATTGTTCTATTCATCTGGAATACAACCATGTCTTTCCGTGTTTACTGATGCTGACTATGCTGGGTCCAAGACTGATAGACGATCTACCTTAGGTATTTGTACTTTCAGGGGTGATCATCTTATTTCTTGGAAGAGTAAAATGTAGGCGGTGGTTTCCCGTTCTTCTGCTGAGGTTGAGTATCGGGCTACGACACAAGGTATCTGTGAGATCTTGTGGCTACGCTCTCTCCCATCTGAGATTGGCTTTCCTGTGACAGTCTCTTCTTTGTTGTTTTGTGACAACAAGTCTGCTATATCTCTCTCTTCTGATTGAGTTCTACATGAGAGGACCAAGCATATTGAGGTGGATATTCACTTCATCAGGGAAAAAGTTCGCTCTGGGATTATCTCTCCCCACTTTATCTCCTCCAAAGGCCAGGTTGCTGATGTCTTCACCAAGTTTGTTGGCCCAAGTTTATTACAGACTGCTATCTCCAAGCTTCGACTTGTCAACATCTTCGTTTCAGCTTGAGGGGGAGTATTGAACATAGTGTATATAGTTTTAGTCCCACATCGGAATGTTAGGATAACCTCACTCTCTTGTATAGCTATATATATATACATCTCACAGTTGTAAGCAAAATACACCAAGTGATATTCACTTTCTCTTATATAGTTCTCTCTCCTTTTCTTTCTTCTGTAAGCTTATTTTTTCATATAATTTCAAAAGCACTAGTAATAATCCTTTGTTTTGATAAAATAAATAAAATAAATTAAGATAGAAATTCACTTCGCTCCTAAATTTTTCATTTAAATTCTAACAAAATTTCATTGTATAGATAAAATTTCGACAAGTTTCGCTAAAATTTCAAGATTTCGAAAAATTTTGGATGATTCGTTGAGATTTCGATGGAAATTATGCAAGACGGAAATCGATTGCCATTTCAATTCCGAGGGTGATGGAAATAGAAAATTTCGACAATTTCGTGGAAATTTAAGACCATGCTTTAAAGTGATAATAGACTAGATAACGGATCGTGGATGAATAGAAGCTTGTCCTAATGGAGTTAGGACAGCCACATAAGCTTTATTAGGAAGGAGCATTGTGTCATCTCTCTCAGCTATTGGATGATTTATTGAAAAATGTCAGTTGGATTGTTTAAGGTCCATACATTTTTTTGTTGTTCCTAGTTTCTGGCATTTGGTAATATAACCTCTCAGTATGCTCTTGAAGGATAGATCTTTCTATCTTGAACATTTTCTTTGAAGAAAAATAAGTGAATAGACAACCTTTTCTTTAATTCCTAGCGACTAGAGCATCACCACAGACTTGATCTAATAAACAATAAATATGTGCTTTAGGAAGACAGAAGAATTGTTGATAACCTTCAAAAGTGGACGAAACAAAAATCTGGACAAAACAAAATCAAATATATCTTTTCTTTACTAAGCGAGTAGATTGTTTATCATCTTATGATTTAACGTTATCCATTGTGATGTTTTACTACACAACATAGAGTTCTAGTGCTAGATATATGCTTAGAAATTGAAGAGAACTAATTGGTGGAAACCAAAGGGAGAAAGTATATAGTAAAAATTTAAAGATAATGGATAAAAGAAGGTGGACAATAGAAGATAACGTTGATATGATCACCCTTTGGAGTTGGATGGTTTGTTCTGTTGGAGAAATAACAAAAGAGGTTTTAGGTGAACCAGAGGCAGGGGTATGACTAGTAAAGAGAGCTGGTGGTGGGATGAGGATGTCCATAATGCGGTTAAACAAAAAAAGTGGTTTAATATATTGCAACAATGCATAAATATGGAAAACTTTTAGATTTATAAAAAAACTAGAAAATCTGCAAAAAAAAAGCTAGTAAGGCTGAACTTAGAGCATAAAATAATTTGTGTACTAGATAAGTGCTAATACTAAAAATGGGGAAACAAATGCATTCATAATGCTTGGTCTAGAGAAAGAAAGAGTAGAGACCTAGGTAATATTGAATGTATAAAAAATGAGGACAGTAGTGTTTTATTTAAAGAACAATATATAAAAGAAAGCTGCCAAACTTAATTTAGTTAGCTATTTAATGAAAATTTAGTAAAAAGACCCAAACTTAGGATTGGAAATTGATGAAAATGCTAAAAAAATGAGATTTATATGTAAAATTGGATTAAATGAAGTTAAGTTTGCATTAAAGAAGATGAAAAATGAAAAAAAAATTGTAGGGTGAGGTGAAGTTTGGAAATTCTTTGGAGATAACGAAGTAATATGGTTGACTAGTTTATTTTAAAAAATTGTAAGGACTAAGAAAATGCTACATGGAGGAAAAAAACTTTAATACCTAGATACAAAAAATAAAGGAGATGTTCAAAATTGTAGTAACTATAGTGGAATTAAACATATAAATCAAAAATTAAATTTTGGGAACGGGTAATTAATTGACGGCTAAGGTTAGAAATGTTGATTATGAAAAAATTAGCTTGGTTTTAGGCTCAGGAGATCAACCACGTAGGCTATTTCTAATAAGGAGATTAATGAGAAAAGTTTTGGGAAAAGGACTTGCATATAGTTTTTATTGACTTAGAGAAAGATTATGAGATAATGAGAAGGTACCTAGGGAAGTCCCGTGGTAGGTTCTAGCAAAAAGAGTGCAGGTAGCAGGCAACAAGCATATTGATGTTTTAAGGATGTGCATAGCGAGGTACTGACTAGTGTTAAGGACTACAGGGAGAGAGAAGAAAATTTCAAACCACATAGTTGTTCGTGAAAGCTGTGCCTTGAGTGATTATGTTTTTCTTTTAGTTATGGATGAATTTTCAGAAGAATGTTCCCTGATATATGTTGTTAGTAGATGATATTCTGTTTATTAATTAAACTAGTGGTAGAATAGAATCTAAGTTGGAATCAAGGAGAGAAACTTTGGAATTTAAAAGTGCATGATAAGTAGAAATAAGATAGAATATTTGAAACACAAATTTAGTAATTTTTGGATGAATAGTAGAGAAAGTAATGAACTTGATGGTCAAGAAATTCCTAGTAACACTAGCATTAGATTTTGGTACCTAGGATGTATTGTGCAAGGTACCATGGAGGCTATGGATGTAGAGACAAAAATGAGCCTGGGGTGATGATCTTAGACTTCGCAATGGCATATGATTTTATTACAATGAATACTTGCTTTAAGATGAGAGAAGAACATTTAATAACCTTCAAAAATGGACAAAGTAATAGTCAAATAGATTTTTTCTTAACTAAGAGGGTAGATTGTTTACTGTGTAATGATTGTAAAGTTATGCCAAGTGAAAGCGTAACCACACAACATAGATTTTAGTGTTAGGTATATGCATTAAAAAATGGAAGAGAAAGGATAAAATAAACCAATGTAAGAGAACTAGGTGGCAGAACCTAAAGGGAGAAAATGTCATAAAATTTAAAAATAAAATGATCAAAGATGGCGATGGGACTATAGAGGATGGTGTAGACACAAACACTCTTTGGAGTAGTATAGGTAGCTCTATTAAAAAGATAGTAAAAGAGATCTTAAGTGAATCAAGAGGAATATTCTTGAATAGCAAAGAAAGTTGGTAGTAGCATCAAGATGTCCAAAAAGCTGTGAAGATAAAAAGAATTTGGTATAAAATATGGCAAAAATGTAGAAACATTGAAAATTTTGAAAAGTATAATGAGGCTAGAAAAAGTGCAAAAAAGGCTGTTAGTGAAGCTAAACATAGATCATTTAATAATTTGTATGACACATTAGATACAAAAGAAGGGGAAAGATATATATTTAAACTTGCTAGAGTTAGAGAAAGAAAAAGTAAGGATTTAGGTATTGTAAAAAGCATAAAAAGTGAGGACGATATTGTCTTGGTTAAGGAAGAAGACATAAAAGAAAGATGGCGAAGTTACTCTAGTAAGCTACTTAATGAAAACAAAATAAAAGACTTAAACTTAAAATTGAAAACTGAGGAAAAAACTAAAAATATGAGATTTATTCGCAATATTAGAGTTAACAAAGTTGAGTTTGCACTAAAAAAATGAGAAATGGAAAAGCTATAGGCCCGGATAACATCCCAATTTCATGGAATTAAACTTATGAGTCATTCAATGAAACTGTGGGAAAAGGGTAGTTGAATAAATATGAAGGCTAGAAATGAAGGTATTAGGAAATCAACTTGGTTTTATGTCTGAGAGATCTACTACAGAAGCTATATATCTTTTAACAAGATTAATGGAAAAGTTTAGGAAAAAGTGGATGGACTTGCATACGGTATTTATTGATTTAGAGAAAGCGTATGATAGGGTACCTAGGGAAGTTCTATGGTGGGTTTTAGAGAAAAGGGTGTATGTAATAGGTATACTGATGTCATTAAGGATCTGTATGATGGAGTAATGACTAGTGTTAGGACTTTAGGTGGAGTGACTAGAGATTTTCCAATCACAATAGGTGTACATCAAGGATCTACATTGAGCCCTTACCTTTTTGCTTTAATAATTGATGAATTGACTAGGAGTATCTAAAATGAGGTTCCATGGTGTATGTTGTTTCCAAATTATATTATCTTGATCAATGAAAGTATGAAACTAGGGGTGGAGTAGAATCTAAGTTAGAACTATGGAGAGAAGCTTTAGAATCTTGGCGCTTTAGGATAAGTAGAAATAAGACAGAATATATAAAATGTAATTTCAATAATAATAGGATGAATATTGGAGATAAAGTTAAACTTGACGATGAAGAAATCAATAGCACTAGTAGATTTTTGATACCTTGGATCTTTCCTTCTTTTTTTATTTTTTATTTTTTTTATTTTTATTTTATTTTTTACAAAGAGCCGGTAGCCACCCACATAGTGGCCCCGTCCCAAATTTATTAATAAACCCTCACATGTGATGGAGAAAACCGTGGTTACATTTCAAAGCCTTTGGGAGATTACAAATAAGAAAAAAAAACCCTCCCAAAAACAAACCACAATCATAAACCAAAATAGAACGAAATCAAACTAAACAAATACTAATCAAAGACCAAACTAAACAAGCCTAACTCAAACATCTAAGCAAACCACAAAAACTAACTGAAAGAAAGGGCGAAAGACAAAACATTAACATCTAATGTTAGGGAAGCCAAGACTATCTAGTCTTAATATACCTCTAAGCTTTCTCGGAAGCTCATCCACCTCCTCAAATTGAAATATCATACCTTCTTCACCTTGACGTGCTAGGTAGTTAGCAGCTTGATTACCCTCTCTATAAATGTGATGAATAGAGAACTGAAGACCTTGAAGTTCCGAAATAATCTCCTCCCAAAAATCCCATAAATACCACATTGTGCATTTATCATTCTTGATCTAATCAACAATCAGTTTGGAATCACATTCAATAATAATGTTATAAAAACCCAGATCCTTACATAACAACACTCCCATGTGCAAAGCATGAAGTTCAGCTTCATTATTCGTACCTTGGACAAAATAAGAAGAAAAGACACCTTTGAGCTTGCCAGAGGAATCCCAAATAGTACCTCCTCCCCCACACGGACCCAGATTGCCTCTACAGCTTCCATCTACATTCAACTTCACAAAACCTGTTTGTGGTTTCTCCCAAACAACCGTACATTGTCTTCTAATGTTATGAGGTACTATTCGAGGAATATCAAATAACTCAAACCCCCTGGATTTAGACTGCAGAATAGAGTGCTCTACCAAAATATGCCTAATCCCAAACCAAATGGAATGCCAAACCACCTCCTTAGATTCCACCGTACCTTCCATCCTAGTTTTGCACCGAAATTGCCAAAGTCGCCAAGTGATGATAGAGGGAATCAAACCAATACAAATGCCACGTTGAGAAGATTTTTTTGCTAACTAAAACCAATGAAAGACACGCCCCCACCAAGTTCCCGCAATGCAGTTCGGTAAGTCCAAAATACAAGCAGCTCTTTCCCAAGTTGAAGGAGAAATTGAAGAAGATGTAATGCATAGAGTTAAAGCAGATTGGGTAAAACGAAGAAGTGCTTCGAGTTTGCTTTGTGATTGTAGAATACCCTTAAAATTAAAAGGAAAATTTTATAGGATGACTGTAAGACCAACTGTGTTATATGGATCAGAATGTTGGGCAACTAAGAAACAACATATCTCGGAAGTAAAAATTGTCGGGATATGAATGCTTAGATGGATGATTGGTATAACATTAAAGGGTAAATGTAGAAATGAACATAGTCGCAATAAGGTAGGCGTAGCTCCTGTAGAAGATAAGATAAGGGGGTGACGACATAGATGGTTTGGGCACTTGCAAGTTGCAATGTAGGCCACATAATACACAAGTGAGGAAGAGTGAATTAATTATTGTGAAGGGCAGTAGAAAGGGGAGGAGTAGACCTAAAATAACTTGGCATAAGATAGTTAGTAAGGATTAAATAGCCCTGAATTTGTCGAAGAAAATTGTCCATGACTGCATATATTGGCAGAAAAGGATTCATGTAGCCAACCCCACCTATTGGGACTTAAAGCTTGGTTTGTTGTTTGTTTTGTTGTTGGATGTATTATGCATGTTGGGAGAGAAATTGAAGAAAATGTAATACATGGAGTTAAAAACAGGTCAGGTTGAATGGGGCATGGGGCATGTTGTGTGATCATAGAATACCATTAAAATTTGAAGGAAAATTCTTTGGGACATTGGGACAACTTTTTGACCAGTCATGCTGTATGAATTAGAATGTTAGGCATCTAAGAAACAACATATCCAAAAAGTAAATGTTGTGGAAATGAGAATATGCTAAGATAGATGAGTAGTATAACTATAAATGACACAAAATGAATAAACACACCCTTGGTTAGCAAGGTGTAGTACCACAATAAGAGAAGGGTGGTAAGATGGTTTGGGAACTTGCAATGTAGACCAAATAACAGTAATGAGGAGGGGTGACGTGGTTGTTAAAGAGCTGTAGTTGGGGAGGGGTAGACCTAGAATAACTAAAGACCATGGTAGTGATTAAGGATTTGACAACTCTTCAACTTTTTATGGATATTGCCCTAGATCATGCAAAATGGTGGAAGACTATTCATGTAGCTGATCTGAGATAGTGGAACTCAAGGCTTGGTTGTTGTTGTAGGTAAGACACCTAAAAGCACTAGGATTCAAGTCAAATTTGAGTTCTTTTGAACGTGTGCTGGCCTGGTGGTTATTTCAATAACCCTAGTTGATTTACACCCTAATATTCTTTCACAGTCCGCTTACGCATGTTCCAAATGCTTGAATTCTGATTTGTGGGGATAGAAGGTTTTCTTTTCCCTGAATTTGACCTGGTTGTTATTCTGAGACAAAATTCTGTATGGGCACTCATGGTGCTTATTCTGTTTCTCTCATTATATTCTTAGAGATGATGTTATTTTATTTTTACTGTTATCCTGACATCTAAGCATTTGAGCTATCCCTAATGAGGAATGATTTATGCTTGCAGTTCGAAAAAATCAATGCCTCAAATGAGATTGCTGCTAGAAAACTTGAAACATA
Organism: Malania oleifera; assembly: GCF_029873635.1. NCBI lineage: Eukaryota > Viridiplantae > Streptophyta > Magnoliopsida > Santalales > Ximeniaceae > Malania > Malania oleifera. Next base: position 77,226,449 of record NC_080425.1, read on the forward strand.
TGTTGAAAGTTCCATTAAGGTTGCATACAAGCGGGTGAGCCATGTTAATGATTTCGTCTTTTCATCGTCTTGTTGGTGCTTCTTCTGTCATATCAAACGAAATTGATACACTTATCTTGATGGCTTATTCTTTTAGGTGGTAGATGCCATAGATCTTCAATCTAAAATAGAAAAGACACACCCTTTGGCTCTGCTCGCTAATGAATTAAGATTGATTACTAAGAGAGAGCTCACTATATTTCTCCCTGTGCTTCGTCATTGGTGTCCAAAAGCTGGAATTATCTCAGCTGTGATATTGCACCGACTTTATGGTGAAAGATTGGTTTGTTTCCATAAACTGTAATGAAAATAATTCTTCATCTATATGCATCTGGTGCCTTATAACTGATTTGTAGTATCCTCAGAAATTGTGCTTTTCTTTTTTGTTGATTTGTAGAGACCATTCCTCAAGGGAGTAGCATGCCTTTCTAAAGATGCCAGATCAGTCCTCCCTGCGGCTGATATGTTAGATCATGATCTGACTCAGTTGTATGCTTCAGCATCTGAAGAAAATCAGTTGAATCACCCTTTTGGCCAAGATTTCGATCATTACCCGGTTAGGGTTCTTTTGTACTTTTTCTTTATTCACTTTTAGCAACTGAATTATATCTTTAATGTTGATTACTGCATGTTTAGTTTGCACCAATACATTTATTGGCTATTTGGAAACTGTCAAGGATGAATGAACAATTTTTCTTGGCATGGTGATCAGAAGTATGGCCTTGAACTTAGATGCTAAGATTTTTTGCAGATCCTTTAAAAGCTTCCAAACAAGGTAATTGAATGAGATTCATGGGTTTCCAATGCCATTAACCTCTTTGTATAAGAGTAACGGAGGTGGAGTTAGCACTCCTTTCATAAAAGGAGCAGCTTCATTGTCATGTCTAAAAAGAAAAGATGCAATGCCGTGCATATGGCTCCAATGAGATATTAGAGGTTTGAGGAGGGCATGTTGTACACAGACTTATTCCCACATTTGGAGAGGCTGTTTTAGTGATTTGAACCTGTGAGGCTGTGACGTTCAGGTTTGACTCTGATGATATTATTCTCAATACATTTGACACTTCTTTTCCGAATGGTGAGGTGAATCCTTTATGTGGCATTTGGTTGACAGTTTCAGAGACGAAATGGAGTTTGAATTCAAATCTTGATTCCCATTCCCATGTTTTATTTCAGAAAATAAAAGGGAATGCGATTCCAAATGGAATCATTCCTGTGAGTGGCGGAATTGCAATTCCACAAGAATCGCCATCCATTCCACTGGAAGTGTTCCCTAAGTTTTTGCTTTGCTAAGGTTTCCCTAAATAATTTGCTTAGTCCCACCCATATGTGTTTGTCTTCTGCTCTGTCAGTGGCCAATATATGTCCTCCACTGCTAGAGATTGTGGGGCTGGCAATCATGATCATCACCCTACTCAACAAATTTTATTTATTCTTTTCAAATGGGTATTTACCTAAAAAGAGGTCCTAACAGAACAAAAATTTCTCTCTGGCATGGCGAGAGCTGAGATGTGAGAGCACATATGGTGTGTTTAACATAAGGCCTGCTTTTTAAAGAATTTACATTGTCTGCAGGAGCGGAACCAATTAGAGGTTGCTGCGGCCGGTGACCATGCTCCATGGTTGCTGGACATGGCAACCGATACAGCAATCTTTTGTTTATATATATTAAATAACTTTCTTTATGTTAGGCAACGATTCATATTATTTTTGATGATTTAATTTTAAATGGTATTTCAGGAGTAGGATATATTTTCATTTCACTCCTGTAGTTGCTTAATATGAGTATCTAAATATAGATGTAGTAATCACATTATCTTTGTTTCATTCTTATCACGATCTCATTCCTGCTTCGATTACATTCCTTTTTTGATTCTATTTCCACAAACCAAACATTGTGTTAGGTTTTGGATGTTATATTGCTCTTTATTTGCTTTCTTTGCTCAAAATCTCTCCACGTAGCCATCATTTTTGTTGAAAATGTTGAACTGGTTCTAATCAAAACTAGGCCTTTATTTGATGATAGTTTTCAGTTGGGAATGTAAGGCACTTATTTTCAGAATTCTAAGGTGAATTCATTAGATTTAGGGCCCTATGACCTTTGAAGTATTTCCATTGCAAAATATATTTCCAGTGAAGCCATCCTTTTAGATAAGCATGCAATGAATTGGTTCTTATCCAAACCTGGCCTACATTTTACTCATTAGTCATAAATTTTGGTGGGAAAGCTCCATTATCTTCCCTGTGGTTGCATCTTCTTCCATCACTAGTACCTCCATTTTCAATCCAAGATTTTGATTCACCCTCATTCTTGTGTATCATATGTTGATCATACTTTAATTTCTCAATATTCTCTTCCGTCTTAATACGATTTTTGTATATCTTTGTAACACCTGGGCCCGCTTTGAGGCAAACCCTTTTGGGTTTTAAAATGCGTTTGTGACAAGTGGAGGTACCAAACCCACATATATTGCCAAGGCCCTTCTCCTCGCTGAGCATTTTGGGGCTCCTCACCCCAAGAACCTCAATTCTGGGCTATATTCATTTTTCATAAGGCATAAGATAGTGGGTACGACCCCTTATCGGGCTTGCCATCCTTTGTCAGTGCTGTCACCATACTTCCGGTTGGGATCCAGCTACGATACCATACTGTAACACCTGGACCCACTACCACAATATTGCCCACTTAGGGGGTGAACTGATCATGTCTTTAAAATGCATCGTGACATGTGGCGGACCGACTGCCACAATATTGCCCACTTTGGGGGTGAACTCATCATGTCTTTAAAATGCATCGTTACATGTGGAGGTCTCACACCCACATATATAGCTGAGGTCGTTCTCCTGGCGCAATGTGGACTCCTCCCCAACCCTAGATAGTGCTCTCGGGCTGTTTGTCTCATTGGACTCTGTGGTCTATTGATGGAGATGGCGTATCCTAGTATGGTGGGTGGTACCTAATCTTGTGCCTTGTGGGGGTAGGAGACATTCTAGAACTGAGTTTCTTGAGGCGGGGAGGTGTCCTACATTGCTTGGAGAGGAGAAGGGCCTTGTGGGGGTAGGGGAAATACTTATTGGGTATATAAATTTCTAGGTTTCGTATGGAACAATTTTGTCACGAAGGAAGTATGTTCTTTACCTCTTGGATGAACTTGGACTAATGGGATCCAAACCAAAACTATCTCATAGTTACTTGACTTGATATGTCTTTTGCAACAAGTGTGTGACCTAGTTTCTTGATTCTTTGAGAACAAGTCATTGGAATGCTGTAGTTTGCATCTTGAGATACCTTAAATGTGCACCTAGAAGAGGTCTCTTATATTAGGTTTGGGGGTCATACTTATATTCAGTATATACAAATGTGGATTGGGCTGGGCTACCTTCCCAACAGATGATACACAACCGAATATTGTATTTTTGTTGGTGGTATCTTGGTACCTTGGAAGAATAAGAAATAGATTGTGGTGTCTAGGTCAAGTGCTAAGTTGGAGTATTGCACGGACTCACAATACATGTGAATTGTTTGGTTAAAGAACATGTTAGAAGGACTTGGTTTCCACATTCTTGATCCATGGAGTTGATGTGTGATAATCAAGCTGCTATTCATATTGCCTCCAACCTAGTTTTCCATGAGCACATAAAGCATATTGAAGTTGAATAACACGCTTTGCTCAAGGAAAAATTGAGTAGAAGCCCATTACAATCACTCATGTGAAGTCTGAATTGCAGCTTGCAGATTTATGCACGGAATATTTTGAGGGTTTTCATGTTAAAAACTCATTTGTAACAAGCTTGGAGCATGTGATATCTATATGCTCCAACTTGAAGGAGAAATGTTGTTTATTTTGGTTGTTACAAGTTATAATGGTCATTTAGCATGTGTTTTTGCTGTGTTCATAGGCAAGAGTTAGTCAAGGTATTTTGGTCATTGTTGTGTAGGTATATATTATAAATAGAGGAAGAGACCTATAGTTCAGTTTTGGGTCTTCCAATTCACAAACTACTTCAACACTTTTCCTCATTGAAAATGCAAAAAAAATTCAAAAATGGAAAAGAAGTTTTGAAATATTTCTAGGGTTTCTTTGGATTTCAAATTTGCAAAAATTACAAAAGTTTGAAAGTGGTAAAATCAAGAATGAAAGGTTTCCATTTTACATAAAGTTGTTTTATTTAGTTAGAAATTTTTAATCTCTTTATTGTTTCTAGTTTTAAAAATGTTAGAATCTTTTGAAACAGGAAGGTAATATTATGTTAAAAATATTCAAATGAGGAAACGTAATTGAGGCATCCTAAAAATCTTTGAAGTTGATTTTTTATTTTTTATCTCAAAAAAAGGGAATTTATTAGCAAAACTTAAGAATCTTTGAATTGGTTTTTTCCTTCCTTGATTGATATCATGTCCTAGAAATCTTATTTCAGTTTGGAATAATTTCATCTTAGTTTTCGAAACAACCAATGTGCTACTTTTAATAATTTTGAAAAGTTTATGTAAGTGTTTGAAGTGTTGGTCTATTGACTCTGAAAACATTAAAACATCATCAATATATACTATGGTGAATTGAGTATGGGGATTGAATATTTCATTCATAATATTTCAAAATTCAGATGGAGCATTTTTGAGTCCAAAGGGTATGACATTCCACTTGTATTGTCATAAGGGAACATTAAATGCTGTTTTATATCTGTCTTCTTCTGCAATTTGGATTTGCCAAAATCTCGATTTCATATCAAATTTTAAAATATTGAAGCACTGTGAAGTCTTCCTGATAAGTTTCTTTTATTAGGAATAGAATATCTAATCCATTGAAATACTTTGTTTAGAGGTTTATAATTGATTATTAATCTTGGTATTCCTCTTTCTTTTTCAGTTTGATTTTGAACATAGAATAGGATATCTAATCCATTGAAGTACTTTGTTTAGTGTTTATAATTGATTATTAATCTTGGTATTCCTCTTTCTTTTTCAATTTGATTTTGAACATAGAATGCTGAACCACTCCAGGGAAATTTTGATTTCCTTATTAAGCCTTTTTCAAGTAAAGATTGAATTTTTTTTTTTTTTTTAAATTCTAATAGTTCTTGATACATTTGAATCGGCCTAGCTTTTGTGGGAATGTTTTTCTCACCGAATTCCTTTTCATATGGAAGAGTTACTATATTATATGCTTTTTTCTTTTCGAAAAGGCATTTGGAATATCTGAACAAATTTCTTTTTTAAAATTTATTTTTAATTGATCAATCCTTATAGATATCTAGGGCTTTGAAGTTGTTATTAAATTCTTTTTATCTTTGATTTCTTTTGTTAAGAACCTAATATGTTTTTTCTTATTTTGAATAAGATTTATTATAGCATTATTTTTTAATTTTTTGATTCTATTTTCTCTTATTGGGTTTGAAAATTTAAAACAAATTTCTTTTCCATTTATCTGTCTTAATTCCTTCTTGATCTGTAATAAAGGGATATACTAAAGTTAAAAATGGAGTTCCTAAAATTATGGCTTGACTAAGGTTCTTTACAATTATAAAGGATGTTTTGATACATATGTTATTATTATAGACATGAACATTTGATAGTTTATATTTAACTCATAATTTTGAGTGATTGGCGGATTAAAGTTGTTTAGTTTTTTCAAAGTAGTGGGTTGGAAGTGGAACCAATCCTTCTTGGATACAATTGAGATCTGCTCTAGAGTCTATTAGAGCAGTAGCTTCTAAAATAAATTCTTGATTGATAGAAATTTTGGTTTGAGTATGCCATTTATGCATAGTTGATGTTTTGGAACTTCAGTGGGAATAAAGAAGGGTTTTATAATCTTGCTCTTTCCCCCGGATTTTTTTAAAATTTATTATTTTCCAATTTCCTTCAATTCTTGTTAATTGTTCTCATATGGTGTGGAGTATTTGATTTGAATAATTATTGTTGTTGTTGTTGTTATTATTATTATCATCATTTGAGTGTTAATTTCCTCATTGAAAATGCAAAAAAAATTTCAAAAGTAGAAAAAAAGTTATGAAATATTTCTAGGGTTTCTTTGGATATTAGGATTTCAAATTTGCAAAAATTACAAAAATTTGAAAGTTGTAAAATCAAGAATGAAAGGTTTCCAATTTACATAAAGTTGTTTTCTTTTAGTTAGAAAATTTTTATCTCTTTATCGTTCCTAGTTTTAAAAATGTTAGAATCTTTTGAAATAGGAAGGTAAGGGTTTGTTTGGTATCGTTGTTGTTTTTTGTTTTCTATTTCTATTTCACCATAGTAAAGAAACATATTATAAAAATGCATTTGTTTATGTTGTCAGTTTACTATTTCTATTGCCAGTTTTCAATTGTTTGCCAAAAAACTGAAAACCAAAATTTAAGGTTTTCAATTGTTTTGGCAACCTATTGCCAGAAATTTTAATATCTAGAAATAGTTTTTTTGAATTAAATTATTCATTTTATACACTTTTAAATTAAAAGTCAAAATTAAATGATTATATGAATTTAAATATAATTAAAAGAAAAGATATACATAGCTTTTAAAAAAATAATAGTAAAGCCAATTACAAAATACTTTTACTATTTTTCAATTGTCATTTCCAATAAAATTTTTATTGTAAAGTAAAATTTAAAAGTAGAACAATTGAGTAAAATAATTATAATATATTTTATTTTTATTATAGTAATTTTTAATGTGTATTATTTGTAATTTTATTATTTTAATCATATTTTTATAATATTAGTTGATTTAAAGATGAAAATGAGCATTTTTTAATTAAGTTTTTAATGTATATTAGTTTTATAAATGTTAACAAAACAAGTTGCTGGTTTCTAGTTTTTACTTTCTGTTTTTGGTTTTTTGTTTTCGCTTCTCTAGTTTTTGATAGTGATACCAAACTACCCCTAAGATTATGTGTTTGTTTGGTAATTTTTTTAGCTTAGGATAATAACTCATGTAGGATCTTAGTTTCCTTTTCTAATAGGCTATTGAAAGTAGGTTCTCCTTGAATGCTATCAGTTAAGTGGCTATTCCTGTTTTGCTTGAGGGATTTTTCTCCCTGCTTTGGCATGGTTGGTTGCTCTTCATGTTTAATTGAGTAGTCTTACTTCATTGTGGAATCTCATGTTTACTATTGAAATATGCTGATTTAGTTAATCGGATGGTGGAACTTGAAAGTCAGATTATATCATCCTTTTAGGATTTTTGTGGTGAGAGAAACCTCATGTACTTGACCTGAAATGGAAGATATTTAATGGTCATGGGGTGGATTAGTATTTAAATGGAAGGTAACCTAAAATTCATAATGGAATCAAGTTCCATGCTTCATTAAGTTAATAGGTAGCAATTGTGGAAAGGGTGTGTTGGGGGCATTTGTATTTTCCATTGCATAACCGTATTCTTGAAGTTGGCTCTAGCTTGCACACCAAATTTGGATTAGCCTTTTGTAGGTTAGATTTAGGTTTAGCTTAAGCTTTCTTTAAAATGGAAGTAAATAGGTAACCTAGCGACATGTAGGGTAAACAAAGGTTAGTGGCAACTCTATAACCTAGAAAGATAAATCAGACATAATATTTTTGGACCCCCATCCCTGCCAAGGTGTTGTATCCTTGATCCGCATGTGTTGACAATGTATTTTTTTATTATTATTATTATTCATTGGTTTGTTCTTCCTACATTTTTGCATTATTAACCGTTTGTGATTTTTTTTTCTTGCTTGCAATTGTTCCATTTACATGTATTTGATGACAGCATCATTTTGCCCTTACACTGTATTGAATTCTTTATATACTCAGGAATTTGATAGCATTCGAAGTTTTTTATTTCCATCATGCATTATGTATGATCCTAGGCTCCATGCAGGAAAGGAGAGGGATGTGGGGTGAGGATGGGCCTAGATTGATGTCTAACATGCTTATGTTTAAAAAAATTTTAGTAGTAGATGTGTCCTTGTTCACTACTTGATCTATAATTATAGCATGATGTTTTGTGTAATTCAGTGTTATCCATACAAAAAATCTAAGTAATAACTGTTTCTCCCTTTTCCCTTGTGGCAGATTGGAGAGGTTTCTAGGTCAATAATTCTTGATTGGGTGATTGCTCAGCATGAACATATCTTGGAATGGACTGGACGTGCAATTGACCTTGAGGTTGGCTCCATATGCATCGAACTTTTCAATTTATAGGAGCAATTATATAGCGATTCAGAAAATAATGACTAGTTGAAGTTCCTGTAGTTTCTTTATGTTATAAATTGACTTGGTGTGCAAGCATGCGTGCAAGATAAGAGGGAGATGGCAATTGTATCCTTTAGTAAAGGGATTTTACAGTCCATAGAGGGAATGGTGACTAATTACATTATGAATTGTGATCTGGGACCAATATACCCTATTCCTAATTCCAAATTTGTTGAAAAAATTCAGAACTGGCATTTTTTGGTTCCATACTGAAAATCGGAAATGAGTACGCTGTAGTTTTGGGCTAGTACAAAACTTTGTGATGGCAAGAAAGAGATAAGAGGGAGAGATGTGTAGTATGCCCTTTAATGGGTTATTCAGCTATTGGTAGACTATTGGAAGTTTGAAACCTTACTTGGATGAGAAGCTTTTTACTTACATTCTCAATTATGATTCTGGACTGTATTCTCAATTAATTAATTTCAGCAACCAGTGTCTCTTTGTTTGTGTTTTGAAATTGGACATGGTTATGAGGTAATTATTGTGTTTGTACAGGACTGGGAGCCTTTGTCATTTCAGCAAAAACAAGCAACATCTGTGGTTGAAGTGTTTAGGATGATAGAGGAGGTAATTGTAATTTGAATTTACTTATTTGGGGTATTATTATGATTTTTTTAGACTAAACTATGAGAATGTTATATTTCTAATATTTTCTTCCATATTACATCAAGCAATTCAGGTGTAAGTTACTATGATGTGTATAAATTTATGCTCTCTAATAATTATTATGCATAAATGTGCATTCACATGTAGCTATATTAGTTTCTTTTATATCTTTTCATTTTTATATGTCAAACTTTTGAAATTAACATTCTTGTTGACTATTGATTTATAAGTTCCTTGTGGTCTTGTTTTATTCCTTGGTTTGTTTTCTTGATTTGCAGACTGTGGATCAATTCTTCAGCATCAATCTTCCAATGGATATCACACATTTACAAGCTCTATTATCTGTAATTTTCCACACCTTGGATACCTATCTGCTGAAAGTGGCCAACCAGTTGGGTAATGCACATCTTGAAATTCACTGGGATTCTTGATATGTGATATGCTTTTTTTCATGGCCTATCATCTATTTTTTTGTGGGGAAGCATTTGTGTCAGATGCACACCACCCATGTAATTATGTGGAGAATGTTTTCAATTTTCAGTTTGTTAGTACCACTTTACCTACAAACTTAAGCTGTTAGGTTGTGGGCCAACAATGTATATCGAGCCTAAACAATCCCCGTACATGCAGCCATATGGCACATGGTGAGACAAACACATGATATATAGATAGCACCCATTACATGGAATACAGTAACTTTTTGAACACTACATAATAAACACGGGCAACAAGACTAGAATCCATGACTTCCTAGTAAACAGCTTTGATACCATGTTAGAGTACCACCTTACCTACAAGCTTAAGCTGTTAGGTTGTAGGCCAACAACGTATATCAAGCCTTAACATAGTTAAATGCATTTCTTTGGGAAATAGTTTCTAAGGAATTTCAAGAAATTCTTATTTTTGTTATTCTAAGAAATTTGGACTTAGTTTGCCCTTTAGTGTTTTTTTTTTTCCTAAGAAGTTTACTTCGATAAGATTGCATTATCTTTGAGCCATGGAATCTTTTAGTCTTTTCCTATTGTTTTTGGTTTTTTTTTTGTTTTGTTTTGTCTTTGTTTTTTTTTTTTTTGAGTTTGAGTCACTAGAGACTTCTAAGGGCCCATTTAGTTTTGGAAAACAAAAACAATTGTTATTTTCCATTTTAGTTTCCGACAAATTTCAAAAAAAAGTTAAACCTAATTTTCATTTGTATAACATTTGTTTGAAATAAATGAATAGCGACAAACAGTTTTGGCACTATTTTCTCATGAAAATAGTTTTATTTTTCATTTTTATTTTTTCAAATAATTACAAAAATGCTTCCTTGTTTTGCAATTTTCCAAATTTATATATAAAAGTTGGAAAACATCTTTTCATTAGTTTTCTAGATTTCCAACTCTTACTTCGCATATGGGAGCATGAGATTTGGATCTTAGACTTTAATTTGTGTGGATTATGTATAGAATTTCTTCTACATCCACATAGATCCAAATTCTAGCCTGAAAATGCATGGTTCCAAATATTACCTCATATAAAATCTGGAAAATTGAAAAACAAGTGGTTTTTTTTGTAAAATCTAAAAATAAAAAATGAAAAATTGGTTTGTACATTTAAATAATCTCTTTATTGTCTACCTTTTTAATAGAGTCTTGAAAAATTAAAAGATAAACTAAAATTTTATAATTCTTCAAAAAACTAAAAATTGGGAAACGATAAATGTTTTCCAAAACTAAACTGGCCCTAGTATTTTCTAGGTTGTTTCTTGTCCACTATCTTTATTCATTATACATTGGCTGATGTATCTTTTGGCTGGGTTAATAATGCTAGACTTCTTCAGATATCCACAACTTGAGTGAGATTTTGCACATTCTCTTTGTGATTTTTATGAAGAAATGCATGGTAATTTCAATATATAGAAATTAATAATATAAAAAAAATAATCTAATTATAATTCAATATAAAGTCACATAAAGCATCATTATTGATGTGGTATTTTGATGAGATTACCTTGTAGTGAGGGCAAGAACATGGGGTTCTCGTAGGAGTGCTCACGTGTACCCTAGAGGGTGAAGTGCTCTGGTGGTTCTGTGTAGCTGCCACATTTCAATGATTCTGTGAAGATCCTGCACTTCCATATCCCAGGAAGGTCTTCCATGATTCTCATGAACACAACTGTAGCCCAATTACCTAACATGCTGCATGAAATAGGAAAATGGACATCAGGCATGCCCATTATCATGCATAACAGCCAATCATCCATGATGATGAGTGGATCTTGAATATCCCAATGGGATTCCAAATGCTAGTCATAGAATCATGACCTTTTGGGCTATAAATAATGGTCCCTATGAAGCCTCCAATGCCATCATGTGCAGAGCTTTTGCCACTACCTTAGAAGAAGTCTACTTGGACATGGTACTTGAGCCTAATTTGTTTCCAAATCCAAGAATTTCAGAAGGTGGATAAGGAAGATATTGTTGAGCCTCATGTAGATTCAACAAAAGCCTGAGAATTCCTGAGGGATTATCTTAAGCACTTAAATTTTGAAGCATTTGAAGTCCTGAACCTCAAACAATGAGTGGCAATTGCCACATGTGTATGATTTGACTCTTCCAAGTTCGAGCGTGCACTATTATGGAGGTTGTTAGAAACTAAACCGAGCTAGTGAAGAAAGTTTAGGGCTACTGTAACACTGAAGAAGTGGATCATGTTGGAAAGAAATAGAGCATTGAAGAGAGAAGTAAAAGGAAATAATAAATTGGGGACCTAGATAAGCACTTCCAGAAGGAGAAGAATAAAGACCCCAGGCGGCCAATACTTGGCTCCAGAGAAGAGCTTTGAGCACTTCAGTCCCCTAAACACCTCCAGGGTTAGATCTTTGTGTAGATTTGGAGTAACCCGAGGATTTGCTAATGGGATCTTTGGAAGATACCCTGACTAAAACATAGAGGACTGGCAACACCTCGTGGACGTGATTGAGGCCTTTGTCTAAGAGGACTCGTTGGCCTAATTTGTATGGACTATCGAGTCAATTCAGGAGAGTGCAGGCAGAGAGGATCACGCTGCTGGGGTCATCAGGTGATCTTTGGAAAACCTGCAGTGGAGATGACCTTAGTACGAAAGCATTAGCTTGAGACACTCCTGCACTGATGAGTACAAAGTAGGATGGAACAGAGCTTGGCTCATACAAGGACCTCCGAGTCTTGCAGCAGCCACAAGATGACATGGTCACTATTGCCAACTATGACCTCCAGAGAGTGCTAGCTTACAACAGGAGCTTGGGGAACATCTTGTACTAGGACATGTTTGTGCAAGATAGCCCCCGATTGGGTGAAGTATGTGAGGACACTTTTGGTAGGTTTTGTAGGGAAACAACGCAACTTCAAGAGACAATAGCACTGCAGATCTCCCTTGGTACTGGATGGCTCCCATAGTGGATTTTCTTGTGGGTAAGAGCTTTGTGCTTAACATGATCTTGGAGAGACCATCCCTTAATGAGGTTCTAGCTGTAATCTCCATGTACCACTTGATGGTAAAGTCTATGGCCTGAATAGGGTGGGGGGACTTTGAGGAGACCAAGTTATGGCTTACCAATGCCACTACATCACCCTGAATGAGAAGTCAAGCCCGAACATAGCAATGGTCATGGGAGAACTCCATCAAAAAAAAAATCCAACCTCTACCTTGGGAAGATGCTTTAGGCAACTGAGCTACTAGAGGAAATCCCCCTAGAATGCACACAAAAGATAATCCGTAGGGACCTTCGAGCCTGAGGTGATAGAGAAGCTGATAGGCTTTCTTGGGGACAATCCGGTTATCACCTATCTCTCGGAGATAGACCCAACCTACAAGACTGTCAGAAAAAGCGTACCTTTGCTCAAGAAAGGAACTAATAAATAACAATTGGGCTGCAGGGTTTATGAGAGAAGTGAGCTACTTGGATGGTTAACTAATGTCGCATTGGTTTAAAAAATCAACAAGAAATGGAGAATGTGCATCAAATTCGCCAATTTGAACAAGGCATGCCCCAAGGATTGCTTTCCATTATCAAAAGTATAGTAGACACGACCTTGGGGTACAGTACCAAGCAATCCATTGGATAGAGGGCGACTTTCCAAAGGTTGGTGAGCTGAATCTTCGGGCATCAATTAGGCTGGAACATGGAAGCCTTCAACAAAGAATATCAGGCCAGAGGACATGTCTCCAATTTGACAGAGACCTTTGGAGTCTTGAGAAAATACATGAAGCTGAATCTTGCCAAGTGTGTAGTATATCCTTTGGGAAATTCTTTGGCTTCCTAGTGGGCCATCAAGGAACTGGGGAAAACGTAAAGAAAATAAAGGAGATGATGGATATGACAGAGCACCCCCGAGGTGCAGAAGCTGACAAGGAGAATTGCAGCTTTGGAAGATTTATCTCATGGGCAGCAGACAAGTAATGTGAGTACCCAACTTTCAATGGACAAAGTAAAGTGAGTAGCAGTTCGAAGAGCTGGAAAATTGAGTGGTCATTTGGTATCACTACCAAAATAGCGAGAAGGAAAATAAAAAACTAAAAACCATGAACAAAGAACTAAAGATAAAAAACGAGCAACATATTTGGTTAAAATATTTAAAACCATAACAAATTAAAACTTGATTGAGCAAATGTTCATTTTTGTCCTTGAATCAAACAAAAAAATGATTAAAATAGTACAAATACAGAAGAATACAAATTAAAAATATTATAATAAAATTATTGTAATTCTTTTACTTAATTGTTATACTTCAAAACTCACTTTTTAGTACTAATAAACAATCTTTCTGTGCATAACGATTAAAAGATAGTAAAAATATTTTTAAATGAATTTTATCTTTTTCAAAATTTTGAATTTTTATAGTTTTTATTCTAATTACATTTTAAATTAACATGTTCATTTTACTCAGTTTAACTAAAAATTATGTATTAAATGAGTAATTTAATTCAAAAAAGTTAATTTTTGATATAAAAAATCTGTTTTTGTAATTTAGAAAACAACTAAAAACAATCGAAACAATAGACTAGCACTGTAAATAAATGCGTTGTCGTAATCTGTTTCTTTATTGTGCAGTAAAGAAAATATAAAGCAGAAAGATGATGCTAAAAAGACCCTTAGGCTCATCCCTGCCACTTTCATGACGTAGATTGTGAGACCTTACTGCACAGCTTGATAACCTCCTTCATTCAGCCCTTTTATTAGGCCATTATTCAATAATGGAAAAGCTTGCATATGCTTCAATCCTTGCATCAATACAGATGAGATCTTACTTCCAGGTGCATTTTTGGTGGTGGTGCTGAGATCCAAGGGCCTGCAGCTAGGTACTGAGGCCATATTAATTTAAAATTTAAATCTTCCTAGAAGCTTCAAGCTCATTACTCCTCTAAAAGGTTTGAGCCTATATTGGGGGTTGGATTAAATTAAATCCTCTCAAGGGCTTTGAACCCGTCTTGGGAGTCAGATAATGATTAATTCCTGTAAGGCTTTGAGCCTTGGTGTAAAATTATACTAAAATCCTCCTAGGGGCTTCAAGCCTGGTACTAGGGGTCAATTATGATTAAATCCTCCTAAGTGCTTTGAGCTCGGTAATGGGGTTAAATCCTCCCAATGGCTTGGAGTCTAGTATTGTTAATTAGATTTTAAGTCCCTCAAATGGCTTGCAACTTGGTTTTGGCGGTTAGAAATATTGAAATCCTCCTAGAGGCTTTGAGCCCATCATTGGGAGTCAGATTGTAATTAAACCTTCCCATTGGCACGCTTCAAGCCTGATATTGGGAGTCAAATATTTTAACTCCCCTCAAGGACATGGAGTTTGGTACTAGGAAACAGTTTAATTAAATCTGCCCAAATCCTAAGAGCTTGATACTGGGAGTCAGATTAAGTTAGATCCCTCAAGGGCTTGTAGGCTGACAATGAGTGTTGGATTGGGTTTAGGGCTAGAAGTCATGATTTTGAATTAAAAGCAATTCAAGCATAAAAAAATGCAAAGGCATACTGTAATAATTAGGAAAAACACTTTCATTAATAAAGTGGTTTGGTTACATCAAGAACATGAGAGTAAAATTCAAGACCTTGTCCCTCTGGAGGTTGGATCCTCTTGACCTCCCTAGCATCTACATCATCAAGGTTGATGATGCCTATGTCCTTAGGGCTCATTGCCACCTTTGGGATGACCTGAGCTAAACTTCAGCCTTGACCTCGGTTTGGGTGCTCCGTGGTCTAGGGGTTTAGACCTTCCAAGTACTAGGGGCATGGCTCAAGGCATCAATGACAACCCTCTTACACAGATCAAAACCATCTGCCTAGGAGGTTGAGGCAAAGTTATTAAGCCCTTACACTAGTAGGCCTAGTAGGCCTTAGAAGCCTTAAACTGCACCCCTTAGGGCTGGGCATGGTTCGTTTAACCAAACCATACCCTTGAACCATTAACCAAAATAAAGTTTCAGTTTTCCAGAAAAATGCGAATCGAGACCAAGATGTTTCAAATGGTTAATTGAAATTTGGTTAACTGGTTTTTAGAACAATATCTAATGGTTAACTAAATTGAACCATTGGATCTACTTTAAAATTTCTATGAAATACAGATCAATATTTTTTTCCCTTGCACAATAATCAGCTTGTAAATTTTAATATATTCATTGTTAAAATTTAAGCATCAATCTTAAAACAATTCAATTATTATTTTTTAATTTAAATTATTAAAATTGTATATAATAGTATATATAATATGTATTTTTATATATTTTTAATATATTAGATAGGTTTGGTTAACCATGGTTATCGAATAAGCCAAATTGAAACCAAACTGATAATTGAAAAGATGAAAGATCCCAAACTGAAACCAAATTGAAAAAATGGTTAATAATAGATTTTTTGGCTTGATTTGATTTTTTGTTTTTTTTATCCACCCCTAGAGCTTTCTACTGCTTTTTTTGCTTCAACTAGCTCCTCCATGGTCTTGGAGAGCACCATCGTCACAGTAGTGAGGTTCTTTCTAAGATTGGATGACCTCCTAGTCTTTTAGCTTCTACGCTAGTTTTTGTAGAGTCTCCACCCCCTTATTGAAGATGTAAATTAGGTAGGTGTTGGCGTCTCTCATGTTGGGGATGGTTTGCGTCTGCTTGACCTGGTGCCTTGCAGTCTAGGGAGGTGCTACAACGTTATTTAGGAGATCTCTGGCTTGGGGAAACAAAGAACAGAATGGTTAGCATTAAGATAAGCATAATCTAAAACAAAACAAGTTATAAGGACTAGAGCAAACCTAGGTAGACAGCTTTGCCATGTATTTTCCTATGCGTTCTCAAGTGTAATCTCTCAAGAGTTGCTTGATTGAGGGAGGGCTGAAACTCTCTGAGGCAAATGCCTTTAAGGTGGCAAGAGAGGTCATTGACCTTGTTGATTGGCTCTTACTGTGCATGAAGATGGTTTGGGAGCTTTGTTGAGAAAAAATTTATATACGAACAATTCCCACAAGTAAATCAATGGAGTAATGTAAATGATAAATAAAAATAAGACACAAGAAATTTAATGTGGTTCCCTCAAATGTTGAGGTACGTCCATGGGGCATGGCGGTCCAAATCCACTATCATCAAATATGTTGTACAAAATGGATACAAAAGGCATAAGCCTTACAAATAGATAAGAGTGTATAAACAAATGTAGCAAGATGGAAATGTCTCACCAAAAATTCTGAACAAAGCTCCAAAGAACCAATCAAAATGAGCACAACCAGAAAATACCAATATGCTGATAATACACAGCTGGAACAGCAGCAGGAATAACCGCAACTTGCTGGAGAAGAAGCTGCAGCTGCTGCAGAAAGAAGACAAGCAACCCTAAGACGTGAGGAGCTGCTGTGTGTGAAGACCGAACGGAGAGGCAGCTGCTGTATGTAACACTAGAAGGAGGGTTGCATATGTGAAGAAAAAAAAATGGAGCAACAAAATGCCAGAAGAAAATTAAATGCCACTGCGCGTGAGGGCTTTGAAAAATGCAAGGCAGCAGCTGCCATGCTTCCTTGAGAAGCCAACTCAATAAAAAAACACCTTTCCAAAAAGCATGGGCCCGACAAGGAGGGAAACCCAACAAACCTCCCCCTCTCAACTTATGGGGACAACTCCACCAATCCGGCCAAAATTCGACACTTCACATGCTTGTCCCTAGTCAATGCTTTTGTCATCATATCCGAACCATTATCATCAGTGTGAATTTTGTCAAGTTCCAACAATTTCTTATCCAACACATCCCGAATCCAATGATATCTAACATCAATATGTTTTGACTTTGAATGGAAGATAGAATTCTTACTCAAATGAATTGCACTTTGGCTATCACAATAAAGAACATACCTTTCTTGTTCCATGCCCAACTCTTTCAAGAATCTCTTCAACCAAAGTAATTCTTTGCTAGCTTCTGTAATGGCTATAAACTCGGCTTACGTAGTAGATAGAGCAACACATTTATGTAATTTAGATTGCCATGCCACAACTCCCCCTGCAAAAGTCATCAAATAACCTGAAGTGGATTTTATAGAATCAACATCATCGGCCATGTCGGCATCCGTGAATCCATGGAGCGTAGATTTACCATTTCCAAAGAACAACCACACCTTTGAAGTGCCTCTAAGGTATCAGAAAATCCATTTTACTGCTAACCAATGCTCCTTTCCTGGATTAAAGAGAAATCGACTAATAACTCTGATAGCATAAGCTAAATCCGGTCTTGTGCAAGCCATTGCTTACATTAAGGAACCAACGGTCGAAGCATAAGGAATTTTCTTCATCTCTTCCTTGTCTTTCTCACTTGTAGGAATTTGTTTTATACTAAGCTTGAAGTGACAAGCAAGTGGGCAACCAACGGGTTTTGCTTTATCCATATTGAACTTCTGAAGCACTTTTTCAATGTAACTTTCTTAAGACAACCAAATTTGTCCTTTTTCATGATCACGAACAATTCTCATGCCAAGAATTTGCTTTGCTGGTCCTAAGTCTTTCATAGCAAAAGACTTGCTTAGCTCCAACTTCAACTTGTCAATCTTGGAGAAGTCTTGTCCTACAATGAGCATATCATCAAAATAGAGTAAGAGAATAATATAAGTACCATCCGAAATTTTTTTCACAAACATACAATTATCCGAAGAGGTTTTTGAGTAACCATGATAAATCATGAAAGAATCACATTTCTTGTACCATCTCCGTGGTGCTTGCTTCAACCCATACAAACTTTTCTTTAATTTGCACACTAAATTCTCTTTCCCTTTTTGTTTGAAGCCTTCTAGTTGTTCCATGTAAATTTCATTTTCCAAGTCACCGTGTAAGAAAGCGGTTTTCACATCTAGTTGCTCAACTTCTAAATTCAAGTATGCTGCCATGCCAAGAACAACCTGAATAGATGACATCTTCACAACCGGTGATAATATTTCATCAAAGTCTATTCCCTTTTTCTGACTAAAGCCTTTTACCACAAGCCTAGCCTTGTACCGAAAATTCTTTCCATCATTTTTCAGCCTTAACACCCATTTATTTTTCAAAACTTTCTTTCCAGGAGGAAGTTTAACCAAATCATAAGTGTGATTGTCAACTATGGAATTCATTTCCTCTTACATAGCCTCCATCCATTCAACTTTATTTTCATGGTTCATGGCTTCTTGATAGCTTTTGGGCTCCCCTTGATCTGTTAGAGTAACATAATCACTTGATGGATATTTAGTTGAAGGTCTTGGTTCTCTTGAAGACCTTCTCAATTGAGCTTGCTCTTGAACTTGTTGCTCCCCCTCATTTTCATCTTCAACATCATTAGGAATTTCATCATTTCCAACATCTTCAAGAGGTGGAAAAACATCTTCTATATTTTCATCATGTGCCAAAGGTGGAGAAGGTAAGTCTAAGTCAACAAAATCATTCCCATTAGATTGTGGTTGCTCAACCGTGTCAAAATCTTCAATTGTTTGATCTTCAAAAAATACAACATCTCGGCTTCTAACAATTTTCTTGTCTACTGGATCCCACAATCTGTATCCAAATTCATCATACCCATAGCCAAGAAAAATACCTTGCATTGTCTTGTCATCAAGTTTGGATCTTTCATCTTTTGGAATGTGAGCAAATGCACGACATCCAAACACTTTCAAGTGATCATAAGTGACATCCTTACCTTTCCAACTTTTTTCGGGAACTTCACCAAGTAGAGGAGTTGAAGGAGACAAATTAATCAAGTCCACCGCTGTCCTCATTGCTTCACCCCAAAATGATTTTGGCAACTTCGCATTAGAGAGCATACATCTCATTCTCTCCAGTATAGTGCGGTTCATCCTTTCGGCAATACCATTTTGTTGAGGGGTTTTCTTGACGGTCTTTTGATGTCTAATTCCTTGGCTATAACAATATACATCAAATGGGCCAATGTACTCTCCACCATTATCCGAGCGCACACATTTCACCTTCTTTCCAGGCTCCCTTTCAACTTTAACCTGAAAATGCTTAAACACATCTAAAGCTTGACCTTTAGTCTTCAAAGTGTAAGCCAAAACTTTTCTTGAACAATCATCAATAAAGGTAACAAAATAAAGTGCATCACCATAAGATTTAACTTTCAAAGGACCACATACATCTGAATGTATCAAATCTAAAACATTAGATTTTTTAGTGACAAACTTTGTACGAAAAGAAGTTCTATGTTGCTTACAGGCCAAACAATGAACACAAGTTTTAAGAGAGGTACCTTTCATCCCGGGTAAGAGCTTCTTTTTGAACAAAAACTGCATTCCTTTTTCACTCATGTGCCCAAGCTACTTATGCCACAAATCGGTGGAAAAGTGACTCTCAATTGCATTCACAACACCATTACCAATTTTACCTTGCATCATATAAAGTGTACCAGTCTTCTTGCCTTTAGCCACCACCAAATTACCCTTTCTGAGCTTCCATTTTCCATCACCAAAATGGTTGTCAAACCCTTCATCATCAAGCTTTCCGATAGATATCAAATTTAGTCGAATATCAGGTACATGTCTCACATCTTTGAGTACCAACTTGCATCGCAAATTTATTTCTAAACAAACATTTCCCATGTCAACAATTTTCGACAGACCTTCATCTCATCTGAACAACTCCGTAATTTCCTTTGGAATAAGAAGTGAAGAAATGTCCCTGAGAAATGACATGGAATGACGCACCGGAATCAATAATCCAATCAGTCTCTTGACTTGTCAAATTAATGCAACTTTCATCACAAACAACCATGAGATCACCATCAGATGCAATTGAAGTTGTGTCTTCATGCTTTTTCTCAAAATTTCTCTTTGTTTTGCTTCTTGAATTTCAATTTTTTACACTCCCGCTTCATATGCCCCTTTTTATGACAATAGTGGCATTCAATATCTTTTTTCGAAACTAAGCTGGACCGGCCTCTTGATTTATCATTGCGGTGAGAATATCTGCTTTTACTTCTGCCTCTCCCCCGATTTTCTGTCACAAGTGCCTCTGAATGAGAAGAGCCAACTGATTTTCTTCTAATTTCTTCATTCAACAAGTTGCTAGTTACTTGGTTCATAGTAACAATTTCATCGGGAGCTGAATTACTAACTGTCACAACCAAAGTCTCCCAACTTTCTGGCAAAGAGCTAAGAAGCATTAAGGCCTGCAATTCATCATCAAAAACTATTTTCATAGTAGCAAGTTGATTGATAATATTTTTTATCTCATTCAAATGTTCGGTAATAAGACCACCATCTTTATATTTCAAATTCACCAATTTTCAGAAAAGAAAGGCTTTATTTGTAGCTGACTTTCTATCATAAAGACCCTATAGTTTTTTCCACAATTCATATGCCAAAATTTCGCTAGAAATATGATGAAAAACACTATCAATCCATTGCCGGATAACACCAACGGTTTTCCTATTAAGCCTATTCCACTCATCATCACTCATGTCTTTAGGCTTTCGGCTGTCACCCTCAATAGGCCCATCCAAATATTTGCAAAATAAAAGATCTTGCATTTTTGTTTTCCAAGTTACCCAATTGCTTCCATTGAAGCTAATCATACGGCCAACATAACCATCCATGATTTACACAAATTTAATGCATACAAATAACATGGCTCTGATACCACTTGTTGGGAAAAAAATTATATACGAACAATTCCCACAAGTAAATCAATGGAGTAATGCAAATGATAAATAAAAATAAGACACAAGAAATTTAACATGGTTCCCTCAAATGTTGAGGTATGTCCACGGGCACGGCAGTCCAAATCCACTATCACCAAATATGTTGTACAAAATGGATACAAAAGGCATAAGCCTTACAAATAGATAAAAGTGTATAAACAAATGTAGCAAGATGGAAATGTCTCACAAAAAATTCTGAACAAAGCTCCAAAGAACCAATCAAAATGAGAACAACCAGAAAATACCAATATGCTGATAATACACAGCCGGAACAGCAGCAGGAATGGCCGCAACTTGCTGGAGAAGAAGCCGCAGCTGCTGCAGAAAGAAGACAAGCAACCCTAAGACGTGAGGAGCCGCTGTGTGTGAAGGCCGAATGGAGAGACAGCTGCTGTATGTAACACTAGAAGGAGGGTTGCAGACGTGAAGAAAAAAAAATGGAGCAACAAAATGGCAGAAGAAAATTAAATGCCACTGTGCGTGAGGGCTTTAAAAAATGCAAGGCAGCAGCTGCCATGCTTCCTTGAGAAGCCAACTCAATAAAAAACATCTTTCCAAAAAGCATGGGCCCCACAAGGAGGGAAACCCAACAAGCTTGGGGATGCTTTGTCAGCCTCTATTTGGCCAGGGACTAGGCATTCAGGGACCTTTTGTGGGCTGATGCCACCCTAAGAGCCTCACACTAATTATTGTCTAGTACCATCCCTTTCTAAGTTTCTTTTGGGAAGTCGATTAAGGAACTAGCTGAATAGCCATAGGAAAAAAGCGTTGGATGCTAAACCATGGGAAGCCATGTTTGATGGACTATCTCGGAGTTAGGTTGGATGGACTGCCTGCAAACAGATGATAGATCAACTAGTTAGAATGCAAAACAGAGGCACTAAAATATGAAGAATTGGAAGATAGCAGCATAGGTCAGTCAATTTCCACAGCATGCAGGTGCCTTGTTAAGCAGAACCTTGAAATAAGATTCCTTGGGCACATAGAGGCCCTTTCATCAGGCTTGGGAAGATGGACGAGAAAGGAAATGTGAAAGTGATGCATCATCAAGGGAAGATCCCTAGACTTCAGCATGCACAACAATGCCATGGGGTACCTAGCTCTTCCCAAGAAAGACCTTAATTGGATGAGAACTCATCCTTAGGCTTATGAGGGATCTCCACTAGAGGGAATAGGGCTATCGCCCTTGCTGGAGGGATTTCCTCCATGACCTTCCCCTCTGAGAAGGTCTATTGAGGGTGGATCCTTTATGCCAAGAGCCTAGGGAACCCACCTTCTTTCATGTTAGTTGTTACAACCATTTGAGAAAGTAGGGGAGCAGAAAGAATTAACAAGAAAAGAAAGGGGGTTCACATAAGAGTTTTCACCGTCACCTAACTCTACAAAGAGTCTGACTTCGAAATCTGGGAATGAAAACCTTAAGGGGAAAGAGGGGATAAGTTTGAAGGCTTAATGAAGGAAAGGAAGAATATAGACCATTAAATGAGATCATCGAAGTTGGAACATAGAGTAGGAGAGTTGGGGAAATACTCGAGAGCAAAGATCAGGAAGAGGAATAGAAGTTTGTACTTGCCATTTGAAGGTCGAGTGCGTGCTTCCCCTTCCCTTTGTCTGAAATTTTTTCAATTTGAGAGGAAATTTGTTGTTGTTTGGAAGTGATTTGGTAGTTCTGATTAGGAAGTCAAGTTGTAAGCTTGGGATTTGGGTGGATTTGAAGTGGCTTTGAAAAGGTGGCCGAAATCCTCCTTTTTTGGCTGCTGCGAGTATTGCCGCTGCTCTTTGTCGATTCGTGGGTTCCTCCATTTGACTCCAGTATCCACTGCCAGCATGCATAATTTATTTAACCCAACACTCTCTGGACCGTGTTTTTGTTGTCTTTTTTTTTTGTTTTTTGTTTGTGTTTTTTAGCTTAGGCAAATTAAGCAGCTAGAAGCTGAAGCTTAATACCAAGGATTAATTTTGTTTATTTTAGATAATTACATTTGAAGATCATTAATATAAAGTTCTAGTTAACTAGGTTTTAAAATTTGCTTATTTACTTATATTTTTATTTTTTAAATATCTTAATTTATTAATAGTTGGTGCGTAATTGTTTTTTACTATGATTAATATCACTTATGGCTTAACTAGTTAATTTGCATAATGGGCCTAGATTTCATAAGTCCTAATAACCTAAATTGCTATGCTTAGTTATTGTTATTTTGAATAATAAGTTTTAAAAAATAAAAAATAATATGTATGTAACTATTAAATACAATGATTACAATGTATGAAGACTACTATCTATTTAGTATTAATTTACTTAGTGAGCCTAAATTGCCTACTTCTATTGTAATATTATATTGATATTGATGAATCGTGTGTGTGTGTGTGTGTGTGTATACATGCTCATTTTATGTCTCTAATTAAATAGTTGTCAATTTCAATTACATTTCTAAATTTTTTAGTCATTAAAGTAGTGAATAGTATAATGAATATGACTTTTTGTGCAAACAACACACTAAAATTAATATAAAAATCATGTTACCTATTAAAATGTGTTTGTAGATTGAATAAAAGCAGTCAGAATCTATTAAAAATAATGTTTTAAAGGATTCCATCATTATTCTTCAATTTTGACATGGTTGTGCTTGCGTGAAAAAAATTCATGGCCGCTATGACCAATTCCCTTTATGTAACGTCCGCTTCTCTCGCATCCTGTGACATCCGCGACCATTATGTGACGTTACTCACTACTGCGATTCAAAACCATGGCATTCACATCACACACGTGTGAGCACCCAAGAACAATGGCGTACAGATGCCGAAGGCATCTTCTGTCAAAGTGCTGGGCCAAGATGCCACCACACATTGCACTTGCGTACTTGGGACCACCACGCATTGGGCATGAGACTGATGACTCATTAGCTTAGACTGCAAGAAGAAGGGACCATGTGCAAGTGCACACACATTCACCATGAGGGAGAAGGGCTTCAGTGGTGCTGTGAAGCTGCTGTGCATCCTATGTTCAGGGAAGAAAGTGAACCATGATTTTCACTACAATAACTGCGGCTCAGTTACCTTAAGGGCACTAAAAATCAGAGAAGTGGGCAGGAGATGCACCCGTGATCCTACATTAACGACGAATCAGCTTTGATTATGGGTTGATCACAGGTCTTACCTTGTGGAGCTAATGGGTACCCCGTATAATAATGGAAGAGGAGTGAACGGACATGGTAAGGAAATTGTGACACCCTAATACAGTCTATCTCTTGCGCTTCTTTTGGATCGGGGATTTGCATAGGAGTGTTTTTCGAAGTTGAGCTCTATGTTTTTCTTGTTTTTAGAGATTACCAAATTGAGGAGGCTATCAACCTTCACGAGATATCGCACCTCTGAACATTCGCCGTTGGTGCCCCTAGCCCAATTTTTGCATCAGCACTGATGGCGTTGATGAAGTATATCTTGCTATAGTCACTACACTGTAAAATTGAAGGATTGATGATAAATAAAATTACCATGATTTTCTGTGTATCGTACAACTTAAAAAATTACAGCATTGGTTATCACTTTTCACACTTCCACCACTTCTATCACTGCTGGCCCTCTCCCCATTTCAATCACTACTGATGTTTCTCCATCTCAGCACTGTTGCTGGTGCCAATGTGACCTTTATTGTCAACTTATTGCCATTCTATCTTCTTGATTTTGGTGAATTTTCACTTTTTCCATCCCATTTTAGGAAACATGCATCTTAATTTTGCTTGGTAACCCAAAGCCAAATAAAAAGAATTTCGAACAATGGCCTTTATTGATTATTATTACTTTTGGAAACCCTAGAAATGGGGAAGAAGTAAATTAAGATTAGAAAAGAAAGAAGTACGCGTTTCTTGTTTTGGAGCACAAATTGCAAATGCTTCAATTTGTCTTCCTCCATTTTTCTAGTGGCTGTATTATTTTCTTGTATTGTGGTTGTATTGAAAGCCAACTATAGAAGATATCTGTGAT
The DNA here is from genome assembly GCF_029873635.1 of Malania oleifera. Taxonomy (NCBI): domain Eukaryota; kingdom Viridiplantae; phylum Streptophyta; class Magnoliopsida; order Santalales; family Ximeniaceae; genus Malania; species Malania oleifera. The sequence continues at coordinate 77,251,461 of NC_080425.1, forward strand.
ATTGAAATTGAATCAATAAATTCTTTATATCAACTACTTTATTTTGGAAGTGGCTGCATTGTTATCCTATATTGAGGGTATTGTCAAACAATCGTTCAATATGCATGATGCCAAAGAAGAAGTTGGTGCTCAACCATGTATGTAAGCACCCATCCTCCGCTATATTTGTCCAGTTATAGGACAAACTCACAAGTGGAATTCTTACCAATGTTCCTCGCGCTTGTGAGTTCCAACCACTCCCTCTTGAACGAAAGCCATTACTTGTCATGCCATCAAGAAGGAACTATTACTTGACCATGGGAGAGGCCACAAGAAACCATGGGAGTCCACTCATCAAAGGGATTAGCATTCATAGGATCGACTGCTCTTCTTTTATAGGATCAACGTCCGTAAGAACACATGCATGAACACGTGAGCAATTCAAACCATCGGTTCTGCTACCATGTTAGATTACTACTTTGCATAAAAGCTTAAGGCATTAGGTCTTAAGCCTAACCACGTATACAAGCACCCATCCGCCATTATATTTTTCCAATGTGGGATAACTCACAAGTGGAATTCTTAACAATCTCACCCTCACTTGCGAGTTCCAACAAATGCACTTGTCATTCACACACACAGACATGAAGTATATACATATGGACTACTATTCTGTTTTTGGGTTGAACTTGAATGACTCATCATATTCATGCTTGTCCTTTCAAATGTCCCATATTTTGATTTTTTTTTACTTTAGAAAACATTAACATGTTGGGGGGGGGGGGGGGTGGTGGTTAGTTGAATAACAGGAAATTTAAGCAGCTTGGCTTGTTTCAAGGCATTAATGTTCTGTTCCCAATCATTGGACACTTTCTTTTCCATGATAATTTCACCTATGTTCAATAACTTTCCCTCTATTTCAATAATGTTTTTTTATGTGTTTGATGTGTGGATTGATTCTAAATGCCTAGTTTACTCTGTGATATTGAATATGCCTTGAATAGTGCAGTTGAGAAGAAGCATCTATTTCCTTCTGTTCCTTCTTTGACTCGTTATACGGAGACATTTATTCCAGCAGTCAAGAAGAAGTCAGTTGAGTGTACGCTTTTGGACGAGAAAGTGAGCAATAAGTTGAATGAACTGACACTACCAAAACTTTGTGTTAGATTGAATACTGTTCAAGTGAGTGCTATTTTCTTTTTATCCATCGAAATCAGTTAATTAGAAAATTTACTTATTTGATTTTCTTGTAAAAACAGAAACTGTCTTTTGTCTGGTTTATGTTTTGTGATGGCCAGATGACTCATTGTTCACCTTATTTTGCATGCAGTAAGTTTAAAAATATAAATAACAAGAACAAAAAAAATAAATTTGGTGGCACTGTTATAAGGGTTTTAGAGGTTCACTTTTCCGTGAGCTTTCAATTGTGAAAAATATCAATGTGTTGGAACTACTTACAGAATATTTGGAAGAAGGCACTTATGAAAGAGGAGATGAAATTCTACATTGATATTGTGGGAAGTTAATGAACCCATTCATCCATCCAATTGTAAGACAACAATGTGGAATCAAAAGATAAGGGATTACTTTTTTTAGCCCTTGTTGAAACCATAGGTAATAATTATTTAGATTAAAGCAAATAATAATGTAGAAATGATTATAAATAGACAAAGTGTCTAGCCATGCACAATCATATGAAAATATTTGACGTTAGCTATCATCACATGTGCACCTGTTATTTAAAACAAACTTACTTGTAATCCTTGTTAATAAATTATCAGACTTGATTTTACGAAAATTTCCATGTGAATCATATATATGAAAAGCCATACATCATTTTTAAGGAATATGCTGAATATCACATGATAGTAAGAATATATCGTATCAGCCATCTTGAGATTTAATGCAGAGAAACATTTGTTTGCTATTCCAGGCTATTAGCGAACTTAAAGGATTGAGTATTGGAGCAATTTAACTTCTAAATATATTCAATTATTATAGGTTGAACGCACATTCCGAATTAAAAAGGGAGAAAAAAAAGACCTTTTTCATTGTTGTTATTTATATCTTTTAGTATTATTATTATTAAGTGTGTTAGTATGTTAATTAGTGAGTTAGTAAGGGTATTGTTGTCATTAGAATGTACTTAATTTGTATTATAAATAGAGGGAGAGACCTATCTTCAAGTTAGGTCATTCGTTTAATCAAAATCTCAACATGGTATCAGAGCATGATCCAACCTAAACCCTATCATATTCAGCCGTCACCAGAAAAAACACATTCCCGTTGTGGCCCTTCTCAAATCCACCTCCACCCTTCATTATTTCACAAAACCAACCATATAGCCAAAAACAGAACCCTCTGAAGCCTACCCACACAAACCCCATCGTTTGAAATAACCCCACGTGTCCCCACGTGCGGGCCAACTGCTGGCAGTGCCGACTCCACGCGCCGGTGCGTGAGAGAGTTTCCGGCCACCTTTTTCTTTTTCTTTTCCCGCTGCCATTTTCTGATTCCATCAGTAGTCAATATTATCAAGCTGTTGGACATGTTTTTTGTCCAAAGATCCAACCTTCTTCGACCACGCACTTGTGGTAATCTGTTAGTTTTTGTTTGGTGCTTGTAAAGTTTTCTTTGTGAGCTTCTTGGAGCACTGGCAGTGTTCACAAGTTAAGATTGTGAGGTTGTGTCAGTGCTATCTCAGTTGGTAAGTCATTCACCTCATTTGTGGTTGTGTCGGTGCTTCATATGGTTTGTGATTGTTCTGATTAGTTTTTGATTGTTTGTCTCGTTTGACATTGGTTTGGCTGCAAGTTTGTGAGTGTTGGGATGGAGCCTATGAATCCCAAAAATATGTTTCTTTCATCGCTGCTACAGATAATGACTCAAAAGTTGGATGAAAAGAATTATGTTCAATAGTCTAAAACTGTTCAGGTTTATTTAGCAGGATTAAGAAAATATGACCACTTACTCCAATCTGATCCTTCTGATGAGAAGAGAAAAGAAGTGTGGATTCAAGAAGATTCCTTGTTTGTTTCCCTCTTGTAGAACTCGATGGAGCCACAAATTGCATGGATGTATATGCATTTAGATTACGTGCAAGGAGATTTGAGATTATGCCAAGTTTCTATACTCTAGAAACATTGCACGTATATATGATTTATCCTCGGAGTACTTTCAGTTACAACAAAGAGATAGGAGCATTGCAGATTATTTTGGAGATATGAAGCGTATTCATAAGGAGCTTAATGTCGTGCAACCTATAATCACCAATTTTTGTGAGATGTAGAAGCAGAGAGAGCAGATGATAGTTCGTTGGGTTCTAACGGGCTTGAGACCCGAGTTTGAGGCAGTTCGATCCCAATACTTAGTAGTGCAAAGTTGCCATTGTTTTTCAATGTTTATTCTTGTGTCCTTTGTGCTTCCTTTAACACACATTCTCTTGCTCTTGCATCTAGCTCTGAGAGGACAGCCTTTGCTATAGGGTGATTCTAGTTCTCTACCAAATAACCGCAGAAGTCATTGAGGTGGTTCGAGAAGTCATGGTGATAGAGATGGACGAGGTAGAGGCACTCCTCGCAAGTGCATTCATTGTGGACAAAGTAATCATACTATCGAGCAGTTTTGGGATCTCCACGGTAGATCTTCACGTGTTACTAATGCAGCCACCACCGACTCCACACCTCTGGGGCCAAGTTGGGGGAAATGTTCTATATCCATGTCAGAGGAAGAGTATCTCAAGTTCTTGTAGTGTCAAGTGTCATAACAAGCTTCTCTTTCCATTGCATCTCATGCCCAAACAGGTAATTCCACAGTATGTTTGTCATCTAGTACTTCTTGTCTTACTCCTTGGGTCATAGACTTCGCTGCCACTGACCATATCACAGGTATACCTAGTTTCTTCTCCGCTCTTCAATATCATGCAAATTTACCTTGTGTTACTCTTGCTATGGATCCATCATTGTAGTCAAGTGAACTGGGACTGTAAATCCCACTTCTACTATTTATCTTATTTCGGTTTTGTATATTCCCTGTTGTCCGTTAGTGTAGAAATCCCTTCAGTGTGAATGATGGCCACGGTTGGCGAATGACGGCCACCTACCATGGTAGGTAAGCCACCACCACCACCTACCATGGTTGGTGAGCCCCCGCCACCTACCATGAGATCTTGCCACAAGCTAGAGGCCATTAATTGAGACCCCCCCACCGAAGCTAAACTACACATCTCAATTGCAAGTTGTCTCCTCTTCTATTTTTTCATATTTTATTCTCTATGTACATGTTAAATAGGGACCCGAGTATGTAAAGAATACACAATTGAATAAACAATTAATTCATTCTCATTCTCTACGTGGTATCAGAGCTGGTTTTTTCCTAAACCAAGCTAACTATGGGGGACAACTCTATCAACAGACGAGAGTCGACAACCTCAGAGACTCAAACGAGTCGAACCAATGCCATCATCAGTTTGAATGGACTAGATGGCTCTTCTGTCTAACTATCGGCAGAAAAACTCAATGGGAAGAATTCTCAAGAATGGGCCTAGTCTTTGAAACTTGCAGTCGACTGTAGAGAAAAGCTCGGGTATCTTACTGGCGACTCAAAGAAACTTGATTCAACGAATGCTATGGCATTCCAGCCATGGAGATCGGAGAATTCCTTGATTACCTCATGGTTTATCGACTCCCTAAAGCCAACTATCGGGAAAACATATATGTTGCTGCCCACAGCAAAAGAGGTGTGGGATGCAGTCCGAGAAACTTACTCTGACGAGGAGAATGCTTCCCAAGTCTTTGAACTTAAGACACGCCTATGACAGATGAAACAAGGCGAGAGGGAGGTGACAGACTATTTCATGGAGATGCTGGCACTATGGCAAGAATTGGATTTAAGTAGCGAAGAAGAATGGCGCTGTGCTGGGGACAATGCGCTGTTCAAGAAGAGATTGGAAAAGGAGAGAGTTTTTGAGTTCCTTGTAGGCCTTAATCGAGATTTAGATGATGTACGAGGAAGGAATCTTGGCTGCAGACCTCTACCATCCACTCGAGAAGTGTTTGCTGAAGTGAGGCGTGAAGAGGCAAGGCGCAAAGTCATGTTGAAGGAAGCTACTGCCACGGTACTAGAGGGCTCAACATTTGTATCCCGTGGGACCTACAGTGGGCCAAATACCAAGCAACCAAAGGGCCGCCTCTAGTGTAAACATTGCCGAAAGCTTGGCCATTTCAAGGATAATTGTTGGGAGATTCATGGCAAGCCAGCTGATTGGAAACCACGCCAGAGCACCAAAACCAGAGGCTATCAAGCTTGTTCTGAGACTTAACCCGAGAGTCAACAAGTGGCGAGCAACCATTCTGACAGTGGCAATAGCAGCACCTCCAGCCATGACCAACTACAGAAAATCATGGAGATGCTATCTACTCTCCAAGCCTCAGGTCAGTCACCAAAAAGTACTCCATTTGGTAATTTGGCACACAGAGGTAATTTCTCACAAGCCCTATACACCTTTCGTAACCATACACCCTGGATTATAGATTTTGGAGCCTCTGACTATATGATAGACTTTTATCACCTTTTCTTATCATATACCCCAAGTGCTGGTAACCTAAGAGTGAAAATTGCTGACAGATCTCTTGCTCTTGTTGTCGGCAACGGGAGTATTCAGATTTCTGACTCGATTACTTTAGAGTCTATTCTTCATGTTCCAAAATTATCTTGTAATCTTTTGTCCGTCAGCCAACTCACTAAACACCTCAATTGCTCTGCTAAATTTATCTCATCCCAGTGTGTTTTTCAGGACCTGTCATCGGGGACGACGATTGACAGTGCTAAGGAGTATGAGGGAATCTACTACTTCGAGGAAGCCAAAATGAGTGATAAGTGTCAAAGTAATTCTGTTTCTATCCCTAAGAATAGTGACATAATGTTATGGCATTCTCAGTTGGGTCACCCCAATTTTTAGTACACGTGTCATTTATTTCCTTCGCTATGTTCGAATAAAATGTCTCTTGATGTTCAATGTGAAGTGTGTGAACTCGCAAAACACCAAAGAACTTCATTCCCAAAATCCAAATGCAAACCCACAAAACCCTTCACAATCATTCATAGTGATGTATGGGGACCTTCCCATATTTCTAATCGCACTCGCACAAAATGGTTTGTGACATTCATTAACGATCACACTCGTACTTGTTGGGTCTACTTGTTAAAAGATAAGTTTGACGGTGTTTATTAACTTTTATGCCATGGTCCAAACACAATTTAACACCAAGATTAAAATCTTGCGTACTGACAATGGCACGGAATATTTCAACCACACCTTGGGTCTCTTCCTTTAAGAAAAAGGGATAATTAATCAAAGCTCATGTGTTGACACCCCTCAACAAAATGGGGTTGCCTAACGCAAAAATAGACACATTCTTGAGGTAGCATAAGCCTTAATGCTCACTACCCACATGCCTATAATGTTTTGGGGTGATGCTATTCTAATAGCCACTTACCTTATCAATAGAATGCCAAGTCGTGTTCTGTCCTATGCTACACCCCTTGACACTCGTCTCGAATTTTTTCCTACCTCTCGGTTGGACTCCAATCTCCCTCTTCGTTTATTTGGCTGCACTGCCTTTGTGCATATCCATCCTCACCAGCGCACCAAGCTGGATCCTCGAGCCACCAAGTGTGTCTTCCTTGGGTATTCTGCATCCCAAAAAGGTTACAAGTGCTATGACCCCATTTCTCGTCGTCTCTTTATCAACCTTGATGTCACCTTTTTCGAGACCACTCCATTCTATCCCAAGTCTTCTATTCAGGGGGAGCATGTGAGCGAATCTCAGACTCAGGATAATCCCAATGGTGACATGTTTTTCCTAGACTTTCCTCTCACCAATCTACCATTCTCCTCCACTTCCTTGCCAGTCACATAAGGAAACTTAAACTCAGGGGGAGAGATAGAACAATAGAATAACAAGGAGACACTAGTCTACTCACGAAAGGCCGAAGCCAAGTGGTAATGAAAAACTAATACTTGAAGCATCAAGAGAGTCAGAACTGGTGGCAGCTTTGAGCAACCAAGAGCCCAACGAAGAACCTCCCAACAACTCAGAATAGGTAATAGAACCTACTTCTAATAAATTTGATGTTATTGATTTGCCCATTGCTCTTAGAAAACATCCTCGTTCATGTACCCTTCTTCCAATTGAAAAATTTGTGTCCTATAATACCTTGTCCATGGGATAACGTGCCTTTCCTTCTAACCTTGATAGGGTCAAAATTCCAAAGAACATTGAGGAGGCACTTGAAATTCCAAAATGGAGAGAGGCTGTAATGGAGGAGATAAGGGCATTGGAAAAGAATGGAACATGGGAGGTTATGAATTTGCCACGAGGAAAGAGACCAGTAGGCTGCAAATGGGTATTCACTATAAAATACCAAACAAATACGACAATTGAAAGACACAAGGCCCAGTTGGTTGCGAAAGGATTTACTTAGACCTATGGCATTGATTACACAGAAACCTTTGCACCCGTGGCAAAGTTGAACACTATTTGAATGCTCCTATCCCTGGCGGCCACTTCAACAACTCGACATAAACAATGCATTCCTAAATGATGAGCTGGAAGAAGAAGTGTACATGACATTGGCCCCTGGATTCAGTAAAAGGGACAAGGAAAACAAAGTCTGTAAACTGAGAAAGTCCTTATATGGACTCAAATCTCCCAAGGCATGGTTTGATAGATTTACAAAGGTGATAAAAGGAGAGGGATACTACCAAGGACAGTTCGACCATACTATGTTTTTCAAACAAAAAAATGGGAAGAAGACTATTCTGATTGTGTATGTAGACGACATTATCCTCACTGGAGATGACATTGAGGAAATGGGAAGATTGAAGAAAGTTCTAGCCACAAAATTCGAAGTGAAGGATTTGGTGCAAATGCGATACTTTCTAGGGATGCAGGTAGCTAGATCAAAGAAGGGAATTAGTGTTTCACAATGAAAATACACCCTTGATCTCTTGACCGAAACAGGCATGCTAGGTTGCAAACCAAGCGACACAACTATTGAAGCTGGAAAAAGAACAAAATATGTTGGGAAGCCAGTAGATAGGGAGAAATATCAAAGATTAGTCGGCAAACTAATCTACCTGTCATATACCAGACCAGACATAGCTTTAATAGCAACTGTAGCAAGTCAGTATATGCAATCTCCAAAAGAAGCACACTAGGAAACAACCTTTAGGATCCTAAGATATCTAAAGGGATCTCTAGGGAAAGGCTTATTGTTCAAGTGAAGTGAACAAAAGGAAGTGGCAATATTCACCGATGCTGATTGGGCTGGCTTTATAGAGGAAAAAAGATCCATAACTGGAGACTGCACCTTTGTATGGGGAAATCTGGTCACTTGGAGAAGCAAGAAACAAAATGTTGTAGCAAGGAGCAATGCAGAGGTAGAATTCAGAGTTGTTGCTCAGGGAATATGTGAAGGATTATGGCTGCGGAGGCTATCGGAAGAACTACATGCTGAGTTAGAGTTACCTATCAAGTTGTATTGTGATAATAAGGCAGCTATTAGTATCTCTCTCAACCCATTCCAACATGACAGAACCAAACATGTGGAAGTTGACAGACACTTCATTAAAGAAAAGGTGGAAGAAGGAACTATTTGCATGACATATGTCCTTACTAAGGAGCAGATTGCAGACACATTCACCAAGGGACTACCTCGGCAACTCTTTAAGGATTTCATTGGCAAGTTGGATATGATCAACATCTATGATCCAACTTGAGGGGGAGTGTAGAAATCCCTAAAGTGTGAACAACGGCCATGGTTGGTGAATGTCGGCCACCTACCATGGTAGGTGAGCCACCGCCACCTACAATGGTGGGTGAGCCACCACCACCTACCATGAGATCTTGCCACAAGCAATAGGCTATAAATTGAGTCCCCCACCGAAGCTAAATTACACATATCAACTGCAAGTTGTGTCCTCTTCTGTTTTTTCACATTTTATTCTCTATGTACACGTTAAATAGGGACTCGAGTATGTAAAGAATACACAATTGAATATACAATTGATTCTTATCATTCTCTACAGTTAGCAAGATTACTAAATCCATGAATTGTTTAGTGACATTCATCCCTGATTTTGTGGTTATTCATGATTTGAATACGAGGAAGATGATTGGTGGAGGGGGTGAAGTTGGTGGACTTTATCATTTTGAGTAGCTATCTCCTTCCACCGCCTGCACTTGTTGCCACACCTCTCCAAATTCATTGTCATCTTGGTCATCCTTTACTGGAAAAGTTAAAATGCCTTGTTCCTGATTTGAGTTTTGTGTCTAGTCTTGATTGTGTGTCTTGTCAGTTGGGAAAGCACCATCGTGTTGTTTTCACTTCCCAACTCAATAAATGGGCTGCAAGCCCTTTCATGTTTGTTCATTTTTATGTTTGGTGTCCTAGTTGGGTTTTCAGTACTTTGTAACCTTTGTGGATGATTATTTAAGAATGACTTGGCTATATTTAATGAAAGATATTTTCAATTTATTTCATGTATTATCTGCCTTTTTTTTTGAAATAAAGACTCAATTTGGTTTTCCAGTTCGAATACTTCGAAGTGATAATGCTAAATAGTATTTTAGTTCACAATTCACTACTTATATGACTCAGTTTGGTATTGTCCATCAATTATCCTATTCTCACACTCCTCAACAAAATGGGGTTGTAGAGAGGAAAAATAGACATATCTTTGAAATCACTCACACCTTACTTTATCATATGCATTTACCTAATGTACTTTGGAGTAATGCTATACTTACTGCTTGCTATTTGATCAACAAGATGCCATCCTTTGTTTATAGTGGTAAAATTCGCTACTCCATTCTCTTTTCTAATTCTCGTTTATTCTCTCTCCCTCGTATATTTGGGTGTATGCCCTTTGTTCATCAACTAACTTTTGAAATAACTCTTGGGGTGGATAAGTTGGATCCTGTTGCTATAAAATTTGTATTTTTGGGCTACTCATATACTCAAAAGGGATATCGTTGTTATAGTCTTGTGTTGCATCGCTTCTTTGTTTTTTCTGATGTTACCTTCTTTGAGTCTATACCTTACTACACCTAGTCCCTAAGTGTTTTTGAGCTTAATGAGTCTCTTCCTTTGCCCAATCTTCCAGATTCTACTTTGCTGTCCTTGCCCAACCAACCATTTGACTCTCCATGTAGTTCTAGTCCTTCTCATCGTCTTGATCATCCTAATTTGCAGGTGTATTCATGATGCCGTCTCCAAGGAATAGAGTCCTCACTAGCTTCTACTGCCATGCCTTTGGTTTCCTCATCTGATGATCATATTTCTCATGATTTCGAAAAGGTATGCACATGTACTCAACATCCCCTTTCCAACTATGTTTGTTATTACTTCCTATCACCCTCCTACTATTTTTTTGTCATTGCTCTATCATCTACTACCCTTCTTAAATTTTTTTCAGAAGCCTTAGCCCACTCTGGGTGGAGGAATGCTATGGTTGAAGAGATGAATGCTTTACAGGACAATGACACTTGGGGCTTGGTATCTCTTCCTCCTGACAAGTCTATGGTTGGTTGTTGCTTGGTATATATTGTGAAGGTCAATCCTGATGGTTCTCGTGGCTCATCTAAAGGCTTGTCTTGTTGCTAAGGGGTATTATTAGGTGTATGGTTTGGATTATTATGACACTTTTTCTCTGGTTTTCAAACTTACACCAGTACGTCTATTCATCTCCTTGGCTACTACTTGTCACTGGCCTTTGCATCAGCCTTCTTGCATGGTGACCTTAGAGGAGGAGGTCTATATGCAGCAACCACTTGGGTTTGTTGCTCAGGGGGAGTCAAGTTTAGTGTGTTAGCTCAAAAAGGCACTATATGGTTTAAAGTAGTCTTGCAGAGCATGGTTTGGTCATTTTAGTGTTGTAGTGCTTGAGTTTGGTCTTTTATGTTGTGCAGTGGATCATTTTGTGTTTATCATTATACTTTATCAGATAGGATCCTTCTTGTTGTTTGTGTGGGCGATATTGTTATTATAGATGGTGCAATAAAAGTATTCAAAGTCTCAAATTTTTTCTAGAGACTAAGTTTCAAACCAAAGATTTGGGACCATTGAAATACTTCTTGGGTATAGAAGTATCTAGATCTCGTACGAGAACTATTTTGTCACAAATAGGGGTGAACTCGGTTTTGTTCGGCTTGGTTATGGCTTAAACCGAAAATTGAGTTGAAATGTTTGGTTCTTAAAAATGGAAAATAAAGACTGAACTGTAAACCATAGTTTAAAAAAAACTGCAATCCATCGGTTAAAAGGTTCAGTTAAGTAAATTTCGGATTTTAAAATTTTAAACTGAACAAGCCATTAAGGCCATAGTAGTTGGGATTTAGCCCAAATATGTCTAAGCCCAACTAAATTGGAAGCCCATGATCTTACGATGCTAGCATTGGAGAGCATTGTGAGGGATTTATAGGAAGTGAAAGGAGTTCCCAAATTCTATTCAACTGAAGTGGGACAAGAGTAAAAGGAGAGTGTGCAACTTATTTATTATGCTTCCACATCTGAAGCTTCTAGGCCATCCTCTGTAATTGATAATTTCAATTTTTTTGTTAGTTCTTTACTACAAAGCTGCATTTTTGCACCAAAATTTGGCCTTAAGCTGGCCGCGCTTGAGGGAGTACCATTTCTATTGGTAGGCTTGGATGAGATGGGTGGTCTTGAGGGGGATCCAGAGGAGGGGCTGGGGTTTCTTCTCTGTAGAGGTGATGGTAGGGAGAGGAAGGGCCTTGGGGAAGATGGCAATGGCGGAGGAGGCTGAGAGGAAGCGTGGTTGCAGGTGGTCAAGAGCAGAGGATGAGGTGGCTAATGCCATTGATGGTGGAGGCGGAGGGTTCTTGGTGCTGTGGTGGCAATGGCGGGTTTTACGTAGGGTTAAGGTTTTGGGAAGGATGAGTTAGCAACATTTATAAATATACAAAATTATTATATTTTATTAATTATTTTGATTTTTAGGTTTTTTGGTTTTCCGCTTCAGTTTATGGTTAAAAATCGAAACCGAAACTGAAGCCAAATATTTATATTTTCAAGAATCATAACCATAACCGAAACCAAAGACAAAAAAAACCGAACCAAAGCTGATTTCAGTCTGATTTTGGTTCAGTTTTTGATTTTTCCATAATTTTTGAGCACTCCTAGTCACAAAGGAAGTATGTTCTTGATCTGTTGGATGAAATTGGATTTTTGGGATCTAAATCGGTTGATACACCCATGGATCCTAATAGCAAGTTAGTGCCGGATATGGGTGATTTTCTACCTAATCCTGGACAAAATTGAACACTTGTTGGAAAATTGAATGGACTCACAGTTACTCAGCCAAATATATCTTTTGCAACAAGTCTTGTGAGTCAGTTTCTAGATTCTCCAAAGACAAGTCATTGGGACGCAATAATTCGCATCTTGAGATATCTCAAAGGTGCATATGGGAGAGGTCTTTTATATCGTGATCAGGGTATATCCATGGATATACAAATGCAGATTGAGTTGGGTCACCTTCCGACCAGAGATCCACAACCAGGTACTATATCTTGGTTGGTGGTAATTTGGTTTCTTGGAAGAGTAAGAAACAGACTGTGGTGGCCAGGTCAAGTGCTGAATCATATTATAGAACTATGACTCACATTACTTGTGCACTCGTCCGTTGAAGAACATGTTGGAAAAATTGGATTTTTCACATTCTCAGCCTATGAAGTTGATGTGTGATAATCATGTTGCTCTTCATATTGTCTCCAACCTAGTTTTTTATGAGTGGAAGAAGCACATTGAAGTTGATTGCCACTTTGTTCGGTGTTTGGGAGAAACTTGTGCAGAAGCTCATTACTACCACTTATATGAAGTCTAATATGCAGCTTACTGATTTGTTTACCAAAGTTTGGGGGCTGCTTTGTGTTAAATTTATTTGTGACAAGCTAGGAGCATATGCCATTTATTCTCGAGCTTGAGGGGGAGTGTTAGAGGTTATTTATGTCTTTTAGTATTATTGTTATTAAGTGTGTTTGTATGTTAAATAGTGAGAGTATTGTCATTAGAATGTATTTAATTTGTATTATAAATAGAGAGGGAGATCTAACTTCAAGTTAGGTCATTCATTTAATCAAAATTTCAATAGTCATGATACCAACATTTCTTAGTTTATAGTTTTCTAGAGTTGGCAGCACATATCATGCATGTGTATGTGCAGTACTGCAAAGTATCCACAAGGCAAAGGAATAGTGATCAATCAGTTTGGGAAGCCAAAAAGAAAGGAGACAGAAAAATTGTCATTGCCTAAAAAGTGTATACGTTTATTGTAAATATAGTCATAGATGAATACATAACTAAAAATAATCAACGAGTTGATGTAATGGTCTATTAATTTCTCGATTGCTTTCAAAAATATCGTTTGGATGGTACTATCGGCGAGGAGAAGAAAGACCAGTGCAAATTTGCAAATTCGCATTGCTTCATTAGTTACAATGGAAAGGGTTTAAAGGAGTTTGGTTGGTTTTCTTTGTTCTTCTTTTGGCGCCCCCACAAAAAAAAAAAAATCTCCTTAGGATTTCTTGTCCTCTCATAAGTTGTATTCTCTCTATTTTCTTTCTTATACATTTTCTTCTAGAAATTTATTGTTATCCCAAATAGAAATTTGTACATTTATTATAAAATGATTAATTTTGATGAGGGCCTTCCCCAGACCCTGCATAGGCAGGAGCTTTTTTGCATCAGGCTGCCCTGTTTTTAACTTTTTAATAGTTTGGAGGAATTATAAACTCATGGAACTAATGACAAGTCTTATTCATCATGCTAGCAAAAGATATGAGCCTACAAACTAGTGCAAAACTGTAACTTCTTGTTCCTGGAGTTCTTTTGAATGTTTTTGTATAATTCAGTACTTGTAATGGTCTTTGGTTATGAAACCAAGTTATTTGCAGCATTGCTAGTGTGTGACATGGCCATGAGGCACTGGCAACTAGCAGTCCTCAGATATCCAATTAAGCTATCACAGGGTTTTCAGTGCACGATATGGAGGGCACCAGGAATCAGTGGAATGTCAAACCTTGGAACTAAATGAGATGTAGTATGTGACACTCCTACTGTGACTGTTTCTAGTGACATGTTTTATACTACCTCATGAGTGATATAGCCATGTCACGAAAAGTTTCTTTGTTGCACTACCAGAAATTTAATATTAGGTTCTGCAAGGAATGAAGGCAATTAAATGTGCTGAATTTGATGCGAGTGTTTGCTCACTGTTACATTTTTGGATTACTTCCATTTCTGAGGAGGAATGTTGTTTATTTTTATTCATTTATGCAGTGACAAGAGAGTAATGTGTTGAAAAGTTCTTGTTTTCATGATTAAGTTACTAGACTTGGGTACCTCGTGCATCCAATGATCTTGAGAACTTTTAGTCTTCCATGATTCTTTCTCTTTCTCGTTTCTTTATTTTCCTTCATTTTTATTCTTCTTATCTATAACCTTTATAATTATTTGTTGTTATGGCTAAGTTTCCATCACCAATACCTGCGTACTTACTGAAACAAACTTTGTTTACTAGCCTTGATAATTATAGGAGGGTAAACCTTAACCCAATTGTAAGGGCTTGCATCCAAACATGAAGGTCGGATTTTGTCATGGAAACGATCTCTTGAAGTATGGATGTAACGCTGCACACATTATACCCTCTCTAGACCCCTGATATGTGGGAGCCTTGTGTACTGGGTGTTACACTATAGCTTTGATAACTATAGCATTGATACGGTGAAATCTCTTGCTAATATTTATCCAATTGATGAAATAAATTGGCGTGCAACACATTCGCAAATAATTTTTTGTTATCTTTGCATCATCCTTTTTCTATTCATGCAGTATATTCAGAAAAAAATTGGCACTCTCGAAGATGGTGTTAGGAATTCTTGGGCGCTCATTAAACCATCTGTTAACCAAATATGGTGTAAGTTGTCTTTATGTTATTCAAGAACATCCAGAGCATTAACAGGAAAGAAATGCAGAGTTTCCTATATGTTATTCAAAATTTTGTCCTATATACATTTTATTAAACAGTATTTTGAGTTGAACAACCTTAAGAGTAAACATGATTATATACATAACTTGTTTAACAGTTATCCTTGCTTCTAGCAGCTAGTGAAAAGCATCCAGAAACTCTGGGGATAGCTTCATCAATGTCAAGTGAATGTGTTGATGAACTATTTATCACAACATTTAACAGTATCAGGGATTTCACAGCTGATATTATTTGCAAACTTTGTGACTTTACTGGTAAGCTAATAGTCAAGCTGGTATTATGTACGTTTTATAGTAATTCAGGCTAATAGAGAAGCTGATGTTATTTGAAAACTTTGTGACTTCACTGGTAAGCTAGTAGACAAGGTGGCAATGGTATAGATTAAGTTATTCCATGTTCAACTAAATTATTTTTTATGTTCGTTGCATGCCCAGAGAGCTATTTTCAGTTGATGCAGAAACATTTGCATACATATTCCTTTAATTGAAAGTCGCAAAACTCAGTTCCTGTACCATTTATATCTTCACTATTTCATATATGAATATACATGTGCATAAACACCACAATATTGAATCTATGTGAAGATAAACTTGTGTAAGTGTTTGCATGTTCTTGTGTCCTTGTGTAACTGAACGTCTGAACTTGCTTTATACCTTTGTATGTACGGCTCAAGAACATGATGATGCTTTCCATATCACTTCTCTGGTTATTGAAGGACTTGCATAAATTTGATCAGCATCTATGACCTCCCATCACCTTTGAAACAGTAGTTCCAGCTTGGAATATGTGAGCTTGGTTTAAATAAATGAGTTATCTTATTTCTTTTGCTGATCTAATCTACCTTTCTTTATCAATGTTTGGCTTGTTGACCTTTCTGCTGAAAATCTACATAATCTTCTTCTTTTTACTATGCTCTCCATTGTCAGTTTTGATTTGCTCAGCCACTTGCTTGGTATTTTCATGTTTGAGTCGGGCTGTGCATTGGTTTAGTATTAGGTCTTTGAAGGGCCTAAACCTGACAAACTTAAAATTCTCTGATTAGGTAAAATAACAAATGAAGGTTTAAACAAATTTTAGTATAATTGGATTGTTTGATTGTTTTGATTGACACACACACACACACACACACACACACATATGTATGTGTGTGTGTAAAGGGGGCAGCCCTGGGCCATAAGGCTCCCCGGTTTGCAAGGGTATGGGGACGGTGTGTGTGTATATATATATCTACACTAGTCAATATGTCACGTGCGTTGCACATGGTTGTATGTAAATAATATTGCATAAAATATTTTTATAATTTTTAATAAATTTAGATATATTTTCAATATATTATCATAATTTGCATTACAAATATTAAATTTTGAATATTCAAAGTTATTTATAAAAATTAATTCTATGTTTAAAAAAATTATAAGATTTAAATATTGACATGAGATACTATTATAACACATGTAAATATAGGGACATGAAGAATCTTAAAAAGTATAAGTTATGATATGACCCAAATACTCTAATTAAAATTATGAAAAATATTAAATTCTAATATTTATATAAAATTACTAAGTATATTTTTCATTATTTTTTATTTTATAAAAATCTCAATATACGACTTCTTCTTATAAAAATTTTAATAAATTTATCACAATTTCTAAGTTGTGATATGCTGCCTAAAATCCTAATTATTGTTATTTTTTTTTGTTCGTTTAATGATCAATTAATGAGTTTTGAAAATTTTAATAAATTAAAAATTTATTATTTGGAAGGTACTTCTAGATCTATAGTTTCATTTCTAAAATTTTTCTTTTGAAAAGTATATAATTATTTATTTTATTTATTTAAGTGATTTTAGACATGTCCCAATAATTTTAGAAAACATCAGATGAATTTACTTATTTTATTTTGGGATGTACATTTTATTTAACATTTATAATACATTGGATTTGTTTAATTTTTTAATGAGGTGGATTTTTTAGTTCTAAATATTGACCTATTCAAAATAAAATTTTTAAAATAGATTTATCTAATGTCATTGAATTTTATTTTGTTAGAAATGTTTTTCTTACTTATAAAAATGAGAATATTTTTGTCTACAAAATTATTTATAGTATTTTTACTTTAACATATCTAAAGTACATTTTATAAATGTATTTATCTAATTTTGCTTAAATTTATTTTCTTTTAGGATTGTGTTGTGTTGCTTTTAAAGTATGGGATAATTTTGCTACAAAATGATTCGCTTTATTCTTACTTTTATTAATTTATTATTATAGTATAGATATAGATAAAGATACCCATATATAGTGTTGGTTTATTTTATTTTTTAACAAAATGGAAATTTTTTTATTTAAATTCAAAATTTTCCTTTAATACATTCTAAATGTAATTTCATCTAACTCTAGATGATTTCACTTTCTATATATATTATATAAAATTTACTTCTTTTAATATTGCTTGGTCTTACTTTCACAAGATAATAATATTTATGTCAACAAAATGATTTACGCTATCCATATTTCTATATGTAAGTAGTATAGAAATTTACTTCTTTTAGGAATGTTGGTCTTATAGAAATTTACTTTTTGAAATAAGGATACTTTTTTCCACTAATTAATTTACAATTATATCTTTTAAGAGCTTTTAGTCTTTCCTTTAAAAGTTGAGGATATTTTTGTCCATAAAATAATTTATTCTATAGTATGGATTTATTTAGATATAAAAGCTACCTGTAGAGACTTCCCTGCCTGTCTGAATTTGACTTGCATGCCTTGCCGAACTCCTTGCTTCATTGATTTTTTTTTGGGGGGGGGGGGGGGGGGGTGAGAGGGATGCAAAAACAGAGTGAAATGAAGGAAAAAAAAAATAAAGAATCTGGCAGTCAGATGGTGAAATGAATCAGCTGGATTATTGTGGATTTTTAATCAAAGAAAAAGGTATTCAAGTGCATTGGTGGTTGTTTTATTGATTCATAAATTAGAGTGCTTTACTAAGTTGTTAAAAAATATGTAGCCTATGGCTAAGCACAATCTTTATTGTTATTATTATTTTATTCTTTTTCCTTGTGGGAGACACCCCAATGATTTGAGCATGAGATAGTCATGTCAGAGGTCTTAGGTTCAAACCATGAGAAGAGTTGGAGAAGGGTTTGGGATGTGGGGACACTGTCACCTATGCTGGTGGGCCTCTCATGGACCAAAAGAATTATTCATCTATCTTTTGGTTGCACTTTTGAAATCTATGATGTTATTTAATATTCTGGATCAAAATTTCTTTGACACAAAGAACCTAATTTATCTGCTTGCTTACTTTCTATATTTAATTTGTCCATAAAATCTTATCTTCAGGGGCTAGAGTTGTGTTTTGGGATCTGAGGGACTCATTTCTTTGTCATTTATACCGTGGAAATGTTGAAAGTGCTCGCTTGGACAGCATTCTTTCGCATGTTGATACTGTAAGATATCAAAGCAACTCTCTCTACCTTGAAAATTTTCTTATTCTCTTCCAGTTTTTAAACTTCATTTCTTTTCATTTGAATAATTATGACTGGAGTGTTTTAATATGATCTGTATTAATATAGGTCCTTGATCATGTATGTGGTTTAATTGTTGATACACTCAGAGATCTTGTGGTTTTGAGCATTTTCCGGGCATCATTGGTATGTTCTCATTCTCACATTTTCATTATGTTATTTGCTCAAGATGCTTTCCCCATGGTCCAGAATTTTTATATTTTCATTATGCAGGTAGGTTATGTTTGGGTTTTGCTTGATGGAGGCCCTACTCGTGCATTTTCTGCATCTGACATTGTAATGATAGAAGATGACCTAAATATTTTGAAGGTGTGTGACTTTATGAACATTTGAATAGCAATTTTTATCTTGAAGAGGTGAAAATGACAAAACATCATGTTAATGTTATTGAGAGTGATAATTTCTTGCCAATGCCATACTCCCTTTTCATGTCATGTCACAAGCTTAAAGTGATTAATGGAATTCCTTCCAACATAATTATGTGTCTTACAAAACTCTTCTATTAGTCGGTATATGAATTTAAATTGCTTAATTGCTTGTTTTGTGCCTTATTGGCCACCTATATCACATTGCACCTCTACTGTGCCATTTCATCTGTTTCTTTAATGAAGACCCAATTGCATCCTATCTCCATTTCCTTCTAGATGTTTGATTAGCACACACTCCTGGCCGTGTTCAAGCTCAGATGCAAAAAGCAGAGAGCATTACAGAGTAACTGAAAAGTTAGGGTCATTGAGATAGTGAAAAACAGGAGCAAAATCTGATTACTATTAGACAGACAAGTACTTGGAAAATGATGGTCAAAGTTTTAGTCGCACAAGTTTGGTTTTGGCCTTGTGCCATAAGTCTGTCTATAGAAAGTGGCAGCTTCATCATTTGTAATTGTTGCCGGTAAAATCTGGATTGGTATTTGTTGGATCGATCATGACCTTGGCCACATGAAAAAGAGAACAAAAAAGGCTTGGAGGACCCTGGGTGTACTCCAGTGGTTCACTCCGATGTCCAATTCAGGAAAATATGTATTGAATGGCAACAGTATGGCTGAGAATTTCTGAGATGCCTTACCTCTTCCTGAAGACTCCCTTTTATAGCTGTCTCAGTCGTCTCATTAATTTCCCCATCAAAAGAGGAGCTAAAAGAGAATTATGGGTTTTTATGTTGGAGGTTACATTGCCTTTAATTCAGGTTTTATTGGGAGGCTATTATGGCTTTATTGCCCCTTTTAAATTGTCTTTAATGCCCTTTTGACATTGTGCATTGTCATTTGATTTGGTTTAACATTTTGTGCCTTACCAATTGCCCTCCACTCCTGACTCTAGAAGCAACTTTCTTGGCCGAGGAGTAAATGCAAGCACATTTAAATTTTTTATTTTTTTTAAATTTATATCGTGCAAGGCAGGAGACTAGCCAAGCCAAACAGCATATGCTTGAGCCATTTGGGCTTAGTCTATTCCAACTGGACTATACCCGAGCCGTTTGGGCCAACTCCGAGCTGATGGGACTATACCCAAGCCGTTTGGGCTAAAGATGAGCTGATTGGGCTAAGTCCGAGCTGAGTGGACTATAACTGAGCTGCTTGGGCTAAGTCCAAGCCATTTGGACTTTACCCGAGCCATTTGGTCCAAATCTGATCCGATTCTGCTCTATTCAAGCCAATTTGGCTTAAGATGCTCTGGCAGAGCTGCGTAAATATGATTTAGCCACATCATCCAAACCTGAGCTGAAACCAAGTTGGATTCTGTAGGCCTGAGCTGGCATATAACCAAGCCGCCAAGAGGCACTCAGGCATCTGACCCATTTTTACTTGTTTCTAGTCCCTGCCACTTCTACCACCGAGAAGAACTCCCATTGTTACTACTAAAGCCTGGCCTTTTTCCGTCTTGCTAATCCAAGCAAACTCAAATTACTGAGCAGAGCTCATACTTCAGGACTAATCAAGTCCAAATCAGATTTTCTCCTTTTTTTTTTTTTTTTATAAACAAATTATAAACAACCAAGCAGGTCAACCAATATTTCCCTACATGGATCTGACCAACATTCACTATCAACATGATTTAGTTATGACTGAGGAGATCTCTTTGTAAGCAGACCAGATTTCTTTTTTTTTCTCCCTGGTAGTTTGCCAAGCCGAGCACTTAATTTCACTGCTATTGGATGGATACATTGATTTCTATAAAATTACATATACCATGGGATGCTCTGATTATGAATTATATATTACAATATATGTGCATCATTACTATGGGATGCATTTGTTATGTATTCATATATATAATATATATATATATATATATTTATTTATTTTTTAATCCATTCTCACTTTTTTTTTGTAAACTTTCTTTTGCATGGACAAACATAGATTTTTATTTTATTTTTCTTTTCTTTCTTTTGCATGGCTGAACAGGAATTTCTTCAAGCTCCCTACTCTTTTTGCCATGAACTCTGGTTGTCTTTATTTCTGCGAAGTTCATTTATTTGCATAAATTTAAATAGATCTTACCTCCAAATGCAAGCAGAGCTTATCTGCTGTGACATTAGCAGTTGTATGCGGATCCCATCTCCTGAGTTACGGGCTAAGAGTAGGCTCATCAATTCACATATATGTGCAAATCTCATCAATTTAGATATGGAGCAAGCTTATCTATCCATATATACATGCATAACTCATCTGTGTAGTTTTGAGCAGAGCTCATCAGCCTAGATATATAAGGGAAACCCATCAATTCTAATACATAAGCAATGCTCATTTGTTGAGAATGTGAACAGGAGCTCATCTGTCAAAATTATGAGCAAATCCCATCTATTGACCCCTATGAGCAGAGCTAATCTGTTGAGTCTTTTCTGTCATGTTATATGAGTAGAGATCATCAGTTACGTGTGTATGAGTAGAGCTCATTTGTTTCTGCCTTATGAGTAGAGCTCATCATTTGGGTTTTTTATACGCAGAGCTCACATTTTTGTGCCTCATAAGCAGAACTCATCATTTGACTTCTTATGAGTAAAGCTTATTTGTTCGCATCTCATAGGCAGAGCTCATTATTTGGGCTTTTATGAGTCGAGCTCATCATTTGGGATTTTATGAGTAAAGCTCATATGTTCGTGTCTCATAAGCAAAGCTAATCTTTTAAGCTGTTATGAGAACTCATTTTTAGGCTGTACGAGCATATAGCTTATTTGGTCGTGTCTCATGGGCAGAGCTCATCATTTGAGATTTTTATGAGTAGAACTCATTTGTTCGTGCTCATGAGCAGAGCTCATCATAAATCCACCACATGTCTACCATCATAGAAGAATTTCCAGCTACACTATAGCCCTAGAAAACAGCCAGCAGCTGCCCGAAGTCAGACCAGTCGCTGGAAATTTCCTGGTCAACACTGCCAGTTCAGGAACACAAAATATGCTGTAGATTTTTCAAAAACAACACCGTAATCACCCACAGACACTGCCGATCTGCCCCCAACTGTAATCCCACCTCTAGGCAGTGCTCCATGTGCCCTCACGTGCTGGTCGAAGGCTGCTAGGGCCAACCCCATGCACAGGCATGTGAAGCTGCTTTCAGGCATGTTTTTGGCCTGAATTCATCTAGCAGTGTTCTAATCCCTCCATAACTTTTTCATGATTCTTTTTGTCCAAAGATCTCACCTTTTTTAATTGCTCATGCGGCATCTGGGGAATGGTTGTTTGATGCTTCGTGAAGCTGTTTGTCAATGGTTATTGAGTTTATTGGGTCTGCAACAGTGGAATTTGCTGTGTTTTTTATTCAATGTTATAATTCCTTCCATAGACCAAAATATCAAGCTGTTGGGCGTGTGTATTGCTCAAAGATCCAATCTTTGTTTCACCATGCACTTGTGGTAATCGGATGTTGTTCAGTGTTAGTAAAGGCCATTGGTGACTCTCTTGGAGCAATGGTAGGGTTCATAGGCTGTTTTTGTGAGTTTGTGGCAGTGTTATATAATTGGTGATTTCTGTGGTAGTTTCGGCAGTTCACCTCTCCAATTGTTCCAATGTTGTGTTTTGGTTTCTTGGGGCCGTGTCTTGAGTTTTCTGGTGCTGTGGCTGCCTTGTACTCAGTGGCAGATGTGAGGAGGGGCTGGAGGGGGGCAGCCGCCCCCCCAAAGCTCCCCAGATGTTTCTCTTTCGTGTTTTTGGTTCAATTTGAAAAAATTGAATAAAGCCCCCTGCACCTCCCAAATAATTCCCCCCACCCCCAGCTGAAGAACACGTCATACATACGTACATACATCAAACTTTTTCCATAGAATAAAAAAGAAAAAATTACTTAGATCATATGAAAGATTAAATCATATAGATAATAAAGATATTTTCACTATTATTTTATTTTATATTATACCAAATATATGTGTATACATATTTTTAAAAAAGCAAATGACATGCTCCTAAATTTTTTATGTCAATTTAGAAATTGGTATTGCATTTATTAAAAGTATTAAAAAATTAAATTCAAAGTAAACATACAATGTAATAAGATTTCTTGTCTAATAGTATAAAATCTACATTAAAAGGGTTAAAAGTTAAGGATTACTAATACCAATGCATAGAATAGGTACACATATGGATGTAACAATTTGATAATTCTTAAAAAGAAATTCGTAAAGAATAATAAGTGACAGAAATATTCATTATAAAAATATGTTAATTTTATTCCAAAAACTTTACTAAAAAGAGAAGTTTTTAAACATTAATTATAACATTATCAACTTGATATTTGTCAGTGTGTAAAATTTTTAAGAAGTGTCAATAATTTTTAAATTATTTTAAGAGCTGGTGGAAACAATAAAGTTAGTAATCTTTCCTCTTTTTGCTAGATTGACTTGATTTATTTTTATTATCCCTATTTCTAAAATTGTAATCAAGTGTGTTTTTTTCGTCCCTAGTTATGAATTTTAATAAAACCAAACTTGCAATAAATGAAAGGTGACTGTCTTATGAATTGCTTTATTATATACAGTAAGAAAGAAATTGTGCAAAATTTTGATATTGATTTGATGACTGATGACTTTTGTGTTATGAAAGAATGAGCTACCACAACTATAAGGTCATTAGTCGAGTTAAATTATTGGTTTATATTTGGTCTTTTGAATTTTTTGTTTCATATATGCCATACTCAGTGGCATATACATAATTTTATTTTTTATAGTCAATATGTATTTACTCACGATTCTAATTAATAATTTTTTTTTAATTCTTACATATGTTGACAAACATATTAAAAAAAATCCCTATAAAATTTTTATATATATGCTTTGCCCCCCTAAATATAATTTCTGGATTCGCCACTGTTTGTACTAGTTTATTTGTGGCTTGTTCATGGTAGGCCACCTTGTTCATGGTTATTCCAATTGTTCCAACAGTTAATCTTGTTATCATTAGTCTAAGTTTGTGAGTGTTGGGATGGAGTTTGCAAATCCCAAAAGTATGGTTCCATTGTTTGTCACTTGTTTGAGTGAACTGCATATTGTGACTATATCATAGGAGTATTCAAAGTTTCTACGGTATCCATTGTCTCAACAAGCATCTAATCAAATTGCGTCTTTTTCCCGTAAAGGTAATCCTACAGTCTATATGTCATATGGTATCTTTCCCAGTCCTCGATTTTGTTGCCACGGACCATATAGCATGTGCAACCAACTTCTTTTCTGCTCTCGAATATCCTAAAAGTCTACCTCAAGTTACCCTTGCAAATGGGTCCACATTCTAAAGATGAGAAAGACAATTGGCACGGGATGTGAGGCTTGTGGGCTTTACTACTTTGAGTCGCTTTCTCAGCCCATTGCTTGCACAGCCGCAACTACACCACTTCAAATCCATTGTCGCCTTGGTCATCTGTCCTCGGACAAGTTGATAAGCTAGTTCCTACATTGAATTCTGTGACTAATCTTGAGTGTTGAGTCTTGTCAATTTGGAAAACATCAACATGTTCCCTTTGCTTCCTAGGTCGACAAATGGATGGTTAGTCCTTTCATGCTAATCCATTTTGTTATATGGTGTTCTTGTCGTGTCATGTCAAAGTTGGGGTTGGAGTTTTGGTACTTGGTTACATTTGTTGATGACTACTCAAGGATGACTTGGTTATATTTAATAAAAGATCATTTTGAATTGTTTAATATCTTTTATGCCTTGTGTTCTCAATAAAGACTCAATTTGATATGCCAGTTAGAATACTTAGTGATAATGCTAAGTGCTTCAGTACCCAATTCACTACCTATATGACTAATTCTGATATAATCTCTCAGAACTTTTGTGCCCACACTCCACAAAACAGACATACTCTTGAAGTCACTCGTACACTATTGTATCAAGTGAATGTCTCCAAAGTTTTTTGGAGTGATGCTGTGCTCACAACTTGCTCCCTTATCAATAAAATGTCATCCTCTATCCTTGGTGGTAAAATCCCATATTGAGTTATCTTCCCTAAGGCTCCTTTGTTCTCCCTTCCTCCTTATATATTTGGTTGTCTTTTTTCCATTAATTAACCTATCATTGTGATTAGCTCTTCCATTTAACCCAATTATTCAACATGGTATTAGAGCATGATTCTAAAACCTAAATCCAAATTGTCATAGCCACCATCAAAACCGAAGCCTAAAACCCTAAATCTGCTGCACGTCTACCATCGTGGAAGAATTTCCAGCAACACTACAGCCCTAAGAAATAGCTAGTAGCTGCCTTAAGCCAGAGTAGTCATTGGAAAATTCTTGGGCGGCACTGCCAATTTAGGAACACAAAATCCACAATAGATTTTGTTTATAGCCACCCGTAGACACTGTCGACTTGCTACCCATGGACAATCGGGTATGGTGTCTTTCTCGGTGGTAATTTAGTGTTTTGGAAAAGTGAGAAACAAACTATGATGACTAGGTTAACTGTTGACTCAGAATATAGGGCCATGTAACACACTACATGTGAACTTGTTTGGTTGAAGAACATGTTGAAAGAACTAGGTTTTCTACTTAGTCTATGGAGTTGATGTGTGATAATCGAGTTGCTATTCATATTACCTGCAACTCGGTCTTCCATGAGCGAACAAAGCACATTGAAGTTGATTGCCACTATATTTGGGAGAAACTTGTTCAAAAGCTCATTACAACCACTCATGTGAAGTCTAACAAGCTAGGAGCATATGATATATATGTTCCAAATTGAGGGGGAATGTTAATGGTTATTTAGTCTTTTAGCGTTATTATTATGTGTTAAGAGTTATAATTGTAGGTGTGAGTTAGTAAGGGTATTATGGTCATTGATATTCTACTTGACATAAATTATAAATAGAGGGAGAGACCTATCATTAAAGTTAGGTCTTCCATTTTACCCAATTATTCAACAGTATCCAAAGGATGTATTTCTGGTTTCAATTTTGGATGATCCTGTTTTTTATGTAAAGTACCCAAACATCTCTTCCATTCTTTTCTAGAAAGTTAGATTGCTCCATTGGTACCATTTGTTCTCATGGTGAGACATCAGGTTGTGGTGAATAAATTGATAAAGATGATCACTTTCCGGAAGTATGAATGGAACCAGAGTTACAAGATGTGGCCATGATCAAGATCAATAAACACCTTTCCAAGTTCCCACAGCGGCACCTAATTATTTCTGCTAAAATATAGATTGGGATTTTTTGGATTAATCACGACCTTGGCCACCTAAAAAGGAGAATAAGAAAGGCTTGGAGGACCTAGGGTGTAATTTGGGGCATCACTCCAATGCCAAAGTTAGGAAAA
The DNA here is from genome assembly GCF_029873635.1 of Malania oleifera. Taxonomy (NCBI): domain Eukaryota; kingdom Viridiplantae; phylum Streptophyta; class Magnoliopsida; order Santalales; family Ximeniaceae; genus Malania; species Malania oleifera. Next base: position 77,277,784 of record NC_080425.1, read on the forward strand.
TGGAAGGGTATGTATTGAATGGAAACAATATGATCAATTATTTCTGAGATGCCTTAACTCTTTCTGAAGTGTCCCTTTCTGAAGTGTCCCTTTTATAGTTGTCTTAGCCTTCATTAATTTCCCCATTGGAAGAGGAGTTACTAGAGAATATGGGCTATTATGATGGAGGTTACATTGCCTTTAATTTGGGAGTTTATTAGAGATTTATTGCCCTTTTTTAATTGTCTTTTAATGCCCCTTTAACATTGTACATTGTCCTTTGATTTGGGTTAACATTTTGTGCCTTTTCAACATAAAAGCTGGTAGAGTTATCTGAATAGTTGTATCACATGGAAATTGAACATGGAAATCATTCTAATGTTCTTTAGCAAAAAGTCCACTTTGGAGGAAGAAAGTATCTGCTCGAAGAATGTATTTTCCAATGTGGTGAACTACATCTCATTGGGATGGTGGAAACAAATGTTTGGCCATAGTTGGAGAGATGTTACATGATTGCTTTTGGCCTTGACTGTGCCAATAAGTTTGTTGAAAGTGGAAACTTCATCATTTGTAATTAAAGCTGGTATTATCTGAAAATGGTACCAAATGCAGACTAAATGTGAAAAATTCATCCTAGCATCCTTGAATAAAAAGCCCAGTTTGGAGGACAAAAGTACCTGCTCTAAGAATGTATCTTCCATGGTGGTGAACTACATCTTATTGGAGGGTGGAAGCACATGTTTACCTTTTTGTAGCGATGACCTGTAGAACACATTTGATTGTGTTGGGTGAGACTGATTTCGGTCTGGCTAAGAAGGCAATTTTCCACATTCAAATTTGGAGGTGCAAAATTTCCTTGGGAAAAAAAATACCACCAAGACTCATGAGGAATTGGATGATGACACCATTCAGGAAGTCCTAACGGATGCTCTATGTGGCAGCAGAATATATCAAATATTGTGATATTCATAAATGACCCTATTGTTTATATTTGTGTTCAAATACAACAAGATACTCCACTTCTGTGCCCTTTGGAAATTATTATGATGATTTTGGCTGCTATTTTCATCTTCTTGTTACTTGTTTAGTAATCACTCCACCGAAAAGCTTAAGCTGTGAGGTTGAGGGTGAACAATGTTATCAAGCTTTAACATTACATATGTAAGAGTTGAGACAAGTCATTGTGCAAGCTTATATTTTTAAATAATTCATGGAATTTGGTCATATGGTTGTGGGAGTGAATTCTGCAATGCTTATCCTTGAGAGGCATTATTCACACATCATACATTATTAGAACTGCCAATCATGGACATTGCATGTTGAATAAAATTTTGGTAATTAAATAGGTTTGGATAATTTTAAGTGTCCATATGTTGTGATGAGAAAGGAATGGGAAAGTATTGAATTGGTACTTTTTTTTTGTGAACAAAACAAGTTGTCTTAATTAATTTTTAAAAAAAAAAAAAAAAAAAAAAAATGTTTGCTGCTTTAGTCTGCAGAATCCCTTGTTCTCCTTTTATTGTATCTTTTCTTTCTCACTTATTCTTGATAGAGGATAGGGGAGGGCAGATAAGATAGTTTAGGCACTTGCAATGTTGACTATATAATGCACCACCGAGGAGTGAGGACAGTGATTTAATTTACATTAGAGGCTTTGGAAGAGGATAAACATAAAATTACTTGGGATTGATGCAGGAGCGAAGGATTCAACAACATTCCAACTAGGGTATAACCCTATAGCATGCTGAAGGGCGGAAAATCATGTGCGTGATCAAAGTTGCCTTATTGTGGTTGTTGTATACTTGTTTGTTTTTTTGTTTTTTGTTTTTTGCTTTTTGGGGGAGGGGGGCACACTTGGGGAGTGGATGGTGGGGCGGGAGTAAAGACAAAAGGAAAACACCAAAATATTGTTTAGCCAATCTTTGCCTACCCAATCCTTTATGTCCACTTCTGAGTGCATTTCATGACTATTTCCCAAATAATGTTCTTCTGGGGAAGAAGAAGGCTTGCACAACAGAGTGCAAACTCTCAGAGAGAATCACTATTTCTTACAACAGAATATCCCTGTTTCTCTGCAATTATGAGCATAAAGAAAGAGAGAACTAAAATAAGATTGAATAGTTCAAAATTCATTTCAGTAGGATAGGTTCCTTGGAGTTTTCAGTTCAGTTTGCAGCAGCTTTCATCTTTTTGAGCTCTAACCCTATGTTTGGATAACTTTTGGATTTGGAATTGTATTGGATTTGGATAAGATGTAATACAAAATTGTATTAAAATTTGTTCAAATCCATCCAAACCCAAATCCAAGGTCCGAAATCCATGCATCCAAAAGCAGCATAAATGAATTTGCTGCTGCAAAAGTCAGTAGAATATATTTGTCAGTTCTTTTGTAAGATAATCTTTTGGTCTTTACTGAATCCTCAAGTTGAGTCTTCAAGCAATATTCTGAGATCTCTTCAGCAGTGTATAAAGTTTACTTTCCATAGTGCTGCATATCTTAAACGAACACTCTTTAATCTTCAAATATTTGGTTCATTTAAATTCAAACTATATATTTTGAAGAATCTTGAACATATTTTAAATGTAATGAATCAAAAAAGTTTCTGTATATTTAAATATTCGCAGAATAATTACAAGCCAAAATCAACCAATTCATTCTGTATGAAAAATATATTTATGATCAGTGCTTGGATCATTTCACTGAAGCAATCTTCATTGAGGACTTATAAACTCGATTAATTAATAAAATAGCATAAAACAAGCAAGGTAAGTTCAAATTTGCATTTTGTAAGTTCTGCTTGGATTGGCTCATCCCTTCTATAAGCATTTGACGTTCCCGTCAGCCAGAATCAGTCAACTAACACTCTTGGAATTTCAGCACTTCCTGCACACTCAATGTTTAGGTTAGGCACCTTTGGAATAGTTAGGTTATCATCAAAATCAATGGGGTCAATTTCATTGTTGTAATTTGAAGTTTTGAAATTTGAAAGGAGCTGTTGAGGAGCTTGTTTTAAGTAGTTATTGTGATGCCTTTTGGCTTGACTTTTAGTGGATGGTGCAACTGCTGTTTAGTGTTTGCTGACAGGTCCAATTAAATTAAATATCTTTGGTTGCATATTCAGCCAGGAGAGCTTCGTTATAAATGTTTATTTCTTTTTCACTTGAGAAAATTTTAGGCCCATTTGGAATTTGGAAAATATTAGTGAAAGGAAAGTAAAATATCAAGGAATCCACGTTTTCATATTTGGTTATCAAGGAAACTAAGAAAGAAAATTAAAAATATATCAAATTCACGAACAAAATTTTGATTTTATACATCATTAATATTTAGAAGGGGAGCTTAGGCGCAACGGTAAGGTTGTCGCCGTGTGTCAAGGTCACGGGTTCGAGGCGTGGAAACAGTCTTTTGCAAAAATGTAAAGTAAGACTGCGTACTATATACCCATTGTGGTCCACCCCTTCTCCGAACTCCTCATACATAGGAGCTTTGTGCACCGGACTGCCCTCTACGTCATTAATATTTAGTTTTTCTTATTTTTTAATCATATAAAAACAAACTTCCATTTTTAATAAAATTTAATATAGAAGGAAAATACAATAGAAAATGAGTTTTCATCTTATTTTCCTTTCTTTTCCTTTTTCCAAGTAAAATCCTTGATCCAAACGGACCATTAATTTCTTAGGAAATTAATTTATGTCAAAATCAAAATAGTGTTTTGCTAGGCATAGAGGTGGGTTTGGAGAACCTGATGCCTGCTCAGCTGTTGATAAGCTGACTGGCTTTTGAGCGTGAAGCTTCACATCTGCTTGAAAATTAAGCTACTAAAAAAATTAAAATTAAAATAAAATAAAAATAAAAGAACTTTAATATAAAAAAAATCTAAAAAGAAAAAGAGGCTTAAGACAAAGCAGTATGGTCTATTTGGGGACCTTCTTGGCAAAGCAGCTGATGATCAAGCTAACATTTCATCAGCGGATATAATGTTTAGTTGCATGTAACTGCGTACTCAGTATGTGAAATGACATGGAAATTCCTGGGTGCATGACTCAATATTTCCTATTTATTTATTATGAATAATATTGGTGCCTGCTGATAAATGTGTGCTTGTTTTACATCGTAGGAGTTTTTTATAGCCAATGGAGATGGCCTTCCCCGTTCATTAGTCGAGCAAGAAGCAAAATTTGCTCAACAAATCCTAGGACTATTTTCCCTTCAGGTTTGATTAACAGTGATTGAGAACTGTACATCAACAGTTTAGTAAAATTGGTGTTCCAAATCACATTTGTTTTCTCCATGCCAGACTGAAACTATCATCCAAATGTTGATGAGCGCAAGCAAGCATATTTCCACAGAACTAGATTCACACACGCATGACCATCGGAGCTTAGAGAGTGCCCACACCTTAATACGAGTGTTATGCCACAAGAAAGATCGGGAAGCCTCCAAGTTCTTAAAAAGCCAATATCGACTCCCCATGTCCTCAGGTAGCATCGCACTCTTGTGTCCATGACACTTTTTTTTCTGGTTTTTAGAGCATTACTTTGGTTATGAAAGTGCCTGCGGGCACACTTTTTTTCCCCCATCAATATAATCTGCTAACACAGGTCGTTTAAACTGCTGAAATTGCATTTTATATTTGTGCAGAGTACGAAGACACTCCATCAAAGGAGTTGAATTTTAGATCACCTGTCATATCTGATATTCTAAAGAGAACAACGTCATTCCACTTGACGGCAAATGGACAAAGCAGTTTCAGATCAATAAAGAAGAAATTTCAAGAAGCAACATCAGAAATCAGGCATGCTGCATGGTAAAACGACGCTGTGAAAGGGTGGTTAGTGAAGGTGCAGGGCAATAGAGCACCCATCTATTCTTGTTCAGCCAGTCCGATTCCCATGTATAAGCAAAGAAAGGAAAGTGAAGAAAATTCTGCCATGTTTAGTTTGCAGAATAGAAGAATAGAATGAGGTAGAAAAGGAATGAAATAGAAATTTGAATGGAGAGCATGACTAAATCAAAGTATAAATTTGATTCCTTTTGTTTCCATTTTATTCTTATATATCAAACATGCTATAAATGCGAAGATTCATCCCTCAACTTCATTGAATGCTATAGTGAATTTGTTGTTTTTTGTCCCACATTAGTAGAAAAGTTGTTTTGAATTTTTTCTTTCTTTGTCCCACATTGGTGAGAAGTATTTTTTGGACTTGAGGATGAAGTCATATAAAGAGCTCAACTTTCTATTTGTAGAACACATCTCAAAGTTGTATTTTGTCAAAAAGTAGTAGATTGGTCATCGGCGTCCGAAGAAGTAGGTAATCTGTATCGAATCTCGTTAAATTCTTGTCTTGTTTTTTTACTATCTTTTATTATTAGTTTATGCATTACTTTAGTTTTTTTTTTTAAATATATGTTCAGTAGCATTAGTCGTAGTATTGGTGTTGGGCACAAGTGAGGTGTTCGATACAACAATTGGTATCAGAGTTAGGTTGAATAGTGTTGATACGGAGGTGTTCCTCTGTTAGAATCCTTGATTCCACGTTTGATACTTAAAAAAGACATTACCTAAGCGAATGCTCAGAGACCATTGCGGTTCAGTCGCTCCCTGGAGGTTGGTTTGGTCAAAGTGGAATTTCATAGGATAAAATAGAGTAGACACAATTGGTACGTACTATTCATCCTAGGCATTTTGTTTTGTTGGTTGCTATTGAATATATAGATGGCAGAAACTAGTGCAGCAGTAGAAGAAACTGTCCACACGAACTCCAACCCCTTCGACTTCGACATCATCGCCAAATACGATAGCCAATGCTTGATTTGAGATGAAGAAATTTGATCGTACCAATAATTTTGGTATGTGACATGTGAGGTGATGCATATCCTGTATCAGTAAGAATTGGATATTGCTTTAGATGATAAATCAGTGGATATGAGTGATAGAAATTAGGAAAATATCAATCGTCAGGTATGTGGTACGATTTGTCTGTATCTCCCTAAAAATTAGAAATATTGTGTTATGAGGGAGACATTTGTAAAAAAATTATGGAAGACAATGGAAGATAGATTTATGACAAAAGAGTCCTGAAAATTGGCTCTATTTGAAAAAGAAATTATGTTACTTTCAGTATCAATAAGGTATTTCGATTAATGACCGCATAAATGTTTTCAATAAAATTTTGGCCGATTTGTTAAATTTGGATGAAAAGGTGAAAGATGAGGATAAAACCATATTGTTACTGAACTCTCTCTCTGATGATTATGAGCATCTGACCACCACTTTATTGTATGAGAAAGATAAATACTTTTGATACTGTTTGTACTGCATTGATTAGTATTGAATGCAGAAAGAAGGATTAGAGGGTCCATAAGGAAACAACAGAAGCACTAACAATAAGGGGACATTCTCAGAGTCATATGCTTGGAAGAAGGAGTAAATCTCATGGGAGGAGTAAATCTCATGGGAGACCTGCTAAAGATGAATGTGTCTTTTGTCATGAGAAAAGACATTAGAAGAAATATTACCCTAAATTACAGTAAAAGAATAAGGGCACACCACATTTTAATGTCAATATAGCCAATGATGATGGAAGTGAGTCAGATTTTTCTCTTATTGGAACATCTTCGTCACATTATTTTGATGAGTGATTTTTGGATTTTGGTTGTTCCTATCACATGTGTCCCAATAGGGAATGATTTTCTAATTTTGAAGAATTAGATGGTGGAGTTATTTTTATGAGAAATGATAATACCTGTAAAAATAACTGGAATAAGATCAATACAATTGAAATGTCAAGATGGAACTATTAAAGCCTTGACTGATGTTAGGTATGTTCTAAGCTTAAAGAAAAATCTGATTTCACTAGGTGCCTTAGAATCTAAAGGGTTCACTATCAATTTGAAAGATGAAACCTTAAAAATTAAATCAGGTGCGCTGATGGTGATGAAAGGAATAAAGAAAAATAACTTGTATTATTTACAAGGTGGTACAATTATTGGCTTAGCAGCTGTTGTTTCTGAGAAAAATGTAGGTTCATATACAATCAGGTTATGTCATATGCGATTGACACATGCAGGAGAAAAATCTTCGCAACAATTAGTTAAGCGAAGTTTGTTGAAGGATGCAAAGATGTGCAAACTTGAATTTTGTGAGCATTGTATTCTGGGAAAACATACTAGAGTGAAATTTAGTATTGCAATCCACCAGACTGAAGGTATTTTATACTACATCCATACATATCCATAGGGGCTCACAAAAAGGCCTTCATTGGGTGGTATGCATTATTTTGTCACTTTTGTTGATGATTTTTCCAGAAGAATTTGAGTGTATTCTATGAAGCATAAAAATGAAGTGTGATATTTTCCTTAAGTGAAAAAAATTAGTTGAAACTCAAACGGACAGAAAAATTAAACGGCTTAGATCAGATAATGGTGGTCAATACAAGAGTGACCCGTTTATGAAGGTTTGTCTGGATGAAGGTATTGTTTGACATTTCATAATTAGAGATGCACCACAGAAGAATGGGGTGGCAAAGCGCATGAATCAAACTTTGTTGGAGAAAGTTCGATGTATGTTGTCTAATGCTAGGTTAAACAAAAGGTTTTGGGTTAAGGCTATTAGATATGGATGTCATCTTATCAACCGTCTACCATCATCTGCAATAGGGGGAAAACACCTTATGAGATATGGTCTAGAAAGTCTGCAAGTGATTATGATTCTTTGCATGTATTTAGTACTATAACTTATTATCATGTTAAAGAATCTAAGTTGGATTCAAGAGTCAAGAAAGCAATATTCTTGAGGATATGTGTAAGAGTCAAAAGATATTGCCTTTGGTGTCTAGAGAAGAAAAAAAAATGATTTTAAGGAGGGATGTGACTTTTGATGAACTTGTGATAATGAAGAAAACAATACGCAAGAAGTCATCAATTGAAGACAAGACCAGTAGTACTCAACAATAGTTGGAGGTTGAGACAATTTTGGGAAACCTAGTGAGAAATGAGACTACACAAGATAACTCTCCAATTACAGTGGGGAATAGTGTATAAGAAGAAGAGATTTCAATTTGAGAATCTTTATAGTAATAAGAATCAATTAATTCTCAGAGGTGAAGACGAGAAATTCAAAAACCTGCTTGGTATACTGATATGGTGGCCTATGTACTTCTAGTTGTGGATGATAATGTTCCTTACACTTTCAAAGAAGTAATGAGGAACTTTGAATCAGATAAGTGGAAAAGAGCGATGGATGAAGAAATGCAGTCTATTCATCAGAATCAGACTTGGGAGCTAGCCCAGCTACCCAATGGTAAGAAAACAATTGGTTGCAAATGAGTTTATGTAAAGAAAGAAGGATTTCCAGATACAAATAATGTTCACTTCAAAGCTAAATTGGTAGGTAAGGGATACGCACAGAAGGAAGACATTAATTATAATGAGACATTTTCTCCAGTTGTTAAACATTCTTCCATTCAAATTTTGTTGACTTTGGTAGCATGATTTAATCTTAAACTAGTTTAGCTCGATGTAAAAGCTGTATTTTTACATGGTGATTTGGAATAGGAAATCTATATGACTCGGTCAAATGGATTTTAGGTTGCTAGAAAAGAAAATTAGGTATGTAAACTTGGGAAATTATTATATGGTTTAAAATAGTCTTCAAGACAATGGTACAAACGATTTCATTAGTTTATGATGGGTTACAAGTACATCATAAATAAATATGATCATTGTGTTTATTTTCGTAGACTACAAAATGGATCTTTTATATATTTACTCTTGTATGTTGATGATTTGTTGATAGCTTCAGAGAATAAGGAAGAAATCAATAAGTTGAAAAGTCAATTAAATCAAGAGTTAGATAAAATATCTTGGTGAAGTAAAGAAAAATATTCGACATGGAGATTCGCAGAAACAGAATTAGAGGAAAAGTCAGTTTGTCTCGAAAACAATATTTGAAAAAGGTAGTACAAAATTTTGGCATGTTTGAGCAGCCAAAATCAGTAAGCACTCCTCTTGCTCCTCATTTCAAACTTAGTGTAGCTTTATCTCAGTGTAGCTTTATCTCCTAAATTAGACGAGGAACTTAAGTATATGTCACAGGTTCCTTATGCAAGTGCTGTTGGTAGTCTGATGTATTCAATGATTTGTACTAGACCTAATATTTCACAAGTTGTAAGTATGATGAGCAGGTACATGCATGATCTAGGTAACCGATATTGACAAGCTGTGAAATGGATTTTGAGATATATTATGAATACGATTGATGTTGGTATAGTATTTGAGAAAAATAATACTATTGATCAACGAGTTGTTGGATATGTGGATTCTGATTTTGCAGGAGATCTGGATAAATGTCGATCAATTACTTGATATGTTTTTACATTTGTTAATGGTTCAGTGAGTTTGAGGTTTACCTTACAGTTTACCATTGCTTTGTCTACAATAGAAGTAGAGTACATAATAGCTTCAGAGGCTGTTAAGGAAGTTATTTGGTTGTAGGGTTTGCTTGAAAATTTGGGAGTTGTTCAGAAGCATATTGTTGTGTTTTGTGATAGTTAGAGTGCAATTCATTTGACCTACCATGCACGAACGAAGTACATCGACATTTGATTTCATTTTATGTGGGATATTATTGATGGAGACAATATACTTCTTTAGAAGATTGCTAGAGTTGAAAATCCCGCACATATGTTAACTAAGATTGTGACAACAATCAAGTTCAAATATTATTTGAACTTGATCAGTATCATGCAAGTCTGAATATTTTTGGAATGCGCCGATGATGTGGAATTCCAAAGAATGTTGGTGACTGAAAAGTTTATTGAATTTATCGTCAATGTGTAGATTTGTTGTTTTTTGTCTTACATTGATAGAAAAGTTGTTTTGAATTTTTTCTTTATTTGTCCCACATTAGTGAGAAGTATTTTTTGGACTCGAGGTTGAAACTATACAAAGAGCTCAACTCTCCATTTGTAGAATGCATCTCAAAGTTGTACTTTGTTAAGAAGTAGTTAATTGATTGTCGGCGCCCGAGGACGTAGATAATTCTATATCGAATCTCGTTAAATTCTTGTCTTTATTTTTTTTACTGTTTTAATTATTAGTTTCTACATTTCTTTAGTTTTTTTATATATTCAATAGCATTAGTTGTAGTATTGGTATCTGACATAAGTGGTGTGCTCGACCCAACAGAATTGCCTAGCTACCAATTGCCTATGAGAATACTACGTACACTGCTGGCATGAACCCTCTCTGAAAAATGTTATGTGTCATCTTGGAGAGGTAATGATATTCATTGAGTGGACTAGGTGTCATTGTCTTCGTTTCTTGCTGGGATAAAAATGTTTAATTATTATTGATTAATGATGTTTTAAAAATCAGACTGCTGAAGTTCACTTAAATATTTATTTTCAGTTTAATTTGGAAACGATGCAAATGTATATATATTTTTAGGGGGCGGACAGAGTTTACACAATTAGATTGAGTTGACGAGAATTGGAATGGATGGTTTTTATGATAATTAAATTTCTCGTGGTTTGCTATTTGAATGGGTAAAGATCATGAGTTTTTACTTTTATTTTTGTCCAAATATGATTACAGGCGTTCTTGGTCACTTTTGGCTCGCATGTGGCTTTTCAGAAGGATTTTTGTAAAAATAAAAATAAAAAATGGCCAATGAAGAAACTCCTTGATATTATTTTAATAATGTTTTGGTTTCCTGTGAAAAAAAAAAAAAAAAAATGTCTTCTCAAGTGTTTGGTCAAAAAATTGTGAGGTGTACAAAAATATTTAAAATAATTAAAATGGATATGTATTTTTAGGAAATATAATTAATGCATTGATAGTTTTGTAATATTTGAAAAAAAATAAGGATAACAATGAAATTGAATAATTTGTTGGAAAAAAGTTAGTTTTTAAATTCTTTTCTACTTAGCCTAGGACAAAATGGGTGTCTGTGATTTTTTGCGTCATTTGACTGTGTTTACCTCTTTCTTTTGTATATGCGTGTGTCTACATGCTTGTGTGCGTGTGTGTGTGTACCCCCGCGAGGAGTAACATGATGAATTAGGGTTGTGTGATCCTTGATTATCGCTAGAGGGACGAGGATTCTAGGAAAATCACTTTGAGTTAGTTTGGTAGTGATTTTATTAGACTCCTTGATTTTAAGTGCACACCTAAAATGCATACTTTGCATATGTATTTTGTAGAATGCCCTATTGCTTACATGTTTTATATAATGACTTTATTTCTTGGCTGCCTATATGGCTATATTGAAATGAACTTCCATAATAAACTTTCCTCTAAACTTAGGGATTATGCTTTGGCATGCCCTTGGGAAATCGTACGTGAGAGAAGTTTTTGTCTTCGCAAAGCCTCTTAATATTTAAAGGTCAAATAAAGTAAACCCTTAATCTAGAGTAAACTCAAGTAATTAATCCTCATAGGGATTATTGGGAGTTGTGTTGCCTTTGAGAATCCCTAGGTGAGGGTAGCTTCTGTCTTTCACAAGACTATTCAATATATTATGTATTGGTAATTAAAATAAAAAAAGATAAATATAATTCTTGATTGGTTAATTTTAAAGGTAATCCTAGGCTAATTAGGTATTGTTTATCAGACGATTGTAAAGCGGTGTTAGTACGTTCTCTTTATATAATGTACTTTCGAATTCGACCTATTAATGCAAACTATTGACTATCGGTTTTCTTGGACCTTAGAATAACTTAGAGACCAATGAAATGATAGTACATTTAAATAGGTATTCTAACTTCACCTAGAGTAAGAATAGGTTAGTGATGACTCCATTGGACTATTTTGACCCATTTCTTGTAGCATATATCACCCCTTCTTTTATGATCTAGAGTCCATCAATCGGTCGAGACAATTCGGATATTCGACCCCCTTAATTATTTCGGAAGTTGACTCCTTTAGAATGTTGTGGTAGCTACAATTCAATTGCAATGTCCTCAACATAGTCGGATTTCTTTTGCCAACTTTATAAATTTGTTACTTAAAATTTTTCCATTCATATATAATAAAATTTAATTAGTAACATATGTAATTAATTAACATTATAATTATGTGTATATATAGACACACATCTCTATATATATATATATATATATATATCTCTCTCTCTCTCTCTCTCTCTATATATATATATATATATATACACACACACACACTCTCTCTCTCTCTCTCTCTCTATATATATATATATATATATATATACACACACACACACACACACACAAGTACGCCCACACATGCACACTTGTACACATAAATATACAAAAACATTTATAAAATTATATATAATTATGGAGCTATGTACATATGTCTAACTCATTTATTTATGATCTATGTGGGTTGTATTTGCCACCTTTAGGCATTGGCATTGAGATTGTTTGAATTGGTTATTAGAGATCTTAATATTCTCATATATTTTCCATTTTAATTAATTACCTGGAGGTTTTCAATATTTTCATATAATTAATTTAATTAACATAATTTAATGATATTACAAATTTTCGTAATTTTGAGAATCATAAGGGGATTCAGTGAAAATAATAAAATCACAGGATGACTTGTAAATTTTTGGTTAATACAAAGGACGTTTATGTAATTTTTTCCCCGTAAGAATTGGGTTCAAGCTTTTCTTTCTCATCAATGGACTATTGACGTACAATATGCAAAGGAGTATAGTTCCAAAATAAAATACTTAAGTTCATATATTTTATGGTATTCTAACTAGAATTTTTAGTTTATTTTAATGTGTGTAAAACTAAGAAAATAAAAAAAAACAATCCAATTCTACGTTTAATTAACAGCACCATAAGTTTCAAACTTTGGGATCTGTTTGGTATCGTTGATGTTTTCTATTTGGTATCGTTGTTGTTTTCTATTTTCTATTTTTGTTTCACCACAATAAAAAAAAAAGATTATAAAAATACGTTTGTTTCTGTTTCTATTGTCGATTTTCAATTGTTTGCTAAAAAAAAAAATTAGATTTTATGGTTTTCAATTATTTTGGTAACCTGTTGGCATAAATTTTAATATTCAGAAATTGTTTTTTGAATTAGATAATTCATTTTATATAATTTTAAATTAAAATCAAAAATTAAACGATCATATGAATTTAAATATAATTTAAAAAATATACATAAATTTTAAAAAATAATAATAAAGTCAATTACAAAATACTTTTACTATTCTTCAATTGCCGTGTCAAATAAAATTCTTACTGTAAGTAAATTTTGAAAGTAGAATAATTAAGTAAAATAATTATAATAAAATTTATTTTTATTATAATATGTTGTTGGTGTTATAAAAGATGCAAAAAATAAATTGAGACGAGATAGAAATTTTACGTGATTCGGCTATACTTACTCCACGGGCGGATGAGATCAAAACTTCACTATCACCGGTGGAATTACAAGAGGATTTGGAATCTGCCTTGTACAAAATATCGAAACTGGCCTTGTATAAGATATCTTTTTCTCTTTATCTCTCCTTTTATTTCTACATACCCTACTTACTTTAAGCATACAAGTGAGTATACAAGCATGCAATGTGTATACAAGTATGCAAAAATGTGTCTTCCAAATGTGAGGGGTAGGGTGCCCTTTTATAGGGCAATATGGATAACATGACATTTATTGGGGTGGAAAACCGAAGTGGTGGAAGATGGGGTGATATCCATATTTCCCATAATTTATTTTTCATAACACTCCCGATTGGATGTCACTCATATATTAACTACTTTTGTTAAGATCTTTAAGGTGTCTCATTTCGATAAGATGAACCAATTTATTGAATGTTATAGTAGGCAAAACTTTGATGAATAAATCTGTTAGATTATCACTTGATCAAATCTGCTGAACATTTATATCACCATTTTTCTAGAGTTCATGTGTATAGAAGAATTTTGGAGAAATATGCTTTATTCTGTCATCCTTTATGTATCATCCTCTTAGTTGAGCTATACATGTAGCATTATCTTCATATAAAACTATTGAATTATTTTTGATTGATTGAAGATCACAATTTTCTTGGATATGAGAAATCATTTATCTTAGTCACACGCATTCTCTACTAGTTTCATGGATAGCTAGTATTTTAGAATGATTGGAGGATGTTGTAATCGTCTGCTTTACTAATTTCCAAGATATAACATTTTTTTCGTAAAGAAATACATATCTAGTTTGAGATTTAGTATTGTGAGGATTAGATAGATATCTAACATTTGCATATCCTATTAATTGAGATTTGGAATCAAATGAGAAGAATATGCTCAAATCAGATGTACCTCTCAAATAGCGCAAAATGTGCTTAATTCCATTCTAGTGTCGCCGAGTGGGAGCAGATCTATATCTTTCTAGTAGAATTACAGCAAATGCAATGTTGAGTCTTGTTCAATTAGTTAGATACATTAGAGAGCCGATAGCACATAAACATGGTACTTCAGAACCAAGTGATTCCTCCCTCTCATCATGAGGTCGAAATGAATCCTTCTTAACATCAAGTGATCGCCCATCATTGGAGATCTCAAAGGATGAACTTTATCCATATAGAATTGCCATAATACCTTCTCGGTATATTTAGATTGATGAACCAAAATTCCGCCATTTACATGTTCAATCTGTAGGCCAAGACAATATTTTGTCTTTCCTAAATCTTTCATCTCAAATTCCGCCATTAAATAATTAGCAACTTTAGTGAGCTCTTCAAGAGTCCCAACTAAATTCAAATCATCAACATAAACAACAATTATAATAAATCTAGATTCTGATCTTTTAATAAAAACGCATGAATAAATTGGGTCATATATGAATCCCTCTTTCACATGGTACTCACTTAATCGATTGTATCACATGCGTCCAGATTGCTTTAGTCCATATAAAGAACATTGAAATTTAATTGAATATAAATTTCTAGGTTCTACTTCAGGCAATTTAAATCTTTAAGGGATTTTCATATAAATTTCATTATCCAATGATCCATATAGGTATGCAGTTACTATGTCCATTAGACGCATGCTCAGTTGTTTAGCGACTGCTAACCCAATTAAGAATTTGAAAGTGATTCTATCCATTACGGGAGAATATGTCCTTATAATCAATTCCGGGTTTATGCGAGAAACCTTGTGCCTCAAACTTACTTTATATCGAGTCATTTCATTATTTTTATTTCGCTTGCGCACAAATACCCATTTGTATCCAACAAGTTGGACATCTTCTGGTGTCTGGATTATAGGTCCAAAAACTTCTCTTTTTTATAGAGAGTTTAATTCTAATGTGACAGTCACTTTTCATTTTGACTAATCACTTCTATATCGACATTCATTAACAGATTTAGGTTCATGATTCTCATTACTTCTGGTAATGTCAGTAGCTACTACATATGCAAATGTGGTTTTGACAACAACTTTATTTCTATCCCACATTTTTCTTGCATAATGAATAAAGATCTCATTATTATTTTCAGTTACTTATCATTTTTCAAGCAATGTCTCTTCAAGAGTTCTCTCTTAAGGAGATTCCTCTTTAGGAGGTTTCTTTTTAGGAGCGCTTCCACAATAGGGATTTCATTTTCAAGAGAAATGAGTTTTTGAATGTCGAATGGATTATCCACTTCTGCAACCTCTTCTGGAGTGTTTACAGATTTCAATCTTCTCCTTCTGGGAGTTTATCTTTTACACCAATAAGCTTTCCACGCTTCACTTGTAGTTTAGGTTCATTAGCCGACTGTTGTCCTTTAGAGATATCAATACGTGTTGGAATATTTGCAGCAGGTATATGATATTTTAGTATGACCTTGGTATTTGCAAAAGAATCTGGTAATTGATTTGCAATCCCTTGCAAATGGTTAATCCTTTGAACTTCAAGTTTACTTTGATTTGTGTGAGAATCTAAATGAGATAAACTCATGACATTTCATGTGAATTCATGTTGTGTTTCAGGCGCTAATTTTGCTCCCCTTGATGTAGGGAATACTTGTTTTATAAAAATGGAAATCTTGAAACCGTGCTTTAAAAAAATCACCCGTTAAAGGTTCAAAATATTTAATAATAGAAGGGGAATCAAAACCAACATAGATACCAAGCTTACATTGATGACCCATTTTAGTTCTTTGAGGAGGGGCAATGAGAACATATACTGCACAATCAAAAGTTCTTAAATAAGAAATATCAAGTTGTTGCCCATAAACTAATGGCATGGGCGAAAGATTATTGTAAGTAGTTAACCTTATAACATCTCCCCAATTAGATAAAGGCAATTTGGTTATCATAATCATAGGTCTAGCAATGAGTTGAAATCTCTTAATAAAAGATTCAACTAAACCATTTTGTGTATGAGTATGATCAACAAGCTGTTCAACATCTATTCCAAGTGACATGCAATAGTTATCAAAAGTTTAGAATCTAAATTCATCAGCATTATCCAAACGAATTGATTTAGTTGGATAATTGGGAAAATGAGTTCGTAATTTAATTAGTTGAGAAAGAAGTCTAGAAAATGCAATATTACGAGTAGAAAGTAAAGAAACATGTGATCATCTAGTAAATACATCAATTATGACAATAAAATATCTAAATGGTCCAGATGGTGGATGTATTGGTCCGTATATATCACCATGAATTCTTTGTAAGAAACTAGGTGATTCAAGACTTACTTTTGAAACAAATGATTTGACAATTAATTTCCCTTGAGAGTAAGCAATACACATGAAATCATTTGATAAAAGAATCATTTGATTCTTTAGTGGATGACCATGTGAATTCTCAATGATTCTACGCATCATTACATCTCTAGGATGTCCAAGACGATCATGCCAAAATATAAATAACTTTGAGTCATTAAATTTCTAGTGCAAGACATTATATGACTCAACTACTTTAATCTTTGTATAATACAATCCGGAAGATAAAGTTGACAATTTTTCTAAAATTTGTTACTTTCCAGAAACAATAAAAGTAATATAAATGAATTCTTTACTGTCTTCATTTATAGTTTTAATGTGATATCCATTGAATCTTAAATCTTTAAAGCTTAATAGACTTCTTCTGAATCTACTAAAATATAAAGCTTCATCAAATTGCAATAAAGTAACATTGGGTAACTTTATATTAGCTCTTCCGGAGCCTTCAATCAAATTTACAGAACCATATATTGTATTAACATTTGTTGAAGATATATTCAAGTAATGGAAATATTTCCTATCTCAAAGAATTAAGTGTATTGTAGCACTGTTAGTTAAACAAACTTCTTCCAAAGACATCTTAGAATCGATCAAAGTTTTAAAACAATTTACACTGCAACAAATATTTTAAAAACTCATTACTATTTGATCATAGTAGCAATTTATTTATAATCAAAATACAATATTACTTACCATATATCCTAAAATATTACATCATTATTTTCATTTAGATTTACTAGGAAATCAGCAACATTAGGATAAACAGAATTGGATGGTCTAATATTAAGATCTATTGGAACAACATTATTAGCAAAATTTGTTTTATTCTCTTTACTCTTTTAATTTCTTTTTATTTTATAGATGCTTGATATAGATCTACCAAGTGCCTAGGCATACAACATGTACACGATCAATGACCTTTTCCTCCGCATCTGTAACATTCAATTTCATGCTGTCTGGGTCGCTGATTTTGATCATTAACCCGCTTCTGGGAGCTATCCCTCTTCTAGGGGTTATCCCTCTTCTAGGGGATTACAACATCACGTTAATGCCAGTGATTATTTCAACCACGACCACAACCATGCCTGCAACCTCGTCCTCGACTACCAGATGTATTCATATTCACTTCAGGGAATGGGGTCGTAGCAGTTGGTTGAGTTTGATGATTTTTCATCAAAAGTTAGTTATTTTGCTCAGCAACAAGAAGACATGATATTAAGTTTAGAAAATTTAATAAATTTTTGCTTCCTATATTGCTACTGTAGGAGCACATTAGTGGAATGAAAAGTGGCAAAAGTTTTTTCTAGCAAGTTTTCATCAGTAATATTTTCACCATATAATTTTAATTTCGAGCCAATCTTATGCAGGACTAAGTTATATTCACCGATTGTTTTAAAATCTTGTAACCTTAGGTGCAATCATTCATATTAAGTTTTTGGTAAAATCACATTTTTCTAGTTATCAAATCTATCCTTTAAATTTTTCTATAGGATAAGTGAATCTTTAACAATGAGATATTCAGTCTTTGATTCTTTATCTAATGATTATGGAAGAAGATCATAACTTTTCCGCGATCTTACAGGGATGCGGTATTTCCATCTAAAATAGTATCTCCCAAGTTTATTGTATTTAGATGGATATCAACATTAAGAATCCATGATAAATAATTGTTGCCTTTGATATCAAGGGGAATAAATTCAACTTTGCATAGGTTCGACAGTTGAATAAATTAACAATAATAAGGCAATTTAGAAAACAAAATGTAAAAACTAAAAGAAAACTGAAATAATAATATAATAT
This sequence comes from Malania oleifera, assembly GCF_029873635.1. NCBI lineage: Eukaryota > Viridiplantae > Streptophyta > Magnoliopsida > Santalales > Ximeniaceae > Malania > Malania oleifera. The sequence goes on from NC_080425.1 coordinate 77,296,265, forward strand.
TATTTCCACCCTTCTGGAGCACTTAAATATATATTTTCAGGAACATTATATTATTTTTTCTCAATTTATACTCTTCAGGAGTATGATTCCAATTTACAATATTAAATTGGGTAATAATTTACCACTTCTTTTGGAGGTTAAATATACTATCTCATATGAAAGATAAACGTTTCACCTCTTCAGAAGGTCGATTTTAACATCTTTTCGGGAGGTTAAAAATATAGCCTCTTAAGGAGGTCTATCTCTTCATAAGATTAAATATGTAGATAAGAAATTTAAATACATTGCCTCTTGACATATATATATATATATATATATATATATATATTAACATGTCAGTATAAAAAAAGTTAGAGATCCCAAGATTATATTTATCCTATTGAAGTAGTCATATTAAATAATTCAAAAAAATTACAATTTTTTATTATAATATGCCGCTGGTTTCTAGTTTTTGGTTTCTTTTTTTGATTTTTGATTTTCTTTTCTCTAATTTTTGACAGTGATGCCAAAGGATCCCTTAGATTTAGATTTGTATAAGTTTAGATAAAATATAATTTAAAATTATTATATTATATATCCTTCTAAATCACATACATTTAAATTTAAATTTAAATTTAAACCTGTGATTCCAAACAGTGCTTTATAAATGAGGCAGAACGTCAAATGAATCTTCCTACGAAATAGCCGGTGAGTAAAGGAAGTCAACTCACTCGTCTGTTCCCCTTCCGTTTTGGAAAAAGAAAATCCTCACGATTTTTCAAATTGATTTCCTTTCCACTTCTTCTCACAAAAAGACAAAGTGCTACCAAAATATTCAACTCTCAACAAAGCAACAATAAAGATGACTAAAATTTGAACTTTACAAAATTGCATTTTAGAAAATTAAGGTCTTGTATATATATTTTCAAATGGTCATGGCGTGCAATTTATTTTTTTATTTTTAAAATATTTAGATTAGAAATTAAGAAAATAATGACATTTTTATAATTATTTACTAGCTAAAAAAGGAAAAATTGTTTTACCATCATTCAATAAGGCCTAAAATTTTCATGTAAATTTAGGTTTGTATTAAAGTTAATATTTTCAAATTTAAACTATTTATTTTACGAATTGTGTGAGCCTATTTCATCCTACAAACCTTCCTAATAATTAAAAACTGCTTAATCAGTAATCATTTCAAATAATTTTGAATTTACAAATTTCAATGGCATATGCTATTTGTTTTTCTTTTTTCATGCGTTTCTCCCTTTTATTAAAATAAGAATAGATAATAAATTATGTACGAAATTTACAAACTATGAAGGTATGAATTATTTAATTCAATAATGTTGAGTTTAAAACTTTAAATTAGTTTTATAATTCTGGCATGATCTTAGAGAATGCAACCAATTTTATTTTCTCTTTAACCTCATAAAATTAATGAAGAAATAAATAATTTGTATTTATAATTAAGTGTTAAGTACTTAGCTTCACGGTTAATAAGATTTTTTTTTTTTTATTTAATCAAATATGAGAAGGAAAGCTCCTCTGCTTTATCCAAACCTGCCCCAAATCAATCCACAGCATTCCACAAAAACAAAGAAAAAAAAATCACTCGTTAACAAAGAAAATTATAACACATTGACGTCGGTTCAAATCACGTCAAGGTTTTTTTCTTTTTTCTTTTTTTGAGAAGAACATGTCTCTTGCCCAGTTCCTTCACAAACAAGACCCAGCACCTCGCCACGACCCAATCATCGGAATGCCGATCACCGTCCCCTCCTGGTTAGCCGCCGTGAACTGCGTCTGGTCCGAACCCGACGGCCTTTGACCGGGAAATGGGAGCTGACCCACCAGCCTAACCGCGATGTTGACAACGCCGTGACCTCTGGAGCCGTCCGAAGCCCGAAGCCGGTAACTGAGGCGGCGAACAGCGCCATCTGGGTGGAGGCCGTCGGCTACGTCGGCGGCCGGAATGTGACACCAGCCAAGTTGGGTGGGAGCCGCCATTAGACGTTTGGAGAAGATTTGGAGATAAATGAAGGCGGGGGAGGAGTATTCTATGGGGACGTTGAACTTGTCACCCCACGTGGGGTTGGGGCCGCCGCCGTCGTCCACCCTCGTTTTGTACACGTGGCTGCTTTTGTGGCTGTTCTCCGGCGGGACGGTGCCGGTGGTGAGAATGAGAAAGGGCCGCAGACGGCGGGAGAAGAGGGCGTAGGGCGAGAAGCTGCTTTTCTTCAAACCTCGCGCTGATATTATCGTTATCTCCATGACGGGTTGGTGATTCTGAGCCATAGCATTATCTCTCTCTCTCTCTCTCTCTCTCTCTCTCTCTCCCTCTCGATTTATTTATCTCTCTGCACTGAGATGCCGGGCAATTTCGTGCGTAGAAGATACGAGGAAAGCAAAATGCATGTGAAGGTGGACTTGGAGTGGATTCGTCAATGATGGGATGATTTATTAATTAGATAGGTTTATGGGACGATCGTACTGGCTGGGTCAAGTACTAGCTACCACGTATGTACGTGGATGGCAAAATATTACTTTTGTGCAAACCATGTACGATATTAAGATAAATCATATACTAAATACACAAGGGTTAGATTATTTTTACAATAGCGTCAAATGTAATAGGTTTTATCTGAGTGATTGCAATATATTTTGTTGCGGGGTAAAAAATATGGATGGGATGCTCCGTCGACTCTCGTTGACCTGAAAGAAAGAAAGAACAAAGGCTTGGAGGACCCGGGGTGTACTCCAGGGGATCACTCCGATGCCTAAGTAAGAGGAAGGCTTTTAGGAAGGCTAAACGCAACAGTAGAATAATCGTATCTCACTTACCTTTGCTTGTATCCACAGTCCCTACTTATAGGGGCTTGAGTTGACCGCTGGTTGGCTCGGATTTATTGCGTGGGGGCGCGAATTGCTCTTCGGCCATAAGTGCGTGCGCCTATCACTCTGTTTTTAAGGGCGCCGGCGTGAATCTCTCCTTCTCTTTATTAGGTCGGAGCTAATCACTCGTCAGAAAGTCAGACTTGGGGAAAGTATGAGACAGGCGTTGACCTGCCCTTATTAGCGTGATTTATTATGGGCATATCAGTTGTCCCCCCCTTAGTTTCAAATTTCTGGATAGAATTTTGAATCATTATTTGTGTTTGCATCTTTCGGTTTTAATACTTCCTTGTCTTCCCACCCTTTTTTTTTTTTTGGGTAGGATACTTCAGTAGCTCATGCCGACTGTTTGTGCCGAGCTGTTTTGTGTAGAGCTGTTTGGGCCGAGCTCTTTTATCCGAGCTCTTTGAAGCAGGACCCGTGCCTAGCTGTTTCTGCCGAGCTGTTCGGGCCGAGCTCCTCGAGGAAGCATTCGTGTCGAGCTCTTTTGTCCGAGCTCTTTGAAGCAGGACTCGTGCCGAGCTGTTTTCTGCCGAGCTCTTCGAGGAAGCATTCGCGCCGAGCTCTTTTATTCGAGCTCTTTGAAGCAGGACTCGTGCCGAGCTGTTTTCTGCCGAGCTGTTTTCTGCCGAGCTCTTCGAGGAAGCATTCGCGCCGAGCTCTTTTATCCGAGCTCTTTGAAGCAGGACTCGTGCCGAGCTGTTTTCTGCCGAGCTGTTCGGACCGAGCTCTTCGAGGAAGCATTCGCGCCGAGCTCTTTTATCCGAGCTCTTTGAAGCAGGACTCGTGCCGAGCTGTTTTCTGCCGAGCTGTTCGGACCGAGCTCTTCGAGGAAGCATTCGTGCCGAGCTCTTTTATCCGAGCTCTTTGAAGCAGGACTCGTGTCGAGCTGTTTTCTGCCGATCTGTTCGGACCGAGCTCTTCGAGGAAGCATTCGCGCCGAGCTCTTTTATCCGAGCTCTTTGAAGAAGGACTCGTGCCGAGCTGTTTTCTGCCGAGCTGTTCGGACCGAGCTCTTCGAGGAAGCATTTGCGCCGAGCTCTTTTATCCGAGCTCTTTGAAGCAAGACTCGTGCCGAGCTATTTTCTGCCGAGCTGTTCGAACCGAGCTCTTCGAGGAAGCATTCGCGCCGAGCTCTTTTATCCGAGCTCTTTGAAGCAGGACTCGTGCCGAGCTGTTTTCTGCCGATCTGTTCGGACCGAGCTCTTCGAGGAAGCATTCGCGCCGAGCTCTTTTATCCGAGGTCTTTGAAGAAGGACTCATGCCGAGCTATTTTCTGCCGAGCTGTTCGGACCGAGCTCTTCGAGGAAGCATTCGCGCCGAGCTCTTTTATCCGAGCTCTTTGAAGCAGGACTCTTACCGAGCTGTTTCTTCTGAGCTTTTTGGACAATTAGGCCGATCTGGCCAACCTACGAGGCTGTGCGACGTTACACATAATGCTCGTTGCTTGGCTTTCCGCGTAATGAGTCGTGCTCATTTGTTGGGTTGTTCTGGCCTCACGAGTCGTGCTCGTCATTTGGGCCTTTCCGTGTAATGAGTCGTGTTCATCTGTTGGGTAGTTCTGGCCTCACGAGTCATGCTCGTCATTTTGGGCCTTGCGCCAATGAGTCGTGCTCATTTGTTGGGTCGTTCTGGCCTCACGAGTCATGCTCGTCATTTTGGGCCTTGCGCCAATGAGTCGTGCTCATTTGTTGGGTCGTTCTGGCCTCACGAGTCATGCTCGTCATTTTGGGCCTTGCGCCAATGAGTCGTGCTCATTTGTTGGGTCGTCCTTCGCGCTTTCCCGAGGCACTTGCACGCTCTTGTCCTGCGAGAGATATCAAAAAGCAGGTATTAAATGCGTCCTACCTTGGAAAGTGGGTTGGAGGAAAGCATTATTGATGGCCATCCGTCTGTTGCTGTGTCCGAAGCAACTTGGTGTTTCCGAAGTGGCGTTTGTCCTCGGGAAGCCTCGTCTGTTCGTTTGTCAGAGATTTTCTGTTTCCTATGCCTCCCTCGAGACGCATTCCTTCTCGTAAATGAAAATCCTTGAGATTCCCGCCACAGGGATTCGTGCCCTCCCCTCTATATAAAGGCCTGTGGACTCCTTCATTCCGCACTCGTCTTCATTCCAAGAGGATTGCTTCCTTCTCTACTCCTCTCCATTCCACAAGTCCCTTATTCGGTGCTAGGTATGCTTTCCTTTCAATAGTATTTTTGTCTTGTTGTTCTTCGTGTTCTTCATTGTTCTTGCGCTAGCTTTGTGTGTTTGATCTTGTCTTGTAAGATTGCCTTGTTGTTTTGTGTGAAATTTTACTGTCTTGATCTGTGTTGGCCTCCTTTGTTGTTGATCTTTGCTGTTGCTCGCTCCACTTGACCCTTAGGTCTAGGTAGTGTTTCCTTCAGGCTTTTCCATTTTTCTATGGAGACGTCCTCACAGCCCTTTAGGGTACCTACAACAGTTCGGAGCGCTCGTTGTGAGCTCTCCACGTCTGACCTGCAGAACACCCGTTATTTCTTTGCTGTACCATCGAATATTACTGTTAGGTTACCCTCTGCTACTGAGTCAGCTCTTGACCAAAAATCCGAGGAGCTCTGCCTCTATACCGATTATCTAGACTTGGGTCTTAGGCTCCCTTTTTCCCCTTTTGTTTCTAACGTACTACGCTTTTACCGCATTGCACCATCACAACTCGTTCCGAACTCTTATCTTTCTCTCACCTGTTTTGCTGTGCTCCTGCTCCGCTTGGGCCATCAGCCTACCGTCCCACTTTTTAGAAGTTGCTTCCAAATGCGGTCTCATTCTGCAGAGAAGGAGCTGTATTATTTTAACTCTCTACCAGGTTATAAACTCTTCTCACCAGGCAGTTCTTCCATCCATAATTGGAAGACCCGTTACTTCTTTGTTTCGGGAGAGTTGAATTACAGCGGATCCTTTGTCTGGTCTTCTCCTCTTGATGGTAACGTTGTTATCTTTCTCCGGCCTCTTTTTCAGGGTTTACAAGTAGGTTATTCGTCTAACCCACTTTTTTCTCCTTTTCACCCCTTTTTTTCCCTTGTAGTTCGGGTGCGACATCTCCTCCCCAGACTTTCCCCCGAAGAGCAAGCCACCCTGAAAGAACTTCGTACACTCGCTGAACGGGGTATTATCCCTCATGAGGAGCTGCTCCAGGAGCGCGTCCTTGTGCAATGGGGAATCAGCCCCGTTCCCTCAAGTCATTCTCTTACCTGATTTTGTGTATGTGTATGTTCAGGTGTTATTTTTACTGTTGGTGTTCTTACTCCATTTTTCTTTTATACTTGCAGATATGGACTTCACCAGGTATGAGTCGCTCATGGGAGAAGCTAGAAAGCAGAGGGTGAGTAGGAGTAGGAAGAAGAGAAGAGAGATCGAAGGAGAGTCCTCTCAAAGGGAAGCCCCTGCAGTAGGTGACTCCGGCGCCCTTACTGACGAAGTCCCTGCTGCTCCTCCTACGCACTTGCATGCTCAAGTGGAAGCCATTTTTCACGAGCCGACCCGTTCTGCGTCTGCTCTCCGCCGGGCTGTTCACGCTGAAGACTTTGTGCAGGCCCAGTGTACCCTTCCTGACGCTCTCTCGGCGAAAATCCGCCATACTTTGTATCAGGTAGACACTTTACTTGCTTTATAATTTTTTTTTATGCCTGCTCTTTCTAACTGTTCCATGCCTTGCATTTTTTCCCAGCTGGCGACGATGGCTCTGGCCCAGGAGGAGAAAGTCGCAGAGATGTATCGCCAGACACTGGATGCAAGGGAAAAATATGTCCTCGCTCAGAACCAACTGCACGAGACCGAGCTCCGCGAGCAAGCTTTGAAGGCAGAGGTTGATCGCCTTCGTAGGGAGGAAATTCCTGCCCGAGAAGCTACTGCTGCTGCTTCTGCTTCCCGAACTGCAGTGAAAAAATACAAGGACTCCAACCAATTTGTTATCGACACCTCTAAAGCTTACCGAGTTGGATTCAGGAGGTGTCGTAATCAAGTAAGGACTAAACATCCCGAGATCCCTCTTGATGGTGTAAGCTCTCATGGCTATGGCGAGGAGAGCCCCGAGTCTGCGGAGGATCTGGAAGAGGATGAAGAAGGGGAGGAGGAGGAGGAAGCTGGAGAAGGGAGCAAAGCAAATTAGATTGTAGGAACAGAATATGTATTTTGAATTTTTCATCCTTTATTGATGTAGTGCAACTTTTGTAAGCGGCACTTTTATTACAGCGCTGCAACAAGCGGTTTTTTTTTTTTTAAGAATAGTATTTCTTTAACATTTCAGAGTTCCACGTGTTCTTAATTTCTTTCCCCCCTACATCTTCCAACTTGTATGTCCCGGGTTTTATTTCTTCTGTGACCCTGTATGGGCCCTCCCAATTAGGCTTTAACTTGTGCGACCCCTGCTCGGACGGGTTGTTTCGCCTCTTTCTCAGGACTAAGTCTCCTGAATGGAAATTCCTTATTTTGACGCGGTTGTTGTAGTACTTGGCTACCCTCTGCTGGTACGCTGCAACTTTTAAACTCGCCTGATCCTGTCTCTCTTCCAGTAGGTCTATTTCTGACCTGAGCTCCTCACTGTTGGTCTGCTAGTTAAAGTATTTCCTTCACCAAGAGGGTATGCCCACCTCTGCCGGGATGACTGCTTCTGCGCCGAAGACAAGCATGAACGGGGTTTCCCCTGTTGCTGCTCTCTTGGTGGTGTGGTATGCCCATATAACGGAAGGGAGTTCCTCTGCCCATCTACCTTGCATGGATTCGAGTCGGGTCCTCAGTCCATGCAGAATCGTTCGATTCATGTTCTCTACTTGCCGATTGCTCTGGGGGTGCGCCACTGACGCGAAGAGAAGCTTAATAGATAGGTCCGAACAGAACTTTTTGAAGCGCTTGTTGTCGAACTGCTTCCCGTGGTCTGTAACTATCGCTAAGGGAATACCATAGCGGCAAACTAATGAGGTCCACACGAAGCGTGTAATATTTCGCTCTGTTATGGTGGCTAGGGGTTCGGCCTCTACCCACTTAGTGAAATAATCTATTGCTACCAACAAGAATCTTTTCTGGCCAGTCGTTTGTGGAAGAGGTCCAAGTATATCTATCCCCCACTGAGCAAAAGGGCAGGGACTGGTTAGAGGAGAGAGTAGACTTGAGGGGGCGCGTGGTACAATTGCGCACCTTTGACATCTGTCACATTTTTTTACGAGCTCGACCGCGTCCTTCTTCATTGTGGGATAGTAAAATCCCTGTCGCATAGCTTTGTGAGCTAGAGCCCTGCTGGCAAGATGGTTTCCGCATACTCCTTCGTGGATTTCTCGTAGTATGTATTCCCCTTCGTCTTTGCCTAGACATCGGAGGTAGGGCAGTGTCAGGGATCGCCTATAGAGTTCCTGGCCCATCAACGTATATCTTGCCGCTTTCCTCCTCACCTTTTGAGCCTCCTTATTATCTCTTGGTAACGATCCGTCCTGGAGGTACAGGAATAAGGATGCTCTCCAATCGTCCTTGCTGAATTCGGGCGCCACTGAGTTAATTCTGTCCTCCTCGTATGAGAGTTTTCCTATGCGTTCAAGATAGATAGTGTCTTTCCATTCCGAACCGGTTGCCGAGGCTAATTTCGCTAGTGCGTCTGCCTTTTTGTTTTCTGCTCTCCGTACGTGTTCTATGTCGAACTGGACGAATGCCTCTATGTATTCTCTTGCCTTGGAGAGATATTTCTTCATTCTTGGATCCCTAGCTTCGAATTCTCCTTTGAGTTGCTCTACCACCAGCTGGGAATCACTCAGTACTTTGATCTGTGCCACCCCTAATGCTTCCGCCAGTCGCAGGCCGGCTAACAGGGCTTCGTACTCCGCTTCATTGTTGGTTGCTGTGAACTCCAGTTTTAGGGCGAAGAGAGTTTCATTGCCCTCCAGGTCAGAAAGGATGAAACCAGCTCCTCCTCCAGCAGCATTAGAGGACCCATCAACGTGCAGTGTCCACTCCTCCGATTTGGTGGATGACTCGGGGAGCCTTTCTGCTGTAAAATCCGCGAGTACCTGAGCCTTCACCGCGGGCCTCGTTTGATACTGTATGTCGAATTCACTTAATTCTACCGACCACCTCGTCATTCTCCCCGAACTCTTCGGTCGCTGTAGAATTTGTCTCATGGGCAGGTTTGTTAACACGACAACCCTATGGGCTTGAAAATAGGATCTTAACTTGCGCGCTGCACAGATGATGGAGAAGGCGGCTTTTTCCACCATACAATAGTTCTTCTCGGCGCCACTTAACACCTTACTTGTGTAGTATATAGGCTGGTGCTTTCTACCCTCTTCTCGGACCAAAACCGAGCTGACTGCATTCTCTGTGGAAGCTATATATAGATAGAGGTCTTCCCCATTCTTTGCTTTTGTCAAGAGAGGAGGGGATCCGAGGTATTGCTTAAGCTGCTCGAAGGCTACCTCCTGATCTTCCCCCCATTCGAATCCTCCCTTCTTCTGCAGCGCTCTAAAGAAAGGTAAGCCTTTATCCCCTGAGCAGGAGATAAATCTACTGAGGGAGGCTATCCTTCCGGTCAGAACTTGTATCTCCTTTTTAGTCCTTGGAGCTTCCATCTCCAGGAGCGCCTGTATTTTATCCGGATTTGCTTCTATACCTCTGTGAGTCACCATGAAGCCCAGGAATTTACCTGCAGAAACGCCGAACACACACTTCGAGGGATTCAACCTCATGTGGTACTGACGGAGGAGCTCGAACGTTTCCTTCAAGTCTTTACAATGTTGCCCTGCTTCCATGCTCTTCACCAACATATCGTCCACATAAGCTTCCATTGTTTTTCCGAGCTGTTCTTTAAAAATCTTGTTCACTAGCCTCTGGTATGTGGCCCGCGCATTTTTTAGGCCGAAGGGCATCACCCGGTAACAATATAAACCCCTTTCGGTGACGAAAGAAGTTTTTTCCTCATCCGCGGGACTCATAGGGATTTGGTTGTACCCTGAGTAAGCGTCCATGAAGCTGAGGAGCTCGTGTCCCGAGGTCGAATCTACTAGCTGATCAATTCGAGGGAGGGGAAAACTGTCCTTTGGGCACGCTTTATTCAAGTCCGTGAAGTCTATGCAGGTGCGCCATTTTCCATTGGGCTTTCTGACCAGGACCACATTGCTCAGCCACTCGGGGTAGTCCACTTCTCGGATGAAGTTGGCCTGCAACAGTTTTGTCACCTCTTCGTCAATTATTTTGATCCGTTCCATCGCGAAGCTCCTTTTTTTTTGTTTTACAGGTCGGTGGTTCGGGTTGACTTGCAACCTGTGCTCTATCACAGCAAGGTCGATGCCGGGCATATCTGCTGCCGACCATGCGAACAAATCAGAGAATTCGTTTAAGAGTTCAGTCAACTCTGCTTTCACAGTATCGGGCAAGTGATTCCCGATCTGTACACTTCTCTCCTGGTGGCCTTACAGTGGTATGTGTTTGATATCTTCATGTAATGTACTGATCTGGGGATACTCTCCTCTGACCTCCAGGTCTTCCACCGTAAGAGCTTCTTTGGCCTCCATCTTCCCTTTTAAGGCCATTACGTAGCAACTCCGAGCAGTGGCCTGATCTCCTTTGGCATATCCTATTCCTTGTGGTGTAGGGAACTTAACTTTGAGGTGGTACGTTGATGTTACCGCTCGAACTGTGTTAAGGAATGGACGACCCAAGATGACATTGTACACCGAAGGTCGGTCAACCACCAGGAACTCTGTCAACGTTGTTACCTGCTGCGGGGTCGTCCCTATTGTCACTGGTAAAGTGATGGTTCCCAAGGGGTGAACAGTGTCTCCCCCAAATCCTACCAAAGGGGTCGAGACGGGCTTCAATCGATCCTTGCCCATCTTCATCCCTACCAAGACCGACCAGAACATGATGTTGGCCGAGCTCCCGTTGTCTACCAGTATACGCCTCACCATGTAATTGGCTACGAGTAGGGAGAGCACTAGTGCGTCATCATGCGGTTGCTGCACTCCCTCTTCATCTCCGCTGTCAAAGGTTATTGCGTCACCCTTCTTGTTTCGTTTGCTACTGGTTTCCCCCTTTTCTATCGTCAGCACCTGTTTAGCATATCTTTTGCGTGCACTTCCACTATCTCCTCCACTGGCGGATCCTCCGAAGATCACCGCAATTTCCCCAATAGCTTGTTCTTCCTTCTCTTTTGCGCCGTGCCTCCTCTGCTCGATTGATTCTCTTTGTGAATTTTCTTTCTTGACAAATCTTGACAGATGTCCCCTTCTTATTAGGACTTCGATTTCTTTCTTCAGCTGAATGCATTCTTCTGTGTCGTGGCCGTGATCCCTATGGAATGCGCAGAACTTGGACATGTTCCGCTTATGTAGAGGCGTTCGCATAGGTTCGGGCCATGAGACGTAGTCCTTCTTTTTGATCTGCATCAGCAACTCTGAGCGCGGTATATTTAGAAGTGTGTAGGTGGAGAACTTGTTGTGCTGTCCTCTACTCTTTTGACCTGTTTGCAGCGCACTAGTTTCGTGCCTTTTTGTAGGTCTATACGCGTCTCCAGATTCTCTGCCGTTGTTTCTCCTTTTCCGCTCTAGACGATTTCCTCTCGTGTCCATCATCTCCTCCAGGTTAATGTACTTCTCCGCTCGAATCATTAGCTCCCCCATGTCCACTGGAGGTTTTTTTCCAAGGGAGTATAAGAAACTTCCGGGTTGGAGAGCCGTTGTCAGGGCGGCCAAGGCTACCCCCATATCCAAGTTGCGGATTTCTAAGGTCGCTGTGTTGAAACGGTGCATGAAGTTCTTTAAAGTCTCTCGGTCCCCTTGCACCATACTCATTAAATGGCCTGTTGTTTTGGCAACTCTCCGGCTACTAAGGAAGTGGCCAATGAACATTTGCTCCATCCCTTGGAAGGAACCAACAGATCCTGGTCGAAGAGTTCGATACCAGTCTCTAGCGGTACCCTTAAGGGTGGTAGCAAACGCTCAGCACATGATGGCGTCTGGGGCCCCTTGCAGCTGCATTAACATTTTGAAATTTTCCAGGTGATCAATGGGGTCAGACAAACCTTCATATCTCTCAAAGGTGGGCATCTTGAATCTGCTGGGCAATGGAGCTTCCATGATCTCTTTGCTGAACGGAGATTCTGCGCACTTTAGGGATGTTTCCCCATGGTAGGGCCTGGTTCTGCCCTCTTTCATCATCTTCTCTATGTAATCTATCTTCTTTATTCTTTCCTCGAGCTCGGTGGATCTTTGTTGGTTGACGTCCACGCTATTTGCATCTTCTACCTTCTTGCTGGGTTGAGTTTTCTCTTCTTTCTCCCTTAGTTCGTCAGCTTGTTTGTCTGCGCTGGGTTTCTTTTGCGGTTGGGGAAGGACGTGCCCCTCTTGACTCTTCTGTTGTAAGAGTTGGTTGAGCATGTCCTTCATTTCCTTCTGAAAGGCAAGGAACTCCTCCCTACTGACACCAGAAGAATCGGAGGTCCATTGGATGGATTGGGATGGTTCTTTGTTATCAGGGAAGGAGGTGGAATTGCGTGAGGTTGGCATTGCTTGAATGTTTGAAAGTCAAGAGCAAGATAATATCGCCTCCTAAAAGTAACTTCCCACAGACGGTGCCAACTATTGCGGGGTAAAAAATATGGATGGGATGCTCCGTCGACTCTCGTTGACCTGAAAGAAAGAAAGAACAAAGGCTTGGAGGACCCGGGGTGTACTCCGGGGGATCACTCCGATGCCTAAGTAAGAGGAAGGCTTTTAGGAAGGCTAAACGCAACAGTAGAATAATCGTATCTCACTTACCTTTGCTTGTATCCACAGTCCCTACTTATAGGGGCTTGAGTTGACCGCTGGTTGGCTCGGATTTATTGCGTGGGGGCGCGAATTGCTCTTCGGCCATAAGTGTGTGCGCCTATCACTCTGTTTTTAAGGGCGCCGGCGTGAATCTCTCCTTCTCTTTATTAGGTCGGAGCTAATCACTCGTCAGAAAGTCAGACTTGGGGAAAGTATGAGACAGGCGTTGACCTGCCCTTATTAGCGTGATTTATTATGGGCATATCATATTTTAATTAATAGAAAAACATTTGTTAGATTTTATGAAAATTAATCTTAACTCAAGGAAGCCTCCAACAAACTTTATATTATATATATCAATCTAGAGTTACGATTTTCATTTTGAGGGTTTTGACTAGTAATATGATGTCATCTTTTGAATGGTAGATGTTTTTGAAAAAGTATTTATTAATTGGACAATAGTGGATGACATCAAGATATATAAGCAAGCACTGAACAGTACACCAAATTACTATAGTTGCGAAATTGAATTTATTGAGTTAGTGAGTAGGTAAATTGTGTTGATGGTATTTTTTAGACTAATCGATTATAAGCAAGGTCCCAATAGGAAGAATGTACACCTTTAGTGTGATTAACAAATCTACATGTGAGACCATCTAGGTGCACACAAGAATTAGATGGCCACAACAATGATGAAATAAGTAAATTTAGATATGCATATTAGAAAGAGAGAGAGAAGTCGTGTCTTTTGGGTAGTTAGTTATTAATGCAAAATTATATAGGAGATCCACCTGTGCCTCCATGTTTCTATGTATCTGCTTTCTAAATGTAAAATACATGGCGATGGATCTTACATTCATTAGATCAAATATATAAAGATTAGAATCCGACCATTTGTTACATGTTTAACATTTAGAAAATAGGCTCATGAACAATATGCAAGGAGGGATTCCCTATATAATTCCTTAGCTATTGACCATAAATAACTAGGTAGTAAAATTTCTGGGTGAACACAAAGAAATATTTGAAGTTTGGAGATCTAGTCTAGTCCATAAAAAAGCATTAAATAGTAATATGGAAATGTTCATGATGTGGGAAAGCTCTCTCTCTCTCTCTCTCTCTCTCTCTCTCTTAAAACAACATCCTTCATTCTAATCTTCCAAGAATTTTGAAGTCGAAACCAAATGATAATGATCAATTATGGTTTAATGAGTTGTGCTATTCTTTCTTGCCGTTTTTGGCCTAATGAGTTGTGCTCATATTTTGGCTCTTTTCTGAGCCTTACTAGTGTTGCTCGTCAATTGGACCGATTCTTCTTTGCATAATAAGTTGTGCTCATTTTTTGGGTAGTCTCCTGGCCTCACAAGCATTGCTCATCAGTTGGGCTAATTCTTCTTTACTTAATGAGCTGTACTCATTTTTTGGGCAGTCTTCTGAGCTCATGAGCATTACTCGTCAGTTGAGCTGATTCTTCCTTGCCTAATAAGTTGTGGTCATTTTTTGGGCAGTCTTCTAGACTCACGAGCGTTGCTCGTCAGTTGGGCCGATTCTTCTTTACCTAATGAGTTGTGCTAATTTTTTTGGCAGTCTTCTGGTTTCATGAGCGTTGCTCGTTAGTTAGGCCGATTTTTCCTTACCTAATAAATTGTGCTCATTTTTTGAGCAATCTTTTGGTCTCACGAGCGCTGCTCATCAGTTGGGCCGAATCTTCTTTGCCTAATGAGTTGTGCTTATTTTTTGGGCAGTCTGTTGACCTCACGAGCGTTACTCGTCAGTTGGACCGATTCTTCTTTACTTAATGAGTTGTGCTCATTTTTTGGGAAGTCTTATGGCTTCACGAGCATTGCTCGTCAATTGGGCCGATTCTTTTTTGCCTAATGAGTTGTGCTCATTTTTTGGGCCGTCTTCTGGCCTTACGAGCGTTGCTCATCAGTTAGATCGATTCTTCTTTGCCTAATGAGTTGTATTCATTTTTTAGACTATATCTTCAGTAATATTTTGGTAATTTATGATGTCGGGATGGTTGTTCAACTCGACAGGTTCTTGTAGTTTTGATTTCATTAGGGTTAAAGATGTGAGTTATGGTATTTTCAATATCAATTAAGATTCGAAATAGGCCTGGGATGGATTTTTTTCAAAGGGTTTGGACGTGTATGCACCAAGTTTTTGATCATTTGCGACAAAGGGAACTGCAGGTAAGCGTGCAATGTTATAAATTTCGCAGACTATTTTCGTGTCATCTGTGTCATCTTTGGGGTTTATAAACTTAGATTATTCTATTGTATCCCAATTGATCCGTGAGTCCCATGTTGGATTTTTTGGACATGGGGTTGTGAGTGTATGTAGTGATAGATTGAAATTTGAGATTGAGATTTCCGAGATGTCTACCATTGGCGACGGTGATTTTGTTACTATTTGTTTTGATTATGGTGTAGATTGTTCAGCTGATTAGCCTCCAGGTGCTCAACAAAATGTCACTAAGGAGTTCAATTTTTTTGTTTGAGGTTTTGCCAATTGCAGTTGCTATAATTGTGCAATTTCAGTGTACGTTACAATTTCAACTCAAATTTCCAATTACAATTTCAAATTCACTGTTCAGAGCATTGTTCAGCACACATGAATGTGCAAGAGTCATTATTACTGACCCCATGATGCATTCAGCCAACCCATTGGAATTTCAAAACTTAACTTTGTTTATTTGGTTGGCAGTGCAGCTATCATGACCCCACTATATATTTGGTGCATAAGTCATTGTTTAATCAATTAAATAACTTGAACATCCTATTAATTATTATTAGCCATTAAGGCGGAGCTCTTCAAGTGTTGAAACTGTGGCATCTATTTGTTTTTTTTTTAGAATTATTATTGTATGATGGAGAAAAAATCATACCTTGAGAATAGAATCATACCTTGAGAATAGGCACATTGGCAACATAAATCTTGCACATAGAAACATCAATTGTAATCGGATTCACATTAGATCTAGAATTTCCCAATATCGTAAGCTGGGTCTCGGTTATTCGTCCGTCAATTTTCTTACTTGGCTTCTTCAACGCGAGCAAAGCGCCATTGACATGCTTGAACATAATAAACTCGTACCCTTTACTTTTCCCGGTGACCTTGCCAAGGATCGTGATGGATTCTTCAAGGTCACCGTAGGTGGAGAAGAGATTGCGGAGGTTCTTGATGGTAGTGTCCCATCCAAGGCCGCGAATGAAGAGTTTGCGCTTTGTAGGGTCCTAATCAGTGATGGATCAGATGGCGTCGAGTATATCCAAGTGTCGGACAGCGGCATTTCGGACGATCTCAATCAAGCCAATGCATCGACCTTCAATTATTTGATGTAGTCATGATCAAGGATTAAAAGAGAAAATCTCTCAAGAAGTTCCCACAGATGGCGTCAACTGTTGCAGCCAAAAATTGAACGACCTTCACGATCCCTGATCACGACCACCTGAAAAGAGATAAATAAGTAAGGCTTGGCGAACTCGGGGTGTACTCCGCGAGATTTCTCTGATGCCTAAGTCAAGGATTGACTTGAGAGGTTTTTTATGCAACAGTAAAGTAGAGTTTATAATGAGATACCTTAGTCATTTCTCTGAATCCCCATTTATAGCGATGAAGTTTGACCTAAGGGTGATATGCTATTTATTGGCGAATTATGGTGCGAGTGTGAATCGCTTCGGTTATTACAACATTGACGTAGATTACTCTGGTCATTATGGCGCTGGCGTCAATTATCCTGATTGAGCAGTTGACTTGCGTGGTAACTGCCTTCATCAATGTTGGACTTTAGTCTCATTTGAACTTATGGTAGGTGATATATTTGTGGTATATTAGTAACTTTTAGCTGAGTCTACATTATTTTTTCAAACATCCCACATGTTTTCTGTGATTGTACTTAAAACATGAGAGTTAGTTTTAAACTTCATGAAAATCTATGATTTGAGTTATAGGAGTTTCATTGTTCAAGTCCTTTTTTTCTTTCTATTATTTATTTATTTATTTTTAAGATGGAGTGTGAAGTTAACTCATGGGTGGCCCCGGTTCCAACCAAATTGGTTTGATTATAGCTGATTTAATTTATATACTTAAATACTAATTTGCATCAATATTGAGTACAAAGGCTTGACCAAATTGTCTTGATGACGAATTTACTTTAATTATGCACAATAAGAGTCTTTTGGCCTGACAATTCATAAATAAATAAATAAATAGAACTAAGAAATCCATTTTATATTAGTTGCACATATAAAAATGTTTGACTTATTCATATTTTTTCTTTTCTTTCCCCCATAAAAATGATAATTTTGAGCTCTCAGACCCAACTCTACTTGGGTTAAATCCGAATCAAAATTGTAAAAATGGGACAAACCAAATCAACACAACAAACCAAACACGACCAGGTCGTGATCCTGCCTTCATTTTTTCTACCAAATCCTTCTTTTCTTTATATTTAATTGGATGAGAAAATTTTGTAGAGAGAGAGAGAGAGATGAAATTTCATATATGTAATAATAAAATTGAGGTGCCCGACCTCGCCATAGTGTAAAAGCCTCTCCCTTATTCGCTTCACACTTCCCAGTTCCCACCACGAACTCTCTCTCTCTCTCTCTCTCTCTCTCTCTCTCTCTGCACCATCGAATCACATTCTCGTCCCTTGCAAATCGCCTTCCTGCCTTTCCTAGCGCCCGGCCACATAATCGCTCTCTCAGAAATGGCCAGACTCTTCTCGGCACGCGGCGAGCACGTGACCATCATCACCACCCCCTCCAACGCCGGCCTCCTCCAGAGGGCCGTCGACAAAGACGCCGCCGTCGGCCACCCCATCCGCCTCCGCCTCGTTCACTTCCCCGCCAAAGAAGTCGGCCTCCCCGACGGCCTTGAAAACTTTTTCTCCGCCGCCGACCTCGACACCGCCACCAAGCTCTACAACGCCATGACCCTCCTTCGGAACCAGATCGAAAACGTCTTCTGGGAGCTCCGACCCGACTGCATTGTCGCCGACATGTTCTTCCCCTGGACCACCGAAGCTGCCGCTAAGCTCGGCGTCCCTAGACTCGTCTTCCACGGCTACTGCGTTTTCGCGATGTGCCTCAAGGAGGCCATGAGACGACCCGACTCGCCCCACCTCCGCGGGGGATCCGACTACGAGAAATTCGTAATTCCGGGTCTGCCCGACCCGATCAGCATGACCAGGTCCCAGCTACCTGATTACGTCCGGACGCCAAACGAAGTAACCCAGTTGGCGGAGCAGTTGCGGGAGGCGGAGCTGAAGAGCTACGGCGTTCTGGCCAACGACTTCTATGAGCTGGACCCGGGTTACACAGAGCACTACAAGAATATCATGGGCCACAACATCTTCCACATCGGCCCGACTTCTCTTATTCACCGGAGCGACGAAGACAAGGTCGAGAGGAGCCATAAAAGCGTCGTCGGAGAACACGAGTGCCTGAGTTGGCTCAACTCGAAACCGGCCAACTCGGTCGTCTACGTCTCTTTCGGGAGCGTGTGCCGATTTTCCGACTACCAGCTGCTCGAGATCGCGTGCGGGCTCGAAGCCTCCGGCAAAGATTTCATCTGGGTCGTTCTCGGAAAAGAAGACGACAGCAAGGAGAAGCGGTGGCTTCCGGCGGGGTTCGAGGAAAGGACGAGGGCGATGGGTATGATAGTGAGGGGGTGGGCTCCGCAGGTGCTGATACTCGACCACCCCGCGATCGGCGGGTTCGTGACGCACTGCGGGTGGAACTCGGCTATAGAGGCGATCAGTGCAGGGGTGCCGATGCTTACGTGGCCTTTGTACGCGGAGCAGTTCTACAACGAGAAGCTGATAACGCAGGTGTTGAGGGTGGGGATGGAGGTGGGGGCGGAGGATTGGAACCCGTGGTTGGAGGCTGGAAAGAAGAAGGTGGTGGGAAGGGAGCGGCTGGAGGCGGCGGTGAGGCGGCTTATGGACGGCGACGACCCCAGTGGGGAGGAGGTCAGGAGGCGGGCCACAGGGCTGGGGGTGGTGGCCAGGAGAGCGGTGCAGGAAGGTGGGTCGTCTCACAGGAATTTGACGGTCTTGATTGAAGATCTGAAGCGTTTGAGAGATTGCATAAAATGAATCAATCATGTATGTCAACCCTTCGATTTGAACGTGGACTCTGGCGACATCTATGGTCTTAGGCAGCGTTCATTATTGATTTGAGTAATCACCGTCTTGGCTTTTTTTTTTTATTACTCATTAGTAAGGCTGCAAATCAGCTTAGTCGAGCCGGGCCGAGCTTCAGCATGCTTAGGCCCGGCTTGGTAGAGCCACTTAGCTCAATTCGAGCTTAGAAACTTGGGATTGAGCTCGGCTCGAGATTAAAAATATTGGCTCAAGGTCGACTCATTTGTAGGCTTTGCTTGGGCTTAAGCTTGAGCTCGTGCTAAAATTTTATAAGTAACCTTATAATAATAATTTTATCTACTTATTTTGTTTGGATCAAAATCGGTGCCTTTCTTTTTAAGTGATTAGGCTATTGGACTTTTGGGATTGGGCCAACTTAACATGGAAATTATAATGGGAGCCGGCTCCTCCATGTGAAGCTGCACCTCCCCAGTAAAAATTTAACATGTGGCATGTATTACGAAAGGAAAGCCTCCTTCATTGCTTTCAAAAGGAAAGCCCAATCCTGCTCTCAAAAGGAAAGACCAATGGCGTTGAGTTATTTCCTACCATGTGGAGGAAAGTCACTACCATGTGGAGGAAAGTCAAAGTGAGCTTTATTAAAAGCGCAAAGTCTAGCCCTTTAGTGTGATAACCTAAAGGAAGTTATAAAAAGAGAGGGGAGAAGGAAGGAGCCGTCACTTCTTAAAAGAAAGAGAGAAAAACATGATTTTTCTCATGCTACCTAGATTTCATTAAGATTCTAATTCCGCTTCATCCATGGTCCGATCGAGCCAAAATTTGGAGGAGAGATTCATGACTTAAGAAGCTACAATCTTAACGTGGAGATCGGATTTTGAGCTATGGATTTAGGATTTATGTCCTTGAACAGTAACCTTCGAATTTGGTATATTCTCTCCAATTCTCTTTGTGTTTGCCAAGATTGATGATATCTTGATGAGATATATTTATAACTTCTAATTGCGATTAAAGAAAACTTTGTGTACCCATTATTTGGTTGATAGTGGAAATTTCAAATGGACTAGGTCCCGTGGTTTTGCTTCCTCACACTGGCAAAGTTTTCCATGTAAAAAATTACTTGTGCTTTTGTGGCTTGGTGTGATTGATTATTTTTCTTATTATTTTCAGCACGTATAAAAGTAGAGATACACTATATTTTCTTGCATATAGGGAGAAGAATTATTCCGCTGTGAGTGTTTGTTGATATCTCTCCCAACAAAGTAGCATTAGAGCCCGGTTGACAAATTTTCAAGCTAGCAGTTTGAGTTATGGAAGCAAATTCTAGTAGAATGATTAATCTCAATGGTTCAAATTATCACATATGAAAAGGAAAAATGGAGGATCTTCTTTATGTGAAAGATTATTACCTACCAGTGTTTAGTACTGAAAAACCAGAAAAAAAGTTTGATGTGAAATAGACTTTGTTACATCGATAGGTGTGTGGGTATATCAAGCAATGGGTAGATGATAATGTTTTGAACCATATTAAGGGAAAGACAAATGCAGGTTCTCTATGGAGTACGCTTGAATAGCTATATGCTAGAAAGACTGGAAATAATAAGTTGTTTCTGATTAAACAAATAATGACTTTGAGATACCAAGATGAGATTCCTTTATCTGATCACTTGAATACATTCCAAGGAATTATTAATCAATTGGCTGGAATGGGTATTAAGTTTGATGATGAGATACAAGGGCTATGGTTGCTTGGTTCATCATTGGACTCATAGGAGACGCTCAAAACTTCATTGTCTAACTCCACTTCAGAAGGTGTAATCACAATGGATATGGCCAAGAGTTGTTTGCTAAATGAAGAGATGAGAAGAAAAAACACAGGGATCCTATTCACAGTCAAAGATCTTGGTTATAGAAAAGAGTGGGAGAAGTAAGAGCAGAGGTCCGAAGAACAGAGATAACAGTAGAAGCATGTCCAACAAGTTTGCAAATGTTGAGTGTCATCATTGCGGGAAAAACTGACACATCAAAAAATATTGTAGGAAATTGAAGAAAGAAAATAAGAATGAGAAAGGGAAGGGAATGAAGAATGGAGATGACAAAGATGGTGATGATAGAGTTGCTACCACCACTCCTGCAGACTTTGTAATGCCCCGAGCCCCTCGTGGGCACGGGGTGTTACTTTAGTGACGTCTGTACACCTGATACCATCTCAAAACAATAATCATGCAGCGGAAATAATGAAACATTTTTCATACATACATTACCAGAGTTCTAAGTTCTTTCATATATATAAGTTCCCAAACATCCATATTACAATCCAACCCAAAAAGGGACAACTAGTTTGGTCCATACAACCATAATGCATATCCATTAACTTACAACATAACGTACATACCCTGAGATCATACAAATCTTCCCAAAAAGACTACTATAACTTTCACCCCCTGACGCTGCTAAGCACGATACCTATTATTTCCTGAAAAGATGATTTGTATAATGAGGTGAGACACTTCTTAGTAAGGGTGATCAAGTTAATATCAGTGTGTGGGTAGCATGCATTAGTTTTTACAGAAAACATCAATTCTTCATATAACCGAAAATAACCGTCTTTACATTATACGTACTTATACAGTTGAAAGTACTTGTTTCATTTTCCTGACATAAACAGTTCCTTAATCACATAACATCATTTACATAAATATACAGATATGCATAAAAGACACTCCATGGGACTACCGCCATGTATAAACCCCTGTGGTCAGGGTTGTGCTGCCCAAAGGCTAGACTAAACCTGGTGTGATCAACCCAGACAAAGTCAAACATACATCTGCGTCTAACACCATCCATGCAGGCATCTGCAATTTATTGCATGCTTCGATTGCCCTACCATGTCTTGAAAGTATAGGCTTCCAGGTAAGGTACACCCTTTACCGAGACTAATCGGCTGAAACCACCCACACCACTCTCGCAGTACCGTGTGGGTGGACATGGCCACATAAATAATTCCTAACAACGGTACCGTGCTCATAACATAATGATCCACAGGGTTCCTAAAGCATATAATGTAATTTAAGTAATAAAAACATATTTCATATTCATTTCATATAAAACTTGCCATTTAAAACCTCTGGCCCTCGGCCGTTATATAAAAGTCGGCTCACAACCATTAAACATAATCCTGGTCCTCGCGGCCGAAACATAGTCCTGTATTTTCATAAAAAGTTCTAATATTTCATAAACATTCATCGTTTCGGTTACAAAAGAGTAAATATATATCATTTTACTGCCACACAATTTCCTATACTTTGAATATAGCTAGTAGGCAACCAAGAAAACATAACATACACAGTTTAAAACATAAAAATGAACTTCTTACCATTTGTTTATACTAAAAGTATCATAATGTATATCCTAGGTTTGACTTAGCTCAATCCCCTTACCTTTTCTGAAAAAGAATCTGAAACGCTCAAAAACCGATTCCTAACTTTTTCCCAAAATCAAGAATCTACTCTGCTAGGATTGTGGATATTCGCTCCTTGATCCTTGTGGTAACTTTCGATCATCGATTCGGGCGATGAACAGAGAAGAAACCAAAGAGAGAGAGAGTGTGTGGTTTGTGGTTCTAGAGAAAGAGAGAGAGAGAGAGAGATAGAGATTTAGCTTTCTTAATGACGAAGCAAACAAAAATCCTATTTATAGACTCTTGACCCAATCAAATTCGTCAGGCGCCTTCGTTGACGAGCTACAGAAGGCTGTCCGTCGATGAAAGAAGGGCTTCGTTGACGAACCCTAATCCTGATATTTCTGGTTGTTCTAGATCTCTTCGTCGAGGAGACTCTGAATTTCGGGGACGAAACACCTAAGGGCCCTCGTCGACGAGAACTTGGACCTTGTTGACAAAGCCTGCCATTCTACTTTTAAAATTTTCCTTTTGTAACGCCCCGAACCCTCAAACCTGGGCCCGGTGCGTTATACCTAATCATATCCTGATAAATTATATTCCATAACATACGTAGCGGAAAACATAATCATAATATCCATGTAACATAATACCAGAGTTTACTAATTCTAACTATAATTCATATTAAATTATCAATCACCTACATTTCCATAAATCTACATAACTCCCAAAACAATTCAGTATTTTCACAATCATTCTTTTCTCCACAGACTTAAAATATAAAGACGTAAAACATAAATATTTGCATCCCCAAAATTAACCTAGAAATATACCATTTTCTTTTTCTCTATTAACCAATAATGCTATAAAAACCTCGAGCTCTCAAAGCTCGATCTCGAGGAAATCCTGAAAAAAATAAATAAATTCATATTCGGGTGAGACACATCTTAGTAAGGGAAGAAACTATATATTAAAACAGTGTGTGGCCAACATGAGTTTATATATAACATAATATTTAACATTTGAAAATCCTTAACATAATTTTCGAAATCATTCCCTGATCCTAATCAAACACATGCAAATGTTTAACCCATGAGATTACCCGAGGATAGGGGTGATTACCTGCCCATACAAGTAGCAACCCTCTGCTCTAATATTTTTGACAACCCAAAGGTTGTAGCTAAAGCATACCAGGGCACTCACCTTACTCAGTAAGCCCTCAAGTGATAAATTAATCTCGTACTCACACTGTTCAACAATAGCTTACCGGCAAATGCCCTAAGGATAGGGAAATCTACCCGCCCATACAAGTAAGTTCCCTCTGCCCTAGTACGTTATGCGGCTACTGCCACATCTACAGCTATTAGTGCACTCGCCTTACTCAGCAAGCTCTTAGGCGAAAGGTATGCCTCGCCCAATCGTAACATGTTCTACGTACATACATACTTCTAATATCATAATACATCATTCTTTTCTGTCATTATGCATTCATGCACATTCATTCCTATTCATAACTTAACTTTGCATTTCGTTTCACTTTAAGTGACTCTTTCCTATTTACATCATTTACCTTTGTCATTTCATTTCATTGCCATTTCATCGTCATTTCATTGCATAACATTTCATTTCATTACTTTGTACTACAGCTGGTATTTAGCCATGATCAGTTAGTCTACGTAGAAACGTGCTAGACCTGCTAACACAGCTCCTTTTAGCTGTCATCAGTTAGTCTACACAAAAGTGTGCTAGATCTGCTAACATGGTTGTCTTTCAACTGTCTTACATTTACATGGTTGTATTTAACATACACATGTAATATTGTCCATATCATATTTTATTTTCATAGCTTTACTTACTTAGTCTGCATTTCATACATTTAACATATATTTGCACAAAATCTCATACCACACAATTTAGTAATAAAATTCATACACTACCTATAAAATAAGTCAACCAACATTTAATGTTTATGTACTGAAAATACCTTTCATTTCTTACTCAAGTATCCTTAAAATATTTCCAACTTTCATCATTTCATTTTCGCATATACATATCTAATAAACAGCCCTAAACTTGGAAAAAAAAAAAATTTAAACAGTTGGCATTTTACCCATACTGAAACATATACACGTATATATAACACAATTTATTTTTCTATTAAATTCATAAAAATTCTGATTTAATATATATTTTCCCCCTTACTTGGTTTCTTAAACTACGCCAACAGGGACTCTGAAAAATACCTGCGGCGCTCACCCGGACCCTGAAATTAAATTCCTAGTTCCAATAAATTCCTGAATAAAATATTAATTTAATACTTCCTAGGGCCATAATTCCTAAATAAATAATAATACCCTTAAATTTAGCCAAATTCTCAAATCCCACTCTCGCTTTGGAGTAGGGCTTAGAAAACCCCAATTGAAAAATTACATACGTCAAAATGACGACGACGACGACTAGGACCCTGTGGTGGTGTCCGATCGTCGATTTAACCGCATATTAACAGTGAAATTGAGAAAATGAGTAAAAATTACCTTTCCCCAGGAGCAGTGCCTAAGCCATTCCCATGAAAAATTTGCTCTAGTAAAAATGTCGGCAGCGGAACCAGGATTCCAATCGCACCTTCCATTTCCCGATTCGTCGCAAACTTGCCGAGTAATTGAAAGAAAAGGAGAGATACAGAGACAGAGTGCTTGGACGCAGGAAATATATTCAAGGGGAGGGGGCGTGTCTGCGCCTCTGATCCTTCTGCAGACTTCCTCTTCTTCCTTCTTCTTCTTTCTTCTTTACTTTTACTTTTACTTTATATATATATATATATATATATATTATAATAACTTATTTATATATATCATTCTAATTAGTTTTTTTTTTAAATCCAATGTAAAAATATTTAATTTAATAACTAATTTTTAATTATTTTTATCTTTATTTAATTTAATTTATTTAATTTTAAATTTTTTTTCTTTTCCCCACGCCATTCCTTTTATTTATTTATCTGTTATTTTATTTATTTTTTTTTCAAATTATTTTAATCCTTTTAAATTTCTGGGTCTTTACACCTTTCTTCTTTAATTTTATTTATTTTTCGAGGTTCAGGTCTCTACAGACTTCCTCATTGTTTATGATGATGAGATGATAAATGTTGTATACCATGAAACCAAGTGGGTGATTGATAGTGGTACCTCCATTCATGCTACATCTCGGAAGGATTTCTTTACATCCTATAGATCTGGTGACTTTGGAACAGTAAATATGGGAAATGATGGCTTGGTTAAAGTCATTGGAATTGAGGATGTGTATCTGAAGACAAATAATGGCATGAGTTTAGTTCTCAGATATGTGAAGCATATTCTTGACATTCGATTGAATTTGATTTCTATAGGTAAACTTTATGACAAAGGGTGCTGCAACACCTTCAGTGATGGCCAGTGGAAGCTCACCAGGGGTGCTATGGTTGTGGCTCGAGGCATGAAGCACTCCGCATCGTGCATTCTGTAAGTAAAGATCTCCAACGACATTGTTAACGCAACGGAGGATAATCGTACAATAGAGTGGTGGCATAAGAGACTGGCTCAAATAAGTAAGAAAGGATTAGCTCTGTAACAACCTGCTATTTAACTGAGTTTTTTTTTATACAACAAAATTTATAATACTTTGATACCTACTATATTAAACCAATCCATCAACCTAAGAAGCAAGAAACAGAATTCATATAAACACAACCAAGAAAATATATAATACCAGAGTGCTAAAAGGCTCCTCCAAATATACATATAAGACTATTACCCAAAATACCCTCAATTGGGCTAGGGCTATACATAAATACTCTAAAAAATACTCACTCTACTGGCAGGGCAGTACTGAAGCCCCTTTATCTGCGAGCCTAATCTGCTCACCTACCTGGATCACCTAAAAAATGTTAAAGTAATGAGATAAGCCAACGCTCAGTAAGACGAAATATGATATTACTAGTGTGTGGCAAATGAGTTACAATACTGAGAAGATCTATTTCTATATAAACACATATACTCGAATATGAAAATATAGTACAAATAATATAATAACCATCATCCCATGTTGCTTAACATAACTGTATTTTTAGGTTTCTATACATAATACTCTACTATACATAAGTACACCCTCTGTTACTGTAAAACTGTATATACATAAACTGTATATACATATTGAGCACTATTGTTCATGTGTTGAATCGTACACCCTCTGTTCCTCTACAGTTTGATGTGCCAGACCGAGTTTGGACAATTAAGGATGTTTCCTATAATCACCTACTTATTTTTGGGTGCAAAGCATTTGTGCATATTCCGAAAGATGAAAGGTCCAACCTTGATGAGAAAACGTGACAGTGTATATTCCTTGGCTACGGTCAAGATGCGTTTGGATATGATCCAGTTGAAAAGAAAATTGTGAGAAGCAGAGATGTCATGTTTGTAGAAGATCAGATGATTCAGGATATTGAGAAGGCAGAGAAATCTATGTCTTAGTAGGGTGACAGTTTGACTGATGTGGATCCAATTCCTTTGAAGAATTTTCTATTTCAGGTTGAGAATGATGTTTAGGATGACCACCAGGGTAGAGGTGATGTGGATGTTCCCTTACAGGTTCAGGGAGATGTTGATACTGATGAGTAGTTGACAATGCTAGAGATTCCACCAGAGATTCCATCCAGGAGGTCAGCCAGAGACCGACATTCTTCCACTCAGTATTTAGCAGAATAGTTTGTGTTATTGACTGATGAGGGATAGCCCTAGTTTTTTACAGAAGCCATGGAAGATGAACACAAGATATAGTGGGTTGAGGCCATGCAAGATGAGATGCAGTAATTGCATGATAACCACACCTTTGAGTTAGTGAAGCTACCTAAAAGAAAAAGATATTTGGAGAACAAGTGGATTTACAAGAAGAATCTAAATGAGTTCTCTTCACGGCCATGGTACAAAACTAGATTGGTTGTAAAAGGGTTCGATTAGAGAAAAGGTATTGACTTTGATGAGATCTTATCTCCAATTGTAAAGATGTCATTGATCCGTACAATACTTGGCTTAGCGCCTAGTTTTGACTTGGAAGTTGAGCAGATGGATGTGAAAACTGCCTTTCTTCATGGTGATTTGGAGGAAGAGATTTATATGAAGCATCTAAAGGGTTTTAGAGTGAAAGGAAAAGAGGATTATGTGTGCAAGCTGAAGAAAAGTCTATATGGTTTGAAACAAGCACCGAGACAGTGGTATAAGAAGTTTGAGTCTGTTATAGGGGAGCAAGACTACAAGAAGACAACTTCAGATCACTGTGTATTTGTTTATAAATTCTTTGATGATGATTTTATTTTCTTACTGCTTTATGTGGATGACATGTTGATTGTTGGAAGGAATGCTTCAAGGATTGACCAGTTGAAGAAGCAATTAAGTAAGTCATTTGTATGAAGGATTTGGGGCTAGCAAAGAAAATTCTTGGCATAAGAATCAGTCGTGATAGGAGTGCTAAGAAGTTATATTTGTCACAGGAGGAATACATAAAGAAAGTGCTTCAGAGGTTCAATATGGACAAAGCTAAAGTGGTTCGCTCTCCTTTTGCTACTCACTTTAGACTAAGTACAAAGGAATGTCCTTCTACATATAAGGAAAAGGAAGACATGTAAAGAGTTCCTTACACTTTAGCAGTAGAAAGTTTGATGTATGCA
This sequence comes from Malania oleifera, assembly GCF_029873635.1. Classification (NCBI taxonomy): domain Eukaryota; kingdom Viridiplantae; phylum Streptophyta; class Magnoliopsida; order Santalales; family Ximeniaceae; genus Malania; species Malania oleifera. The sequence continues at coordinate 77,324,093 of NC_080425.1, forward strand.
ATGGTTTGCACAAGACCAGATATAGCCTATGCAATTGGTATAGTTAGCCAATTCTTGTCAAATTCGAGAAAAGAGCACTTGAATGCAGTGAAGTGGATCATGACGTATCTTCGAGGCACTTCTAGTTTGAGACTTGGTTTGGGAAACTGACAACTATTGTTAGTTGGCTACACAGATGCAGATATGGTTGGGGATGTGGATACTCGTAAGTCTACTTCGAGGTATTTGATAACTTTTGTAGGTGGGGCTATAGCTTGGCAATTGAGACTTTAGAAGTGTGTTGCTCTTTCTACGATAGAGGTAGATTTTATTACAGCAATGGAAACGACTAAAGAGTTGCTATGAGCAAAGAATTTCTTAACAGAACTTGATTTCAAGCAGCAGAGGTATGTGTTGTTTTGTGATAACTATAGTACTATTCATCTTATTAAGAATTCTAGTTTCCATGCAAGATTGAAGCACATAGATGTATGATACCATTGGATCAGAGATGCGTTGAACGATAAGTTACTGGAACTTGAGAAGGTTCACAATGATGATAATGGTTCTGATATGTTGACAAAGACACTACCAAGGGAGAAGTTTGAAGTTTGTTGTTCGATCACCAGGATGGCGATTCCCTCCACATAGTCGGAATGGGGAGATTTGTTGGGTTATTTCCTTCCATGTGGATGAAAGCCCAAGTGGGCTTTATTAAAAGCCCAAAGCACAACCCTTTATTGTGATAACCAAAAAGAAGTTATAAAAAGAGATGGGAGAAGGGAGGAGCTGTCACTTCTCAAAAGAAAGAGAGAAAAACGTGATTTTTCTCATGCTGCCCAGATTTCTTCAAGACTCCAATCCTGCTTTGTCCGTGATCTGATCGAGCTGAAATTTGGAGGTGAGGTTCATGACTCAAAGAACTACAATATGAACGGTGGAGATTGAATTTTGATCTTGGGAGTTGGGATTTATGCCCTTGAACAGTAACCGTGAATTTGGTATATTCTCCCAAATTCTCTTTGTATTGTCCAAGATTGATGATATCTTGATGAGATATATTTGTAGCCTTTAATTGAAATTAGTGAACACTTTGTGTACCCATTATTTGGTTGATAGTGGAGATTTCAATTAGACTAGGACCCGTGGTTTTTCTTCCTCACACTGGGGAAGTTTTTCACGTAAAAAATTGTTTGTGTACTTGTGGCTTGATGTGATTGATTATTTTTCTTATTATTTTCAGTGCATATAAAAGTAGAAATGCACTATATTTTCTTGCATATAGGGAGAAGAATTATTCCGCTGTGGTGTTTGTTGATATCTCTCCCAACAAATGGTTCTTCAATCCATTTACCACCAACGACACATCGCCAAACGCCGACTGCTGCAACTCGCTGAGGTTGCTTGCGACCAACAACACTGACTGTCTCTTCCTCATTGTGCATCCACTTCCAGCTGCCCATCAACCAAACTCTCGCCATCTCCCTCCCACGCACCTGCAACATGCCTTGCGTCCCCGCCCAATGCAATGGGGATCCCCTATTTTTCAATTCTTAAGATTCTTCTGTAGAATTTCTGCCTAGCTCATCAATCCAATTGCAGGATTTTTCTAATTTCATTAGTTCTACCAGAGAGTCGTTTCCCTTAACCTGGATGATTCCCAATCGGGGGCGAGTTCATAGTTTTCTTGTACGACAAGCAAAGAGTCCTTTTAGTTTTTTTTTTTTTTTTCACTTCCATTTTTCTTCAATTTTTAAAATGCTATTATGATTATGATCAAGGAAAAAAATCATTTAGAATTATTATACTAAGAGATAATTAAATCTGAACCTTTATTTATTTTCCAACTGTTCTAATAGTATGTAGGAGGGAGATGGACACAGTTTATTGACTTTACAAATCTCAATGACAGAATAAGTCTTGAGGATTTTGATCTGATTATGATATATGATTTTTTTTCCAATGATTGTTTGTGAAAATCAGGAAGCCTTGTTTGATGTTTTAGATGAAAGAGGAAAAGAGAGTTTGCAAAATGCAGTGTGCTGGGAGGCTTCAGAGAAATAATGAAATTAGAAAAATCCTACAATTGGATTGATGATCTAGGTAGAAATTCTACAGAAGAAGCTTAAGAATTGAAAAATAGGGGATCACCATTGCATTGGAGGGAGATGCGGGGCAGGTTGTAGGCGTGCGAGAGGGAGATGGCTGTAGGATTTATATCCCAAAGGATATGTCTTACATGAATGATATGGGTCTCACGTGTAGGGTATGTGTCCCATATGATAAGAATATGAATTAATGGTTGTATGGGTTAACTAAAGGGTTAGCTTATTTAATATGAGAAATTAATGGTGGAAGTTTGAAGAGATTCCTATACATAAATATTATATAACATATATATATATATATATATATATATAAAATATTAGCTACTATTATGGGGAGTAGCTGTAAGGGCATGCTATACATCAAGCTAAGCTCTAAGGGTAGGAAAAGAGAGCTAAAGAAGAAAAAGAAAAAGCTAAGCTCATAAGCCCTAAAGGTTAGCTACATGGTGATGTTAGCTGCAAAGAAAATATAGGAAGAAAGGGATTGTCCTTTCTCTGCCTCTACTTCTCTAATCATTAGGAGATCCCATAGATCTTGTGAAGGAAGGAAAGACAAAGAGGAAAAGTGGGAGAAACGATCTCTTCGGATTTTCCGGGTGTTATTCCCGATAGGTTCGATATGGCCGATTCCAGTATGTAAAGTTTATAGTTTATGACTTATTTATTTTTCGCATAAAGGATTTTGATGTGAAATTCATGATAATTGAAGATCCTTGACTGCAGTATATTTATGAAAATTTTCTTACACGTGGTATCAGAGCCATGTTGGAATTATCATGAACTTTCTTCATATAAAGATCGCTTATGGTTATTTTGTTCGATTTTTTATGGTTTTATGGGTAAAATTTGTGGGTATATTGTTTACTGGAATCAAACTGAAAATATATGTGATATTTGATGGATTTATGGGGTTTTTGTTTGTCTAAAAATTTTCATTACATGTGGACCGTTGATGATTTTCCCCTTTATAGTGATATTAAAGTAGGGCTACTGAATGATATGCATGCAAATAATTTTATTATAACTTGATTAATAATGGAACACTCACATGTTGTGCATGCATAAGTTAGAGAATTTTACATGAAAGTAAGTTAGTAAAATTCTTATATTAGGGAAATGATTATCTGTTGTAAATTATGGATAAATTTTGTTGAATAAGGAATCAATCAATGTTTCTATTATGGTTCATATGTTGTCACCAAAGTGATCTTAGTTAGAAAAGTTGTAAACGTTGATTGAAATATAATCCGACAAAGAATAATAACAGAATGTTTATTTGAATATTATGGCTGACCCAAAGGTGCACCAACTTTCAAATAATCATTAATTTAATCAGGATAATTGAAGAATGATAATGAAATTGGGATGCCTGCCCAAAGGTAACAGACCAATCAAACTTTATAAAGGTTATCAATTATGCTTGGATGAATGAAAATTACCAGTAAGTGTAAGGATTAGTATATTGCATAAGTTGATCCAAAGATTGAACGCAATTTACTAATGAAATGTTCTAAACTCAAAGCATTAATCTAGTGAACATTTTGTGTTATTGCAATGTCGGTTCCTGTTTTGTTGCATTCACTGGCTTCTTTTGTTCTGATCTTTAATGGGACAAATTTCTCTGACTGGAATGAGCAGATTCAGTTTCACCTCGGTGTTCTGGATCTAGACTTAGCTCTACAAATGGATAAACCGGCTGCTATTACTAAAACAAGCAGTTCGGAATAGCGAGCTTTGTATAGGTCATGGGAAAGGTCGAATAGATTAAGTATGATGCTTATGCGAATGTGCATAGAAAATAATATTAAATCAACACTCCCTCAACTAGAAAATGCAAAGGAATATCTCAAGGCAGTGGAGGATAGATTTCATTCAGTTGATAAGTCCTTTGCAGGAAGGTTGATGGTTTAATTGACCACAATGAAATTTGATGGTAGCAAAGGAATGAATGAACATGTCCTAGAAATGACTAATCTGTCTACTAGACTTAATACTTTGGGAATGAATGTTAATGAAAGCTTCCTTGTTCAATTTATTTTGAATTCTTTGCCTCCTCAGTATGGGCCTTTTCAGATTCACTATAACGCAATTAAAGAAAAATGGAATGTGAATGAATTTGCAAGCATGTTAGTTCAAGAAGAGGCAAGACTCAAACAATAGGGACAACATTCAGTGAATGTCATGAGTCACGCAGTTGGAAGTAAAGGAAAGAGAACAAAGAAAGGTTTAAAGAGAGATCCATTGAAGGTGGCGAGTACTTCGTATAGTGGTGAGGCTTGTAGGAAGGAACATTATGGTCCCAAGTGTTACTTTTGTCGTGGCTATGGGCATTTAAAGAAAAGTTGTCTGAAATGTAAAGCATGGTTCGAAAAGTAAGGTAAGTTTTTAGCTTATGTATGTTTTTCGAATCAAACATGACACAAGTTCCCTCTAACACTTGGTGGATTGACTCTGGTTCTACTGTTCATGTTTCCAATTCGATGCGGGGATACCTTATGATTTAGAGCGTAAAGGAAAATGAACACATGATAGTCTTGAGGAATGGAAATCAAGTGCCTGTTATAGGTGTTGGAATTGTTCGGTTGTATCTTGAATCGGGTCATTTTTTAGACTTGTTTGATACTTTGTATGTTCCAAATATTTTTAAGAACTTAATTTCCATGTACAGATTAGTTAATGACGGTTATGGTTTGTATTTTGAACATAAAAGGTTTCCATCTCATGAAAGGTGACTTATGTGTTGGCTCTGGTATTTTGTATGAGGAGTTGTATAAATTTAATTTTAATGAAAAGTTTTCTAAAACACTCCTTACTCTACATCATAATATTGGAACTAAACGTAGTAGAATAAATGAGAATTCCTCTTTCTTGTGGCATAAAAGACTGGGTCATATATCCAGGGAAAGAATGGAGAGATTGGTAAAGGATGGGGTTTTCATGATCCTTGATTTTTCTAATTTCGATGTATGTATTAATTGAATTAAAGGAAAGAAAACTAAACATACAAAGAAAGGAGCCACAAGAAGTAGGAATCTACTGGAAATTGTTCATACTGATGTATGTGGGCCTTTTGACTCACCATTTTTATGTGGAGAAAAGTATTTTATCACCTTTATTAATGATTTTTCATGGTATGGCTATATCTATTGTTGCATGAAAAGTTTCAGGCAATAGATGCTTTAAAGGCATATGTTGCTAAAGTGGAGCGACAATTAGATAGGAAAGTGAAAATCTTTAGATCCGACAGAGGTGGTGAGTATTATGGTAGGTATGATGGCATAAAACAATGTTCAGGACCATTTGCTAAATTCTTAGAACAACATGGTATTTGTGCTTAATACACAATGCCTGGTACGCCTCAGTAGAATGGTGTGGCTGAAAGGCAGAATCATACTCTTATAGAAATGGTTAGGAGTATGTTGAGTAATTCCTCAGTACCCATTTCATTATGGATGGAAGCCCTTAAAACAGTAGTGTATATGCTAAATCAGGTTCCTAGTAAGGCAGTTCAGAAAACTCCTTTTGAAATGTGGATGGGAAGGAAATCAAGTTTAATGCACTTTCATGTTTGGGGTTGTCTAGTAGAGATTAGAGTCTATAATCCAAATGATAGGAAATTGGATTCAAGGATTGTGAGTGGGTATTTTATTGGATACCCAGAAAGATCTAAAGGGTAGATTTTATTGTCCTAATCATAGTATGAGAATAGTTGAATCCGATAATGCAAAGTTCCTTGAAAATGGTGAAATCAGTGGGAGTGATATATCACGAAATGTGGTCATTAAAGAAATTCAGGTTTCTATATCGATATTTAGACCTTTAACAGACATTGTTATTCCTTTAGTTGTTGAAAGGAATGATAACATTAAACAACAATCTAATGATGTATCGCTTTGTAATGAAAATGTCACCATTGAGCCAATTGTAGAACAATTACAAGAAATAGCATTAAGAAGATCTCAAAGAGTAAGGAAACCAGCTATTTCTGATGATTATTTAGTATATCTGCAAGAGGCTGATTATGATTTAGGAACTAGTAAGGATCCAGTTATGTTTCCACAAGCTATTAAAAGTGATGCTTCTGAAAAGTGGATCAATGCCATAAATGATGAGTTGAAATATATGGAATAGAATAAAGTTTGGGACATCGTTGATTTGCCTAATGGGTTTAAAACAATTGGGTGTAAATGGGTCTTTAAGACCAAACACAACTGTAATGGCAACATTGAACGGTACAAAGCTAGACTTGTAGTAAAGGGTTTCACTCAGAGGGAAGGTGTTGATTATAAAGAGATGTTTTCTCTTGTGTCTAAAAAAGGACTCTCTTAGAATCATAATGGCTTTGGTGGCTTATTTTGATTTAGAGTTGCACCAAATGGATGTGAAAAATGTCTTTCTAAATGGAAATTTAGATGAAGAGGTATATATGGATATTCCCGAAGGTTTAATGATTAAAGGAAAGGAGCATATGGTTTGCAAATTAAAGAAATCAATATATGGACTTAAACAAGCTTCCAGGAAATGGTATTTTAAGTTTCATGATACCATCACGACCTTTGTTTTTAAAGAAAAAACTGTTGATCAGTGTATATATCTAAAGGTCAGTGGGAGCAAGTTTATCCTTCTGATTGTATATGTTGATGATATTTTACTTGCCAGTAATGATCTTGGCTTATTGAATGATACCAAGAGATTTCTTTCTATGAACTTTGAAATGAAAGATATGGGTGAGACAACTTATGTGATTGGAATTGAAATATTCCAGGATGGATAACTTGGACTGTTAGGGTTGTCTCAGAAAGGATATATTAATAAAGTTCTAGAAAGATTTCATATGGCTGATTGTAAACCAACTCCTGCTCCTATTTGTAAAGGGGACAAGCTCAGTGCAAAAGATTGTCCACAAAATGAATTTGAAAAGAAAAGTATGAAGAATATTCCTTTTGCATCTATTGTTGGGAGTTTGATGTATGTGCAGACTTGTACAAGACCAGATATTAGTTTTGCAGTTGGGATGCTCAGGAGGTACCAAAGAAATCCCCAAATGGAGCATTGGAAAGCTGCAAAGAAAGTCTTGAGGTACTTAAAAGGACCAGACACTATATCCTCACATATAGGAGAACAGATCAGTTAGAGGTGGTTGGCTACTCCGACTCAGGTTTTGCTGGATGCATTGATAGTTGTAAGTCAACGTATGGTTGCTTGTTCTTGTTAACTAGAGGAGCAATATTGTGGAAAAGTGCCAAACATACTACCATAGCTGCATCTACTATGGAAGCTGAATTTGTGGCATGCTTTGAGGCAATGATTCAGGCTTTTTGGTTGCGGAACTTTATCTCAGGACTTGAGATTATTAATAGTATAGCTAGGCCGCTGAGAATTTATTGTGATAATTCCGCAGCAGTCTTTTTCTCCAAAAGCGACAAATACTCTAATGGCGCTAAGCATATGAAGCTCAAGTATTTGGTTGTTAAGGAGGAAGTTCAGAAACAAACCGTGCTTATAGAACATATAAGAACTAAGATCATGATAGCAGATCCTTTAATGAAGGGATTGACACCAAAGGCATTTAAAGAACATGGTAATCACATGGGTCTTTGTTGTAATCCTTGATGTATGATAGTGGATCTTTATGTTTTGTTCTATAATATGTATAATGATATCAATAAAAGTGTTTCTGAACATAATTTCTGTTTACCACCAATCACGTGATTATGAAGATGGTTTACTGTTAAATAGAAATGGTCTTTGACAAAGACATTACAGGGATAGTATGGTAACTTCCTATTATGGATCATAGTTAAGTAGTTTATTAGTATTGTGGTACATGGAAAGGAAGATGTCGCTCTAATGATATTTACCGCTATGACTCGTATTAAAGGGTTGCTTAATTATGATATTATAGTAATCTCATTGAAAAGTATAAATAAGCTAATGTTTTGTGCACATTATGGTTATTTGTTAATCCATATTAATATCATTCATATGAGCAAAGTGGGAGAATGTAGGATTTATATCCCAAAGGATATGTCCCACATGAATGATTTGGGTCCCACATGTAGGGCATGTCTCCCATATGATAAGGATATGAATTAATGGTTGTATGGGTTAACTAAAGGGTTAGCTTATTTAATATGAGAAATTAATGGTGGAAGTTTGAAGGGATTCCTATACAAAAATATTATATATATATATATATATATATATATATATATATATATATATATATAAAATATTAGCTACTATTATGGGGAGTAACTATAAGGGCATGTTATACATCAAGCTAAGCTCTAAGGGTAGGAAAAGAGAGCTAAAGAAGAAAAAGAAAAAGTTAAGCTCATAAGCCCTAAAGGTTAGCTACATGGTGATGTTAGCTGCAAAGAAAAGATAGGAAGAAAGGGATTGTCCTCTCTTTGCCTTTACTTCTCTAATCATCAGAAGATCTCATAGATCTGGTGAAAGAAGGAAAGAGAAAAAGGAAAAGTGGGAGAAATGATTTCTTCGGATTCTCCGAGTGTTCTTCTCAATAGGTTTGATATGACTGATTCCGGTATGTAAAGTTTATAATTTATGATTTATTTATTTTTCACATAAAGGTTATTGATGATTCTCCAGGTGTTCTTCTCAATAGGTTCGATATGGCCGATTCTGGTATGTAAAGTTTATAGTTTATGATTTATTTATTTTTCGCATAAAGGTTATTGATGTAAAGTTCATGATAATTGAAGATCCTTGGCTGCAACATATTTATGAAAATTTTCTTACAATGGCGAGAGTTTGGCTGATGGGCTGCTAGAAGGGGACGCACAATGAGGCAGAGATAGTTGGTGCCGTTGCCCGCGAGCGACCTTAGCGAGTTGCAGCAACCAACGTTTGGCGACGTGCCATTGGCGGTAAATGGGTTAGAGAACATTGGGCTTTCCTTTTGAGAGCAGGATTGGCTTTCTTTTGAGAGCAGCGAAGGAGACTTTCCTTTTGTAATACATGCAACGTGTTAAATTTTTTTGGGAAGGCGCAGCTCCACGTGGAGGAGTCGGCTCCCCTTATAATTTCCACAACTTAACGAGCCTATTATCGAATTTTTTTACCAACTTCTTAACGATTCCATTTGAACCAATTATCAAGCTGCTCAAGAGTACAACCGAGTCGAGTCCGATTATGCTCACACTCGGCTCGCTTACAAATTGAATCTAAAAATTGGGCTTGAGACTCACTCATTAAGATAATAAATGATCCTGAACGAGCCCTTATCGAGTCAAACTTTTGAGCCGCTCGTGAGCGACTTGGGTCCCCGGGTTGGGTATTTAGACTTAGGCTATCAAATATTGATATTCAGATTTTTGGGTCTAGCTAGATCTAAATTTGGTTCTTGGCTTTCAGATTCAAGTAAAATACCTAAGTTTGTTTAGAGTATTCAAGAGGAATTTTTTTTTTATTAAATTAAAATTGTGTTATGTTTTATGCTCTATTCAAATTTGAACTTGACCTACAAAGTCTTGAATTTTAAAATTCAACCATTTTGAACTTGCTAGACATTTAAATAGAATTAAACTAATTAATAAAAAATTTAGATAACCAACCTCAGTTTTTTAATCTTCCAATCAATCTACAAGTTGCTCCTTCTTTGTCCGAACTTTTCTAAATTTCCATTTCCTAGCTTTTTCCAGTCTACGATTCATGGATTTTAGTCTTTCTCCAGTTTCTCAATTTCAATCACTCAACCTTTCTCCTTTTCTTTTTCCAGTGAACAATTCCTTTCCCCAAAATTTCCCTCTTACTTTCCAATAATTGACTCTTTTCAAATCTTTCTCTCTTACAATAACTAGTTCCTCTTAAATTTCCTTCGCCCGACTCTTTTTTTTTTTTTTTTTTTTCAGTGAGCAATTCCTTCTCCTTGATTTGCTTCCTCTTAAAAACTCTCTAAATATCGCTATTTATAGTGTCGACACCCCAATTTTAACCAAACCATTTTTGAGAAAACCTAGCGTAACTAAAATTTGGCTTTAAATCTCGAAAATGGTAGGATCCGATTGAATCCCATTTTGTTTCAAATCGAGTCTTGTTTTATTTTAAATTGAATCCCATTATTTTTAATTGAGTCCTGATGTTTTAAATTGAGTCCCAGTATCTTAAATTGAGTCTCGACATTTTTATACGAGTCCTGGTATGTTTATTTGAGTCCCAGTGTCTTAAATTGAGTCCCGATATTTTAAATCGAGTCCCGGTATTTTTATTTTAGTTATGTATTTTTAATTGAGTCCCAGTATTTAAATAAGTCCCGTTGAATTTTAATTTAGTCCCATAATTTTTTTTAGTAGTCAAGTTCGGGTCCTCCGTCTTCCGGGGATCGAGTTTTCAAACCCGGGTCTTGCCTTTTAAGAAGATAAAATTGGCCAACAAAAGAAAAATATTTTAAAAATTCAGAAATAAAAAAGAAGGGGAAAGGCACGTGCGCAATTATTCTCCCCCAAAACCCCAGCTAACAGAATTGCGCGCATATAGGAAAAAGATGCTCCCGTTAGAGATGCTTTTGGGCGCTAATTGAATTGCAGACTCCCTATAAAGGAGGGGTCTGCATTACCACTATTCATGCGTCACCCTGGCTCCATCATTACAGAGGTCTCCTTTTTCATTTTTGGATCCATCACTCACGGAGCAGCCGTCTCTCTCTTCTCTCCCTCTCTTCATCAACACCCACGCACCTGTGCATAGCCGTGGCCGCACCAGCGTAGGTGTGTTCACCTTCATCCTCAGCCTTGGCTTCGTCACCAACAAGCGCCGGCTTCCCTTCAGATCCCGGACTCTCGAACAACCTTGCTGCCGTCACCGCAGCCACATGTAGATCCGGCCACCATCCAACGACCTCGCCGGCACCCAAACACAGAGCTCCCTTCTTATCGGTGTCAAGACAAACCAGCGGCTCCAACCGAGACACTGCCATCTCTCCTTCACAGCCAGATCCCGTTTCCGGCCACCCATCACCACCAACCACCATCTTCACGGCCAGATCCATGACCTCGCCTCCATTCCTCAGCCGTGAACACCTCCAGCCGCTCCCTTTTCTCTCGCCGTCACGCTCTCGTCGACGCCGCTGCTACTACCTAAGCTACGACTATCCTCACGTCCTCACCATTCCGCAGCTCCCGTAACCTCCTCTCTTCCTGGTATTCCAAACTGATCTTCCTTGAGAAAGAGAGTGATCTTGGTTCCTCTGCCCAGCTACTCTCCTCCATCATCCCTGAGCTTTTCTCTACGGTCTCTCTCCCCAACTGTGAAGCTTGTCATCTGTGAAGGTTTCTTTAAGCACAAAACATATCTGCAAAGGCGTCCTCCTTAACTCTGAACTGTGAAGGTCTCTCCGTCAACTACAGAGGAATCTCTCCTCATCGATCTGCCAAGTTCTCTCGATCAAATTTGTGAAGCAAACTGGAAGTACTTGAAAAAGGACCTCCACATTATCATGGGCTCCAAATGGAATATATGCTGCATGAAAGGACATGGTAGGGCTTTTCTGTAAAGCATGCATTCTCTCACAACGAAACTGCTGGGTGAAGGCCACACAATGGACCAAATCTACAAAGGGAGGAATTTCTGAAAATCTGTTGTTTGAAGGCTGCGTACTCTCTAAAGGTGTTCTGAACCCATGAGGAGTACCTGAAAATATGCTATTCTGAGTTGGTGAAGACTGTGAGGAGTATCCATGAACAATTGTTGTACACGTGATTTTGGGGAGTCGAGGACCATCCACTGTTCATCCAATACCTCTTCTCACCTCACCGTCTCATAACAGCCGCTACTGCTGCTCCTTGCCTCGTAGCCGCGAACGCCACCACAGCTGAACCATCCCTATCACTCGAGCAGCTCGTCTCAGTTATTCGACTCAGTATTTCAGTCTCCCGGAGTTCTCGCATCTCTCAAATTCAGTTCATCCTCTCCGGCATCTCAGTCCTCGGCTGGTGTGTCTCTGGCAGCAGCAGCGGTTATCTTCTCCGGCATCTCTGCTCTCTCCGGCGTGCTGCAGATTCATCATCAAGCATCTTAGATCCAATGTCCCTGCTCCGGCAGTCTGAACACAGCAACCCAATTCCAGTGGTAACTACTCTGTAAGTTCCCTGCGAGCAAACACACTGATACAGTCGCACGTTGACACACACATACACGGCAAACACACGCAGCACCCATACCACTACCCACACACACCTGCACACACACTAAAAGGCACACCACTATCCACACACACTTGTGCACACACTTGCACTCACACTAAAAGGACTACCCACACACACTTGTACACACACCTACACACACACTAAAGGCACACCAACACGTCACTGCAAAACCTGCACACACACCAACTCACACACCACCAATTCGCATACACTCATGCGCGCGTACAACACACACCAACTCAACCACTCATGCACGTAACCACCCATGCACATGCACACACCCTCATGCACGTACACAAACTATGCGCATGCACACACACTCATGCATGTACACAATACACATCAAAACACACACTCATGAATGCACAAAATACACACTAACACACAGAACTTATGCATTCCATACACGCGCCACCCATGTGCAAGGCATCGCGTGTTGACTTTGGTCTTAACAAAAACCTTAAATTGGTTGACCCCATGTGTGAATCGGGATAAAACTGGTTTAGCCTTTTATTTTATTTCATATTTAAACTTTTAAAAAACTCCTTAAAAATTCATAAGAATTTCAAAAAAATCACAAAAATTCAAAAAACTCAAGGGAAAATTTTAAAAATATTTTTTGGACTTGATTTTCATTATTTTTGCTTAGTTGTCTTTTTGTTATTTTAAAAATTTGAGAAAATATGGAAAAATCACCAAAAATCCAAAAAAATTAGAAAAAAAAAATGTTTTGAAGCCTAGAAAACTGTTTCCATCCCGAATAAATTCCAAAATCTCCCGAAATATTACTTTTCACTTAGAAAATTCTATAGAGATTTCAAAACCCTGGGAGTGTATTTTTGTAAACTATTTTCTCAATTTTTCGATCCCAATGATTGCAAAAAGAGGCATTAAGCTCTTCAAAGTATGGTATGCCTCGGTTCTAAGGGAATACTTATATGGTATTTTATTTTTTGCATTTTCTTTGATTTTTGAAAGGGAGTAATTTTCAAAGACTTATTAAATTTATTTTGGGATAATATTCATTTAATTAGATACCGCTTATAAGAACATGAGCATGAAGGGTGCTAATACCTTCCCCTCACATAACCGAACTCCTAAGCCCGACTCTGGTAACGCAGACCGAATCTATCCCTAACGGAGTAGCAATCAAGTATTCTAACCGCACTCCAAAAGGTTAGTGGTGACTCCATCACACTTTACTTTCCACGAAAATATTTTTTTTCAAAATTCACCTTACTCCTAATCGCAGCCGGACCCATGCCAGTGTTTGGTGGGTTCGGAACGTCGTGACATATAGGATAAGAGAAGCATTTTCAATTAAATTTGATTAAGTAAATCAAACCTAATGGATCAATCAAATATAAGGCCTAATTGATCAATTAATTCGGATTTTTCCAATCCAATATAAAGCCTATGTAATAACCCAAGAAATTAATCAGGGCTTTATCGACGAACATAGAGGTTTTGTCAACGAAGGTTCATAAGGACCTTGTTGACGAGGACACGTCTCGTCAATGAGAAGATACCGAGAGGGGATTTGTGGTAGTGTGAAACTCATCACCAAAGGGTGTAGGTTCATCGACGAACTTTCTTCAGAACTCGTTGACGAGATGACGTGTCTCGTTGACTTATCCGGAGCTTTAAATAGTCAAAACCTTGATTTTTGGCAAAATTTTGGTGCGGGAAAACCCTTCTCTCTTTCTAAAACGTTCCCCTCCCCTTTGTTCTTCTATCCCGACTCCATTTCTTGCTAGATCGACGATTTGAAACCACCACAACGCTCCTGGGGAAGTTCTCTACAAGTCTGTCAGAGCGGATCGTTGGTGGAGGTGATTCGAATTTTATTCTAATTTCATGAAAAGACATTTTATTCATTATTTGCCTTTACCATAGTTATATAAAATGATGTACATAGAAAAATAAGGGTATTTTGTTCCGAAGGGATGTTGTTTTCAAGATATTGAGTGGGTAACCCTGTGGGTGTAGGGACAAGGTACAGTAGGGACTTTTCAGAAATTAGGTAAGGGAAATATGCTATGCTAGGGTAATTTTTAGAATGTTTATCAGCAGATTATGTATATATATTTACAAGCATGATGATCAGTTTATTTTCCAGAATATCATGTGTATTATTATTTCAGAGAAATTATAAATATGAAGGATGAGATTTTAATTACACAGTTGTGTGACTTGAGTTTATTATAGTGTAATATGTTGATTATGAAATTTTACAGATAATCAGTTATACATATTATTAGTAGAAATGAGACTTATAGTATTTCTCAAAATAATATAATTTCTAAACCATAACACTCAGACAGATATTACAGATAAATATTACAGATATTATTGACAAATATTTCAGATATTTCAGACAGATACTATAGAAAATTCAGTTAAGATTTATAAGTGTTATGGTTGTTTTGAAATCATGTTAAAGCAGCAAGATAATTATATATATATATATATATATATATATATATATATATATACAATATTACACATTATTAGATCCTTGTGGATATTATAGACAGAGATACACAACAGAGCACAGTACCATTGCCATTATAGACACGTGCAACCACATAACTTAGATAATATGTAGATTCCGTCTAATAGTGCGAGGAGAGATTGTAGTCTCCCAAGCATGCTGAGTTAAGGAAGCCGGTTAGACAAGATAGAGTTGGAGATTGCCCGGATAGATTGCAGTGGGATAGATTGAAACAGATTGGTGTATGTTAGAGATACACATTGACTGCCTGGTAGGCCAACCGGGTAAGTCCAACCTACGGGCCGCACAACCCTAAGTTCAGATACACAGTTATATTTTAAACTATATTACATGTGCTTTATATAGTTTATCAGCTTATTCATTTTATAGTATCAGTATTATTTCAATATGTTAAATGTGTAACTCAGCCGCCACACACTATTAATAGCATATTTCCTCTTTGAGCATTGTCTCATCTTAGTGACTTATTATTTTACAGGGGATCTAGCTAGGCGAGCATATCAGGCTCGCGGGTAGTGGTTGTCTTGTGCTGCTATTGCTGAGAGGGTAGGTGAATTTTTTATGCCAATGAGTTGGGGTAGATCCCAGGTTTTTAATGATGTCACTAGGTAATTTGTGTTGTAAATATATATTTTAGAATACTATAGCTTTTTGGCATTGTATATAGATGATTACAATTTTCAGTTACCGTTGCTTAGAAATGAATGGTGTACAGAGTTTTCTCATTGCTTCTTTGAGCCTGGGGTATTATCAGCAGTAGTTTAGATAGATGGTAACTATGTTATGTGTGGATGGTAAAAAATGATATAAGTAGCAGGTCATTACAGTTAGTCAATGAAAAGGGAAATTGCCGAATTTGTATAGTAGTGTTTGAAGTTCCAGCAAGTTAAGGTTGAGCACTAGAGACCAGCATGGCAGTTGCAGCCACTCTTTCATTCCAGAGTGGAAATGGGATCATGTCTTTATGGATTTTATTACTGGGTTACCACTAGTACGATATAGATTGAATGTGATTTGGGTGGTTGTTGATCGTCTCACAAAAATCGCTCATTTCATTCCCATTAAAGTTGGTTATTCCATGGACAGACTGGCAGAAATATATGTTCAAGAGATAGTTCGAGACCTTGGTGTACTGGTATTCATAGTCTCAGACCGAGATCCTCGGTTTACTTCATGATTTTGAAAAATCTTTCAAGAGGTTATGGGAACACAGTAAGCATTCAGCACCATTTTCCATCCCTAGACAGATGGTCAGACTGAGAGGACGATTCATACATTAGAAGATATGCTTTGGGCATGCGTGCTAGATTTTGGGGGTAGTTGGGCTCAGTTCTTGCCCCTAGTTGAATTTGCTTATAATAACAGCTATCAGGCTAGTATCGGCATGACATCCTACGAGGCATTATATGGTAGGAGATGTCATTCCCCTATTTTCTGGGATGAAGTTGGTAAGAGTCGAGTTTTGGGTCCAGAGATGGTACAACAGGCATATGATAAGGTCCGACTAATTAAAGATAGTATGTGGATTCCGTCTAACCGTGCGAGGAGAGATTGCAGTCTCCCCAACATGCTGGGTTGAGGTAGACGGTTAGACGTTGATAGAGGTTAGAGATGGCCCGATGTGATTGTAGTGGGCTAGATTTACACAGATTGGCGGATGTTAGAGATTCATATTAACTTGCCTGGTAGGCCAATCAGAGTAAGTCCAGCCTACGGGCTGCACAACCCTATCATGAGGGGATATATTATGACACATAGATCCCAGGGTATAGCAGAAGTTCCTATGTACAGATATATCACACAGCAGCAATTATATTATTATATTATCAGTATATATAGATAGCAAGCTTAGATACTCAATTATATTTTAAACTATATTACATGTGCTTTATATAGAATATTAGCTTATTCACTTTCCAGTATTAGTATTATTTCAGCATGTTAAATGTGTAACTCAGCCACCACACACTAGTAATAGCATATTTCCACTTACTGAGCGTTGTCTCATCCCAGTGACTTATTATTTTATAGGAGATCTAGCTAGGCGACCAGATCAGGCTCGCGGGTAGTGGTTGTCTTGTGCTGCTATTGCTGAGAGGGTAGATGAATTTTTTATGCCAGTGAGTTGGGGTAGATCTTAGGTTTTTAATGATGTCACTGGATAATTTGTGTTGTAAATATATATTGCAGAATACTATAGCTTTCTGTTATTGTATATAGATGATTACAGTTTTCAGCTACCGCTGCTTAGAAATGAATGGTGTACAAAGTTTTCTTAGTGCTCTTTTAAGCCTGGGGTATTATCAGTAGTAGTTAAGATAGATGGTAATTATGTTATGTGTGGATGGAAAAAAAAATGATATAAGTAGCAGGTTGTTATAGCCTAATTGATCAATTAGTTTGAATTAGTCCACCAAATTCAAAGCTCATCGCTCGCTCACTACTTCAGCTTCGCGAATCATGTAGGGAACCTTCAGCCTTGTGATTCTATGATAACCCTCACCTCGCGACATCATCAACTCGCCATACTTTCGCGGCTTCGCCTGTGATGATCCCAATATATATAATAATGTTAATTGATACAAGGTTAATATGTGTATTTAATTAAAAGTGTGGGGATATTTTTGTAAAAATGATAGGATAAGTTAGGAATATAATTGGAGTGCAAGGATGGCTTTGGAAGATTAAAAGGTATATTAAGTAATTTTGGAGTTAGGAAGGGGCATATATATATATATATATATATATATATATATATATATGTATGTATGTATATATAAAATAAGGTTAATTGATACAAGGTTAATATGTGTATTTAATTAAAAGTGTGGGGATATTTTTTTTAAAAACGATAGGATAAGTTAGGAATATAATTGAAGTACAAGGGTAGCTTTGGAAGATTAAAAGGTATTTTGAGTAATTTTGGAGTTAGGAAGGGGCATGTATGTCATTTTGCAAGTTTTGAAAATAAACAAATCAAAAGAAAAGTTGAGAAAGTGACATGTGGAGGACACATGTCACCTTGCATGCTTTGAGAAATGATAAGGAGACATGTGCCCCTTGGTTGAGGGATGGGTGACACATGTCCCTTTATTAATGTGTCTTATCCCCTTATTAACGTGCCTTAGCACATTTATATAAAGGGCGAGGGGTGCGATACGTAGGAATTGCAAGAGGGAGAGAAGGAGAAATAGAAGGAGAGAAGAGAAGGAGAAAGAGAGAGAAAATAAGAGAACCCAAAATTTTGAGGATTAGAACTTTGGGTCCCGAGAAATTGTAGCGTGAAGGGTTAAATCAAGTTATGTTTCTATCAAATTTTGGTGGTATACTTTGATTTTTATTATGGTATAAGCATTATCTTAGTAGTTCAATTTTAGAATTTTGGAGGTATCCTAGTATGGTCTTTAGAATTTTCAAGATTTATATTTTGAACCTTACCGGAATATTGAATGTTTAAAAGATGAGGATTTCTCTGAAGCCAAGGTTTTGCCAAAAATTTTGAAATTTGGTGAGCTACTAGTTAATATATCAATATTATTAAGGATTAAATTGTGGAATTTTTTGAAGTCATTTGATATGGTTTATGATTTTTCGAAACTACAGTCGATTTGCTGTCAGTATGCTATTAGACCTACAACCAGACTTAAGTTCCACGTTTATTTTATAACTTATACTTCAAATTTGACCACGAAAGTTGATAAGCCTCATATTTTTATGAATAGCAGTTTATTAAATAAAATCAATTTTTGAATTAGATGCTTGAGGGGGTTCAAAGCAAAATTATAATTCATTTTCTAAATCATGGATTTGTTGTTATCTTGTGATAAGTTAAGGATTTACTAGAAAGTTTTCAATTCCAAAGGAAATCAAGGTAAGTAGGTTTAATTATACTAGTTTTTTTATAGAATATACCCGAGATTATCTTTAAAGAAAATATTTTAATTCTCTCAGGTAATTTACAACATTATGATGTTCTATTGAGAATAAATGTTTTCTGACTCACTCGAAAAATGAGCAGTTCGGGAGCTATTCCAAGTATAAGAGTCTAGTCATGTAATACTTAATCCAAAGGTCAGATCGTCTCCTCAGAGAATGCAATTTAATCCCAAATTTTATGTAATTTCAATCGAAAATAAGAAACAAAAGAGTCACTGAACATAGAGTCAGATTCAGGTTTTTTTGGGATGTTGAGATTCTCCTTTTTTTGACGAATTAAAAGAACGTGCAATTTAAATTATAAATCCTAACATGAACTAAATTTAATAACTAAATTAACAACGAGAAATGACCCTACGTTTAATCAGCCAGGCAGAAATTAAAATCCATGTTTGAACTTTGGACAGAAACACTAAAGACGATAACTTTTTTATGTAATTAAAGCATGCAATTCTAACAACCTTAATCAACACGAAAGAAATAAATTTTAACAAAATGAAGAACGAAAATTTAATTCTTTAACAATTAAATGATAAACAAAAATACGATAAAGATTTGAACTTTAATTAAACTGAAATTAAAATAAACTGAACCCAACAAATTTAAATCCTAAAGAAAATAATTTTTTTAAGAGACCAAATCAACTTTAATAATGAAAAATAAACCAAGCTAGAATTAACTCTAACAATAATATTAAATAAGAAGAAAAAAATAAACCTTAATAATAACAACCCAACAAGATTCAAAAATTTAAAACCTTAATTAAATTTTCGCTAAAAAAAAAAACAAGTATTCAAATATTTAAAAGCAAGAACGAAAACAAACTAAAGAAAAAGAGAAGAAAGAAAAAGAACAGTAAAGAGAAAGGGAGAGAAATCAGCTAGCTGGCTGGCCATGAGTGAGCAGTAGCAGGAGTGGTGGCCTTCTCGGGTTGCAAGACAGCAGCAGGCACACAGAAGCTTTCGGGTTCCTCTTATTTATGCAGCAGCAGCAGTAGAGAGGAATAGCAGTGCAAGGGCTTCGGGTCTTCCTACTTTAGCACAACATTCGGGAGATGGAGGAAGCAACGCAAGGAGAAGACAGCAGCACGGGTTCCAGCAGCAGCAACATAGCAAGGTGTTTCAGGTAGCAAGGCAGTACCGAGAGGGAAGAGAGTAAAACCGAGAGAATAGAGAGGAATGAGAGAATGAGAAGGGAAGAGAGAAGAGAGGAGTGGAGAGAAAGGCAAAAAGGGAGAGACGAGCAGAGTGAGGCAGGAGAGTTTAGGCCGAGAGGGAAGAGGCTAAAGGAGAGGGAGGAAGAGGGAGAGAAGGGAAAGGAGAGGTGGCTGAAAACAGAGAGAGGGCCAAGAGAAGGGAGAGGGAGAGCTAAGAGAGAAGAGTGAGGCAGGAGTTAGAGAGTGAATGGAAGAGAAGAGAAAGGAGAGAAGTGAGGGTGAGAGTTCAAGATAAGGGAAAAGAGAAGAGGGAGAATGAGGCCGTGTGAAAGAGAAGAAGGAAAAAAAAAATATTTAAAGTCCCACATTGAAGATCCCTACTTAGCGAACAAGGATGATCCGGCTGCATGGTCGGGTCAAATCAAGCCATATATATATATATATATATATATATATATATATATATATTTCTTTTCTTATTTCTTCCTTTTTTTTTTTTTTTGTTTCCCAACGCACAAGAAGGATTTTGACATTCCTAAAGCCGTTAAATCTCAAAGCTCAAAACTCAAAAGTTGTAGAGCACTTTCTTGTCTTTCCACACATTTTGAGTCACCTCGATCAAAGCTTGGATGGGAGAATTATGCCCAAATTACGAAGTAATGTCCGCTCTAATGTTCAATAGTTGCCCTGCAATAATAAAATACAAAAAATTCATAAATTATTCAATAAGATTCAAATATTATAAATAGAATGCAATGTTTAAATATTGAGCATAATTAGGCATTTAATTAAAATAATAATCCTTAATGCATGAATTTAAGCACCTAATTATGCAATTTAGGAGCATAATCTCACCCCCCCCCCCCCAACAAAAATTTTGCTAGTCCCTAGCAAATAAAAAAAAAAACTAAGAAAACTACCAAATCATATCTACCTCCTCTTTCATGGGAAACATGGTTGCATTTACCAAATGCAACAAGGCTTTAAACCGTTAGGTCGATCCTAGTGGACGAGTTGTAATCTTGTGAAGGTTTTCAAGGCGACACCCACAAACACCAATTCCAATGAATATTAAATGAATGTACATGCAACACGAATATACCATTTCACATACATGAATGTCACCAGATTACACACATGCAATTTTGAAGCAAGTCATTCATGCAAGTTTCATCATTATATAGCCATTAGGAACATGATACTCATATATATATATATATATATATATATATATATATATTTAACTAGAAATACAATATAGAGTTGATGTAGTCATAAAAATCCGATAAACAGGCGAGATCTCGAGGTATGTGAAATGCGTATGACTCGTTATATCGAGGATATCCATTGACACCTACAGAATGGTGCTTTTTACTCTGCCTAACAAGTATACCCTAAAAAATACTCAAAAAGGAGAGGTTCACTCATCATATATAAGGAAGAGTGCCGCGATTAAACATGCTACATATTGCAAGGAACGAACGCTAAATGTATGGAGTGGACTAGTCTTAAAAGGATCCAGCTTATTTGTGAGGTATCAGGTCCTTCACCCTAACATCTTCTCAC
Source organism: Malania oleifera (assembly GCF_029873635.1). NCBI lineage: Eukaryota > Viridiplantae > Streptophyta > Magnoliopsida > Santalales > Ximeniaceae > Malania > Malania oleifera. The sequence continues at coordinate 77,345,522 of NC_080425.1, forward strand.
CTACTCGCCATGTCTAACCAAGACCACCCTATATCAACTAATTCACAAACCAAACATGAATATTTTTGAGGCATTAAGCGGTTGAAGAGTCTTCATATTTGGAGAACATGTGTCGTGTCCCTAAATTTTTGTTGTATTTCTATGGAGTAGGTATTAATCTTTCACTTTATGTGCATTTCTATTTTTTCTTTTGTTTTTTCTTTCTTTTGCTCATTCTTTAATTTCTGTCTTTTCTTGGTCAATTAGGACAATCATTACACTTCTTTTGTTGTCTTTATACCACCCATGTGAATTAAGCTCGAACAGCAGTTCATGAACTAAGTCTATTTCTAGGGGTGACTCGACATTCACATCTTGAGTAGGCTACAAGACTTAGGTTTCTATCTCCCCACTGGATGTCACCTTTAGGCTAGAAAGTCAAAAACCAAGACTAGTGTACAAAAAGTATCCAAAAAAGAAGGGAAAGTTGAGTTTCATGAACTCTGAACTGATATCAAAAACTCAAAAGAACGATAAATGACTCAACAGTACCTCACAACGTGTCATAGTCATCACGGGCGCTCTCTCAGTGCTCACAAGGAATCCTAAGTACTACAAGTCACATGAACTTATATTTTTAGCCTCATGAGATACAATGTAAATACAAGAGTTTATATAGCCAGATTAACACGAATGAACTACCTGTCAACCTTCATGGAGTTGCAATTCCTAGATAATTAAACCATATAAAGAGAAACTACACATAAATAACCCACTATACAACTTAAGTGTGTGACTCCTAAGTTATATGCAAGCATGTAAAGGGTATAAGTCAGTGTTAATCATGACCTAATCATCCATATTTTATTTTTTTTCAATGTAATTTCTCATCCTCCCCAACTAAAGTGGAACATTGTTCTCAATGTGAAAGCATAAGAGAAGTAAAGCGTACTTGGGTGGAGAAGTAAGGGACAATAAAAACTGAAACTAAGGAAAAATGTACCTAAAAATTAACTAAAAATAAAATAAGGTAAAACAAAATGAAAATAAAAGAAAGAAAAACATCATAGTCTGTCTGGCGGAGGTTCTGAAGGAATTTCATCTGGTAGGTGTAAGTCTATAAATTGAATCGGTGAGTCTCCAAATTTGAGTCACCACAATGAATCTTTCTTGTTACCTACACCAAAGTTAGCCTCAAATAAATCAATACGTTCTAAGGTGTCAGATAAAACATTTGCAGACTGCCTTTCTTGTTTTAACAAGAAAGGATCTTGATTCAGCATATTTCTCAGGAAATTCACTTTTTTAAGAACCGGTCTTTGAGGCAGAGTTATCAGAGTAGACCTTTGATTTTTCAGAAGCATCAATATTAAAATTTTTACCTAATTCTTTGAAAATTAAACTCTCACCAGTCTGCTCACCCTCTTTATCAGGTGTACCCATCACCTTACCCTTGCGAGGATTTGCTTCTGCATTGCACTCCTTGACATTTAATCCAGTAGGGAATGATGGTTTTACGGCTGTCAATTTTTTAGGGTAAGATGCCACAGGTTGGTACTCCTTACTGGTCTCGGTCTCCACATTAACTTACTTCTTCAATTCTGGGCTTATTTCCTCTGATTTTTCTTAGACCTCAACTATCTCAGTTGTAACTTCAGGTATCAAGACAATTGTTGGTTTTTCAGTGAGTATCTCAGGTTGGGAAACTTCTTTTCCACTTCTCAAAGTAATAGCAGTATATATATATATATATAAGTATTACAGTTATAGTTTACAGCTAACAATTACAGTGTACAGTTACAATTAATTGTTTACAATTTGCAGTATACAATAAACAATTATAAAAGTTACAATTATAGCTTAAAGAAAATAATTTTATACAAAAATTTATAAATGTTTTACAGTTTTAAAAATGATGTTTTGAAACTATAGTATTAAATGTTAATCATTATAGAATTATGGTACAGTAAAACTATAACGACCTCAAAATTCATACAATTTTTTTTCAAATATATATATACTGATAATTATTTACTCTGATACCCCTATAATGACTACTGAAAAACACCAATGTAGCAGAAAACATAATACTATACAATCATATACACAATACCAGAATTCAGTATTTCTCCAAAATATACGTACACAAATACATATCTTTCCAGTCTTCTCTATCAACACTCCTAGTGTAACGCCCTGAACCATTAAACCCAGGTTCGGTCCTTTATACCTGAAAAAATCCCTGATATTCCATAATCCATCATATAGCTACGCAGCGAAAAACATAAACGTAAGCTCCATATAACACATACCATAATACTAGAGTTTTATCTATAAATCCATAAAAACCAACCATCACCTGCATTACCATAAATACATACATCTCCAAAATATTTTAGTATTTTCACAACCATTCCATTCTCTACTCAATAACTTTTAAACATAAAAACGTAAAACATAGAATATTTACATCCCCAAAGTAGTATCAAAATATACCCTGTTTCTTAATATTCCTCAAAAGTATGTACCCTCGAGCTCCCTAAGACCAACTTCGAGGATGTCTTGAAAAAGAAACATTCATATTTGGGTGAAACACATCTCAGTAAGGGAAGAGTGTGGCTAACATGAGGTAAATAAATATCATTTTAATTAAATATGCAAATCATCACATAATATTGAAATCATTTTCTAAACCTAAACAATCACAATAAAATGTTTAACCCACGAGATTACTCAAGAATAGGGCTGATCACCCGCTCATACAAGTAGCACCCCTCTGCTTTGATACTTAGGCAATCCTGAGGTCACAACTAAAGCATACCAAGGCACTTACCTTACTTAGCAAGCCCTCAAGTGTTAACCTGGTCTTGTACTCATGCTTTCAACAATAGTTTACCGGCAATGGCCCTAAGGATAGAGAAATCTACCCGCCCATACAAATAGGTTCCCTATGCCTTAGTAAGTTATGTAGCTACTACAGCATTTGAAGCAACTAGTGCACTCGCCTTTCTCAACAAGCCCTTAGGCGAAGAGTTCGCCTTGCCTAATCATAACATGTTCTACGTACATAAATATTTCTAATATTATAATACTTTATTCCTTTTTGTCATTATTCATTCATACACATCTATTCATGTTCATAGCTTAAACATTGCATTTCATTTCACTTTAAGTGACTCTTTCCCATTTACTTTATTCACATTTGTCATTTCATTTCATGGTCATTCCATTGTCATTTCATTGCATAACATTTTCATTTCATTCCTTTGTACTACAGCCGCTCTTTAGCTATCATCAGTTAATCCACATAGAAATGTGCAAGAATCTGCTACAGTTAGTCCACATAGAAATGCACTAGAATCTGCTAACATGACTTTCAGCTGTCATAGAAATGCACTAGAATCTGCTAACATGATTTTCAGTTGTCATACATGGTTGCATTTAACATATACAAACAACATAGTCCGTGTCATATTTGATTCATAATACTTTACTTACTTAACCTGCATCTCATACATTTAACATATATTCACAGAAAATCTCATGTCACACGATTTAACAGTAAAATTCATATATATTCCTACAAAATAGGCCAACTTATATTTAACATTTATATGCTGAAAATACATTTCATTTCTTACATAATTCCTTGGAAAATTCCTTTCACTTTCATTCGTTTACTTTCACATATACATAGCTATATAAACAACCTTAGGCTCAGAAATCATAATTTTACATGGTTGGCATTTTACACCTATTTAAAAATATATATAAATAAATAACACATAATCCATTTTAATTCATGAAAAACCTGATTTAATGCATAAATTTCCCCCTTACCTGACTTCAAACTACACTGGCAGGATCCTTGAAACCGATACCCATAGCGTTCACTTGGACGCTAAATCCAAAAATCCTAACTTAATTAAAATAAATTCAAATTAATTCAAATCTTAAGGAAAACACTTATTTACTATTTCCTAGGCTCCATACAACATTATTCATTAAGGAAATCCCAAAATAATTAACTTGCCCTGATTTTGGGATGTTTTCCAAACCTCACGACCCAACGATCAGCTCCTACCGCCTTGCAGAGAATGATCCTACGAACCTCGTGGTGGTTCTGGATTATCAAATTGGGTCAAAATTAGCCCAAAATTGAAGAGAAAAGGCTGAGAGACCGTTTGAGAGAGAGAGAGAGAGAGAGAGAGAGAGAGAGAGAGAGAGAGAGAAAGAGAGAGCGAAGAGAGAGTTTGCGAGTTTTATGCTAAAAATGAAGAACAACCTATTTATGGATAGGGCTTCGTCGACGAGACACTATAGAGACTTCGTCGATGAGAAGATACCTTCGTCGCTGAAATTCAGAGTTTTAAAATATACTCTCTCGGGATTCCTTCGTCGACGAGGAACTGGATTCGTCAACGAGCTTTAGAAGGACACTCGTTGACAAAGACAGGACATTCTTTGACGAGGCTTGCTTTTCCTTCTTAAATCCTTTCTTTATCCCTTATTACCTTGTTAATCCATTTCATTTATTGTATTTCCTAATTATTTTAAATTCCGGGTCATTACATTCTCCCCTCCTTAAGAAATTTTGTCCTCGAAATTTTACTAACTATTCATCTATTTACATGACTTCAATTCATTTACTAACTTCCATCATAAGAACTTAACATACATATCATCATTTAATTCATGCAATCATTCTTCATTAAATTAAATCATCTCATACCTGCTTCTCTAATGGCATCGTCCTTAACTCAAAGTGTATACAGCTTGGGTGGACCGCCTCTTCCAAGTGGTACCTGCTACTTTCCTCGATCTTGATTATGCACAGATACCATAGGCAATGGTTCCCGGCAATCCTTCTTGACATGCCTTGGCTTACCACACTTGAAGCAATTCGGAATGCCATACCAGCATTCGCCCCTATGTCTCTTATTACACTTCGGACATACTGAGCCCATTGCTTCCTTGCCTTTCTTCGATGATCCCTAACTAGCCTCAGACTGAAAATCAGATGGTGCAGGTCTCTTCTTGTACTCTACAGACTCAGTGCTACCTTGGATACTCTTTTCCAGCACCGAAACCTTATTAACTAGTTCTGAAAAAATCTGGACCTGAAACCCGACCACCAACTCGTAGATCCTGCGTCTCAGGCCTTTCTCAAATTTCCAGGACTTCCTTACCTCATTTGGGACCAAAATGGAGTGAAACGCGACAGTTCCACAAATTTAGCCGCATATTCCGCAATTGTCATGTCCCCTTGGGTCAGATTGGTGAACTCCTCAATCTTTTCCTCTCTGACATACAAAGGAAAGTACCTATCAAAGAACAACTCCTTGAATCTCTCCCAGGTAAGAGCTACCTTTACGACCCTCTGATCCTCTAGTAGCTTCGCAGAAAGCCACCAACGCTTCGCCTCTTCTGTCATTTTAAAAGCGGCATAGCAGACCTTCTGCTCGTCCGTGCAGTCGAGTACAGCCATAATCTCCTCTATTTCCTGTACCCAATTCTCTGCAACCATAGGATCAGGTCCTCCTATAAAGGCTGGAGGGTTCATCCTCATAAACTCTTTTATGCTGCAACCCTGTCTTGCAGGTAGACAGTTCTGTTCCTTTGGATTTTTCTTCATTTCTACTTTAACCTGACGAATGATACCCCACAATACCTTAGAGGTATCTATTTCTTCCTCACTAGAGGTTACTAAATCCTCTTTTCCTTCATCCTCTACATTCTCATCTCCAGAATCCATCTTGAAAATAGGACAGAAAAGAGATAAGATTTCCATATCATAACTTCAAATATCATAATCATTAACTTAAATCCAATAAAAATCCAAAATCTTCATATAAGGACCAATTTCACAATTCAGAAAAAAAACATCTAAGGTTTACTGTGGCTTTTCTGAAGACATCAAATGCTTCCGAAAAATCACAGGAAATCGTCAACGTATTTTTGCCTCTAAATTACAAAACACAATCCTATACTTCCCTATATCAAATCTATTTTCTTAGTACCTAAACTATTCATCTTCTATTTTTCATCCTAACTCATTCATATACTCTGGTATAAATGTAATGACCCGAAGAATAATGATATTTAATTATTAAAGAGAGAGGGGAAATGGAAACAATAACAGAAGGAGGCAGTCAACTTTGACGAAATACCCAATAATTTATCAAGGTCTCGTCGATGAATACAGGGGATTCATCGACGAGGGTGAGCTTTGTCGATGAGAAAACACCGAGAGAGGTTTTGGGGTAGTCTGAAATTCATCGACGAGGAAGGAAGTTCGTCGACAAAATTCCTTAAAGACTCAGTGATGAGATGACGTGTCTCGTCGACAAACCTAGAGTTATAAATTGCCAAAACCCGAATTTTTTGACAAAAATTGGCGCAAGAAACTTCTCTCTCTCTCTCTCTCTCTCTCTCTCTCTCTCTCTCTCTACGTCCCTCTCTCCTTCTCTCTTCGTTTTCGGGTCCGTTTCCCGCCGAATCGAAGATCTGAGGCTACCACGACGCTCCTGGCGAAGTTAATTGCAAGTCTGCCGGAGCTGATCGTTGGAAAAGTTGGGCTGGATTTCGTCCCAATCTCAGGGTAGGATATTTTATTCAGTATTTTCTTTTCCCTTAGTTATGAGAAATGTTGTAGGTAAGAAAATATTGATATTTTGTTTTGGGGGATTTTTTTTTTCAAGATGTTGAGCTAGGAACCCTGTTGGTATAGAGCCAGAATTTTATAGGAGCTTTTCAAAGTTAAGGTAAAGGAAATATGCTATGCTAGGAGTTTTCATAATGCTATCAGAGATTTCATAGACATATATTTATACTAGTTTATTATACAGTAATTATAGAATATGAGTTTAAATGTTTGTGTTTGGCCTGAGTAGATTTTCATGTGATGAAAAACTTATATAGCTTTCATAATATATCATACTATACTGAATACACAGATATAGACAGTATATACAGTTTATATAGTTTTTCCCAGTATATGGAGTTATAAAGAATATGCAGACATAGATATATATATATATATATATATATATTTGCAGAGATTAAGCAAAGAAATATACATGTATATACAACTTTTATACGAATAGTTTCATGAAACAGATATATGTATATATATATATATATATATATATATATATATACATGTATACAGTTTTACTCAGATCAGTATATATATTATAGTTTTATACAGAACAACACATACAGTGTAATAGCATGCCATGTTTCCTATTACCATAACATACAGAGTATACAGACAAAGTATATAGACAGAGCATACAGACAGATACATAAAGGTAGCATCAAGATGCTACAAATACAGTATACAGAGATTACAGTACAGAAAGATAGCGTTATGGTAATTTTGGAAACATGATGATATATGTATATAATATCAGATCCCTGTGGAAAGATTACAGACAGATACAGTACAGATATAGAATACAGAGCATGGTACCATTGCTATATACAGATAAAGTGCAACTACATATCTCAAATAGTGTGTGGGTACCGTCAGCCGTGCTCGGAGAGGTTGCAGCTCCCCAGTTCACTGGGTGAAGGGGGCCAATTTGACAAGGTAGTAGCCAGTCTCGAGCCTAGGAGTGGATGCACTTTGGCCGGGCTGAGGTAGTGTAGGGTATATTGACTTATCTGGAGGGCCGACCAGATGAAGTCCCGCCTACGGGTCGCACAATCCTGTCATGAGGGGTCAAATCATGACATATAGAGTACCAGGGATAAGCACAGTTATGTATATGTATATAGTTTTACAGTATATGATGAGTATAGTATGATATTAGCAGGATGAAAAGTAGATAATACAGATGATACAGTTATATTTTAAATTGTGAAAAGAAAGATATGTTTTACAGATTATTTATTACATTACAGTTCAGTTGCTATTTTTAAGTATTCTTAACTTAGTTGCCACATACTAGAAATAGCATATTTCCACTTACTGAACATCGACTTATCCTATGACTTTAACATTTTTCAGGTGAGCCAGCTGGACTCGCAGATCAGGCACACAGATAGAGAGTATTTTGATTACCCTAGTTATAGGGTGAGTTTGGACAGAGTTTTTGTATTTTTGGGGTAGATGATGTTGGAGGGATTTGTTTTGTATGGCTATGGTTGATATATACTAGATTCTGGTATTGTATAGTATTTACATGTATATATGGTTATGTGATTTGTGTTCCGTTGCTTAGGTATGGATATGGATATTTAAAAAAAAATATGGTAAGAATTTTGAGGATGTTACAATAAATCATTCCTAAGTTCTCAAAATCCCAAAATCATTGCTCTGATAACAAAATGTAATGCCCCAAACCCTTAAACCCGGGTCCGGTGCATTATACTTGATAAATTCCTAATAATCCATAATACACATTTGCAGCAGAAAACATAAATGTAATCTCCATATAACATATACCATAATACCGTAATACCAGAGTTTTCTATTTTCTATCTATAAATCCATAAAAACCAACCATCACCTGCATTTCCATAAATACATACATCTCTAAAATATTTCAGTATTTTCACAACCATTCCATTCTCTACTCAATAACCTTTAAACATAAAAACGTAAAACATAGAATATCTACATCCCCAAAGTAGTATCAACATATACCCGGTTTCTTAATATTCCTCAAAACTAAGTACCCTCGAGCTCCCTAAGACTGACCTCGAGGATGTCCTAAAAAGGAAACATTCATATTCGGGTGAGACACATCTCAATAAGGGAAGAAGTATACATATTAAAACAATGTGTGACTAACATAAGGTAAATAGATATAATTTTAATTACATTTGCAAATCATCACAAAATATTGAAATCATTTTCTAAACCTAAACAATCACAATAAAATGTTTAACCCACGAGATTACTCAAGAATAGGGCTGATCACCCGCTCATACAAGTTGCACCCCTCTGCTCTGATACTTAGGCAACTCTGAGGTCACAACTAAAGCATACCAAGGCACTCACCTTACTTAGCAAGCCCTTAAGTGTTAACTTGATCTCGTACTCACGCTTTCAACAATAGTTTACTAGCAAAGGCCCTAAGGATAGGGAAATCTACTCGCCCATACAAATAGGTTCCCTCTGCCCTAATAAGTTATGTAGCTACTGCCACATCTGAAACTGCTAGTGCACTCGTCTTTCTTAGCAAGCCCTCAGGCGAAGAGTTTGCCTTGCCTAATCATAACATGTTTTACATACATAGATACTTCTAATATCATAATACCTTATTCCTTTCTGTCATTATTCATTTATACACATCTGTTCATGTTCATAGCTTAAACATTGCATTTCATTTCACTTTAAGTGACTCTTTCCCATTTACTTCGTTCACATTTGTCATTTCATTTCATGGTCATTCCATTGTCATTTCACTGCATAATATTTTAATTTCATTCCTTTGTACTACAGCCACTCTTTAGCCATCATCAGTTAGTCCACATAAAAATGCGCAAGAATCTGCTACAGTTAGTCCACATAAAAATGCGCTAGAATTTGCTAATATGGCTTTCAGCTGTCATATATTTACATGGTTGCATTTAACATACATAGGCAACATAGTCCATGTCATATTTGATTCATAATACTTTACTTACTTAACCTAAATCTCATACATTTAACATATATTCACAAAGAATCTCATGTCACACAATTTAACAGTAAAATTCACATATATTCCTGCAAAATAGGTCAACCCATATTTAACATTTATATGCTGAAAATACATTTCATTTCTTACATAATTCCTTAGAAAATTCCTTTCACTTTCATTGGTTTACTTTCACATATACATAGCTATATAAACAACCTTAAGCTCAGAAATCATAATTTTACATGGTTGGTATTTTATACCCATTTAAAAACATATACAAATAAATAACACATAATCCATTTTAATTCATGAAAAACGTGATTTAATATATAAATTTCCCCCTTACCTTACTTCAAACTACGCTGACAGGATCCCTGAACCGATACCCACAGCGTTCACTTGGACCCTGAATCCAAAAATCCTAACTTAATTAAAATAAATTCCAATTAACTCAAATCTTAAGGAAAACATTTATTTACTATTTCCTAAGCTCCATACAACATTATTCATTAAGGAAATCCCAAAATAATTCACTTACCCTGATTTTGGGATGTTTTCCAAACCTCACAACCCAACGATTAGCTCCTACAGCCTTGTAGAGAATGATCCTAGGAACCTTGTGGTGGTTCTGAATTGTCAAATCGGGTCAAAAAATGCCCGAAATTGAAAAGAGAAGGCTGGGAGAACTTTTAGAGAGAGAGGAGAGAGAATTCTCGAGTTTTACGCTAAAATGAAGAACAACCTTTTTATAGACACGGCTTCGTCGACGAGACACGTGGATTCGTCAATGAGGCGCTATAAAGACTTCGTCGACGAGAAGATACCTTCGTCGCCGAAATTCAGAATTTCAAAATATACTCTCTCGGTATTCGTTTGTCAACGAGGAACTAGATTCGTCGACGAGCTTTAGAAGGACACTCGTCGACGAAGATAGGACATTTGTCGACGAGGCTTGCTTTTCCTTCTTAAATCCTTCCTTTATCCCTTATTACCTGTTAATCCATTTCATTTATTGTATTTCCTAATTATTTTAAATTCTGGGTCATTACACTTGGAGTCTACCCAAAAATTCTTCTCCCTGAAAACACTTACCCTACAAGCAAGGCAGTGCAAGTGACCTCCCTATCTTCGAGCCTAATGTGCTCGTTTAGTTGGATCACCTAAAAAACAGTAATTTACTGGGATGAGAAAACTCTCAGTAAGAAGAAAAATGCTATTACCAGTGTGTGGCAACTAAGTTTACATAAATAATTTAGTGATAAATAACTGAAACTGAGATAGCCTGTAAAATAATACACGGTATAACTCACACCTATGTGGCTTAAAAATATATCTATAATATCTGAGCTCTCTATTTAATCATACTTCTAGTATTATAATATATCAGCTGTTAACCTATAAATCTGTATATATATATATATATATATATATATATATATATATATATATATATGAAAACTTCCCTGAAAAATGGTATGTTATGATTTAATCTCTTATGACAGGATTGTGTGGCCCGTAAGCAGCACTTAACTCTTGTTGGCCCACCAGGATAAGTCGATTGAAACTCTATCAATCATCAGACCGATAATACTGCAATCCCTCCAAAGGCTCGATAACTAACCTCTCCCTCGTCAAACCGGGCACCTCAACCTAGATTTCTAGGGAGCTTGCAATCCTAACAAGGCACATTGATGAAAATCCACACACTATCTGAGATATGTGGTTGCTCTATGATCTGAAATAGCAACGGTATCGTGCTCTGCTGACTGAATCTAACTAAAATAATTCATCAGGGTCTGATACTATATAATACTATTATATATTATTATCTTACTATTTCATCATGATTCCAAAATAACCATAACACTTTAAAACTTATATGAAAATCCTATAATATCTTACTGAAATAACTGTAATATCTGATTTGTAATATCTGAACTGAATAAACTGAAATATCTTATTTGTAATATATGAATTGAATAAACTGTAATATTTAAGTGTTATGGTTTTGAAATTCTGGAAATCATGGTATTCTATAAATATTGTAAAATATCTGTCTGTACATGCACTATAATTCATAATTCTATAAAATCTAGTAAAACATATTTCTGTTCAAAAATACTGTAAATCATGATATTCTGAAAAACCGTATAAATTCTAAACTGTTCTGATATTAACTCATGCCACACAACTAAATAAATAAAAACCCATGTACTGAAATCTGTATTTTCTGATAATGAAGATAATTTATACTCTGTAGAATTTACCCTAAAACACATATATATTACTGATAAAATTTCTAAAATTCCTAGCATAGCACATTTCCCATACCTGACAAACTAGACATGTTTACTGATTTCTAACTTATGCCCACGGTATTCATAATTTCACAATCTTGAAATTATACACATATATTTCCCTGTCAATCAACTGAATTTTTTAGAATAATTTTCATACTCACATTTCCAGAATTTATAAAGTATTTATCATTTAGTTGGATTCCTGAGAACACCACTAGGTTCTCTAACCTGCCTGCAATATAAGTCCTAAAACCCTGAGTTCACAACACCCTAATTTTATCATCCCAAACACCAGTATAACAACATCTAAACCAAATCTGGGCTCTGAAAAGCCTATAGGAAAAATAACCTACTTAACCTGATTTTGGGATGTTTCCCAAACTTCTCAAATCGAAATTTTGCTCTGGCTAAGTTGTAGAGAATCTCCTCAAGATCATCGTGTTAGCTTCTGATTATCGAACCGGGGAGAAATGAAGCCGAAAATCTAAAGAGAAGGCAGAGAATTCTGAAATTCTAGAAAGAGAATGAAGGAGGAACTAATCTGCTTGCTGAAATCTCGATTTTCGCATATATATATATATAGGTGACTTGACATGTGGCTTCGTCGACGAGCCATGTGTACTCGTCGACAAGACGAAGAAGGTAGTTTGTCGATGAAGCTAAGGATCTCGTCGATGAGCCACTGGGTCAAAAACACCCCCTCTCGGTATCTCTTCGTCGTCGAGACACTGAACTTTGTCCACGAACCGTATAAGGGAGTTCATCGACGAAGCCAGGGCATTCATCGACGAACCCTGCTTTACCTCCTTTAAATTTTCCTTGTCCTCTTTATTTAATTACTATTATTTTTGGGTCTTTACATTCTCCCCTCCTTATAAAATTTCATCTTCTAAATTCGCTATCTGGGTTATACACCGTCCTCTGTCGAAAATTGGCTACTTATTTTATTACTTACCCTCACTTATGGTGGAGGAATGTTGTGGTTACAACTAGGGTTCTGGGAGATTACAATTATATACATAAAAGAAAATTCTCACAAGACCAAAAACACTATCTACCCTATAATCTAATATACATTCATACTTTAATTACTTTGCAGTGAAATAAGTAATATTGATTTTCTCTGAATTATCACTCTCCTGACTACCACTGATCCCCACCAAACATCGTATTTTTGTCGTATCTCCTCCTCTAGTTCCCACGAGGCCTCCTTTACTACGTGAGTCCTCCACATAATTTTTACTAATGGAGTTCTTTTAGTACATAACTCCTGCTCTTTTCTGTCTAGAATCTGTACTGGGGTTTCCTCATGTTCTAGTGTATCTCTGATTTCTATCTCCTCATAATTGATCACATAGGCAGGATATGAGACGTATTTCCTCAACATAGAAACATGAAATACGTCGTGTACCTTGAATAGTGCTAGTTGTAATGCTAGTTTGTAGGTTACTGGACCCACTTTCTCGAGTATCTCGGATGGACCAATAAACCTAGGGCTCAGCTTACCCTTCCTCCCAAACCTCACAATTCCTCTTAGTGGTTCCACTTTCAAAAACACCTGATCTCCCACATCAAACTCCAACTTCTCGTGGCGAGTATCTGCGTAGCTTTTTTGCCGACTCTGAGCTGCACTAATCCTGTCTTTAATTAGTCGGACTTTATCGTACGCCTGCTGCATTAATTCTGGTCTCAACACTCACCTCTCTCCAATTTCATCCCAGTATAGTGGAGAACGACACCTCCTACCATACAATGCCTTATAAGGAGCCATCCCGATGCTGGCCTCATAGCTTTTATTATATGTGAACTCAACCAGCGGCATATACTAAATCCAACTACCCCCCAAATCCAGCACACATGCTCGTAGCATATCTTCAAGAGTCTGGATCGTCCTCTCTGTCTACCCATCAGTCTAAGGATGAAAAACTGTTTTAAATGATAATTGAGACCCCAAAGTCACCTGCAAGTTCCTCCAAAATCGTGATGTGAAACGTGGGTCTCAGTCTGAAATTATAGATACTAGAACTCCATGAGGTTGAACTATCTCCTGAATGTATATCTCTACCAGTCTATTCATAGGGTAGTTGACTTTAATAGGTAGGAAGTGGGCAGTCTTGTCAGCAGGTCTACAATTACCCAAATGGTATTCTGTTTGTGTAGCGCCGATGGTAACCCTATAACGAAGTCCGTAGATATATGACCCCACTTCCACTTAGGGATGTAGAGTGGCAGCAACTGTCTTGCTGGCCTTAGGTGCTCAGCCTTTACCTACTGGCACATCAAACACTACTCCACGAATTCCACTATCTCTCTCTTCATGCCACTCCACCAGAAGGATTCCTGGAGATCCCTATACATTTTAGTACTACTAGGATGAACTGTGTATAGGGATCTGTGTGTCTTCTCTAAGATAGCCCTCCTAATCTCAGCATTTGTAGGCACGCACAGTCTGATACGGAACCATAGGGCTCCATCATATGATATACTAAACTCCTCCCCCTATCCATCCTACACTTTCTCTATCAGCTCAACCGATTCTGCGTCATTCCTCTAGGCTGCTTTAATTCTTTCTTGTAAGGTAGGCTGTATCACCAGGCTGGCAATAAATGCTTGGTGACCATCCTCTATTAGCTCCACGCCTAGCCTTGAATCTCCTCTGCTGACAATGCTATACTCACTGACATTAGGCTCAGCGCATTAGCCACCACGTTTGCTTTCCCTAGATGGTAGCTAATAGTACAATCATAATCCTTAATAAGCTCTAACCATCTTCTTTGCCTCATATTCACTTATTTCTAAGTGAAGAAATATTTTAAACTTTTATGATCAGTGAAGATCTTGCATTTCCCACCATAAAGATAGTGCCTCCATATCTTTAGAACATACACCACTGCAGCTAACTCTAAATCATGTACTAGGTAGTTCTTTTCATATTCTTTAAGCTGCCAAGAAGTGTAGGCAATAACTCTCCCATGCTGCATCAACATGCACCCAAGTACCTTCTGGGACACGTCACTGAATATCACAAATCCATCCTCTCTTAATGGAATAGACAATACCGGTGTCGTGACTATCCGCCACTTTAACTCCTGGAAGCTCTGCTCACAATCATCGGTCCATTCAAACCTCACATTCTTTCTCGTGAGTCATGTCAGTGGACCTGATAATCTGGAAAACCATCTACAAAGCATCGGTAGTACCTTACTAGACCTAGAAAACTCCTGACCTCCTGAACATATTCCGGTTTCACCCAATTCACCACTGCTTCTATTTTACTCAAATCAACAGATATGCCGTCCCTAGAGATCACATGCCCTGAGGAAAGTAACCTGCCTCAGCTAGAATTCAAATTTCTTGAATTTAGCGTATAACTCTTTCTCCCTTAAGACCTACAAAACTAGCCTCAAATGATTCTCATGCTCCTCAAAACTCTTCAAGTAGACTAGTATATCATCAATAAATATCACAACAAACTGGTCTAAATACTGATGGAACACCCGATTCACTAAATCTATAAACACTGGTAGTGCATTAGTCAATCCGAATGACATTACTAGGAACTCGTAGTGCCCATATCTAGTTCAGAAAGCTGTTTTCGAGATGTCTTCTGCTTTAACTTTCACCTGGTGGTAACCTGATCGAAGATTAATCTTAGAGTAGACCTACATCCCCTGGAGCAAATCAAATAAATCATCAATTCTGGGAAAAGGATATTTATTCTTGACCGTCAATTTGTTTATCTCTCTATAATCAATGCACATCCTCATAGTCCCATTTTTCTTATTTACGAATAGGATCGGTGCTCCCCAAGGTGGCACAATAGGTCTGATAAATCATTAATCCATAAACTCCTACAATTGATCTTTCAATTCTTTCAGTTTGGCTGGAGCCATTCTGTACGGTGCTTTAGATAACAGTGCTGACCTTGGTACTAGATCCACAGCAAATTCAATCTCTCGATCAGGTAATAAGCTAGGTAATTCCTCTAGAAATACATCTGAAAATTATCTGACTACTAGAATGTCAATCTGCTTCAATTCTTCTTCTGGAATCTCTTTTATATATGTAACATAACCTTGGAAACCACCCTGAAGCAACTTCCTCACCTGAATTGCCGATACTAACTGTGGCGAGGCGTGCACCCGTGATCCCATAAATCCGAATTCTTGCTTACGTAGGGGTTTGAAAATTACTTCTTTTCGATAACAATCTATGCTAGCATGGTTAGCAACCAGCCAATCCATGCCCAATATCACATCAAACCCTTGCATATTTAATACCACAAGATCGGTTGGTAGTACTTTCTCCTAAATGCCTACTAGAAAATTTTTAAGGACTCTCCTACATCTAATTACTAATCCAGTCGGCGTGGTTACTAACAATTCAACATCTAACGATTGTGTCTCAACCCCAGCTAATTTAGCATATCCCAATGACATGAAAGAATGGATGGCACCTGTGTCAAACAAAACAACAACTTTATATGATAAAGCTGTAAGAATACCTGTCATGATGTCTCCAGTAACCTCAGTGTCTCCTGACGTCAATCCATAGACCCTTGCTCATGCTGTATTCCTCTGCTAGCTGCCATGAGGCACCTAGTAACCACCCCATAACGGTCTACGAACTGGTGCTTGGGCCGGCGGTCCCTGACATAACCAAGCCCTATGACCAAGTCTCCCACATCGATAGCAGATGTTCTTTCCCATCCTATATTCATCTCAATGCCTCCGGCCACATTTAGGACAAATGGGGTCAGCTTGTTCACCCTGAAACCCTCGGTGTCCTATCATCTGTCTCTGGCCTCCTATGAACTGGTCTCCTCTCCATGGGCCCCAGTTGGAACCCACCTAAAATCCTGGAGGCACCAACTTCTTCCTCTGGCTGGGTACTCCCACCTCAGTTTGTTTGCTCTCATATGCTACCGTGGCTCTATCAACTAATTCAGAAAAGTTCTACATTTTTAAAACTGTCACCTGCTTATATATATCTCACCTCAAACCCCTCTCAAACATCCCGACCTTCTTAGCTCCATCTTGCACTATATATAAAGCAAATTGTGATAGCTCGATGAATTTTGCCGCATACTGCTAAACTCTCAACGGCTCCAGAGTCAAACTCAAAAACTCTTGTACTTTAACCTCTTTGATAATAGCAGGAAAATATCTGTCAAAGAATATCTCTCTGAATTGGCTCCAAGTCATAGGCTCTGGTATAGGTCTCTGCTCTTCCAATAATTTCATGGTCGTCCACCATCTCTCGGTCTCTCCTATCAACTTATACGTGGCATAGGGTACCCACTGCTCGTCGGTGTAGTGAAGCACCGTTAGTACTTTCTCTATCTCCTGCATCCAACTTTTAGCATCTGGAGGATCAGCTGCTCCTAAAAACGCTGGAGGGTTCATCTTAGTTCTCTATCGTACAACCCTGTGCTGCAGATGGACCTCCTTGCCCCCTGGAGCTCCGTACAATCTCAGCCATGACCTGCAGAGCTACGTTGTGTAAAACAGCAACTGAGTCCCCACCGCCTATGTTAGAGGGCCCTCCTCCATCATCACCGCTAGCGTGAGCACTACTACCTTTAGGATCCATCCTGTAATGATAACAAATTATTCTGAGAATCCAAATCTCATAATACTATTCTAACTTTAATCTAACTAAAATTCCCTCATACTACCTATTACTAATATAAGGTCTAGTCCTACCATATGGAAAAAAAATCAACAATAGTTTACTATGATTTTCCTGAAATCGTCATCCCAAGAAAAACACAGAAACCACCCCGAAGTTCCTACTTCCAGACTGCAGAACAGAACCCTAAATTCTCATCTTAATTTCCCAATCATTATCTTACTGATATTCTATTCTATTCTTCTCAAAATTTCATTCCTATATTCTGGTATTATTTTTCGCTGTACTCTAGAGTCTACAAAACCTAGCAACCTAGGCTCTGATACCAAAATATAATGACCTCAAAATTCATACTATTATTTTTTCAAATATATATATATATAGACACACACACACATATAGACTGATAATCATTTACTCTGATATCCCTATAATGACTACTGAAAAACACCTATGTAGCGGAAAACATAATACTATACAACCATATACACAATACCAGAATTCAGTATTTCTCCAAAATATACATACGTAAATACACATCTTTCCATACTCATCTATCAAAACTCCTGGATTCTACCCAAAAATATTTCTCCTTAAAAATACTTACCCTACAAGTAGGGTAGTGCAACCGACCTCCCTATCTTTGAGCCTGATATGCTCATCTAGCTAGATCACCTGAAAAATGTTAATTTAGTCGGACGAGATAACTCTCAATAAGAAGAAATATGTTATTACCAGTGTGTGGCAACTTAATTTACATAAATAATTTACTGATAAATAACTAAAGCTGAGATAGCCTATAAAATAATACACAGTATAACTCACACTTATGTGGCTTAAAAATATATTTGTAATATCTGAGCTTTCTATTTAATCATACTTCTAGTATTATAATATATCTACTGTTATCTTGTAAATCTATATATATTGTAATAACCTAAAAAATTTAGACAAAGCCTCATTGACGAACACAGAGAGTTCGTCGACGAGAATACATGAGGGTCTCGTCGATAAAGACACGTCTTGTCGATGAGAAGATGCTGAGAGGGGGTTTTGACAGTCCAAACTTCATCAACGAAGGATTTAGGTTCGTCGACGAACTTCATTAAAGACTCGTTGACGAGATGACGTGTCTTGTCAACGAATCCATGGCTATAAATAGCTAAAACCTAGATTTTTGACCAAATTTTGGCACAAGAAACGCCTCTTTCTCTCTCTAAACGCCCCTCACCCCTTCTCTCTTCGATCTCGACTCCATTTCTCACCGGATTGACGATCTAAGGCCACCACGACGCACCTAAAAAAGTTCTCTACAAGTCTGCTAGAGTAGATCGTTGGTGGAGCTAGTTTGGATTTCATCCCAATCTCAGGGTAAGGCATTTTACTTAGTATTTTCCTTTCCCATAGTTATAAGAAATGTAGTATATGAAGAAATATTAATGTTTTGTTCTGGGGGATGTTGTTTTCAGGGTGTTAAGTGGGGAACCTTGCGGATGTAGGGCCAGAGTACAGTAGGGGCTTTTCAGAAACTCGGTATGGGAAATATGCTATGCTAAGGCATTTTTAGAATGTTTAACAATAGATTATGTATTTATATTTACAAGCATGAGGATCAATTTTTTTTTTTTCTAGAATATTATAAGTATTATTATTTCCGTGAAATTACATATATGAAGCATGGGATTTTAAGTATGCAGTTGTGTGGCCTGAGTTTTTTATATTTTAGTATGATTTCTCTATATAATTTTACAGATATTAAGTTATACAAATTGTTAGCAGCAAGTTTGATTTATAGTATTTTTTTTAGAATAACATGATTTCTAAATCATAACACTCAGACAGATATATTACAGTTCAGTTTTTTAGTGTTATGATTGCTTTGAAATCATGTTAAAATAGTAAGATGAGTATATTTATATATATAGTATTACACAGTATTAGATCCCTGTGGATATTACAGACAAAGATATATAATAGAGCACGGTACCGTTGCTATTTTAGACACGTGTAACCACATAACTTAGATACTATGTGGATTCCGTCTAACCGTGCGAGGAGAGATTGCAGTCTCCCCAACATGCTGCATTGAGGTAGCCGGTTAAACGAGATAGAGGTATGATTGGTTCGGAGTGATTGTAGTAGGCCAGATAGATATAGATTGGTAGATGACAGAGATACAAATTGACTTGCCTGATAGGCCAACCAGAGTAAGTCCAGTCTACGAGCCGTACAACCCTGTCATAAGGGGATATATCATGACATATAGATCCCAGGGTATAACAGAAGTTCCTATGTACAGATATATCACACAATAGCAGTTACATTGTTATATTAGTAGTATGTACAGATAGTAAGCTCAAATGCACAGTTATGTTTTAAACTACATTACATGTGTTTTGTACAGTATACCAACTTATTCATTTTACAGTATCAGTGTTATATTAGTTTATGAAATGTACAACTCAGCCGCCACACACTAGTGATAGCATATTTCCTCTCACTGAGCGTCGTCTCATCTTAGTGACTTATTGTTTTTCAGGAGATCTAGTTAGGCGAGCAGATCAGGCTCGCGAGTAGAGGTTGTCTTGTGCTGCCCTTATTGGAAAGGTAGGTGTATTTTTAGTACTGGTGATTTGGAGTAGATTTTAGGTTATTGATGTTGTCACGGGGTATTTTGTATTGTAAATATACTTCAGAATATTATAGTTTTCTGGTATTGTGTATATGACAGCCTACAGTTTCTTGTGTACTGCTGCTTAAGTATGTTTGACATACAGAGTTTCCTCAGTGCTTATTTGAGCTTGAGATATGTTTAGTAGTATTTCAGATAGAAGTTATTTGTGTTATATGATATACAGAAAAAAAAAAAAAAAAAAAATGAAAGTAGCAGGTTGCTATATTTTGGTATCAAAGCCTAAGTTGTTAGGTTCTATAGACTTTAAAATGCAGCGGGAACAATACCAGAAAATAGGAAAAAGGATTTGAGGTTTTGTTCTGTGGTCTGAATACAAGATTTTCATGGTGGTTTCTGTGTTTTTCCTGGGGTGACGATTTTAGAAAAACCATAGTAAAGTATCGATGAGTCACGTGTTTAGGTTGCAGGATTGGATTTTCGGTTAGGAACAGGGGAGTCGTTAATAGAGAATTTGAAGTTTTAGTTAAATGAATAGATTAGATTTGTGCAGGAGATAGGATCCTGAAATAGTGTTCTTTATATTTTCAGGATGGATCCAGGAAGCAGTGGTACGAATGTTGGAGGTGATAGACCAGGACCCTCCAGTATGGGTGGTGGAGATACAGATGTCGTATTATGAAGCGTCACTTAGTAGGTGATGGCTGAAATGGCTAGGAGCAGAGGAGAGCGTGGCTGCACGATCGAGTAGTTTATGCGGATGAAGCCTCCTTCTTTTACTAGAGGACCTGACCCGATCGTAGCTGAGAATTGGGTTCAGGATGTTGAGGAAATTTGAGCAGTACTAGCATGTACAGACGAGTAGAAAATGGAATTTGCGACATTTAAACTGACAAGAGAAGCAAAGCGCTGGTGGAGATCAGCGCGGATGATTGAGAAGCAGAGGCCAGATCTAGTGCTAGTATTGTGGAGTCAGTTTAAGGAATTATTCTTTGGGAAATATTTCCCTGCTATCGTTTGGAGCATGAAGGCAGCAATATTCTTGCATTTGACTCGAGGATTGATGACAATGACACAGTATGCTGCACGATTTATTGAGTTGTACCGTTTCACCCCACATTTGGCATCGGACAAAGAAAAAAAAGCAAGGAATTTTGAAGAAGGTATAAAGTAGAGTTTATTCGAGCAAGTAATCGGCTTTCAGGCTTAGACGTTTACAAAGGTGGTGGATAGAGCTGCTATTATTGAGAGTGGTATACAAAGGAGTGCTGCAGCTCAAAGTTAGAGGAAGTGGTCCGCACCTCAGGATTTTCAAGAGAGCTCTAGCCAAGGGCCATGGAGAGGAGATCGTTATGGAGGTGGTCAGGGACGGATGATGGGTCGTGGTGGTTCTCACGGTGGATGGGTAGTTCCTACTTGTTGTAGATGTGGCCGTAGACATCCAGGTGAATGTAGAATGGGTGAGGACGTCTGCTACCATTGTGGGAGACCTGAGCACAGATCTTGGTCGTGTTAGGGATTGCTAGCTTAGGCACAAGCACCTAGACTATACCAAGGTGGTTATCAGGTGCCCCGTGGTGGCCAGCAGAGGAACATTGCATCAGCGAGAGTCTATGCTTAGAGCATCACCACACAACCGCACCCCCCCCCCCCCAATCAACTCCGGTAGCCTCCCACGACATCACCATTATGACAACCTTTTCCAGCCCCGTTTTCCAACACCCACCCTGTCGTGAGTACCCTGGTAAGTCCCCTGCATGCAAGCCACATGCACACACACGCTACACACATTGCTACACACATAGAAAAACACACTTTACACACATCAAAACACAAAGTTTTCACACAGCAAAACACACGCCAAAACACACATTGCACACACTATAAACACGTGCTGCACACACAGATTAAACACATGTATACACACTGAATACATACAGTAACACACTTAAAACACACACCTTTACACACACTTTTAACACACGAGCTTACACACACTAAAACACACAGCAGGTATACACATACACACACATTTTTGTTTTGAAATTTAAATTTTGTTTGGTATTAACATTGATTTATATTTATTGTTTTGGGATTTTTAACAATTAATGTCTATATTTATAAATATTAATTTATTTGCTCTCATTATTGTAGGATTTTTCTTTTTATGGCGGAGGTAAGATTTCTATTGTTTAATATTTAATTGTCATAATTTTTGTTGTCGTATTTTTTTTTAGTGCACAATATTCAAGTTCTATGTGTAATATTCAAGGTTTTAACTTATCATTACGTAGGTTTCTCATTCTTAATATGGTTGGTTATTATTAATGTATTATTATTATTTATAGTAGTTTATTATTAGGGTATCATTATTGTGTAGAAAGGTAGCTTACTATTTTAGTATTTTATTAAGTATTGTGGTAGATTATTATTATAGCAGTATATATGATATTATGGCATTTCAGTATTGTTATTATGTTTATATTTAATATTACATATTATATTGTTTTTAGTATTTTGGTACATTATGGTGTTCTTATTATGGTATCTTTAGTATATTAGTATTACTCATTAGGGTATTTTTTAGTATTTTAATACATAGGATACTACTTATCATGCTATCTTTAGTATATTAGTATTACTCATTAGGATATTTTTCGTATTTTAATATATAGGGTACTACTTATTATGGTATCTTTAGTATATTAGCATTACTTATTAGGGTATTAATATTTATCATTATTATTATCATTATTATTATTTTGGTTTATATCATATATTGTGTTATTTTTAGTATTATATATTTGTATTAACTTAATTATTATTTTATTATTATTGTTATTTTTATTATTTGGTTTATTAATTTTATCCCTATGATTTTAACGAGAGGGTATGAGCTTTTGGGCTTCACGTACCCCAGTTCTGAGGGAATATATATATATATATATATATATATATATTATATATTATATATTTTTGTGTGTATTTCAAAAATTTAGTAAAAGGGAGTAACTTTAAAGACTTTTTAAATTTACTTAGGGATAATTTCATAATTAATTAGATATCATTCGTAAGAATGAACGCATAGAGGGTGCTCGTACCTTCCCCTCGCGTAACCGAACTCTCGATCCCAGTTTTGGTAACGCAGACCGATTCTATCCTTAATTGGGTAGTAATCAAGTGTTCTAATCACACTAAAAGGTTAGTGGCGACTCCATTCTTTTTTTCTTTTTCTTTTTTTTTCTGAAAATCTTAAACCATATTTTTATTTCGCCAACCCTAGGATACATGCGCTTCCGGAACATCACGACATATATCATGGATCCTCGAGAGCGCTGGGGGTAGTGCAATCATGTAGGCCATCGGACCCACTCATTTCAGTACCTCGAATGGTCTGATATACCTCAGGCTCAACTTAACATTCTTCCCGAATATCATCACTCCTTTCATCGAAGCGATTCTCATAAATATCTTACCCCCAACCTCAAATTTCAACTCACAACGGCGAACATCAGCGTAACTCTTCTGCCGACTTTGTGCTGATTTAATCCTATCCCTAATCAATCTGACCTTCTTAGAAGCCTGGTATATGAGTTTGGGATCCAATACCCGCCGTTCATCGACCTCATCCTAATACAAAGGAGACCGACACCTCCTACCAAACAATGCCTTAAACGGTGTCATCTCGATACTAGCCTGGAAGCTATTGTTATAGGCAAATTCCACTAACGGTAGAAACTGAATCCAACTACTGCCAAAATATAACACGTAAGCCCGTAACATATCCTCCAAGATCTGTATCGTCCTCTCTGACTATCCATCAGTCTAGGGGTGGAACACTGTACTAAAAGTAAGCTTCGTCCCTAGTGCTTCCTATAAAGTCTTTCAGATTGAAAAGTAAACTTCGGGTCTCGATCTAAAACAATGGACACCGGTATCCTATGCATTCTAACTATCTCCTGCACATACAAATATGCTAGCTTACTCAAAGAGTAGCTAACCTTCATCAGTACAAAGTGAGCAGATTTAGTCAACTTGTCCATGATTACCCAGACGGCATTCTGCCCGTGTAGTGCTGGTGGTAATCCGGTCACAAAGTCCATGGAGACATGCTCTCATTCCCACTCTGGAATACTTAATGGCTGCAATGGTCCTGCTGGCCCCTGATGTTCAGTCTTTACCTGTTGACATGTCAAACATTGCTCCACAAACTGAGCAATCTCCCTTTCCATGCTACTCCACCAGAAAGACTCGCGCAAATCTCAATACATCTTCGTACTACCCGGATGTATAGTATACAAAGAATGATTCGCCTCCTCTAGGATCATCCTCTTTCCCCTCATCGTTTGGAACACACAGCCTAGTCCCAAACCTCAGCACACCTCCCTCAAAGATGTTAAAATCTGCAGCTAACCCTTGGCGCACTTTCTCTACAACATTGGCTAACTCTACATCATTAGCCTACGCGGTTTTAATGCTCTTAAATAATGTCAGTTGGATCACCCAGCTAGCAATGAAAGCCTGATGATTACCATCCATCAACTCCATGCCAACACTTTCGAGATCCCTTCTAACATGATGCTGACCCACTACTACTGATATTGACGCATGCTCTGACTTCCGACTTAAGGCATCAGCTACCACGCTAGCTTTTCCCGGGTGATAACTAATCGTGCAATCGTAGTCCTTGATTAGTTCCAGCCACCTCTCTGCCTCATGTTCAACTCCTTCTGTGTGAAAAAGTATTTGAGGCTTTTGTGGTCCGTGAAGATTTCACACTATACACCGTACAAGTAGTGTCTTCAGGTCTTCAACGCATATACTATTGCCGCCAACTCTAGATCGTGCATGGGGTAATTATTCTCATACTCCTTGAGTTGTCGAGAAGCATAAGCACTTACCTTACCCTGTTGCATCAGCACACATCCCAACCCCTTCAGCGATGCGTCGCTATAAACCACAAAACCGCCGTCCCCAGATGGGATGGTTAAAACCGGAGGTGTGACCAGTTGGTGTTTCAACTCCTATAAACTTTGCTCACACTCGTCAGTCCAATCAAATATCACACCCTTCCTCATCAACCATATCAAAGGGCTAGATAACTTAGAGAATCCCTCCACGAACCGCCGATAATACCTAGCCAGTCCTAGGAAACTCTGAACATCCTGTACACTCTTCGGTTTCACCCAGTCAACCACTACTTTTATTTTTCCAGGATCAACTAAGATACCACCTTTCGACACAACATAGCCTAGAAACATGATCTGATTCAGCCAAAACTCCCACTTCTTTAGCTTAGCATACAACTTCTTCTCTCGCAGTACCTGAAGACCAACCTAAGATGGTTTTCATGCTCTTCTGAACTCCTAGAGTATACCAGAATGTCGTCAATGAATACCACTACAAATTGATCCATGTATTCATGGAAAACCCTATTCATTAGGTCCATAAATACTTCTAAGGCGTTAATCAACCCAAAAGGCATGACCAAAAACTCCTAGTGACCACATCTGGTTCGGAAAGCAGTCTTCGCAACATCCTCAGTCCTAACTTTCACCTAATGATACCCTGACCGTAGATCAATCTTCAAAAAGACCTACATTCCCTGCAGCTGGTTAAATAGATCATCTATATGAGGCAACGGGTATCGATTCTTCACTGTCACCTTGTTGATCTCATGGTAATCAATGCACATTCACATTAACCTGTCCTTTTTTCTCACGAACAATGCTGGAGCTCCCCAAGGCGAAACACTAGGTCTGATAAAGCCTTTGTCCAGTAGTTCCTGCAACTACTCCTTCAACTCTCTAAGTTCAGCTGGAAAGATCCGTTATGGAGCTTTAGAAATTGGTGCCTTACCTGGTAGCAACTCGATAGCGAACTCCACCTATCGATCAGGAGGTAGACCGAGTAAGTCTTCTGGGAATACATCCAAAAATTCATTAACCACTCGGATATCTTCCAGTTTTGGATCTTCCCGAGGTGGTTCCTTCACACAAGCTAGGTATCCTTGACATCCGTCCAAGAGTAACCTCCTCACTTGCATAGCCGACAGGATCCGTGGCATCGAACGCACGCACAATCCCACAAACTCATACTCCTACTCCCCAGGAGGTCTGAACACTGCTACCTTCCTGCAATAATCAATCACCACATAACTCGAGAATAACCAATCCATCCCTAGTATGACGTCAAATCCACACATGTTGTATACTACTAGGTTTCCTGGTAGCAACCTTCCCTGAATAACCATTGGGCAGTTTCCTAACATTTTACTATAGATCGTTATACTCCCAATCGGTGTAGCCACAAACAACCATTCATCCATTACTTAGGTTTCAACCCCACACAATTTCACAAAACTAGCATATATAAACAAATGAGTTACTCCCGAATAAAATAAAATAATAGCTCTATTCGAAAGCAATAACATGGTATGTGCCACCACGTTCGTAGTGTGTTCCTCATCTGTTGGAGTAAAGGAGTACACCCTTGCCGGAGCCATGTTTGCCTGGTAGTTCCCCCAAGGCAATTGAGTACTTCCACGGTTCTGGCTCTTTGTAGGCATTTCGCTTCTCTATGCCTGATAGTTTCGAGACATGTGGCCTGATTTTCCACAATGGTAGCAGTTACCCCAGAATAGCGAGCATTCACCATCGTGCCATTTACGGCACTTGGCGCATGGTGCGGAGGATGGATCCCTCTAAGAACTCTGCCACCCAGCATTCTACCGATAATCTGAACTATAGTTCTTCTTCTTCTTCCACTGTCCCTGTTGAGGACCAGTCTGAGAACTAGAAGATACCAGCCTCTTCCTCTATTCCTATACCACCTCATCTCTCCGAAGGTTAGCCTCGACTATGGTGACTCTATCCACCAGAACAAAAAACTCTAGAATCTGCAACATCCCCACAAGTATGCAGATGTCCTTCCTCAGATCCTTCTTGAACCTTCAAGCCTTCTCATACTCGTTCGAGACCAAATACGGCGCGAAACAAGATAGCTCAATATATTTGGCTGCATATCTCTGCACCGTTAGGGTTCCCTGCGTCAGACTCAAGAACTTATCAACCTTTGCATCACGCGTGGAATTCGGGAAGTATCTCTCTCAAAATACCTCCTTAAAGTGGCTCCACGTCATACCAGATGGACCAACCCTCTACTTCTCAAGTAGACTCATTGCCATCCACCATCTTTCCGCTTCTCCTGCCAGTTGAAAGGTAGAATAGAGAACCTTCTGCTGGTCGGTGCAATGCAAAACTTCCAATATCTTCTCGGTTTTCTACACCCAGTTCTTTGCTATTATCGAATCGGGTCTTCCCATAAACGTCAAAGGGTGCGTACGGGTGAACCTCTCTATGGTACAACCTGTAGCAGTAGGAGAGTGCTCACGTCTCCTAACACTACGCCTCATCTCCCGCATAACCTATCTTGTCAAACCCCGAGGCACGGAAGGAGACTCGTCACTCGCAATCCCCTCAGAACCACTATCCAAGTTATTATCCTTAGGCTCCATTCTGAAACGTAGGACAGGAATCGGTTAGAATTCCTATATTGTACACAGTTGACATAATAATTGAAAACCAATCATGTTAACTACAATTCTCATGGGTCTAGGTCTGTCCTACCACACCGACATGAAACCACCAATGGTTTGCCGTGATTTTACTGAAATCGTCATTCCATAAAAAACACAGAACACTGCCAATGAGTCCCCGTCTAGCAAAAAAACAACCCTTGACCTACTTTACCAATTTCCTACATCCTATACTCTGGTATGTACACAAAGTTATGCCTAACCAAGTCTACAAGACCTAACAACCTAGTTAGCTCTAATACCAAGCTGTCACGCCCTGAGCCCGCAGATGGGTCCCAGGTGTGAATATAGTAACCTAACCTATATCTATATCAATTTAAAACATACATGATACTATACTGAATGAGGGTTCAACCCCATAGGGTACACATAACCCTATACACAATTACATACATGTCTATACTCATCAAATACACAGCGAAAATGTTCTTTCTATACATACATCATACCATACCAAAGTCTATACAGAACTAGAAATATACATCCCAAAATACAATACATACTCCGAGTGTCTACAAAAGCCAACACTGACAACTCGGTTACAAAACTAATACCTACTCAGGTACTAAATGCAGCTAACTGACACCCTTACTAAACATTTTTATATTCGCGATGAGACACCTCTTAGTAAGGAAGAAAGCAAGTTATATTAGTGTGTGACATACAAGTTTTATTTCAGCGTAAAACATAACACAATACAATATGATACAACTCAATACAGTTCAGTACAGTTCCAGTATTTTTCACAATCCAGTTCCAGTACATATGATACCCAAACATAAGGTCAGTGTCGTCACACTAAGCATACAATTACCCTGCGATAACTGAAGCCTCACAACGATAACATTGCCAATACGAGCACCCGATAACCTACGATAACCAAAGCCTCACAACAATATCATTGACATTACAGTGTAGCGCACACCCAACGGTGACCAGTCGAAAAGAACAGGCGATATTTCACACCCTCAGATATAGAACTGGACACTCTCGCCCACGGTAGTTAGTCGAGACATGGCGTTAGCGTACCGTTATTAGCCGCCACTAGCTGATTTACAAAACCTGGAACAATTTTGGAACTCATGTCCCTATACTCATTAGCATACAGTAATTAGCCACCCCTAGCTGTTTTTACAAAAACCTGGAACATTTTACATACAACCATTCATTCCACACTTATTTGGTATATAGAAAATCATATCATTTTTAGTTCAAGAATACAGTTTAATACAAATATGGTTACGGTCATCTCAATACTATAATTTTAATACAACATACGATTTCCCAAACAAAATAGAGATGATACCCAAAAATCCCAATCTTTTTCAAAAACTGTAACCCGAAAATCTCTCATTTTCACTTGATAGATTTTCCTAAATAAGTAGCCAAAACATACATACGATCGTAAACTACAAGTTTACTGATCCCTATTTCAAAAATAAATTGATATAAACAGAATCCCTTTACCTTTTCCCAAATACCAAAATGCGAACTCTACGGCTCTAAAACTACAAATTGAAACACCAAAGCCTAAACATCCAAGAACTATACTTCACTATAATTCTTACTACTACATACATATAGAAATGAAACTGAAATCAGACCCTTACCTCAGTTTTGGGTCAAAACCCAAAAATCCTCGAAACGACTTTCCGATCCATTAAAAACGTAGAGATTCCTCCCCTGATCCACGCAGTAATGTCGGTGTGACGACCTGCTTAATTTCTTCATTTTTTTATATAATAAAATCAATATCACAAAACTCAGCAGATCATAATCCACCTGGACCCGTGGGTACTAGAGATACATCAAAAACACATCACAGAAGCCTATGCAGCAGGAAACATAAATCATAAACACTTCATCATACCATACATCACAATACCAGAGTTACTACAATCAATGTATATATATGTACACAATACACAACTCAAAAGATATCTAGGGCCATCCCACAAAATAAATCTGATCCTATCAAAACACTTACCCTTCTGGAAGGGTAGACCAACCGTACTAGATCAGCAGGGCTTTACCCGCCCTCCTATCATGGGCTCTTGAAATGTTTATAAAATTCGGGGTGAGACACCTCTCAGTAAGGGAAATAAACTAATACTAGTGTGTGGCAACATGAGTATTCCGTGTTATACATATACCATACAGAACATATTCAGTAAACTGTTATGTCAAATCTAGGAAAACATATATATCATCAAAATATGGCAGAACATACTGCATTTTCATAAACATATATCATCTTATATAATAATAATACAAAAACATTTCTAGTAGGTTAGCTGGCTGTTGTCATGTATTACCCCCACATGACTGGGTTGTGTGGCCCGAAGGCGGAACCTGACAATGGTTGGCCAACCACTGCCAAGTCAAAAGTACAATCTGTAAGTCTGATAGGTCTGCCAGACCTGGTCCGTACACAATATCACGATCATGATGACCATGGACACATAGCAATAGTACCGTGCAAGTGCTAGCCTAGACCAAGCCAACCAGGTTCTAATATTATATAACATATACTGAAACTGTGATACATGGATATTTCATATCATTAATTATCAAATCAACATTAATTATCAAATCAATTATATCATTTTGCATATATACGTATATCATGAAAATCATCGGCCCGTATGCTGGTATTTCACATTTTACCATAGTGTGTCCTGTACGTTAGCAAATCATATCCATAGCTCAGCTCGTACGCTGGCAAATCACATTCATAGCTCGGTCCGTATGCTGACAAATCATATACATAGATCAGCCCGTACGCTAGCAAATCATATCTATAGTTCGGCTTGTACACCGGAAAATCATATCAAAATCTCGTCCCATACCCCAGTTTTCCATTATAAAAATCTGTATCATTAACACATTTCTAGAAAATAGTATTTCATATCAATTTCAACTCATGCCACACGAAACAGGTTTTTCATATATTTAACATACCATCATTTTCAGCAGTATTTCCCAAATATAAATCATATATAAATATATTTGTTTTCCTGAAATCAAATTCTGTAATAATATACCTACATTTTCATAAAAGAACTAGCTTAGTTTATCCTCTTACCTGATTCTTGAAAAGCCTCTAAATCAAACACTCCTGCACCCGCAGGGTTCCCCATTCAACACCCTAAAATTAACATTCCCCAAAACTAAAGTTCAATATTTCTACGCGTACTACGTTTTCTACAACTATCAAAAAGCCAAATATTGAGTAGAAAGTCTTACCCTCGATTTGGGATGGTTTTTAACTCGGCCCCACCGATGATCTGCTCCAGCAGACTTACAAAGAACTTTCCTAAGAGGGTCGTGGTGGCTTTAGATCATCGAACCGGTAGAAAATAGGCTCGATATCTTAGAGAGAAGGGTAGGGATCTAAAGGGTAAGTGAGAGAGAAGTTCTGCGCAAGAAAATGACTGAAAAATCACATTTAACCCCACTTATACTACGGGATTCGTCGACGAGTCACGTCACCTCATCGACAAGTCCTGTAGAAAGTTCGTCAACGAACTTCAACCCTCGTCGAAGAATTTTAGGCTTCCAAAAAATCCTCTCTCGATATCCTCTCATCGATGAGACGGGACTTCGTTGACGAGATCCTAAAGAACCTTCGTCAACGAAATCCTTGTGTTCGTCGACGAGACCTAGAAAATTTCTCCGAAGTATCCCATCCAAAATGCAACATCGTCGACTACCTCCTTCTGTTCCTGTTTTAATTTCCATTTCTTTTTATTATTCAAATACCATTATTCTTTGAGTCGTTACATGCTCCCCTCCTTATAAAATTTCATCCTCAAAATTTACTATTCACGTAACTCGTCATCCCTTAACAAGAAAAAGGTCTACTTATTTTATTACTTACCCTCACTTATGGCAAAGGAATATTGTGGTTACATTCCAAGTCCTGGGAGATTGCATATACAAAAGAAAAATTCTCCCAAAACTAAAGTGCTGCACTAATTAAACCGGTACATGTACCTGCAAAAGAATACTACCTAACTACTTACATTTTACCTGTTTAGACTCCTTGGAATAGGTGCGGATACTTCTGCTTCATCTGTTCCTCGGATTCCCAAGAAGCCTCTTCAATTGTATGATTTCTCCACAAAACTTTTACCTGAGGAATCTCCTTGTTACGTAACTTCAGTACTTTCCTATCCAGAATCTGTACTGGTACCTCCTTATACACTAGTGAATCACTGAACTCTAATTCACCATAACTGATGATATGAGAAGGATCTGGGACGTATTTCCTCAACATAGCAACATGGAATACGTCATAGATCCTAGACAACACAGGTGGCAATGCTAGCTTGTCGGCTACCGGTCCTACTTTATCTAGAATCATCATATCGTATTGAATAATCATATACTTTCATACTTGCTAATAAATCATATCGTTCATAAAACGTTTGATATAACTGATAATAATGAAAACATACCTAGGATGAATAGTTAGCTGATGTCATGTATTACCCCCCATGATGGGTTGTGCAGCTCGAAGGCGGGACCTGACAATGGCTAGCCGACCACTGCCGAGTCAAAAATGTCTGTAAGTACAATGGGCCCGCCACACCCTGGTTTGGACTTCCAAGTGGACGTCTACACTCTACACTGAAAGCCACATCGACTATCCATCTCCCACCCCCTCGTGGGATGGTTAGCATCAATCTGATCATAGATATCTAATTTATAAGCTACGATACTGTGCTCCTAAATTGAACTGAACTAACATCCGAGTTCTGATAACATATAAGACATGCTAATATAGCGTTTAACATAAATGTATTGATAGCATTTTCTATAATTTCATAAATACGGCCTTGTGCTGAACATTTCATAAATACGGCCTCGTTTCAAAATCATACATAAAACACGGCCTCGCGCCGGATATCAATCACGGCCTTGCGCTGAATATCTCATACATATCATTCTAAATAATAAATCAATTATCATGTATTTTCAACATCATTTTGTACTGTAATATTTCATATTCCTAAAAACATGTTTCATTCATAACATAGTCATATCATAATACTTCTCACGTAAAGTAATATTCATGCCACACATTTGCTGTATAAAACTATACCTTATATTCTAAAATCATAATTTCTGGCATCTCATACATTTATATACATTTCAACATAATAGCAGTATTTTCCCAATTGTGCATTTCTTTTATAATATACAGATATAATTCATGCTTTCCTGAAAATAAATTTACTGATAAATAATAATAATAATTTGCGAAAAATAACTGTTTTAGTTTATTCCCTTACCTGACACTGAAAGAAAACCCCATAAAATTTCTGGTCTTGCACTAGCAGGGTTGCCCGTTCAACTCCCTGAAAACAATAACTCGCAGAACTAAACTTTGGTATTTTCACGTGAATATCATTTCTTATAACTACAATAAGACCAAATTTGGCATAAAAAGTCTTACCTTAACTCAGAGACAAATTTCAAATCGCTTCCACCAATGATCCGCTCCAGTAGATTTGGAGAGAACTTCCCTAGGAGCGTCATGGTGGCCCTAGATCGTCCATCCGGCGAGCGATGGAGCTGAAATAGAAGAGAGAGGAGAGAGAAACCGTAGGGAGGGAGGGAGAGGGAGAGAGAGAGAGAGAGAGAGAGAGAGAGAGAGAGAGTGACTTTTTGCTCAATTTTTGCGTTTAAATCCGAGTTTTTGCTATTTATAGGGTAGGATTCATCGACGAGACACGTCACCTCGTCGACGAGTCCTATAGAAAGTTCGTCGACGAATTTCAAACTTCCAAAAATCCTCTCTCGGTATCTTCTTGACGACCCAACTTGGCTTCGTCAACGAGGCCCTCTTATACCCTCGTCGACAAATCCCCTATGTTCGTTGACGAGGACCTGATGAATTTCCTTAGTTATTACCATGGGCAAATACCATATCTCGGCTAAATACCATGGGCGAGAGTGTCCGGCTCTATATCCGAGAGCACGAAATATTGCATGTTCGTTCCGACTTGTCACCAATAGGTGTGAGTGGACACCGTATTAGCAACGATATCGCTGTGGGGCTTCAGTTATTGTAGGATATCGGGTGCTTGAGTGTGATGACACTGACCGTATGTTTGGTATCGTATGTACTGGAACTCGATTGTGAAAAATATTGGAACTGTATCGTGTTATGTTTTATGTCGAAATAACACTTGTATGTCACACACTGATATAACCTGTTTTTTTCCTTACTGAGAGGTGTCTCACCCCGATTATATAGATGTTTTTAAGGACCTTCGAGTAGCCGTCACTAGCGTCCTAGCATTCAAGAGTGTGGGTACCGGTTAGCTACATATAGTACTTGAGTAAGTATTGATTTTGTAACCGGGTTTTCATGGTTGGGTTTTGTAGACACCCGAGGTATGTACTGTAATTTTGGAGCGTAGATTCTAGTTATGTATAGACTCTGGTATGGTAAGTTGTATGTATTATATATAATATTTTCGTTGCGTATGTGATGTGTATGGATATGTATGTAAATGTGTATAGGATGTACGTGTACCCCACGGGGTCGGACCCTCATTCAGTGTAGTATCATGTATGTTTTAATTGATACAAAGACAAGTTAAGTTACTAAATTCACTCTTGGGGGCCCATCTATGGGTTCGGGATGTGACAAATACTCCCAATGTAGTTTCGGGGGACCCCTCCCGATGTAGTTTCGGGTGACCCTCCCAATGTAGTTACAGGTATAGGGTAGGTACAATCGTACTTACTACCTTTTTCTAACTTAGCTATGGTCAGCTGGCCATATGCTAAGTCTAGCCTTCGGGCCGCACAACTTGTCATAGGGGGAAGCATGTCGATGGGAAGGCATGATGATGCTACTTTAGCAGTAGAGGGTGATTTCTTTTATGCATATGTGGACAAATTTACTGTTAATGGACTATACTGAGCTGATAGTGCATTATTCAGAAATTATGGTTTTTCAGTATTACAAATGTAACGACCTCAAAATTTACATCATCATCATCATTTTTTTTTTCATATTATATATATATTTATTAACTGCTCTGATACCCTCTGCTATGAAACTTGGGCCTTAGCAAGCACTGGGGTAATCCTGTATACAGTATTCATACCTACGCAGTGGAAACATAAACCATACGTCCATACATACAATACAATACTAGAGTTCAATACATTCAGACCATAGTCATACAAAATAATTCCCTCCAGTATCATCTACCCCAAAAATACAAAACTCTGTCAAAAACTCACCCTACAACCAGGGTAATCAAATAAACTCCCTATCCACGAGCCTGATCTACTCGCCTAACTGGCTCACCTGAAAAATGATAGAGTAACGGGGTGAGACGACACTCAGTAAGTGGAAATATGCTATTACTAGTGTGTGGCGAACGAGTCATAAAACAATAATAATAGTATGTAAAACTACATGATCTAGTAAATCTGTAAAAACACATATATCACATGTATAGTATTTTAAAATATATGCATCATCTAATCTTTCTATCATTCATACTGCTAATTTTATACTATATACAACAAAAGCTATAAAACTATATGCACATATACATAATTATGCTTTATCCTTGGAACGCTGTATGTCATGATTTGACCCATCATGACAAGGTTATGCGGCCCGTAGGCGGGACTTAACCTAGTCGGCCCTTCAGGTAAGTCACCATACTCTACACTATCTCAGCCCGACCAAACTGCATACTCTCTTAGGCACAGGACTGGCTACTACCTTGTCGGTCCCCTCAACTCAATGAACCGGGGAGCTGCATCCTCTTCGAGCACAATTTGACGCTACCCACACACTATCTGAGATATGTGGTTGCACTCTATCTGTATTAGCAACAGTACTGTACTCTGTATTCTTTATCTGTATCTGTCTGTAATCATTCCTCAGTGATCTGATACTATATATATATATATATATATATATATATATATATACCTATGTACTCTTTTACTGTTTTCATCATGTTTTCAAAATTACTATAATGCTATCTTTTTGTACTATAAATTCTGTAATCTCTATATTTTGTATCTGTAGTGTAGTAACTCGACCCTGAAAAAAAAAAAGAAGATATTTTGGAGAAGATATTTTGAAAAGAGATATTTTGAGATATTTATATATAAATATCTTGGAGGAGATATTTATTTAGATTACTTAAGGGTTAAGTTAGGTTTTATTCTATGAATTCTCTTATTCTCTCTCATTCTCTCTCTCTCTCTCTCTCTCTCTCTCTCTCTCTTTCTCTCTCTCTCTCTCTCTCTCTCTCTCTCTCTCTCTCTCTAAGATCCTTCGTCGTTTGTCGTCCGTTTCCAAAAACGGAGGGTACTACGTGGATCAAAAGAGGAAACTCTACACTTTTAGTGGATCGGATCGTTGTTTCGGAGAGTTTCGGGTTTTCCCAAGAATCGAGGTAGGAATCTGATCCTAATTTTGATTGGATATTTGGATAGCAGTAGAAAACATAGTAAGGTTATGTTCTGATGTTTTAGGTTTTCGGGATCTCAGGTTGTCGTTTTGGACCGTTTTCGTACGAAGTTTCATTTTGAATATAAGGTAAGGGGAATTTGATTACAACAGCTATTTTGGAAAACTAAACCGCTAAAAAGCTAATTTATGTTATTATGTATGATTTAACTACTTATTTGTGAAATTCTACAGAGTAGAAATGTTGGTTTGACAATTTTACAATTTTTGGTAAAAACGAGGATTTCGACGTGTGATCTCCAAATTTTACAAATATTGTTTATTTGTGTTTATACTATAATAGGATAGGCTCGAATCCTTTATTTATTCAATTAAACTATGTATATTGAATTTCTATCATTTAGCGGGTTTTTATATTAAACTTGTGTGATATATGTTGAAATGGAAATGAATGTATTTTCTATACTACTGATATAGAATATGGGAATGAAATTCCAATTTGTTATACTGACAATGTGATAAATAGAGGCTGGTGATACACCGAGCCGCATCAGTAAACAAAGAGGGGTAAACCGAGTGGAAAGACGCCGGTTTGAACCTGCTGGAATTATTTCTATACTATTGATATAGATTATGGGAGATAAAATCATATTTGTATAAATTGAATTTATGATACACAGAACCACAGCTTGAGAGTCCCGAGAGGGTTGAAAAATACTTTCTTTGCAGAGTTGAAATAAACTACTGTTATATGATACGGCGCGATATCGTAGCTAGATGTACACGTGCAACCACACATATTAAACGATGTGGGTACCAAGATGGTTGGGTAGCAGGGTGAAACCATTGACTGATATTGGGCCAATGGGGGCATTCGGATCGTATGTAGGTACTCGGCAGTGTCTGCACGAACTGGGCATTGGACGAGTACCAGTGCACAACTCGAGCCACGAGGTAAAATTGGTTATAGGGACATTTTGTTGTTGGTCATTAGATAAATCATTAAATGGTCAAAAGACAGATGTGGGGATTTTGTAATATGAATAATGATATACCTGATGCATTACTGTATTGAAAATATTTGATTTATATTCCAGATGTTGAATGAAAATATGCATGTATGCAGTCACACACTGTTGTAACTCCTTCTTCCTTACTGAGAGGTGTCTCACCCTATCTTACAACCTTTGTTTTTAGGTCCGTCCGTGCGTCAGTCCTAGTAGATAAAAGGACTGGGGAGGTTATTTTGGTTAGCTTACGTAAGCATCTAAATTTTGTACTAAACTTGATGAAAGTCCTTTTTGGAGGGTTGTAATATGATGATTACTCTAAGTCTGAATGTATGTAAATTATGGATGTATTAGTAAACTCTGGTATAAGGCTAGTAGTAATCCCAATGGATGTTTATATTTTTCCGCGACATTTACATCATGATTATGTATGATTTACACCCGTATGTCCCTGTTTAGGGCGGGTTGTTTCCATATCTTGAACAGGTATAGATATTTGATGTATGTGAGTGACACCTGAGTCCGTGTAAAGGGTTGGGTCGTTACAGTTGGTATCAGAGCCCATAGCCAGTCGGAAGTATGATTTGATTCATGCTGCCTGATTCGGGATATGTGCTAAACTAAGAAGTTTCTAGTTATTACAATCTAGAATATACCAAAGTATAGGACATGGACATGACCTTGAGTTTTGTTTTGTATACCTGGAGACGAAAACAATTGGCAGACTTCTGTGTTTTTGTAGATCATTTGAAGGGTTTAGAAAATCATGGCAATCTATTGATGGTGTTGTTTCCAAGTAGAATGGCAGAACTTGAGTTAGAATGATGATGTTAAATTAATGGAGTACATCGATATTCAGGATGTGGATTTAAGGAACTGAGTCTATAGTATGATAGTGTTAGTTGATGCTTAGGCTATTACCTTCTAATGGATTCTCGTAAATGTTTTCAGGATGGAATCCAAGGATATCACTGCCAATATAGGTGGCAGTAGTAGTGAGGGTGCTGGCCCCAAGGCTGGTAACGACTCTACTAGTATGTTACGTGAATTCGCACAGTAGCTTATGGCTGAGGTAGTACATACGAATAGAGGGCAGGATCGTCCTATGACTGAGTTGGGTTGCTCCATTGAGCAGTTCACCAGATTGAAGCCCTCTGCTTTTGTGGGCGGTACAGATCCAGTTCGAGCTGAGAATTGGATCTAGGAGATCGAGAAGATCTTAGGTGTGTTAAACTGCACTGAAAAGCAGAAAGTCACCTTCGCCACGTTCAAGTTGGCAAGGGAGGCTGAGAGATGGTGGGGGTCGGTAAAGCAGATGGAGGAGCACCGACCGATACCGATAGTGTTGACATGGGCCTGATTCAAAGAGCTCTTCTTTGAACGTTATTTTTCGGCCACAATTAGAAACGCGAAAATGGAGGAATTTATGAATTTGACGCAGGGTTCACTGACAGTGTAGCAGTACGCTGCCAAGTTCCAAGAGCTGTCTCGATTTGCTCCATTCGTGATTCCTGATGAAGCAAAGAAGGTTTGGAAGTTTTAGAGGGGTCTGAGGAGCGAGATCCGTAAGCAGACGACGATTCTGCAATTGCAGGATTTTGCTACGTATGTGTATATATATATATATATATATGTATGTATATATATATATATATGTATGTATATATATATATATATATATATATATATCTGTTTTGTGAAACCATTTGAATAAAAGTTGTATATGTACGTATATCTGTCTGTATAATCCCTGTAAATATCTGGCTATATATGTATATTCTGTATAACTTCATATACTAGAAAAAATGTATAAAGTTCTAGATCAAATATTATCTACTCAGGACACACATACTTTAAGAACATATATTCTAAAAAACTACATAATAACTAGTGTACATACATGTTGGTAAAATTTCTATTAACATATTCAAATTTCTTAACATAGCATATTTCTCTTACCTTAAATCTGAAAAGCCTCCCACTGAACTCTAGCCCTACACCCATAGGGTTCTTCACTTAACACCCTGAAAATAACATCCCCCATAACAAAACATTAGTATTTTCTTACCTACAACATTTCTTATAACTACAAGGAAGACATAATTTGAATAAAATACCTTACCCTGGATTTGGGACGAATATCAAATCTCTTCCACCGACGATTCGCTCAAGTAGACTAGCAGAGAACTTCGTCAGGAGTGTTGTGGAGGCCTCGGATTTTTAATGTGGCGAGCAATGGAACCGAAGTCGAAGAGAGAATGAAGGAGAGGCATTTTTAGAGAGAGAAAAAGTCTTTTGCGCCAAATTCTGCTAAAAAATCCGGGTTTTGGAAATTTATAGTCCCAGATTCATCAACGAGACACGTCATCTCGTCGACGAGTCTTTAAGGAATTTCATCGATGAACTTCCTCCCTTGTGGACGAATTTCAGACTGCCCAAAAACCCCTCTCGGTATTTTCTCGTCAATGAGGTGTGGTTTCGTCAATGAGCCCTACTTATGCACTCATTAACGAACTCCTTGTGTTTGTCAACGAAGTCCAGTGTAAAAACCTTTTGAGTTAAAGCGTTCATCGA
The DNA here is from genome assembly GCF_029873635.1 of Malania oleifera. NCBI lineage: Eukaryota > Viridiplantae > Streptophyta > Magnoliopsida > Santalales > Ximeniaceae > Malania > Malania oleifera. Next base: position 77,385,338 of record NC_080425.1, read on the forward strand.
CGAAGCCTACTGCCTCCTTCTGTTTCCGTTTCCAATTCCCCCCCTCTTTATTATTTAAATTCCATTATTCTTCGGGTCGTTACAACAAATTAGTACAATTTTAAAATGTCATTTCAGATACAATTAAATAATGGAAGTTTTATATTCACAAAAAAACTCACCCCATTATCCATCTCATTTTTTAGGTCCTACAGGGAACCATGCCTAACTTACCCCGGGGTTGGTACTAGACGGTTGATAGTAGTAGTCATAGCTGGTGAGACACCGGCTATTATGTTATGATATTTTGGGGTTGTAATATATTGACAGGAAGTTTATATGTATATTTGGGGACAGTTAGAACTCTAGTAATATGATTGAGGTGTTTTCTTCCACTCTATGGTTTTACTTTCAGTTATGACAGGACCACTCGATTTTCCTTTGTTAGGGCAGGTGGAGGTATTATGGTTTCCGAGTTTATTTTATTCACAAATAACACCCCGGGCCCACTCTCTGGTTCGGGGCGCTACATGCTTAGCAGATCTGATCAAGTGATAATCTAGTAGATTTGTTCACCAAAACTTTGCCTATTACAACATTCAAGAAATTGGTCCATCTCATTGGAATGAGACATCTTAAAGATTTTAACAAAAGAAGTTAATATATGAGTGACAGCCAAAGAGGAATGTTATGAATGGATGAAGGTGGCTATCATTCATCCATATCTGGTCCACCTCTTCATGTCCCAATGAACCCACCCCATATGTTTGCACTAATTAATGTCCCCATGAACCTTCCTCATATGTCTGCACTAATTATGTCCTTATGTGATCATGCCCCAAATGTTTGCACTAGTAAAGTTAGCATTAGCTAGCTTGTGAAGGCTATAAAAGTCTCCTCCCACATAGCTAGTGGAGTAGAGAAAAAAAATAAATAAACAGAGGAAAAAAGAAGTGGAAAGAAAGAGGAGAAATATTAAAGAAAGTGGGAGAGATATTTTGTACAAGGCCAATTCCATGTTACTTTGTAATTCTTCCTTAAAATAGTAAAGTTCTGATCTCATCCGTCCGTGGAGTAGGTATATCCAAATCACATAAAATTTCTGTCTCGTCTTATTTAATTTTTTATTTATTTTTTTAATCTTTTATAACAACCTTATTATTATTATTATTATTATTATTATTATTATTATTATTATTATATATACTAACATTATTATTATTATTATTATACATACATAGCTAAATATGTGTATATGTGTCATATTTTATATGCATATATATATGGATGCATGAGTGCATGCATGTGTACAGTAGTTATATATGTTTTTTTTTTTTTTTTTTTGTTTATTTTTTATTTTTTGTTTATTTCATTTTTTTATTTTCGAAAAAAAGTGAAAAATTAAAAGTATACATATAAATTGAAAAATCACTAAGAAATTAAAAATTTCCAACAACGTCCTTAATTTTTCAAAAATGATCAAAATGCTCCTTGATTTCAAAAATTGTCTTTAAAAGTCTAAAAAAATTATAATAATTCTTCAAATATTTTTAGCTCATTCTCACACTTAAAAAAAAAAAAAAAAAAAATTCCCAGTCTTTTGAATAAGCTTCCAAATAGGTGCAAAAAATATATATATATATATATATATATATATATATATATATTTACAGGCTAATAACTCATGCAACATAAGTTGATTGATGGTCATTATATTCAAATTGGGATAACTTTAGATTGATTAGAAATTGTCCATTGGATGGGTGTGTAGAATAATAAGTTAGAAGTGACTCCATGAACTAAACAAAAGAACAAAATTAAAACTTTCACCTTCTCCAAGTTGAAGCACTTACCCCACTCCCCACTCCTAAAGACAGCATTTTGTGGCAGATTGTCAAAAAGAGTCACTTTGAATTCTCTCAACGGTGTTTCTAATAAACTTTCTAAATTTTGATGCACACATTCATTAGTCATACTCTTGTGTATGCTTAGCCTATTTCACATGTATGTTTCCATGTTCTGTGCAATGCTTCTCTTTACTTCTTTGGTACGTACGATTCTCATAAATTCTAATAGTGACCTATGCATCTCGTTTGTGGGTCCCTATTATATGCTTCTCTTGTTTCCATTTTTCACTATGTATAATAAAGTGAGATAAGTGAAATAAAATAGGAAGAATTTCTTAGAAATGAAGTATTTCGAGAGAGAGAGAGAGAGGGGGGGGGGTGAATAATGACTCCATTAAACTAGGGGTGAGCATAATTTGGGGAAACCCGAATTAATCAATTTAACCGACCGAAATTAGTTGGTTAAATTCGGGTAAAAAAACTGATTCGATCGGTTCGGTTGCGATTCACCAAAATTCGGTGAATCAGGTTTCGGTTTGATGAACAGGGAATATAAATTCGGTTTCCTGATTAATAGATTTAATAATTAATTAAATTTAAAAAATAAATTAATATATACCCCTACTGGCTGCTGCTGATTATTAAAAGGAAAAGCCACGTAACTGTTGTCTGAACCTATTGATGAAATCATCGGCCTTGGTGTAGACCCCGTCATCTGCCTCCCCATAATGCTCTGTCGCTCCAGCCTTTCCTTCCCTCACGGTGGCCGGCCAGCGGCTCTCAACGACGTCGCTCTCTTCGAAATGTGCGAACGCCGACTTCGCACTCGTCGACTTCTTCAGCTTCTGCGGCAGCCTCACCGAGGATTTGTCAAACACCGACCGGGTGTCAGACTTCACCATGCTGACGCAGCGGCCCTGTATCATCCCATAAACCTCGTCCATAGTTTATTGTCGTTCTTCTTCTTCCTCCTCGATATCGTCTACGATGGCCTTTGGTTCTGGGGCTTCGATGACCTCCAACGCCGATTCAATGACTTCTGGCGTCGGTTCGACAATGGAGGGGAGTGGGGTGGGTTCTGGGGATCTGTAACTATAGAGGTTGATGGACTTGAGTTGCTCCAGGATGGAGGGAAATCGAGGGAGCTGAAGGCGCGGCGGTGAGTTGTAGAATTAGTAAAAAATTTATAATTATATTCTATTTTTAATAATTTCGGTTAAATTCGATTAACCGAATTATCCGAACAAGTAATTCGGTCGGACTTGATTCGGTTAATATCGCTTATTCGGTTGGTTCAATTAATGAAAATGATTAACTGAAATTTGCAGTTAATTAACCGAATTTCCCCGAACCAACCATTTGCTCACCCCCTACATTAAACCATGCCTCTCATTTGGTTTCGAATTCACCTTCGAGTTGAAACAATTTAGAGATTCTAACCCCCTTATTTTGAAAGTCCACAAATATTTTATAAATATCCCCGTAATTATTTATAAAATTTATCTCGTAACTATATATAACTATCCTAAATAATATTTTTGAAATATATTTATTTATTATTTTTAAAATATTACTTATTTAGTTGGAGCTCGCGTACCACGCTTGGCCGTCACTAATAAAAAATGAAATGAATGAAGAGATAATAGAGAGAGAGTGGAGGGGTCCACTCAAAAGTTATGTTTAAACTCATGTTCCCAAGCCCACGCATAATTTAAAAGCCTCGCCCTTTTTGCTTCACACTTCCCAGTTCCCACCACGAAGTCTCTCTCTCTCTCTCTCTCTCTCTCTCTCTCTCTCTGCAGCATGGAATCACATTCTCGCCCCTTGCAAATCGCCTTCCTGCCTTTCCTAGCGCCCGGCCACATAATCCCTCTCTCAGAAATGGCCAGACTCTTCTCTGCATGCGGCGAGCACGTGACCATCATCACCACCCCGTACAACGCCGGCCTCCTCCAGAGGGCTGTCGACGAGGACGCTGCTGCCGGCCGTCCCATCCGCCTCCTCCTCGTCCCCTTCCCCGCCAAAGAGGTCGGCCTCCCCGATGGCCTTGAGAACTTTTTTTCCGCCACCGACCTCGACACCGCCGCCAAGCTCTACCACGCCATGACCCTCCTCCAAACCCAAATCGAAAAGCTCTTCGCGGAGCTCCGACCCGACTGCATTGTTGCCGACATGTTCTTCCCCTGGACGACCGAAGCAGCCGCTAGGCTGGGCATCCCCAGACTAGTCTTCCACGGTTACTGCATTTTCGCGCTGTGTCTCAAGGAGGCCATGAGACGACCTGACTCGCCCCACTTCCGCGTGGGATCTGACTCCGAGAAATTCGTAATCCCGGGTTTGCCCGACCCGATTACCATGACCAGGTCCCAGCTACCTGATTACGTCCGGACGCCAAACGGGTACACCCAGTTGGTGGAGCAGTGGCGGGAGGCGGAGCTAAAGAGCTACGGCGTTCTGGCCAACGATTTCTACGAGCTGGACCCGGCTTACACAGAACACTACCAGAAGCTCATGGGCCACAACATCTTCCACATCGGCCCGGCTTCTCTCATTCATCGGAGCGCCGAAGACAAGGTCGAGAGAAGCCACAAAAGCGTCATCGGAGAAGACGAGTGCCTGAGTTGGCTTAACTCGAAACCCGCCAACTCGGTCGTCTATGTCTCTTTCGGGAGCGCATGCCGGTTTCCGGACGACCAGCTGTTGGAGATCGCGTGCGGGCTCGAAGCCTCTGGCAAAGATTTCATCTGGGTCGTTCTCGGAAAAGAGGACGACGGCGACGGGGAGGAGAAGAGGTGGCTGCCGGCGGGGTTCGAGGAGAGGACGAGGGGGGTGGGTATGATAGTGAGGGGGTGGGCCCCGCAGGTGCTGATACTGGACCACCCTGCGACCAGCGGGTTCGTGACGCACTGCGGGTGGAACTCGGCGATAGAGGCGATCAGCGCGGGGGTGCCGATGCTTACGTGGCCTTTGTACGCGGAGCAGTTCTACAACGAGAAGCTGATAACGCAGGTGTTGGGGGTGGGGATGGATGTAGGGGCGGAGGATTGGAACCTGTGGGTGGAGGCTGGGAGGAAGAAGGTGGTGGGGAGGGAGCGGCTGGAGGAGGCGGTGAGGCGGCTCATGGATGGCGGCGACCACCGAGGGGAGGAGGTAAGGAGGCGGGCCGTAGAGCTGGGGGTGGTGGCCAGGAGGGCTGTGCAAGAAGGTGGGTCCTCTCACAGGAATTTGACGGCCTTGATTGAAGATCTGAAGCGTTTGAGAGATTGCAAAAATGAATAAATCGTGCATGTTGACCGTTTGATTTGAACGTGGACTCTGGCGAGCTCACATCTATGATCAATACCACTACTTAGGTTAGGTAGCGGTCAGCATTTAAGTAGGATTTCTAGAAATATCTTTATAAAATAATTTTAAAAAAAAAAAAGTTGTGTATGGGCTCCTCTCTCTCTCTCTCTCTCTCTCTCTCTCTCTCTCTCTCTCTCTCTCTCTCTTCATGTGAGGACTGCTTAGTTTTCTCCATTTTGTTTGTTTGTTTTGTTTTGTTTTTTGTTTTTGTTTTTTTTTTTCTTTTTTTGTAAGTGAAAGAAATATGATATGAATAAAAGGTTCTGCCCACAATGTCAAACATGTGTATTAATTTATTTATACAACACAATTTATAATAATACATTTGAAATTTGAAATATGAACAATAAATATTAAGTACAACATATGCGAAAGTAAAAATTAAATTTAAATCAGGTTGTTGAAGGTGATATGTTTGTTACAAATGTTGAAATCGTTAGAGAAAAATATGGTGTCAAGATTTAAGGAAGTGGGCTGATTCTCTTGCTTAACATCCCCTGCAAGCTGGAAGGGGGTAGGCACACTTGCAGCTTGCGTCGAAGCTCACAAAAACGACATGTGCTTAATCCCGTTGTAAAAACATCAGGAATCTGGTCTTGGGAACAAATAAATTTGAGTGTATTATCTTTATTAAGAACTTTCTCATGGATAAAATGGTAGTCCACTTCGATATGCTTGGTTCTAGCATGAAAGACAAGATTAGAAGCTAAGACTAATGCACCAATGTTGTCACACCAAATTGTTGGAGGGATAGAGAGAGGTATACATAGGTCTTTGAGAAGCATTCTAACCCAATAGTGTTCAGCTATGGTGATTGCTAAAGCCTGATATTCTGCCTCAGTGCTGGAGCGTGCTACAACAGTTTGTTTCCTAACAATCCAAGACACTAAATAGTGAAAAGTAAGGTGTGCTCCCAAGAAGAGTGTGAATTGGGTTTTTAAAACTTCTTTAGAAAAGTATAACTCTTTTTAAATCTTGAATTGATTTTAATTACACTTTTACAATCAACAACTCAACTCTTTATCAACCACCTAATTTAATAATTATTGTAAAATAAATATGATGTTACCAATTCAATTTTCAATACTAACAATTTTAGATTTGATTATCTTTTTATCAATGAATAAGGATGACTTCGATGAATAGTTTCAAATTTACACTCTAAAGTATCTTGTAAGATAGATGAGATTATCAGCTTTATATTCAATACTTTCAGCTTTTAAGATTTCAATTGAATTCAATCATAAACTCCTTGTTTAAAATCAGTGTTCAATAATATTTCAACTTCTAGCAAATATTAAAACATCCACGCAGTTAATATGTTTACAGAAATTTAAAAAGATTTAGGAAGAGGAGAGAGATACCGGATTTTAACAAGGTTCGACCAGCGGCCTACATCCTTGCCTCAAGCAACTGCTGTGAGGATTTTCCTTTCCAACTTATTTACAGGCCAAGTTACAATCTCTCTCCCTCGAAGGTGGAGTTCACCTCTCTAACGAGAATCCCCTCTCATATAGAGGGGCTACAGTGCTACCCTGCCAGTAGGGTGAGTGTATTTGGGAAAGAGGGGTATTTTTGTGTAGCCCTAATATAGTTATGTATGTATATCATTTGGGGATATTTAGCACTCTGATATTGTATTGTATATGTATATCGTTGTGGATACTCGACTTCAGCTTCTCGCTGCTTAGGTTGATGTTTTATTTCATCTGGAGTTATCGTCACAGCTTAACTTAATATACAAATATATAGAATTTGAGCAGGTCGTTACACAACACGTGTATTGGTTCATTTATATGGCACAGGTTGCTACAATGATACATTTGAAATTTAAAATACAAATATGCAGAAGCAAAAATTATATTTAAATCGAGTTGTTGGAGCCGATATGTTTGTTATAGATGTTGAAGCCGTTGGAGAGAAATATGTTGTCTCGAGATTTGAGGAAGTGGACTGATTCTCTTGCTTAACAGTTAGGAGATGTGATGTACAAATTGATCATGGAAAATAAAAATAATTTTTATTTGATAATGGGTAAACTATAGACTAAATTTAACAAATAAATATAACGATATAATCTTACATATGTGAATATCATTTTCTTATTGTCGACATCCCAATTTTAATCAGGCTACCCTGAGAAGACCTGGCACATAAAATTGACTTCATTCCCCGGAAATTAGAGGACCCTTCTGAGAGACCCAATTGAGTCTCAATTTGTTTTCAATGAATCCCTGTGTTTTTTTTGAGTCCCGGTTTGTTTTCAATGAATCTCGTTGTTTTTGCTGAGTCCCGATTTGTTTCCAATGAGTCTCGCAGTTTTTACCAAGTCCCAGTATGTGTTTCCGAGTTCCGTTTCATTTCAATTGAGTCCCGGTATGTTTACTGAGTCCCGTGTTGTCTTCCAGGAGTCTCAAATTTTTAATTGAGTCCCGGTGCCTGTACCGAGTTTCGATTCGTTTTCAGTGAGTCCGGTTATTTTTACCGAGTCCCAGTGTTTGTATTGAGTTTCAGTTCATTTTTAGTGAGTCCGGTTGTTTTTACCGAATCCCAGTGTCTGTATCAAGCTTTTGTTCATTTTCAATGAGTCCGTTTGTTTTTACCGAGTCTCGGTGCGTTTTCTCCAAATTTCGGGCATTTTAGAAAAATTGAGTCCGGGTCTTTCGATTTTTGGGAAATCAAGTTTCAATGTTCGGCCGAATCTCTCTTTTCGAAGGATGGGGTCCATAATAAAAATACAAAAAAAAAAAACATACAAAAAAGGGGGAAAATACAAAAAAGGAGGCTATAATTATTAGTGTAATATTTTTATTATTGTTACTATTATTACTAGTGTATTATTACTATTATAATTTTAGTATACTATTATTATTACTAGTATTATTATTATTATTATTATTATTATTATTATTATTATTATTATTATTACAAAACAAACAAAAAAATACAAAACAAAACAAAAAACAAAAAATGCCTCTTTAGGCGGTTAACACGCGCAGAGGTGAAACGGGGGCTAGACCATTTTTCATCGTTCACCGTCACTTTTTTTTCCCTCGCTTCTTATATCCTTTTCTCTCTCTCCCATCTCTCAGATTCCTCACTGTCGCCAGACTCCCTCTCATAACCACCACCACCAGCCACCATAACCACCAGCCACAGCCACCACCCTCCACAGACCATCCTCCTTTCTCCATAACTCTCCGCAACCACCACCACCTTCGGCCACCATCTCCCTCGTGACCACCCGAGCCTCTCACACAGACCCACAACAGCAAACCAGAGCCACCCCACGACTCTCATCTCCCATTCTCTTTCCCTTTCCTCTCCATCACCATCTCTATCCCCCTCTCACAGTTCCATCCTCTCTCGGGTCCCCTTCGCAGCCCAGCAACCATCCCAGCTGCTCCCATAATCACCAGCCACGGACGTGACCACCCGCAACCTCTATCCAGACCAGCACCACCCAGGACCAGATCTCCACCATCTTCGGACCACCAGCACCACCTGCAACCCCAACCGAGTACCCCTCAACCTCTCCCACCACCAGATCCCGGATCACCAACTGCAGCACCAGCTTCGGCTCCGAGACCCCCAGAACCTGCAACCACCTCTCCCGGAATCCATTAAATCCGACTATCCCTAGTAGCTCCATCTCTCTCCCAGCTCTCTCCATCTCCATTGGGTCTCTCTGGAAACCTCACGGCGGGGCCGAGCCGAGCCTCTCCTTCACCACGCCAACCCGAGGCTATCCTCTCTGGTCCTCGCGTTCGGGTCCATCGTGTTCTGAAATTTTTTTTCCTCCATCTAGGTAAGCTCGGTTGTTGAGGATTGGAGTTGATCTCATTTTTTGTTTCTGATTACTTGAGCTCTATTAAGATTGTTGGTGTTGGGATAGTTGTGAAAGGATTTTACCATAAAAATTTGTCCCTGTGCATTGCTGTGATTCAAAAAAAACCCCACCGCCACCAAGCTTGTTTTTAGATGTATGGTTGAGAGAGTTTTGGGGGGTGGCAGCATCAACTGGGGTTCGCTTTTGGGAGTCAAATTTGATTTGATAATAGGGCAAGGTGTAGGTTTTGGTTTTGGTGCACACCAAGTGTTTGATGTAAGGCCCCTGTGGTTAATGTTACATCACTAACCCAACACTACACACACTACTCACTCACCATTACACACACCCTCACAAATTAACTTATTAACTTATACTAACTTTTACTAACATTTTATTTTTTTGCTTGCATTCATACTAATCCTAACTCGTGTATTTACTAACTCATACTAATATTTTAATTTTCTGCACTCTAACATTTAATTTCCCGCACCCTAACTTTTAATTTCCTGTATACTTACTTTTAAATTTATGTATACTAACATTTAATTTCCTACATACTAACTTTTAAATTCTTGTATACTAACTTTTAATTTCTTGTATACTAACATTTAATTTCTTATATACTAACATTTAATTTCTTGTACTCTAACTTGCATACTAATATTTACTTGTATATTATTTCATTTACACACATTTATGCATACACATTTTGCACATGTCATTTACACACATTTATGCATACGCATGTTATTTACACACATTTATGCACACACACACACACATTTCATATGTTGTTTACATACATCCATGTACACACACACATCATCATCCATCCATGCACGCCCATCCATGCGTATTCATGCGCGCACTTACACACACCATGCGTGCATGCTTCTTCTTGCACTACAAAAAAATAAGTTTATTAGTGACGGTTTTGAATTAGTCGCTGTTGTTACTAATATTTATTAGTGACAAATTTTTCAAACCGTCACTAATAATAGAGTATTAGTGATGGATTGAAACCGTCACTAAAAAACCTAAGTTCGTCACTATAAATTCTACACCGGCTCGATCAAAAATCGTCACTAAAGTCATAGCATTAATGACAGTTTTAAATTCGCTAATGCTCTATTATTAGTGACAGTTTGAAAATCATCACTATTACTCATAGACAACTATTAGTGACGGTTTTTAAACCGTCACTAATACTATATTATTAGTGACGATTTTAAAACTTTTACTAAAACTCTTAAAAATAAAAAGACAATTATTAGTGACAGTTTTGAAATCTTCACTAATACTTAAATTGGACAATTAGTAGTGACAATTTTAAAATTGTCACTAATAATTTTAAATTAATTTTTTTCTAATTATTAATTCTTGCAAAAATATGTAATTACATTTTTGTATACGTAACAGTAAACCATAATTGCTAAAAAATTCATAAATTATTCAAAATTCTAATTCAAATTCAAATTCAAATTTAAATAAAAATATAAATATATTATACAAATTCAAATTCAAATTCAAATTCAAATATACCATACAAATTCAAATTTAAATACAAATACATTATACAAATTCAAATTGAAATACAAAAATTTCATCTGTTCGGATAACAAAAAAATTCAAAAGTTGCACCGTAGTGCATGGCATCGTGCTAACGTTGTGACTATTGCAAACCCTACAAATTAAGAATGTAAAAAAAGAAAAAAATTAATATATGCTTTTTGAAAAGTTTTGGTAGCATTTTTCCTGTAAATATGATATTTTTCATAGAGATATACTCCAAACCTAAGTGTTTACAATAAACAGTTCACAATAATCCAACTAATAATGAATTTTACGAGGACACAAGAACTTCATATAATAAGCATTAAATAATGTAAAATGTTCATGCATCTCATAAATAATATATATCAGAATATAGTTCTATAAAAAATTAGAATGTGATGTTTATGGTTTGCATAGCTTCCATATGACTCTAAAACAACTATAATAATTAAATAATGCAAATGAGTCCATAATTGATAAAATTTTCACTTAGCATATGCAAAAGTAAATTTAGATATGAAGTTCAAAGTTCATTTGAAGTTCACTCATTCTTTTAAAAAATATTTTAACATTCAGCACACTATAACCATATGAGCATATGGTATATGGCTATGATTATTTTGGAAAAAAGTCAACAAATTTTCAGCAGCATGCCGTCTATAAATAGAACATTTCTCAAACCTATAAGTCACAAAAGCATGCAATTCACAATATTTTTGCATCATACATATGACATTTAGATTAAGACATGCAACAACCTAAAAGTATCTACCAGTAGGCAATACACATCACTGCATCAGTCATGCAGGTGGCGTTCCAATCAAGCACGCAGTCCTAATGTCTACTACCAACATGCAGTTCACAAGATATATTAATCCAAACATGCAATCCATAAGTTAAATCATCTATTAAACTAAAGTTAGATAAGCACAAGGCAATTGTGTGTTGTGCGCAGGAAAAAATTTTGAGTGCGCAAACAATAAAATTTGTGTGCACTGTTTATTCAAAAAAGAATTGTAAGTGTGTTCTGTGTGTTGGCAACATAGAAGTGTTTTGTAAGTGTGAATGCTTAGTGTTAGTTATCTTGTAGTACTTGTAAGGTACATTAGTGTGTGACCATATTTATTGTCTTGTGTGAGTGTCACGATGTATGTCCAAGTGTAAGGTCTTGGGCACGTATTTTCATCTTGTAAGGATGTCCAGGTCGTAGAATTAAACAAACATAATACTATATATATATATATATATATATATATATATATATATATATATATATGTAGCTCAACACTAAAACTACATACCCAAACAATTATTATTCAATCAGAAGAATTCAACAAGATGTTTGTTACTATCCAAGTGAGAAAAAAAGATGCTACAAATAACTTTAACACATACTAATTCCCATAACTTGTGAAAACTTACAAATCCTTTCTCAATCAGACAGCTTTTCAATTTTGGGAGTGCTTAGATATATACCCATCTCTAGCTGCAATCAAACAAGAATCCTAAATCACAAAAGCAGAATACAAAACTTCAAACCCAAAACAAGAGAACAGAAAAGAAAATTCACAAGGCCTCACTATGGTAAAAAAATAAGGAAGAAGAAGTTTAACTTTAGATTCAATCTGAATCATAATGCTCTGTTTGGTTGCTCCAAAAAATGTAGAAGGCATCATAGAAAGTATAGATCTAATAAGAAACAAAAATGGATTTTCAGAATACATAAACAAGTGAACCATATTCAACCCTTGAACTAGTAAACAAAAATTTGATTCCTTAATACAAAAATTAATAAATACAATCATCACATCAACCCAGAGCGTGATGGTCACTGTATGATAGTATTTTATTTTCTATCTTGAAAACAATCGAAAAACCAAGTGCCTGCAGGGAAAAAAAAATAGCACATTCATGAATTTTATTAAGAATGTTCTGAGTACCAAAGAAGATAGTAACATTTGTCTTCCCCAAATCAACTTCAGAATCCTTGACCTTGGTGGTGATGGAGCAGACGACGAGGTCATGGAAGGTGATGAAGGACAATGAGATCATGAATGACAGAGAAGGACAACGAGGCCGTGGATGGTGGTGGATGGTGGTGGATGCATCAACAATTCTTTATCTAGTTTACCCGAAGTTTCTTTTCAAAATTGATTTGAAATGCAATAAGCCTTGCCATGCAGATAAAATGAATTATAGGTTGTCTCTTATAGTTAAGGTATGATTTAAATATTAATTTTATTTCTCTTGAATGTTGATGCCCTTCTTGCGGTTATTGCATCCACTTGCCTTATTGTGGATGCTATGACTGCAAGAAGGGCATCAAGATTCAAGAGAAATAAAATTAATATTTAAATCATACCTTAACTATAAGAGACAACCTATCAACTAAAATTCATTTTGTCTACATGGGTAAGCTTATCGTATTTCAAATTAATTTTGAAAAGAAACTCTGGGTAAACTAGATAAAGAATAACCATCCACCCCATTATCAGAGTACTTGAACCTCCGGATTCTTACCTCCATGTCCATCATAAACTCCAAAGAATGAAGTGAAGGACCATGGCCAGTAGCTTCACGAGAAACATGTAAACCTCTTTGTTAGCCATAAATGAAATTGATCAGTATTTTAATGAGGCTTCATTCGACATTTTATGCCTTTATTGGGATGCAAAAAATGTGATAAAGCATAAAAATAAAGTCATATATTGGTCCATCAAAAATATAAAATGATGTTAGAAGATTAGAATTTTAGAAATATATGTTATAGTTACAAATCAATTGTAGCTCTTCAATGTTCTAATATATAGAATCTTTCTCTTAGCTATAAAATTTTACAATGTCAAATTTTTAGATGTCTAAGTTACGCAAGTCTACCCCAAACTAAATCTCCTAAGAATTTTGTATATTGTCATATTGCACAACAAGTAGGATACATTGAATTGGACAATCCTTAAGAGAGACATCTTAACGGATCGAGCTTAAATTTAACTTCATTGTTGAAGATTCAAGTTAATATTGACAAAGAAGAAGGGGATATGGAGAGGGAGATGCAAGTTATCTCTTATTGTGTAGCAAAAGCACTATATAGGCCACTAATGAATGAAAAATATAGGCCACTGATAAATGAAAAATATAGGCCACTGATGAACGTCCGGCGAGATCAAGGGCCTCAATCACCTAGGAACAGTGGGAGACTGGGAAAGGGGTTTGACGGGGGTCGCAACGGGAGACTAGGAGAGGGCGTATGTACCAAGCCATCAGTCTGCTAGGGCTCCGACGAAGCCTGAGATGTCCGGCGAACAAGGCATACCAGGCGAGAGCAGCGGGAGATTGGGAAGCCAAGAGAGGTTTGTGGGAGCAAGAGGGGGAGACTGGGAGGCCGAGAGAGGTTCGCAAGAGCAGGAGAGGAAGACTGGGAGGCCAAGAGAGGTTCGCGGGAGCAGAAGGAGAAGAGGACGAGCCAGCTAGGGAGCATGAGGGGAAAGTGTGGGAAAATATCTCGCGGAAAGGAATAAGGGTTTTTGGGCATTAGTGACAGTTTCAAAACCGTCACTACTATTCTCCATTTTATTTTTTTCAAATAACATAGCATTAGTAATGGTCCACAATTCGTCACTAATAATGGCCTAGTATTAAGGAATTTAGAAATTCGTCACTAATAAGGGACCAATGGTGACGAATTTATGAATTCATCACTAATATTCTGAACTTATATTTTTTTCTTTTTTTTTTTTCAAAAAAAGAAATATTAGTGACGCATCTAAAAATTCGTCACTATTAGTTTACAAATCGTCACCAATACTCTGAAATTAAATTTTTATTATTTATTTTTAAAAAAGGAAGTATTAGTGATGGCTCTCAAATTTGTCACTAATAGGTGACCAATAGTGACGAATTTATAAATTCGCCACTAATACTCTGAACTTAAATTTTATTTTTTTTTTTAAATAGGAAGTATTAGCGACGGTTCTCGAATTCGTCACTAATAAGGTCCAATAGTGACAAATTTACAAATTCGTCACTAATACTCTGAACTTAAATTTTTTTTTTATTTTTTTTTAAAAAAGAAATATTAATAATGGTTGTCAAATCTGTCACTAATAATGGACTAATAGTGACGAACCTACAAATTCGTCACTAATACTCTGAACTTAAAATTTTTTATTTTCTTAGAAAAATAGTATTGAAGGTTATTTAATCGTCACTAATGTTTATCTTTTAGTGACGGATTGAATTCGTCACTAATACCCCACAAATCGTCATTAATATTTTTTCGGGTTAATTTATGCACAAAAAAATATTTTCACGCGTTATTTTCTGATTTTTAGTGACGAATTTAATTTCGTCACTCATAGTGTCGTATTAGTAACAGTTACTAAAACCGTCATTAATACGGCACTATTAGTAACAAAATTGAATTCGTCACTAATATGTTCGTCACTAAAAATCGATTTTTTTATAGTGTTGTCCATACACTCGTACACTCATGTGGTACATCATCACCTATGACCTCACTTATACATACATGTTCACATGCATTCACATACTCACATGCATGCATGCATTCACATACACATGCATATACATGCATGCAACTTCATACATACACACACATTCACACCCATGGATACACATGCATGCAATTCCACTCATATGCATCCCTTCATATACCCATGCATGTATGCATACAGTCACACATACACACACATTCACATTCATGCACATACATGCAGTCACACATGCACACACATTCACATTCATGCACATGCATGCATGCACTCACACTCGAACACACATGCACGTGCATATGCGTGTGCATGCATGTAATGCACATAATAACATACTCATACACATGCGTGCATGCAACTCACCCCATGCATTCCGATATCACCCATGACATCATCATGTAGGTAATTGTCCATTCATGCATGCATGACATGAGGATTCTAGCTCAGGCCTCACATCGTGTCATTATTCATGCATGCATGCATGCATACGCATGCCCATGCGTGCGCCCATCCATCACATGTCATGCACACATGCACGCCCATTCGTGCCCTACACGCTTACTTATATTCATGCATTATATCATGTCATTACTCATGCATGCACGCACGCATGTGCATACCTATTCACATGCCATGCACATGCATGCTCACTCATGCCTCACATGCATACGCATATTCATATGTCGGTGTCATTGTTCATTCACGCACGTAGGCACGCACATATGCTCACTTTCACACATTCATGCACGTACCCGATCATGCATGCACACACATTCATGCACGTGCTCATTCATGCATGCACACACATTCATGCACATACCCAATCATCCATGCACAAACATTCAAGCACGTGCTCATTCATGCATTTACACACATTCATGCATGTGCTCATTCATGCATGCACACACATTCATGCATGTGCTCATTTATGCATGCACACACATTCATGCACGTGCTCATCCATGCATACACATGGTCATGCATTTATGCTCACGCACGCATCATGCATCATTCATGCACTAACACACACTTGAACACACAAACTCACGCTGAAGGCAACGCGCGTCGAATGGTCTCGACCAAGACCTTAAACTGGTTTTCCCCCCGAACTGATCAGTGCTCAACCAGCTCCTTCTTGAATCGGTTCACGCCGGTTTTCTCCATTTCACTTGATTATTATGTAGATATTCAGAAAATTCTCAAAAAAAAACACAAAATTCTTAGAAAATCCCAAAAATATGTTCATACTTTGATTTCCATGGTTTTTATCTGTGTTATTTTGAAAGTTCGGGAAAAGTATTGAAAAATCACAAAAAAAAAAAAAATCACAAAAAATGTTTTCACACTTAGAAAAATCACAAAAATATTTTTAAGCCCAAAAAATCACTTCCATTCTGAACAAATTCCAAAAACCTCCCAAAATAGTATTTTCCTACTTAGAAAAACCTACAGATTTCAAAACCCTCGGGAGCGTATTTTGTATCCTATTTTCTTTATTTTCCATCTTGATGATTGCAACTAAGGGCATGGACTCTTCGGAATATTGGATTGCCCCGGTTCTGAGGAAATATCTATATAGTATTTTTCATTCTTTTGTTTTTTAAAAGGGAGTAATTTTGACAGACTTATTAAATTTATTTTGGGTATAATATTTGATTAATATGGTACCATTCATAAGAACGGGCACGTAGGGGGTGCTAATACCTTCCCCTCGCGTAATTGTACTCTCGAACCCGACTCTAGTAACGCTGACCAATTCTACCCCTAACGGGGTAGCAATCAAGTGTTCTAACCACACTTCAAAAGGTTAGTGGCAATTCTATCACACATTATTTTTCCACAAAAATCTTTTTCAAAATCACACATCCTTCTCCTAGTTCGCGGCCGCACCCATTTTTTCCAGAGTTGGTTTTCTGGCTGGGTCCGGGACGTCATGACACTTATTTTCATTAAAAAATCTTATGTGAAAAGAAATTTGTACAAAAATGATCCCACAAAAATAAGATCACTTTTTTTTTTACAATATATAACTAGTTGTGGAGAAAATATAGTGAATGGTGGGTGCTTGTATACATAATTGAATTCAAGGTCTAATAGAATTCTTCCAATGTTAACAAGTGGTATTAGAAAATTAATGATTTATAATTTTAGACAAGTGATATTATAAACTCAAATTAAGTGAGAAGTTAATTTTTTTGATGAACTAACAATTGGAGGGATCATCTGTGTGACTGAGGCTACTTAGGACGTAACATAAGATATGGAAGTGAGGTCCACTTGAGCAACTCTTGGAGAATTGGGCTTACACGGATAAGGCTCACTTGAGCAATTGTTAGAGAATTAGACTTAAAGCCAAAAGGGAGATGATTTCTACTCAAGAAAGAGAGGTCGAATTAGGCACAAAGAATCATCAAGAATGCTTCTGTTTGAGAGGGAGTGGTTGAAATTCATAAGTGAGAGGGAGTGGTTGAAATCCATGTGAGAGGAAGATAAAGAGATTGTTGAAAATTCTACGTATGAGTTTGTCTTACATTTAAAAAAATGGTGAAAGATGGATACTAAACTTTTAGGTCGTGTTGGTGGTTATCCATATGTATCAAGCTCTCATGAAGACTCCCCCGATATTAACACTAGTGCATTTGGCTAAAATTAATATATATATATATATATAAGTTATGCTTGTTTGTATGTAGGTATGCCTCTTGAATAGAGAAAAATAGTAATTAAATAGAATAGAAAATTATTTCATTTTATTGATAAAAAAAATGAACCTAATATTTTACTAAAGAAAAAAAAAACTTAATAAATTCATCATGTTTTTTACAGGAAAAGAAAAATAAAAATTTTCAAAAAAAAAAAATCAATTTTGTCACTCACGTCTATGATATATTTCCACTAGTCAACCAACTATCATCATTTTAAGAATATCTTGATAAATTAATTTTAAAAATAAAATGTTTGTGTGTGCATGTGTGAGTATCTTGATAAATTGGGCCGATTGATTTTATCCATTTTTTTAATTTTTGTAGAAAGGATAGACCTAACAACGCAGATCGGGTCGATTTATCCGTGGCGGATAAGACGGATTATCGGGTGAAAAAATCATAATCCATATTCGACTCGTTTAAGTGGCGGATTAGGAAGTTTCGGGTTGGATAATTCATGGCGGATTGGCGGATAATCCGCCATTCTCAAATATAATTTTATTAATAATTTATTTTTGTCATAGTAATTTAAATTGTATACGATAACTTGCAATTAGTTTGTGTATTAACTTTTTTAGTAATTATATCAATCATTCAATCATTTATACTAATTAACAACTCCTAATTCATGCAAGTAAAACTGTAAGCAATAAAATATAATAAATTGATCTCAATCCAACTCAAAATAAAAACTCAAACTGTGTAACTCGTGTGAGTTTAAAATCTAAACATTATAATTGTTCTTACAGCATGTGAGTTTCTTTAAATACAATTATTTTCAAATCGTGTGAATCTCTTAAAATAAAACTATCAACAAACTAAAAAAAATCTCAATCCATCCTTCAAATAACTTCAAAATCATTTGAAATGCTTTCATTTGTGACATCAAAGCTTTCATCTTCTTCTCCTCGTGTGCCTATCATGAAAGAATTCAAAATATAATTTAAGTTATGAATCGAATAACATAAATTGAACTTATTAATTAGCATCTGAAAAGTTACAAGTTATCAAACTGGAAAAAAAATTACAAATAATTTATTCAACCCTACAAGTTAAAACAATAAATAAACAATAATTTATTGGCTACATAATTTTCAAAGATAAATAGAAGCACTAGCTGCACAGCCTGTGCTAGTGTAGTAATATTCAAATAAGGTCAAATAGAGCAAGATGATACACTAGATGAGGTACGACTTGCTCTTTTAGCTTGAGCAATATCTTCAGTAAGTTCTTCCTTATCTACAAAATCTTCAACTGCATTCAAAATTCAAAATATAAATAAATAAATAAATATAATACATAGAAATTATAATAACATAGAAATATAATTTAATAAGCATACCTCCTCGACTATATAGCCAATCACGAGTTAAAATGATAGTTTCAGCATTATCAGGCGTAAGAGAACTATATGACATATTTATCACTTTTCCTCCAATACTAAATGTTGATTTCGATGCAACAGTTGATATTGGAAATGATAAGATATCTCTTACCATTCGAGAAAGAATCGGATACCTATATTCATGACTCCTCCAAAAGTCCAAAACATCCAATTCTTTATCACAATCTACCATCCTCTCTCTAAAAAACATTTCTAGTTCTGACATTGGAGCTTCTTCATCTTCCTTAGAAAAAGCTTTAAAACCCTAAAAATAAGTATATAACTATAGAAATATAAAAATTTTATAGATGTATAATAAAAGTAAAATAAAATTTGTACTTAAACAAAAAATCTTACTTTTAGTGTCACATCAACTGATGTTGCAATATGTGTCATATGACCACGATCATAACTAATAGTTGCTTCAAAGGAAGGCATTTTCTTAGAAGTCGAAGGAGAGTGGTGCTTCACATACTCATCAAAAAGTGAATGCATCTCACGCTGGATGTCGTTTACTCGACCTTTCCAAGACATTGGTTGCACTTCTTTTAAATAAAAAGATACAAATTGTATCTTGAAATGAGGATTCAGAAAAATAGCCATTGCCAAAATTTTATTGTAATCTGACCATTATTTGTCAAATTTCCCTTGCATTTGAGTAGCCACATTCCTTAAAAAGACATCATCACCCAATGCCGCATTAAGTAAAGTTACTTGTACCTTCCATACTCCTTGAAAGTACAAATTTGCAGTTGGATAAGATGTCCCAGAAAAAAGATTTGTCAAGTCATAAAAAACCTTCAAGAAACTAGCAATTTTCTCAATTTCCTTTCATTCATCATCGTTTGGGCAAAACTTGAAATTCTCCTCACTAAACCTGAATTGGCAAATAGAATCTCTATAGTATAAATCACTTTCAAGCATTATATAAGTAGAATTCCACCTAGTAAGACAATCTTGGAGAAATCCTCTCACACGTGGCACTCTCACCTTTTCACAACATTCCTGAAATCTAAACTTTTGATGTTGTGAATGCTTCACATATTTGACATAATCTCGTATTTTGTCCATAATGAAATGAGATAATTTTAGGCCATCTTGGACAATGAGATTCAATATGTGAGTGCAACAACGAACATGAAAAATTTTTCTTTCCCTTACCAAAGCATTTTTCAAGTTCAGATTAGACTTCAAAAACTCCACAAAACAATAATTGGATGTAGCTTGTCTATACCCCAATTCACCAATAAATCCATGACTTTGTTACTAAGTGCTAGACCAGTGTGTGGAGGAGGCATGCTTGAAAAACTCAACACTTTCTTTTGAAGCTTCCAATTTTTATCCACAAAATGTGCAGTACATAAATAGCCATCAGTATTTAATGAAGTCCATAAGTCCGAAGTAAGAGAAATTCTACTAGAATTATTCAATAAAAGCTCACGAATGTGTTCTTTCTCCTTGAAAAAAACCCTCATAACATCAGCTTTTGCAATATTTCTTGTCACAAATTTTGTCTCTGGATTTAATTCTAAAGCCCATTCATGAATTCCTTCATACTCAACAAAAGAAAAGGGCAAATTGTGTCTCACAATTGCCATTGCCAACTTCCTACGTTGTACAACTTGATCAAGTTTTCGTGTATGCAAAGACAACTTTTCATCACCTTGACTCATTAGCATTTGTTTCAGATCAATATTTTTCTTTCCCATGCATTTTTTTATATGACAATGTAGGTTTGATGTCCCAGAGTTCTTACTATGGTAGAGGTATTTCTTAGAATAATACTTACATTGGGCATATTGTTTATCTCCATTTTCAATCAACTCAAAATCTATCCAAATACTAGATGTTTTTTTCCTAGCACTTTTTACTTGTGGAGTTGTTTCTTTTGTAGGTTCTGTGTTTGATGAATCTGGCAACTGAACTTCTTCTTCACTCATTTCATCATTTTGATCAATTGAATTCGCTACTAATTGAGACATTTTTTTTCTCAAATCCTTGTAATACACTGCAAAAAATTAAGAAATGGGATTAAAAGTTTTCATTGCCCACCGAAGGATTAAATTCATCTTGAAACAGAAACAATGCTACTATCCAGGCCTACAACAATAGCAATGCAGAGATGTGATCATGTCAAAGTATTTAAAATGACAAAGGTATACACTTAGTTTCCCTTAGTCCTCTTTCCTTTTTATGAATTACTATATTTGTGTACTTTTCCTCTTATCATATCACAAACTCTCCTTTGAAAAACTCAAAATGTTAAAAGGATTAATGCTTATAGTAATAATTTTAACAATTTAAAGAGAAATACGATTAATGCCACCATACTTTTGTCATGATTATTACCAAATACAATCACTTGAGTACTTAAAGAGATAACCATCACCACGATCATTTGATTTTTTTTACTGATAAAACACGTAGTCAATCTAATTTGGTATTTTTTTCTCCATGAGGGTTTTCCTGGAAGAATAATTCTAGAAAAGGATTCCTATGCAAGCAAATATGATTTTCAGGTCAGCCAAACAAAATGGTGAAAGGCTAGAGTAAAAGATAACATTCTAACAAATTAAATCACTAAAACAGTATGCCATACAAACAAAAAAAAAAGCATAATACCCTATACAATTATACAATCAAGACATTAAAAACATAACAAGATAAATTAATGAAATCACAACCTCTTTAGCATCAAGAAAGGGAGTCCCAACCAAGACTGCATTATGAAAGCCATTATCTTGACCAACAAAAGGAACAACTACAGAAAAATGGTCTAATTTGTGGGAGCCTCGTACGGGTAAAAGCAAAGTTCAAAAAAATTTGAAATAACTGTGACCTTAAATGAGTTTCTAAAATATCACTACCTTCTGAGAAGTGAGATCTGAAGCCCCCTCGGATAGAGGAGATGAAGAACACCCATGACCCGTCGGTTCTGAATAAAGGTGCTGCTGGTTTGAAGCGTAGAAGAAGAAGGATCAAAGTCGTCGGACACTCGGAGGGCAGAGGGCTTCAAAGGGTCGAACTGTCGAAGAAGAAGGGTTCTCGTGCGACCGTCGACTGGTTCTCTTCTCCTTCTTTGAGTCTCTGTTGGCTCAGGCTGAGGCTCAAATGAAGACGATGAGGGAGGGCTAGACGGCTAGGGCTCTTTTCGAATGGGAATGGGAATGGGAATGGCTGAAATCGAATGGGGCTGCCGGGCTGGCAATCTGGCATTAGGACTGGCCTACGCTGGGCTGGGGGCTGGGAGTGGGAGTGGGGTAGGGAGTGCCACGTCTGGGATGTGTGTGTGAAGGCACTTGGGCCTTTAGGCTTTGGGGGCAGTGGGCAGTGGGCTATTTATAGCGGGCTGGGCAACAGGCTTTTATGGGTTTGAGTTTATATTTCATAAGCGGGTTGGCGGATATCCACCAGATAAATCCGACCCTACCCGCTAAAGGGGCGGATATGAAAATGAAAACTCATATTCGACTCATTTAGCAAACGGATGATTATGAGTCGGTTAAAACGGATCGGATACGGTTCGGATTAATGGATTTTTATCCATTTTGCCAGGTCTAAGAAAGGACATGTGGCGTAGGCATCATGGAAAATAGAAATAAGTTTTATTTGAATACAATGCATAAACTATAGAAAATAGAAATAATTTATATATATATATATATATAATTGAACACTATTTTCATTTGATAATTAGTCATTTTTTAACAATGAAATAAGTATTCATGTGTGTATCATCGTGTAATTTATTAAAAGGTTGAATTTTAAAATATTGTTCATAATATTGCAATTTATATTTATTAAATTATACTAATAATTTAAATATAAATCATTTATATTATAATTTAGTATTTTTTATTCGTATGTTGTTAATATTTTAATACAATATCAACCTCTAAACTTTAATAATTAAATACATAATTTTATGATAATATAGAATCTATTTGAATAAATTAGATAGATTATTTAATATTTAATATTATAATATTATTATAATATTATAAAATGTAAATTATAGTAATTTAAAGAGTGTATTAGAATATTTAATAATGAAGATAATATTATTAAGTAGTTTCAGAGTTGGTTGTTCCTAACATGAAAGACGATATAGTTAATGCCAAATAAATGTATCTCGAAATTAATGTATGAAATATGTGAACAATAAACTATAAAATTTATTTTTGATTAATTAATTTGTTGAATATGTTGTTTTATTATTAGTACAATAATTCTAAAAAAGGACATTTTTAAATAAAAATTAATTTTGAAGCTACTTGATAATTTATAATAAATGAAGGTAAATATTTAATAGTTATATGACTTTTATGTCATAATTTTGTGTCAACTCTTAAATAATATTTCAAATTACCAATAAATTAAAAAAATTCTTTAATCTAATTAATTCAATTAACTTTACTCTATTTATTTACATTAGGTGTACTATATAGTGGAACCAATATGATTTTATTATATGTCAATATTAATATACACATGCCTATAGTACTCACAAGCCTCCAAATGTCAAATCTTAAATTCTTAAATTTTTAAAATTTTAAATTTAAAGTTAATTGAAATTGGTCCTCTCGCTTGTTATTGGCTAATAATTTTGATGTATGTAATTTTTATTTATAGCTTATGATTCACCCTAAATTTTTGTATATTTTAATAGTTAAAACTATAAATTTCTTAACTTAAGCATGTCTCTCTTTCTAGTCAAGACTTATTTTTTCATTACAAAAAAATAGGTTTTTAGTGACAAAAGTATTAGTGACGGTTTTAAAACCGTTACTAATAATGTTGTATTAGTCACGATTTTTAAGAACCATCACTAATAGTGTAAGCATTAGTGACGATTTTAGCAGCCGTTACTAATACAACACTATTAGTGACGATTTAGAACCGTCACACTTTCGTCACTAAAAATTGCGCAGTAAATAATTTTCGCGCAAAAATTTTTTCGGAAAAATATTAGCAACGATTCTCGAGTATTAGTGACGGATTAAATTCGTCACTAAAAGTCACTTATTAGTGACGATTAACAAACAATCACTGCTAATATTTATGAATATATTAAAAAAATTTAGTTAAGGGTATTAGTGACAGATCTCTCAATCCGTCACTAATAATGGTGTATTAGTGACGATTTTGAAACCGTCACTATTAGTGTTTTTTTATTTAAAAAATATTTTTAAAAAAATTAGTTAAGGGTATTAGTGACTAATTGGGAGATTCGTCACTAATAAGAGGATATTAGTGACGGTTTTGAAACCGTTACTACGAGTTTTTTTTATTTAAAAAAAATATAAAAAAAATTAGTTAAGGGTATTAGTAACAGATTGGGAGATCTATCACTAATAAGAGGATATTAGTGACAGTTTTGAAACTGTCACTACTAGTGTTTTTTATTTAAAAAATATAAAATAAATTTAGTTAAGGGTATAAGTGACAGTTTGGGAGAACCATCACTAATAATAGGGTATTAGTGACGGTCTCAAATCGTCACTAATAATAGGGTATTAGTGACGGTTTTGAAACCGTCATTAATAATGCTTTTATTTAAAAAATATAAAATAAATTTAATTAAGGGTATTAGTGACGGATTTGACAATCATGACTAATAAAAAAATTTAATTTCAGAGTATTAGTGTTGAATTTGTAAATTCGTCACTATTGGCCACTTATTAGTGACGGATTCGAGAACCATCACTAAAACTTCCTGTTTTAAAAAAATTAAAAATTTTATGTTCAGAGTATTAGTGGCGAATTTATGAATTCGTCACTATTGGTCTTTTATTAGTGACGGATTTGAGAACCGTCACTAATACTTCCTTTTTTTAAAACAAATAAAAAAAATGTCAGTTCAGAGTATTAGTAATGATGTTTTAAATCCGTCACTAATATTCTGAACTTTAAAAAAAAAAAACAGTATTAATGACGAATCTAAAAATTCGTCACTATTGGTCCCTTATTAGTGACGAATTTATAAATTCGTCACCATTCTTCCCCTCCTGCTCCAACGATCCTCTCTCCTAGTCTCCCGCTGCTCTCGGCCTAGTGTGCCTGTTCGTCGGACAGCGCAGGCTTTGTCGGAGCCCTAGTAGACTGACGGCCTAGTACGCCCTCTCCCAGTCTCCTGCTGCGACCTTTGTTGAACCGCTTTCCCAGTCTAGCTCCCGCTGTTCCCAGCCAACTAACGGCCTTCTTGCCGAACATCTTAGGTTTGATCCCTTGTCTTTCTTCTTTCATTTTGAATATATTGAATGCCATATAAATTTATTGATAGATGTATCTAAATGGATTTATTTTATTTTGTGGATTGTTTGGAATTTTGCTGCCATCAATGGTGTTGGAGTGGAATTTAATTTTGTCATTCTGATCTCACTAGCTGAGTTTTTTTTATTTTCATTTATTTTATTATATTTTCTGTTTTTGTTGTAGTTCCTAAAAGGATTCTCATTAGTGGGTTTTTCTTTTCTACTATTGCTTTCATGGGTTGTGTCTAGATTTTGTTGTCTTCTTGTTGGAATCAGTTGAAGCCCTTTTCCTTTCATGGGTTGTTGCTTTTAGCAACATGGCTTTTCTTGCTTGGGTGATCATTAAAGTATAAATTCTTCTACACATTTAGGATGTCTTTGTGCTGTCATCTCTTAATGTTTATTGGGATCTCAATGTATGCTTTCTTAATGTGTCTAGCTGCTTATACATTGCAAGGCCACTGTATCACATATAGGCCATTCTCTCATTCAAAGTAGGATGCTGCTTATGTGCCACTTGCCTGAGTCTTAACTTAAATTTTTTTTAGCTATTAGGACTAACGCACTGATAGAGCTGAAAACAAAGGTTGCATGATAGGGTGAGACACCTCTTAGTAAGGAAGAAGGAGTTACAGCAGTGTGTGACTGCATACATGCATATTTTCATTCAATATCTGGAATATAAATCAAATATTTTCAATACAGTAATGCATCAGTTATATTATTATTCATATTACAAAATTCCCACATCTGTCTTTCGACCATTTAATGATTTATCAGATGACCAACAGCAAAATATCCCTATAACCAGTTTTACCCCGTGGCTCGGGTTGTGCACTGATACTCGTCCAATGCCCTGTTTGTGCAGACACTACCGAGTGCCTATATATGATCTAATTGCCTCCATTGGCCCAATATCAGCCAATGGTTTCACCCTACTAGCCGACCATCTTGGTACCCACATCGTTTAATACGTGTGGTTACACGTGTACATCTAGCTACGATATCGTGCCTTATCATATAACAGTGGTTTCATTTCACCCTGCAAAGAAAGTATTTTTCAACCCTCCCGGGACTCTCAAGATGTGGTTCTGTGTATCATAAATTCAATTTATACAAATATGATAACCTGCGTAATTCCAGTATTTTTTATAAATTCAAATAATAGCATTGGGTTTAAACCGGCGTCTTTCCACTCAGTTTGCCCCTTTTTGTTTACTGATGCGGCTCAATGTATCACCAGTCTCCGTTTATTACATTTTCAGTATAACAAATTTGGAATTTCATTCCCATATTCTATATCAGTAGTATAGAAAATACATTCATTTCCATTTCAACATATATCACACAAGTTTGATACAAAAACCCGCTAAATGATAGAAATTCAATATACATAGTTTAACTAAATAAATAAAGGAATTGAGCCTCTCCTACTATAGTATAAACACAAATAACGATGTTTGTAAAATTTGGAGATCATACGTCGAAATCCTCGTTTTTACCAAAAATCGTAAAATCGTCAAACCGACATTTATACTCGGTAGAATTTCACAAATAAGCAGTTAAATCATACATAATAACGTAAACTAGCTTTTTAGCAGTTTAGTTTTCCAAAATTACTATTGTAATCAAGTTCCCCTTACCTTATACTCAAAATGAAACTTCGTACGAAAACGGTCCAAAACGACAACCCGAGATCTCGAAAACCTAAAACCACAGAACATAACTTTACTATGTTTTCTACTGCTATCCAAATATCCAATCAAAATTAGGATCAGATTCCTACCTCGATTCTTGGGAAAATCCGAAACTCTCCGAAATGACGATCTGATCCACTAAAAGTGTAGAGTTTCCTCTTCTGATCCTCGTAATACCTTCCGTTTTTGGAAACGGACGACGAACGGCGAAGGATCTTATAGAGAGAGAGAGAGAGAGAGAGAGAGAGAGAGAGAGAGAATGAGAGAGAGAATAAGAGAATTTATAGAATAAATCCTAACTTAACCCTTAAGTAATCTAAATAAATATCTCCTCCAAGATATTTATATATAAATATCTCAAAATATCTCTTTTCAAAATATTGTCTTCAAAATATCTCTTTATTTATTTATTTATTTTATGTTTATTTATTATTTATTTTATATTATTAATTTTTTAATTTTATTAATTTATTATTATTATTTTTTTGGTCGAGTTACTACACATTAAGTCTATTGAATTTAGTAGTAGGGATGACTCTAATTATAATAATAAGGATAAGAAGAAGAGATGACCAAAGTTAAATTTGTAAAGAATGATAGGAAAAAGACCATGACAAGTTTGAAGGTCTCTATTTGTTGGTCTCAATTATTTGTTTATTGCTTGCAAGTAGGAGTCTAAGGTCATGTATGAGCTTGTTATAGGGATTAATACTTATCATTAAAAAGGGTCTTATAGTGGTAAGTTGTTGCCTACAAGTAGGGTGTAATGCAATTAACAATATGTTCCTTTTGCGGATGCACTTGTTAAGGGTGAAACCATGCAGACTTTGACTTGGTTCTTGATATTATTTAGGTGATGCTTCAAGTAAGAAGAAAAACTAAAAATTGGATGTATTTTTTTTTTTCTCCTCTAATGTTATGCTTACTCCACTACTAATTGTTATTTTCATTGTTTAATATGGATGCTGCTATTTTTTGGTATTAATGTGTTATATTGCTTGAAGCATTCATATATGCATATTATTTTTTAGTGTTTTGTGCAATTTTGATATGTTTGGTGCTATTTTAATTTAGAATGCAAATTACTATCTCGATTGACTATTATTTCTTTACATTTTTTATTTTTTTTGGCTATGCATTAGTGCTATTTCCACTTAGAATTAGGAAAAGCATATTTTATTTTATGTTTCACATTGTATTTTATTGTAGTATTTTGTTTCAAGTTGATGGAATAATGCTATTTTATTGTGTTTAGTTCTATTGCTTGTGAAATTCTGCTATTCCTCTATTTATATTTATATTTCTTGTGCAATTCTACTAGTTTTTAGTATTTTGGCATTTCACTTTGGTGCAATATTCCCTTTTTGGATTTAGTAAAAATGAAAGCTATTCTCCATTCTAACTATTTTATATCGAAAATCCTTAAAAAAGGAAATGAGTTTACACCACTTTAAAAAAAAAATGTCATTTTAAGTCATCCATTGCATTAGATAAAATTGATCGTCCTTACACATATTATTAAAAAACAAATGCATACATGCAATGCATAGATAAGTCTTATATTCCTCAAAACCAAAGCCTGAAATCGTAGCCCCTTGCATGTTTTTTTTTTCTTTTTCAACTTCATGTATTCATTGAAGCTTAGACCCGTCCAAGAACGGTTACTATACATTCATTCTTAATCGTACATGTGAGACAAATCAATTGTTATATTTCA
Organism: Malania oleifera; assembly: GCF_029873635.1. Lineage (NCBI taxonomy): Eukaryota > Viridiplantae > Streptophyta > Magnoliopsida > Santalales > Ximeniaceae > Malania > Malania oleifera. The sequence continues at coordinate 77,414,163 of NC_080425.1, forward strand.
ATTGATTATTAGTTATACTATGTTGACTAATAATCACTTGAACATGTTAATTATTTATTTGACTTACGATTAATAATGTTTATATTTCAACCATTCTTAGATTGTCCAATGTGAACAGTTCAGGAAGTTGTATTTACATTGTTGTCATCATTCACGTTTCGTCAATTGTCATTATATATTTCGAGCGCATCTCTACTTGTGTTCTCTAGGTGCATAGTGGAGTGTCTTAACAATTTGTTAGTGATGGAAAACTAGCAAAATTTTCACTTCCCCCATCTCGTGTACTTGGAGAGCCATGGGGAGATGCTGCCGAAATTTATAATGACTACGACGAAGGAATTTGAGTGATTGATCGCAATGTAAATGCAACATTCCTGAATGGGATAGGATCCGTACCCTTTAGAGTATGATAGTTGATTATATGATTCACGATGCATGCATGATAAACATTATGAGAATATAATGAACACCATTTACTTGAACATATTAGAGGGTAATTAATGAACATGGATAAGAGTTGGATGAACGCTCAAGGTAGGTTTTTTCCAGAATACGTGAAGGGGGTATATGATTTCATAGAGTTCGCACGTCCTCGTGCAGACAAAGCCAGTAGAATAAGGTGTTCTTGCAAGAAATGTCAAAACATAACATTCAAACACATTGATCTGGTCCATTCACATTTGTTAGACTTTGGAATGGAGGAAAGGTACACAAGATGGGTGTTCCACGGTGAAGATTACGCAGTTCAGAGCGATAATGATGACGATGGAGGTGAGGGGGCAAATATAGTAGGTGGTGATACACATTTGGAAGGATTAATCAAAATGTTAGGTGACTTGCAAAGACGGATTGCAGTGGACACGGGTGATGTCAGTGTGTCGCGTACTGGTGATGAAACTACTTTAGCAGGTACCATATCTTGCGATCCTAGTACGTTGAATTGACTCGGTAAACCATTTGCTAATCTCATGAGGGATGCACGGGTGCCCCTATATCCAAACTGTAAAAAGTTCTCAAAATTAGAGTTTCTGATAAAGTTGCTTCATGCAAGGACAATGCATGGGTTATCTTAGAGTGCATTCAACATGCATTTAAGCCTCATTAAGTCAGCACTGCCTGATGGTGAAACACTTCCCAAGTCTTTTTATGAAGCGAAGACATACATGCGTGAATTGGATCTCGGTTACACTCTAATACATGCGTGTAGGTATGATTGTGCACTCTTTTATAGTGAACATGAAAATGCGAACGAGTGCCTAAAATGTGGTGAACCGAGGTATATAACTAATTAAAAGAAGGGTAAAAAGATCTCCAAAAAAGTTTTGCGATATTGTCCATTAATCCCGCGGCTGCAACGATTGTATATATGCAAAAAGACTGCTACAGATATGAGATGGCATCAAGAGAAACGTCTTTAAGATGGAAACACCCTTAGCCATCTAGCGAACTCCGAAGCTTGGGCCGAATTTGATAAAATGCATTTGTGGTTTGCTAGTGATCCTTGCAACATCAGACTTGACCTTTCTTCAGATGGATTTAATCCTTTCGGTAACATGACCAACCCATATAGCATGTGGTTAGTTATGATGATGTCATACAATATGCCGCCATAACGATGTATGAAATAACCTTTCATTTATATGTCTTTGCTGATTCCCAAACCGAGAGCACCTGGTAATGATATTGATGTTTACCTGCATCCGTTAATTGACGAGTTGAAAGAATTATGGGAAAAAGGAGTGGAGACATTCAATGTGGAAACTGGGACAACATCTGAGATGCATGCTGCAGTCTTGTGGACAATTAATGATTCCCCCGCATACGACAACCTGTCAGGTTGGAGCACAAAAGGTTACTTAGCATGCCTAGTATATAATAAGGATGTTGGGTCTTTATCCTTGAAGCATGGCCGCAAGTTATGCTTTATGTGTCATCGTCGTTTTCTACGAACTGGACATCCTTGGAGGACTCATGGCATTAGAAGCTTCAATGGAAAACCTGAACGAAGGTCACTACCAAAGCGGTTAAATGGGAAAGAGATATTAAACCAGCTAAGGTTGATCGAAGATGTGAAATTTGGGAAACCACCGACCAGTAGAAAAAGACAACGTGCTTAGTGGGAGTTGAATTGAACAAAGAGAAGCATCTTCTTTGAGTTTCCATACTGGAAAGATCTTCTACTACGCCATAATTTGGATGTCATGCACATCGAAAAGAACATTTGTGAGAATGTCATTGGTACATTGCTTGATATAAATGGGAAGACAAAGGACACTGCAAATACTCGCCGAGATATGGAAGATATGGGAATACGGCCTGAACTGCACCTGTTTCTTGATGGGGACAAAATTCTCATGCCATCAGCTTGTTACACATTTTCGAAGGATGAAAAGAATAAATTCTTCAAATAGTTGAAATCAGTGAAGTTCCCCAATGGATATGCATCAAACATAGCTCGATGCATAAACACGAAGGAGGGGAAGATGCTAGGAATGAAAAGTCATGACTGTAACGTCCTTTTACAACGAATTCTTCCCGTTTTCCTTCGTGAACACTTGACTGAAGATGTTCACTCGGTGCTGATTGAGCTGGGACTCTTTTTTCGGTAGTTGTGCTTAAAAAATTTGAGCGTAAACATACTTGAACGGTTAGAGGATGACATCGTGATCATACTATGCAAGCTGGAGAAAATTTTTCCGCCAGCATTCTTCGATGTGATGGTCCACCTAACTATCCATTTACCAAGGGAGGCCATAATTGGAGGACCGATTCAATATCGTTGGATGTATCCTATTGAGAGGTAAAGTAGAAAGTCCTTGTTTAATGGTCATGTGATTTCCTTGTTTTTATTTATTTTTTTTATTTATTGTGTCTACAAGTCTATAATACTACGTAAAATGCACAGGTTCTTGCCCACTTTGAAGGGGTACGTGCGCAATAAGGCACGACCAAAAGGTTCAATCATTGAGGCATACATTGACAGTGAATGTCTTATATTTTGCTCAATGTATCTACATGATATTGAGACAATGTTCACTCGTGATGAGCGAAATGCAGACGTTCATGCTATTAATGCCGAAGATGAAGAACTCAGGAGCTCTATATTTCGAGAAAATGTTCGGCCTCTCGGTGCACGAGTTTACGATTTCATTGATATGGATGACCTAGAAAAGGCTCATTTTTACGTCCTCAAAAATTATGATGAAACTGTTCCATATATAGAGTACGTGGTTCCAAACTCCTTACTTTGCAATGTATTTACATATGCATAATTATATACTTACTTGACATTAACATGTACTACTATTGCATATAACGAACATAAAGCTGAACTCCTGGTCCCAAATGAACGGAATGTTGACGAAAGACATAAGAAGGAATTTATCAATTGGTTTGGAAGTCGTGTAAGTAACAAAAACTGCTTGAGTGACAAGCAATGTATGTTTTCACTATTGACGGTTTATTCTTCTAAACTCTTGTTTATTTAATAGATGAAAGTCATGTATTACAATAAGGAACCAACGGCAAGTAAAGATTTGTATGCGTTGGTATGTCGCCCTGATCAACAAGTTAACCACTACAGCGGTTGCATTGTCAACGGGTTACGATTTCATACAAAGTCCCTCTAACTGCATAGAATAACCCAAAATTGTGGGGTTGCGGTGCTAGGCACGGAAGGAGATGAAGAAATTGACTACTTTGGTGTGCTGGATGATATTATAGAGCTTAACTATGGAGCAAACAAATTCGTCCACATGTTCAAGTGTACCTGGTGGGACATCGGCAATAAAAAGATTAGGATAAACACCGATGCCTACTTCACCAGTGTCAATTTTAGCAAGACCTAGTATCAAAATGACCCTTTCATGCTTGTGACGTAGGCTAAACAAGTGTTTTACCTTAAAGACACCAAATTGAAGGGTGAATGGCATGTGGCCCCAAAGATTCCTCCCCAAACTTTGTATGCTATTGCAGAAGTTGTAGATAGTGAGATGAGTGCAAGTGAGACTACATTCCAAGAAGATGAGCCATCTGTCCGTGCAACAGCGCAATCTACTGCAGATGTTGTCGAAGTAGGCGCCGATCCTATACCATTGCATAGGGATGGTGGCACAGCAAAACACGTAGGGACTGCTAACATTACAATTGAACCTTTTGTAGACGTTCCGTAACACCCCAACCCTGAAGGGTCTGGGATATTTACTTTTTACTATTAATTTACATCGGAAGTAAATAAACTCAATTATTATTAAATCAGAGCGCTAATTATCCATATTACAATCATTTATTTCAAAAGAAGAAAAATTACATAAGCATAAATATCTGGCATCATACTAACATTTCTAAACAATCTTTATTTTTTTTATCCCCACCACATGCTTGCTAAGTCTGATTTTCGACATGCTCTTCAGAGTTATCTGAAATAAAAATATGATTGGAGTGAGACGACGCTTAGTAAGTAAATAAGATTATTATTAGTGTGTGGCCAAAATGATTTTTTAAAAAAATTTTGCAAAACAATATTTAATACTACAACTTCAAAATTGCTTCTAGAATAAATATAAATTTAAAAATTACTATATAAAACTTTTATCATCAATTACAACAGTAAAATTTTATAATCATATACTATAACTATTAAATTAAACTTTTAACTTTAAAACTATAAAAATATTTAATGATAAACATACATATATTTTTCCTTAGATCGTCATTTAAGCACCAGAATGATCATTTCCATGTAAACTTACACTTTTCTTTCAAATCATCAATAACTTTGTACACGTAATTAAATATGTATAAACATATATTGTAAAAACCACCCTTAGGCCCATTTGTCATAAGTCATGTTTACCCCTATGGCTGAGTTGTGTGGTCTGAATACTGGATTTAATTGGCTGATCGACCAAACTAAATCAACGTACATAAACATTAAGTAAGATTTTCCTTATTAAGTCCTAATTCGGAACCAGGTGTGCACTCAGGAGAAATTCACTAACATAAATAACCACTCTGTAAACAGTGTGGGTGCACTCTGATCCGTTTAAACTTTAAGTTGTAGTACCAAGCATCTGTAACTTTGAATTTCCTTTGCCATAAGGGGTTTTAAAACCATCTTATTATAATTTATGCAATTTAAAATAATCTTGTGAAAATCTCATCTTTACTCATATTTTCATAAAAAAAAAATACAACGTAAAAATAAACTCATGCCACACAATTTTTATTTAAAAAAAATATAATTTTTTTTAATAGAAAAAAATGCTGAAAATTTACCCGAGGAGATTAGAATATTTCTTAACCAAAAATAAATAAATGCAAGTATATTAAAGATAGAATTGGTATAGTTAAATATGTGTAAAAAATAAACTCATGGAAATTTTATGGAACTAACTAATATAATTAAAATTTACTTACAAAATAAACTATGGTATGAATTTTAAATAAAAAAAAAACTAACATAATCAAAATTTACTTACCTTATTCTTTTACCTTGTGCTACGAACACAATAACTATCTCTAAGAAATGAGATTGGAAAGAGTGGGTGAGTGAGAACTTACTCAAAAATTCTCTCTCCACCACAAATTCTTTCACTCGCTAATTCTTCTTTTCCTTGGAAAAATTGTTGTAAAAAATGAAGGTTGAGAGCTTCCTATTTATAGGAAAATTTTGGGGAAGAAGTGGAATTTGTAAAAGTATGGGGAGATGGGTGAAATTATAATTTTTTTAAAATTAAAGAATGGGCAATGGATGGGCAAAGTATAGGTTGAGTATGGGATGGGGATGGAGGCCATGTGGGAGTGCTTGCCACCATTCCCATTAAATAAAATTTTAATTAATTACTTACCTAATTAATTAATCAATTAGTTAATTAATTATTTTATTATTTTATTATTTTTCTTAATCATTATTATCATTATTATTATTATTGTTATTACTTTTAAACTATTTTTAGTATTCATTTATTTTATGTATTTTTGAATAAGAATTAAATTTGAATTTTGAAAACTCATATGGACCACACATGGTCTTGTGGGCCCCACACAACTTCAAGACCCAAATGGATCTTACGTAATTCGAATAATCCTCATACGATTTTATGCCTCCTACATAGCTTCGAAACTCGTGTAAACCTCTATATGGCTTCGGGACTTATGTGGGCCCCACACAGTCTTGTGAGCCCCACACAGTCTTGTGGGCCCTGCATAGGATACCTAAATTATTATTATTTTATCATATATTTTTACAAATTATGTCAGTAAAAATATTATTTTATGTACTTATTTACGTATATAAACAGTGTCTACCCTATTTTATCCTATGAAATTCCATTTTAACTAGGCCGACCTCTAGAGAGCGACTGAACCGCAATGGTCTCTGAGCACTCGCTTAGACAAGGTCTTCCTTAAGCATCAAACATGGAATCAATGATCCTAATAAAGAAACACTTTTGTTTTAATACTAACTATTATTATTATTCATTTTTTTTTCTTAGGTTATTACACGTTCACGTCATCGACGATAAGGAAACTAATGGGGAAGATGAAACAGGGGTCGAGTACTGTAGTGAAGAGGAAGACATTTTAGAAAGTGAGGATGATACCGATATTGAGGACGTATATGGGGGGTAAGCATGTTATTTTTGTCACTATGTACTTAACATGTGTAAATAACTTAAAAATAGATGTATGCTACATCCATCTAATATTCATATTTCTTATATTTACTTGTCTATTAATTTATAGATATGGCACCAAGAGGCCAACATTAGAGAAATCCTTTCATGCACACGAGTACATCGCATGAGGATAACACCTCGGCCAGACATGGATACCACTTATGCAACTGACATGCAGGGTGAGTTGCCGACCATGATGAGTAGTGTTGGTATGGATACGATTACTTTATTTACATGTCAACTATTGATGATAGTTATTCACGTGTATGATTATAATGTTGTTCTTAAATTAACTCTACTTTCAGCATCTACGTCCATGGTTAGGTCAGGTCATGGTGTAGCGAAGAGCGTGTCGCTGAAGAAGCACCTGGATAGGACAAAATAGCGGATTCGAATTGAGATTCCTCCAAGATACACCGCCCCGCTAAACGATTAGTGCATCGCATAGATGAGGGAGCTCGAAATTATATGCCGACAGTATTCTCCAATCACCGCATTCAGTTGGCCGCATATGACTCAAGAGCAACGCATGGTTCTTTACATGTGCATTTTGGTAAGTTCCCAAACCCTATAAAGTTGTTTTTAATTTAAATGTTTTTTTACTTTTGATATACTAGCCAGTTAACAAATGTCTAATATTGTAATAGTATTATCTATATATGTAGGAGGAGTTTGATATGGACATCCTCACGGATGACCATGTGAGAAGGGCGGTCGATGTTTAATTGTGCAATAAATTTAAGAGCTATCACTTAAAAATGCGCTCCTATTTTCAAGCAATGGGAGATGAAGCACAAGCACGGCCATACGATAAGATATCCCAAGAGGATTGGGAGGTGGTGTGTCGTTATTTATATGACCCACACTATTAGGTGATGTGTTTGTATTATAATCACTAATTTTTCACAATGATGTTGCTAATAAGTCGTCATTACATCTTTCTTGTAAGCCATATGTGAAACAAATGTTGCGAACTGCAGCAAACTCCCTACTACACATTGCGGTGGATCAAGGCTATTCGTAAATCATTGTCAGGTAATTACTATATATAAAATTATCTGACCATTACATGACATAATACTAATGATGTCTTATATGATAATGTAGCGTGATCCCCAAGACTAGCGCAGAGGAGCCGCTGCCAGATCTGTATCAGAGAACACACCAATGGCGATCGGGAAAGTGGTGCGAGGGTGCGCAAGACAGACATGTAAGTGAAGCAAAATATTTAGTTTATTACTTTATTCAAAACATCAAAGTTGTAGTCTTACTTATTTATTTTTATCATTGTCATGATTGAAATTAAGCACGGATGGTCGAGCTGAGGAATGCACCTGTTTCAGAGGGGAGTCAGCACATAACAAATTTCGAGATCACTTCCCAGGTGCTTGGGCAACGAGCGGGGGGCTGGGTCAAAGGTCTTGGAAGTGGATACATAGTTGCAACAGCATCATCATCCATGGGTGCGACGGCTCGTGCAGAGATGGAACAACAGCATCGAGAGGCCGAGTATGATAAGCAGGAGATGGCTTGATAGATGCAGATGATGGAAATGGAGAACGCGCAATTAAGAACGGAGGTCTCCAGCTTTCGAGCCCAGATGCAAGCCATGACGGATAGGCAAACGCGGTTAGAGGAAAGGATGCGCCAATATAAACCAGATGATGCGGGTGGCTCCTCTGATTAAGTATAAGGTATTATGATCACAAATTGAGTTTCATGTTAAATTATGTTTTTATACTTATATGGGTATAGATCTTACATGATACGAGAGGAGTGAATCAGATGATTCAGAGGCATGTTATTTTGTATATAGTACGATAGTGGCAAAGCAGATTCATGTCTTATGTGGGTAAGATTGACATGAGATGTCTTCTTGTCAAGCTCTATTTGAGTCTCATATCGATTTTTCAGGATATGTTTAGGTCATTTGAAAGGTTTTTAACAAGCATATTATCGGATGACTCGAGATAACCATTTTTTTTATATTCTGAATTTAATATATGGTTATAAGTATTACTGTCGTGAATATGCTACATAATTGCATGCTAGTCTAGAATATGCCTCCTGCATGGCGGATGCAGTTGATGTGTATTGCATGCTGGTAGTGGATATAGGTTCTCGTGTGCCTTCAACTTCTTATAAATGATCTATTTGAACCTATCAGGTGCATGCTTTATGGGAAAACGTCCAATTTATAGACGACATGCTGCCAAAATTGCATTAAAATTTTCCCAAACAAAAAGAAAAGATAGGCTTAGTTTAATGTTAAAATATTTTTGAAAGGATGAGTGAAACTTAGGAATCATAATAAATGAGGCAATGTAGACTTAGTTCATTTAAAACGGACATTCATTTATATGTTTTGGATCCGATAAGCTTAAAGCATTCATTGCCATGCCAAAATCATTGAAAATATTATATACACGTGGCTGAGGATTTGAAAATTTGAAAAAGGCATAAGTTGAATATATACATAACTCACAGGGAGCATCATTTTCATAATTATTTAAATTAAATGCTCTCATCATCTCATAACGTTCATGTCCAAATGCCTAGATAAATAACAATACTACACTAAACTCAATACTATCAACAAGTCTTTGCTATTTATATTCTAAATTTAATATATGGTTACATGTATTACTGTCGTGAATATACTACATGATTGCATGTTAGTCTAGAATGCCTCTTGCATGGCGGATGCAGTTGATGTGTATTGCATGTTGGTAGTGGATATAGGTTCTCGTGTGCCTTCAAATTCTTATAAATGATCTATTTGAACTTATCAAGTGCAGGTTTTATGAGAAAACATCCAATTTACAGACGGCATGCTACCAAAATTGCGTTAAAATTTTTCCAAACAAAAAGAAAAGATAGGCTTAGTTTAACGTTAAAATATTTTTGATGAGTGAAACTTAGGAATCATAGTAAATTAGGCAATGTAGACTTAGTTCATTTAGAACGAACATTCATTTATATGTTTTGGGCCCGGTAAGCTTAAAGCATTCATTGCCTTGCCGAAATCATTGAAAATATTATATACACGTGGCTGAGGATTTGAAAATTTGAAAAAAACATAAGTTGAATATATACATAACTCACAGGGAGCATCATTTTCATAATTATTTAAATTAAATGCTCTCATCATCTCATAACGTTCATGTCCAAATGCCTGATGAATAACAATACTACACTAAACCCAATAATATCCACTATTCTTTGCTATTTATATTCTGAATTTAATATATAGTTACATGTATTACTGTCGTGAATATGCTACATGATTGCATGCTAGTCTAGAATGTCTCCTGCATGGCGAATGCAGTTGATGTGTATTGCATGCTGGTAGTGGATATAGGTTCTCGTGTGCCTTCAAATTCTTATAAATGATCTATTTGAACCTATCAGGTGTAGGTTTTATGGAAAAACGTCCAATTTACAGACGGCATGCTGCCAAAATTGCGTTAAAATTTTTCCAAACAAAAAGAAAAGCTAGGCTTAGTTTAATATTTAAATATTTTTGAAAGGATGAGTGAAACTTAGGAATCATAATAAATGAGGTAATATAGATTTAGTTCATTTAGAACGGACATTCATTTATATGTTTTGGGTCCGGTAAGCTTAAAGCATTCATTGCCTTGCCGAAATCTTTGAAAATATTATATACACGTGGCTGAGGATTTGAAAATTTGAAAAAAACATAAGTTGAATATATACATAACTCACAGGGAGCATTATTTTCATAATTATTTAAATTAAATGCTCTCATCATCTCATAACATTCGTGTCCAAATATCTAGATGAATAACAATACTACACTGAACCCAATACTATCCACTATTCTTTGCTATTTATATTCTGAATTTAATATATGGTTACATGTATTACTATCGTGAATATGCTACATGATTGCATGCTAGTCTAGAATATGCCTCCTGCATGGCGGATGCAGTTGATGTGTATTGCATGCTGGTAGTGGATATAGGTTCTCGTGTGCCTTCAAATTCTTATAAATGATCTATTTGAACCTATCAGGTGCAGGTTTTATGGGAAAACGTCCAATTTACAGATGGCTTACTACCGAAATTGCGTTAAAATTTTTCCAAACAAAAAGAAAAGATAGGCTTAGTTTAATGTTAAAATATTTTTGAAAGGGTAAGTGAAACTTAGGAATCATAATAAATGAGGCAATGTAGACTTAGTTCATTTAGAATGGACATTCATTTATATGTTTTTGGTTTGGTAAGCTTAAAGCATTCATTGTCGTGACGAAATCATTGAAAATATTATATACACGTGGCTAAGGATTTGAAAATTTGAAAAAAGCATAAGTTGAATATATACATAACTCACAAGGAACATTATTTTCATAATTATTTAAATTAAATGCTCTCATCATCTCATAACGTTCATGTCCAAATGCCTGGATAAATAACAATACTACTCTAAACCCAATACTATCCACTATTCTTTGCTATTTATATTCTGAATTTAATATATGGTTACATTTATTACTGTCATGAATATGCTACATGATTGCATGTCTAGAATGCCTTCTGCATGGTGGATGCAGTTAATGTGTATTGCATGCTGATAGTGGATATAGGTTCTCGTGTACCTTCAAATTCTTATAAATGATCTATTTGAACCTATCAAGTGCAGGTTTTATGGGAAAACGTCCAATTTACAGAGGGCATGCTGTCGAAATTGTGTTAAAATTTTTCCAAACAAAAAGAAAAGATAGGCTTAGTTTAATGTTAAAATATTTTTGAAAGGATGAGTGAAACTTAGGAATCATAATAAATGAGGCAATGTAGACTTAGTTCATTTAGAACAGACATTCATTTATATGTTTTGGGTCCGATAAGCTTTAAGCATTCATTGCCTTGCCGAAATCATTGAAATATTATATACACGTGGCTGAGGATTTGAAAATTTGAAAAAAGCATAAGTTGAATATATACATAACTCACAGGGAGCATCATTTTCATAATTATTTAAATTAAATGATCTCATCATCTCATAATGTTCATGTCCAAATGTCTGGATGAATAACAATACTACATTGAACCTAATACTATCCACTATTCTTTACTATTTATATTTTGAATTTAATATATGATTATATGTATTACTATCGTGAATATGTTACATGATTGCATGCTAGTCTAGAATGCCTCCTGCATGGTGGATGCAGTTGATATGTATTGCATGCTGGTAGTGGATATAGGTTCTCATGTGCCTTCAACTTCTTATAAATGATCTATTTGAACCTATCAGGTGCAGGTTTTATGGGAAAAAAGTCCAATTTACAGACGACATGTTGCCGAAATTGAGTTAAAATTTTCCCAAACAAAAAGAAAAGATAAGCTTAGTTTAATGTTAAAATATTTTTGAAAGGATGAGTGAAACTTAGGAATCATAATAAATGAGACAATGTAGATTTAGTTCATTTAGAACGGACATTCATTTATATGTTTTGGGTCCGGTAAGCTTAAAGCATTCATTGTCGTGCCAAAATCATTGAAAATATTATATACACGTGGCTGAGGATTTGAAAATTTGAAAAAGGCATAAGTTGAATATGTACATTGTAACACCCCGACCCCCAGGGGCCTGGGATATTAACTTTTTACTACTAATTTACAGCGGAAGTAAAATAAACTCAATTTTTATTACACCAGAGCACTAATCATCCATATTACAATCACTTATTTCAAAAGAAGAAAATTACACAAACGTAAATATTTGAAATCATATTAATATTTCTAGTCAATCTTTATTTTTCTAATCCCCACCCACATGCTTGCTAAGCCTAATTTCCGACATGTCCTTCAGAGTTATCTGAAATAAAATATGATTGGGGTGAGGCGACGGTCAGTAAGTAAATAAGATTATTATTAGTGTGTGGCCAAAATGAGCTTTTAAAGAATTTCGTAAAACAATATTTAATACTATAACTTCAAGACTACTTTTAGAATAAATATAAATTTAAAAATTTCTACATAAAACTTTTGTCATCAATTTCAACAGTAAATTTTTACAATCATATACTATAACTGATAAATTAAACTTTTAACTTTAAAACTGTAAAAATATTTAATGATAAACATACATATACTTTTCCTTATACATTTTCTTTAGATCGTCATTTAAGCACCAAAATGATCCTTTTCACGTAAACTTACACTTTTCCTTCAAATCATCTGTAACTTTGTACACGTAATTAAATATGTATAAACATATATTATAAAAATCACCCTTAGGCCTGTTTGTCGTAAGTCATGTTTACCCCCATGACTGGGTTGTGCGGTCCGAAGACTGAATTTAGCTGGCTGGCCGACCAAACTAAATCAACGTACATAAACTTTAAGTGAGATTTTCCTTATTAAGTCCTGATCCGGAACTAAGTGTGCACTCAGGAGAAATCCACTAACATAAATAACCACTCTGTAAACAGTGTGGGTGCACTCTGATCCGTATAAACTTTAAGCTGCGGTACCGAACATCTGTAACTTTGAACTTTCGTTGCCATAAGGGGTTTTAAAATCATCTTATTATAATTTATGCAATTTAAAAATAATATCGTGAAAATCTCATCTTTTCTCATATTTTCATAAAAATGCAATGTAGAAATAAACTCATACCACACAATTTTTGTATTAAAAATATATATAATTTTATTTTTGAATAGAAAGAAATGCTGAAAATTTACCCGAGGGGATTGGAACATTTCTTAACCCAAAAATAGATGCAAGTATATTAAAGATAGAACTGGTATAATTAAATATGCGTAAAAATAAACTCATAGAAATTTTGTGGAACTAAGTAACATAATTAAAATTTACGTACAAAATAAACTCGGGTATGAATTTAAAATAAAAAGAAACTAACATAATCAAAATTTACTTACCTTCTTCCTTACGAACACTGTAACTATCTCTAAGAAATGAGATCGGAAAGAATGGGTGATTGAGAACTTACTCAAAAATTCTCTCTCCACCACAATTTCTTTCACTCACTAATTCTTCTCTTCCTTGGAAAATTGTTGTGAAAAATGAATGTTGAGAGCTCCCTATTTATAGGAAAATTTTGGGTAAGAAATGAAATTTATAAAAGTATGGGGAGATTGGTGAAATTATAATTTTTAAAAAATTAAAGAATGGGTAAGGTATGGGCAAAGTATGGGTTGAGAATGGGATGGGGATGGAGGCCATGTGGGAGTGCTTGCCACCATTCTCATTAAATAAATTTTTAATTAACTACTTACCTAATTAATTAATCAATTAGTTAATTAATTATTTTATTATTTTATTATTTTATTATTTTTCTTAATCATTATTATCATTGGTATATTTTTTAAACTATTTTTAGTATTTATTTATTTATTATTTATTTTTGAACAAGAATTAAATTTAAATTTTGAAAACTCATGTGGGCCCCACATGGTCTTGTGGACCCCACATAGTCTTGTGGGCCCCACACAACTTCGAGACCTAAATGGATCGTACGTAACTCCAATAATCCTCATACGATTTTATGAGCCCTACATAGTTTCGAGACTCGTGTAAACCTCCATACAGTTGCGGGACTCATGCGGGCCCCACACAGTCTTGTGGGCCCCACATAGGATATCTATATTATTATTATTTTATCATATATTTCTACAAATTATATCAGTCAAAACATTATTTTATGTACTTATTTACGTATATAAATAGTGTCTTGTGGCTCTGGGACTCATGTGGACCCCACATAGTCTTGTGAGCCCCACATAGTCTTGTGGGCCCCACATATGATACCTATATTATTATCATCTTATTATGTATTTTTAGAAATTATGTCTGTCAAAATACTTTTTTATGTATATATACTTATTTATGTGTACAAACAATGTCTATCCTGTTTATCTTATGAAATTCCATTTTGACCAAGCCGACCTCCAGGGAGCGACTGAGCAGCAATGGTCTCTGAGCACTCGCCAAGACAATGTCTTTCTTAGGCATCAAATATGGAATCAAGGATCCTACAGAAAACACTTCTATATTGATATTAACTTAATGACTATTTTTATTATTTTATTATTATTGTACTTTAATCATATATATATATATTTTTGGGTCATCACATACATAACTCATAGGGAGCATCATTTTCATAATTATTTAAATTAAATGCTCTCATCATCCCGTAACATTCATGTCCAAATGTCTGGATGAATAACAATACTACACTGAACCCAATACTATCCACTATTCTCTGCTATTTATATTCTAAATTTAATATATGGTTGCATGTATTACTATCGTGAATATGCTACATGATTACATGCTAGTCTATAATGTCTCCTGCATGGCGGATGCAGTTGATGTGCTTTGCATGCTGGTAGTGGATAAAGGTTCTTGTGTGTCTTCAACTTCTTATAAATGATCTATTTGAACCTATCATGTGCAGGTTTTATGGGAAAACATCCAATTCACAGACAGCATGCTGCCGAAATTGCGTTAAAATTTTCTCAAACAAAAAAAAAAAAAAAAGATAGGCTTAGTTTAATATTAAAATATTTTTGAAATGATGAATGAAACTTAGGAATCATAATAAATGAAGCAATGTAGACTTAATTCATTTAGAACGGACATTCATTTATATGTTTTTGGTCCGGTAAGCTTAAAGCATTCATTGTCATGCCGAAATCATTGAAAATATTATATACACTTGGCTGAGGATTTGAAAATTTGAAAAAGGCATAAGTTGAATATATATATATATATATATAACTCACAAGGAGCATCATTTTCATAATTATTTGAAAAAGGCATAATTAGGGATTCGTTTGGACATATGGGTTGCAATGTTACTGTAGAAAAGAACAAAAAAAAGTAAAAAAAAATGGTTCATGCACGATATCACCGATGAAAAAGCCTAGGATATATTTTATTTTCCATAATTTTCTCAACTACCAAACAAATGACCAATTTCATGTCCATTTGACTAACATATTTTACTTAGTTCTAATATTTTCTCATTAAGACTTGAAAAGATACACACTTGCTCATGCCAATTTATGACATTTTTCTCCATGAATCTTCCCATTTCACTCCTCTGCAAACCCCACAATCACTGTTTAGAGTTTTATTTCAAGTAGAGTAATAATGTTTGTCTACGAAATAATAAAGCATGTTAATTGAACACGTGTCCCTAACTGGATTTATTTGCTGTATCCCCTTCCCCACGCAATGCTAATAGCTCATTGAGTCATTGTGCAAATCCCCTATAAACTAATATCATGCTGTGTTCCAGAGCATGCATTTTATATCTTAAGTTTAGATTTAAATAGACTTTAATAAATTTCAATATAATTTTATACTCCTCGTGTTTCGAGACGCTTTGGACTTGAATTTACATTGAATTTAAATAAAATGTAACATTAAATTGAATTAAAATTTGTCCAAATCCATTCAAAATGTTCAAAATCTGTGCTCTCGAACGCAACGTTACATTTTTCATTATTGATATTACTACCATACAAATTATGTAATATGTATGATTATGAAATCTTTGCCAATTTGTTATATCGTATAATTATTTTTCCTGATTATACTTAGCGTCAGCTCTCCTTGATTTGGTATAATAAATTTTTTTTAATGACTCTCAATTTTTAGGATTTGCGGCTGTCATAACATCAGCATGATGTCATGCATGCATGCACTACAGTCGTCAAATGCAACTTTTGACTATTTCTTTATAATTTTTATTGTTATTTGAATAAATGAATTTTTTGTATTTTAATTTGAATTTGTATTAGTATTTGTATTTGTATTTTAATTTTGAATAAATAATTTTTGTTATCTGAACATATGTTATTTCTTCATTTTAATTGAATTTGTATTTAAACTCAAAATTTTAAATGATTTATAAATTTTGTAGTAATTATGGTTTCAGTTTATATATTCGAAAATATAATTATAGATTTTTATATAAGAATTCATGATTAAATAAAATTAGTATAAAAGGTTGTTTAATTTTTCTAATTATTAGTGAAGGATTCAAATTTGTCACTAATACCTTACTATTAGTGACGAATTTCTAATTCGTCACTAATATCGCTCCTATTTGTGACGAATTTATGATTCGCATAATACCACACTAGTGGTGACAATTTTCGAATTCGTCACTAATACCCTCCTAGTAGTGACAAATTAATAATTCGTCAATAATACCATACTAGTGGTGACGAATATCTAAGTCGTCACTAATACCCTACTAGTAGTGACGAATTATAAATTCGTCACTAATACCCCTACTATTAGTGACAAATTTGAGTTGAACCGTTCTATACTATATAGTGACGACGTTAGGGTTTTAGTGACAGATTTTATCCGTCACTAATACTCCATTATTAGTGACGAAAGTTGAATTCATCACTAAAAGTTAGTAGTAACGGCACATATAGCAACTATTTTAGTGACGAATTTATGAGTATTAGTGACGGATTTTATCCGTCACTAATACCCTGATTTTTTGTAGTGTTTCTACGTCCACGCTTTATGTCTTGAGCTTTCTTTTTCTTTTTTTTTTTTCTTCTCTATTCAAGATTTATTTTTTCCTAGTTTCTCCCGTCTCACAATGTCCTCTCTCCTCTTATTTAACCTTTTATATTCTATCTCTTATCACAACATCCTGAAGAAGGGTCCAGAATAGTGAGGAATAATAATATTAGAAGTTCAATGAACTCGCCACTAACATGTTATTTGCCTAACTAGGTGCGGTTAGTTCACCTAAGTACTACTTGTTGATTGATTTTCTAGATTAATCTTAGGTCCAAGAACTAGGAGTCTTAGTTTGCCTTAACCAAAATAAGGATAGGGAGTTCAGTTATGCGAGGGGAAGGTACTAGTACTCCCTACACACACGTTCTTTGAAAAGTATCCAATTAATCATGAATTATCCATAAATTGAATCTAATGATCTTTAATTAACTCCTTTAAATAAAAATACATAAATAAAAAAATAAAAATTTAAAAAGAAAATAAAAATGACTGTGAAATTTCAGAATGTCTAATAAGATCTCTACACAAGGGGATCTTGTTAGATAAACCCACCCTCAAAACTTATATAGGTGAGATTTGAAATACCTTCTTACTCTTTGTTAAATTATTGGGAGGCACACATAAAAATCAAGAAAAATCATCCACATTTGTAGATTTTTACAAAATTTCATAGAATTTTTTTTGAAAATTTCCAACATTTTTTCTAAAATTTTTGGGATTTTTAAAGGTTTTTTTCTCATCTTTTAGTATTTTTATTTTTTTCATTTTTTAATTTGATTCAAAATCACTCAAATAATTTTTATTTATTATTTCCTATTTTTTTATTATTTTTCTTGATTTTAAAAATATTTATCATGATTCTTTTTCTGATTTTTTATTTTTTTCAATTTTCAAAAATTAAAAACCAATTAAAAATAAAATAAATAAACAAAACTAGTAGTTCAAAAAATCAGACCAGTTCAACCAGTCTAACCAATAATAAGCCACGTGTCCACCCATAGTGGTGACACGTGGCTCACTTTATTTATTATTATTATTTTTTATTTCACTGTAGTATGGTGATGTGAGTAAGATGTCATCTACCACGTGGCAAACCCTTTATTTTTTTTAAAAAAAAAATTTCTGCAGCAGAGTGACATGAACGTGACCTCACCTGCCACGTGGTAGTTCCTAAATGCCTTTGAATACTCTACCCTGATTGCTAATGTGCCAACAATCCAGCCGTCCATAGAAAACACAGATTGGACAGTCAAGATTCCTCCATGTCGCTTTTAAAATAGACAATTTGGGTTGCGCCATATGTCATTGTACGGACGGTGACACGTGTCCCACTAAGACCCCTATAAAAACTCCTTTTTCTCTTTTGCTCCATTTTTTTTTCTCTCTCCTTTCTCCTTTCTTCTCTCTTTCTGTGCTTCGCAGTTCTCTTTCTCCTCTATTTCTCTTCGTTTCTCTATCCTCTTCCTTCTCTCTGATCTCCTTTCTTTCTCTTTCTATTTCTATCCATTTTCTTTGTGTCATTTCTCTTTCTTGTTTCCTCTCTCTCTCTCTCTCTCTCTCTCTCTCTCTCTCTCTCTCTCTCTCTCTCTCTCTCTCTCTCTCTTTTATGTCTTTTCTTCTTCCTTCGCTCTTTGTTTTCATCTTTTCCTCTTCTTCCTTCTTTTCTTTTCTTTTCTTCTTCCTTCTTTGAATGAATCACACCCATGGTTTTGAATTGTTGCAGGTTTCGATCAAAGGGAAAATAGGCACAAATACTTCAGACTAGAAACTCCATGAAGATAAGTGCTCCTTCCTATTCCTTTATTTATTCTTTTTCATCATTTTTCTTTTGGTTTTCCTTGGATTTTCTCGAGAAAGTTTTCCCCAATTTTTTTACGAACCAAATAGGGTCGAGGTCATTAGCATTAGGTCAGGGGCTCAGGTTAGGTTAGGGTTTGGTTTGGCCTTTTTGGGCTTTAGGTTTGGTTTGGGATTTTTTTGCGCTTTAGTCAAGTAATGTAGCGACCCGATAATTTCACTTAATTTCTATAATACCAATTGTGACACCTTGAACCCAAAAATGGGGTCCGGAGTGTTATTCTAAATAAATCTCTGATACCACATAAATACACAGCGGAAGATCTCCATAAAAATTATCAAAGTAACTAAAATATCCTAATATAATAATAAATCCATCCTAGTATCACAATGAAGTTTTGAACTTATCAAAACCTAAATAAAATATCAACAATATCTCCAATATCAATTTAATACATCCTTAGGAATTTCAAGACAAACCAGAATAACAAAATTTAACAATTAATCTAAACCTCTCTATCTAGTCCCACCCACGTTTCTACTGCGCTACTTTGATTCCTGTCATACTCCACAAGGCATCTAAAAAATAATTGATCATGATGAGATGAGACACTTCTCAGTAAGATAGAACAAATTATTATCAGTGTGTGGCCAATGAGTTTAGTGTATACAAAATATAACCAT
This sequence comes from Malania oleifera, assembly GCF_029873635.1. NCBI lineage: Eukaryota > Viridiplantae > Streptophyta > Magnoliopsida > Santalales > Ximeniaceae > Malania > Malania oleifera. Next base: position 77,433,877 of record NC_080425.1, read on the forward strand.
TTGTTAATCAACAACAATAACTGTCAATACATTTATAGACTATACTCACACATACATCATTATTTATAAGCGAGAGTTCCCGAGAATTGGGGAGATTACAAGCCTATAACATGTAGCGTCCCTTTTGCTCTGATATCTTATATAACCTTGCCCATTTAACTTGGGCATGGCTACAACTGATACCTATCAAAGCACTCGTTTTACTTAACAAGCCCTCAGGTGGAGAGTTTACCTTACCCCAATTGCATGTAATACCACAATATAAAATACATTTAATACTTTACTATAAATAACTTTCACTTACAAACAATAACTCACACATATACAATTGGAAATATACATTTTCTTAGCAATATAATCAGTTCAGTAAATAATATCATTTACATAAATTTACATATATGCATAGAAGAAATCCCCTTTTGGACATACAACATCATCATGTATAAATCCCCATGAATGGGTTGTGCGGTCCGAAGACTAGACCTAGCCCTGACTGGCCCACCACCAAGCGAAGTCAAACCTCATGTCTGTAAGTCCGATTTGCCTACCCTGTGATGACCTACTTAATTTTCACATTTTTTTTTCAAAATATAATAAAATCAATATCACAAATCTCAACAGATCATAATCCACCTGGACCTATGGGTACCAGGGATACATCAGAAACACATCACAGAAGCTTATGTAATAGGAAACATAAATCATAAACACCTCATTATACCATACATCACAATACCATAAATACCAGAGTCACTATATCCACTGTATTTCAGTATATACATCCCAAAAACAAAATCTAGAGACATTTCCCACAAAATCCAACTGTCCCTACTAAAACTTACGCTTTAAAGAGGGCAGACAAACAGCACTAGATCAGCAAGGCTTTTCCCGCTCTCCTATCTGGAGCTCTTGAAAAGTTTATGAAATTTTGGGGTGAGACACCTCTCAGAAAAGGAAATAAACTAATACCAGTATGTGACAATATAAGTATTCCGTGTTATACATATACCATACAGAACATATTCAGTAACTGTTTTGTCAAATCTGAGAAAACATATATATCATCAAAACACGGCAAAACATACTGTATTTTCATAAACATATTTCATCTCATATAATAATAATACAAAAACATTCATGGTAGGTTAATTGGCTGTTATCATGTATTACCCTCACATGACTGGGTTATGTGACCCGAAGGCGGGACCTAACAATGGTTGGTCGACCACTACCAAGTCAAAAGTACAATCTGTAAGTCTGATGGGTCTACCAAACCTGGTCCATACACCAGGGGCGTTCACACACTTCTTAAAACCACATCGACCATCCAATGTCACACCACTCCGTACAGCGACGTTAACACAAATATCATGATCATGATGACCATGGACACATAACAACGGTACCGTGCAAGTGCTAGCCTAGACCAACCCAACCAGGTTCTGATATCGTATAACATATACTGAAACTGTGATACATGGATATCTCATATCATTAATTATCAAATCAATCATATCATTTTGCATATATACGTATATCATGAAAAATCATCGGCCCGTACACCGGTATTTCACATTTTACCATAGCTAAGTCGGTACGCCGGCAAATCATAGCACAGCCCATACGCTGGCAAATTATTTCCATAGCTCGGCCCGTACGCCCACAAACATATCCATAGCTCAGCTCGTACGCTGGTAAATCATACATATAGCTTAGCCCGTACGCCGGCAAATCATACACATAGCTCGGCCCATACGCTGGCAAATCATACACATAGCTCGGCCTGTATGCTGGCAAATATATCAAAATCTCGGCCTATACGCCGGTTTTCCATTATAAAAATCCATATCATTAACAAATTCCCAGAAAACAGTATTTCAAAACAATTTCTACTCATGTCACACTAACAGGTTTTCCACATATTTAACATACCATCATTTTTAACAGTATTTTCCCAAATATAAATCATATATAATTATATTTATTTTCCTGAAATTAAATACTATAACAATACACATATCTTTCATAAAATACTAGCTTAGTTTATCCCCTTATCTGATTCCTGAAAAGCCCCTAAGAAAATCTGTCCCGCACCCGCACGGTTCCTAACTCAACACCCTGGAAACAACATTTCCCAGAACTAAAGTTCAATATTTCTACGCGTATAACACTTCCTACAATTGTCAAATAACCAAATACTGAGTAGAAAACCTTACCCTGGATTTGGGATGGCTTCCAACTCAGCCCCACTGATGATCCGCTCTGGCAGACTTGCAGAGAACTTTTCCAAGAGCGTCGTGGTGGCTTCAAATCGTCAAACCGGTGAAAATCCGGCCCAAAATCTTAGTGAGAAGGAGGAGAAACCGTATGAGGAAAGAGAGAGAGATTCGGTGCAGGAAAATGACTGAAAATTTTCATTTAACCCTATTTATACTACGGGATTCGTCGATGAGCCACGTCACCTCGTCGACAATTCTTATAGAAAGTTCGTCGACAAACTTCAACCCTCGTCGACAAATTTCAGGTTTCCACAAATTCTCTCTTGGTATCTTCTTGTCAACAAATCCTATCCTCATCGATGAGCTCCTCCTATACCCTCATCAATGAGTCCCTTGTGTTCGTCGATGAGGAGCTGAAAAATTCCTCAAGTCGTTACATACCCAACCTGATCTAGACTCCAAGGGAGTACACAACCCTTTCGTGGCCAAATCAACTTTTCATTTCCAACACTTCTATCCAAAACAGTGTGGTTGCACTATCTCACATACTAGCTATGGTACCGTGCTCTCATCACATCTGGTCCTCAGGGTTCTTAAATTATATAATGCAATTTAAGTAATAAAAACTATTATATAACTTATTTTGTAATTCAGCATAAAACCTATCGTATCAAAACCCGGCATACAGACATCACATCAAAACCTGGCATACAGCTGTCATATCAAAATCTAGCACTTAGCCGTCAAATCAATCTCGGCATATAACCATTATATCAAAATCAGGCACTTAGCCGTCATTTCAAAGTTTCACCATTTCCCACATTTCCAGTATTTTCATCAAGCAGTATAAATCACATTTTTTTTCCATGATAATACCACAAAAATATTCAGATTCAATTATGCAGTAAAATATAACTAAATCTCATGCCACACGATTTATTCAATAATTATAATTTCACAAATTGCCTGTAGAATTATCAAAATATATAATTGGTAAATTTAATAACGCAGGTATGATCAATTCTCCATTTTAAAATTTAATCCCCAATATATTTTAAAAACCCGAATATGATCAAATCCCACAATTCAATTTAACTCCATAATATTTCCAAAAAAAAATCTGATTTGATCAAATCCCTAGAGTTTAACTTAATTAAAATATATTCCCAAAAATCCCAATTTGATCAAAACCTTGCAGTTTAATTTAATTAAAATTTATTCCCCAAAACATACGTATAATAATTCAAAATTTCCATTCTCATAAGTCTAAATACTCAAAAAATCATGTATATTATTCTTGAAACTAAATACTGCAAATTTAATCAGGAATATTTTCAAAATAAACTGACATAATCTATTCCCTTTACCTTATCCCAAGAGAAGTGCCTATGATCCCCAAGCCACGAATTTGCTCAGATTAAAATGACGAGGATCGAAGTTAGGACCTTGTGGTGGTGTCCGATCATCAATTTGACTGAAGATTTGAGAGAAATTGAGGAGAGAGAGAGAGAGAGAGAGAGTTTACCTTATCCTAGGAGTGGTGCCTACGACGCCCTAATCATGAATCCACTCCGGTTGAAATGTTGGTGGCCGAAAATGGAATCTAGGGTTATTTTTCATTCTTCAATCGACCGAAAATTCGTCGAGAAAATAAGGAGAGAGAGAGAGAGAGAGAGAGAGAGAGAGAGAGAGAGAGAGAGAGAGAGAGAGAGAGAGAGAGAGAAGGAGAGGATAGAGAAACTAAGGAGAGACGAAGAGAGAGAGACAAAATGTCTCACTATTTCTTCTACCTAAAGGAATTCAATTCCTTCAGGTGAAAATATATATATATATATATATATATGTATTTAATTAATAATTATTATTATTTTATTTATTTATTTTGGAATCACTACATCCTCCTGTAATAATTATTGTTAGGGCATTAAAGGTTAGGTCCAATTGGACCTGATCTGTGACTGGGCTATAGAAATGGGATCAGGCCCCGTTGGCCCATAAGGATTAGAACTTTGACCGAGTCAAGCCCACTTTGACCTTGGCTGAGTCAGTGTGTCTTTTAAGGTTAATTTTTTAGTCAAGCCCAGTTGGGCCGTGAAATAAATTGAAAATGGGCCAGCTATTAGGGGTAAATGGATAGTAAACCCAAGTCCAAATTGGACCTAGTTTTCGAGATTTCAGGTCAAATCCAAATTAAGAGGTCATGGGTTATGGGTCGATGGGTCATACCCAATCCAAAGGGTCAGGTCAACGAATCAAATCTAATCTACTAGGTCAGGGCAACGGGTCAAATCGTTTAGCCTTGGTGGCTACGCCATCATTGTTTAAAGTGTTTTGATGATATTAAACTATATATTGTTCCTAATGTTTTCATATCTTTGCAGATCATGTTTAGTACAGGTACTCGTATATGAAGTATTGGATCGAAGGCAAAGATCGAATCGAGTAGACATCAAGAAGAAAAGATCAAATGGACACGTACTCGAAAGGATCCAAGCATCACCAAAGGAAACTTAATGTAGTCTTATATGTAATTGAGAAATGTTTGAGGTAGTCTATGTTGTAACTCTTGTGGGTGTGTTTCTTGCATGATTTCTGAGTAAGAATTGAGTTAATGCATGCATACTAGGACACTTGAGTTTATAGGATTGCACTAAAAGTCACAAAGTCAATTCATAGTTTTCAAAGTTAAAATCAAAGAGTTTGTCAAAAGAATTTGAAACTCAAAATATGTTTTCAAAAGGGACAAGTTTTCAACATCTTGGTATTTTGAACATCTCCATACTTGGTCCCGGTCTTATCAAAGCATGGTTAATGTCCTAAAGATTCAAAGAAGTCAAATACTTTTTATAAAGGACATTTTAAGCATATAAGATATCAAATGATCTTTCAAAGATGTTTTCATAAATCAAGATATCTTATATTTAAGTGAAAACTCAATTGGACAAGTTTTAATCTTCATTAGACTTTATATTTTTTATATACTCTTGTTTAAGAATGTTTTAAGTGATTAAAAGGCTTTTTGGTTGGGTTTAAAATCTCAGTTATGCACTTATCAAATTTCCTGAATACCATTCAGTATTAAGGATATAACTTTTGCTAGAAAAGTCCAAAAAAGACAATCTTAGTGTCCCTGGAAAGTTAAGAAAAAATCTCATAACTTTCATGTTGATTACATTTTCTAATTCAAAGCACTCATCGATGAGAACAAGGGATTTGTCGATAAGTGACTAGTTGACACTAGTCAACGAGTAAAACTAGTAGACAACGCGAATTTCCTGCCCAGGTGACTAGTCAACGAGTGGTCTCATGCCCAGCACCATAAAGGCTAGAAAACAGCTAGTTTTGCTTGGGAGTTGCTCCCAATGGCTAATTAACAACTAGTAAGGGTTTTTTGCTATATATATAAGTCCATAAACTTGTTTAGCATGGTTTTGATGATTTATACAAGCATTTAGTGAAAGATTTTTTTGAATCCAAAACCTAGGCACTCTTGCATTCTAGTTATTCATTTCAAAGTGCTAATCTCTCTTGCTCTCTAAATTTTGTTTGATTCAATCCTTGAGAGATTAAGTGTGAGGTTTGTTTTGTATTTATTATCAGCTCAAATTAAAGTAGTGTCATTTGTATTTAATCATCTTCTTGTAAAGGTTCTTTGTGAACCAAGTTGTAAGGTTCTTAGTGAACCGTTTGATGAAGGCTCTTAGTGAGCGCTGTAGGAATTTGTTCCCGAGTTGTAAGACTTACTCCATTGGTGAAGGAGTATTCATAGTGGATTGTGGAATCCTTGACTTGGTGCTAAGGTGTAGATATAGGCTTGGTGTCGAACCACGTAAAAATACCGGTGTTGATTTTCTCTCCCTGTACTTTTTATCATTTGTTTTGTGCATGATTTAAATTTCATATATTGTGATATAATTGCTTGCATCTTCCCTAAACTTTTGTTTTGTAGAGCAAATCGTTTATACGTGAAAAATTCTATTCACCCCCCCCCCCTCTAGACTATATACTCCCAACTAGGACGTCCAAGAAAATCTAATCTACTAGGTCGGGTCAATGAGTCAAAATAACAAGCTAATTTCATATCAAAAGTTCATATTTCAAATAACTGGATTCGTATATTTTAAAAGCAAAATTAAGCGCAAAAACAAAACCAACATTTGTCTTCAACTCCTTCAATCTTCTCGCCAACCCTCGGCTTTTAGGGATAGCAAAATGGGTCAAAACCTAATCAGTGATCCGTGACCTACCCGTTTGAACTAGATTTGGATTTACTACAAGCTGATCAGTTTATGAAAGAGTCAATCAGATCTGACCCGTTTATTAAACGGGTTAGGAGGGTTTGGGTTGGACCACCCGCCTAGTGACTCATTTAACCCATTGTATGTACAATGAAATATTGAAATGAAACCCTAGGTCCTCGACTCCCCGTCTGGAATTTTGGACTCCTGACTAGCCGACTCTGGAGTGGCCATCTCCCATTCTCCTGAATCCCTAATTCTCCCTCAGCCTCACTACCTTAAGACCCTCACAACCTCACGCACGGCCTCACAGGCAACTAGGTGAGAAGCAGCATTGCGGCAGTCGGCACTAGAAAAAGCCTCACGGCTCACTCCCTGTTAATTAGATGCTACCCAAATGGCACCACAGCACACGACATACACCCAGATGAATCGATCAGATGTTATTCTCTAATATTTTCCTACACAAGCACGCAGCCATCGCTCTTCGACCCGTCACCCCCATCTGCAAAGATTGCGGCTTTTGTTGTGAAAACCATTACAGTGATGTTGTGGAAAACCTTAGTTGTTCTGATTTTACAAAATTGAAGTGATTCCACTAGTTTTCCAATAGAAAAAACCATAATTTGTGGTTGGCTAAGGTGTTATTTTAAGGGTTTTATGCCTCAGAAAGAGAATTATGGAAGGCTCTGCAAGAGAGAATAAATAAATTATTTTTTTAAGTGGGTGACCCATTTATAATATGTTTATTAAACGAACAAGTTTGGGTTTACCTATTAGTCACCCGTTAATAAACGGGTCAACCTGAATTCGAACTTGTTTAACCCCAACCTGTTTATGACCCGCCCGAACCCAACTCATTAACTCGTTTTGCCACCCCTAGTTCTTCTTTGGTTATTGCTTGAATTTACTTTAGCAGCTTCTTGAATTCCTTTTCTCTACGCTTAGACCCTAGGGTCCTTCAACTCTGCAAGTGCCCCTAACCTCTTGAATTCCTTCAATGGCTTTCTGAATTCCTCATATTCCTTTACAATAGCTCCAATTCCCAAGCTCTATACCTCACCCTTATTCAGAACTCTCACAATTGCTTATACAATTTCTCTCTTTGTGATTGTGTGTGTTTCTCTCTTTCAGAAGCCTATATTTACAAGCTTTGAGATTCAATAAGCTTAATGTTGATTCAATCAATCATCACTTAATTTCCTCCATGAATCAACATTTATCTTTGATCTTTGCACATTTTTCACATGTTTCATTTTGTTGATTTTTCCTCGCAACTTTAAATTAGAAGCTTGAAGATTGTTGGCCCACCTCTTTATTTTATTTTATTTTGTTCTATTTTCCATTTTCCATGTAAAATTCCTCTCACTGTTTTTTTTCCTTTCACTTTTACCATTTTTATTGTAGTTTATTCATTTTATGGAATGTAGAAATTATGTTATATCGGCTCCGGGTAAAATGGGGTGTCCACATCTCCTATTGAGTTTCTTATTTCCTATTTGCATTCTTCTTGCTCTTTCAATGATTTCCTCTTCATTTTGACTGGATGCTTTCATTTCTCTTTCACCTTCCATTTTGCAAGTCTAAAGAAAGGGTTGCGGTCCCACAAGGAAAATGGAAAAAGCCCATCAAATATATTTGAGCATTGGAGGGGATTTTGTATCAATGTAAGGGTTCAAGAAGGATATCTATTTCTTCTAGAGTACATATTTTTTGTCTGATCCATCACCACCCTACCCCCAATACACTCTTCTCGCTCTGCTATTTAAGCTTTTGTTGATTTTGGATGTAGCTTCTTCCTCCCTAAATTACCCATAAGCCCATTGTTACAGATTTTGTTAACCTTCCATGTTTGAGGAAGCAACCAATTGGAAGAGGAAGAGGAAGAGGCTCATTAGTATTGATTCTTTCCCACGGTTGTGAATCGTACCTATCTTTTTTTGGCAATAATCATGGTCAACGATGTTTCTCAACTATAGCAACCAACCACAAACCCTTTTAACTCTTAACTAGAAAATCACTTTGTCAAAGTAGATCTCATTGACTTGGTCAAGGTAGAAGTGGTGAACTTAAAATGACAAGCACCTTAGACACCATTTAAAAAACATTTGTTAAGGGCTTTTCTCCAATCATTTTGCTCCTTTCGTCATCACCATCTTCAAACTCCATATCTGATTCAAGACCATTCCGTCCTCCTTGCTAGCACCTCACATATCCATCTGTGAACTTTCCTATAGCGGTGAAGCATTCTTCTATTCAAAAATATAATCCATCTCTTTTTCATTGGAAAAGAACCAACTTGTTCTCCATTTCTTTGAATCTAAATTGGAAAATAAAAATAAAATAGATTAAATTAGAATAATACAAACAAGTCTGGAGTAATTAACGTCCTAGTCGAGTTGTGGGTTTGACCCTCCTAGTCGTTGCACAAAGCCAGCCGACCTAACCTCTATTTTTCTAATTAAAAATATTACCCACCCCCTTCCTTCCTTTTCTAGTAAAAAGGTGGGCTCTACAAATAACACCTTCCTTGGAAGGAACTGGAAACACCGGAACGTGGCTTCCTTCTTTATGGTTATCAATTCCATCGACACGTGTCCAAATTCTGGCGCACGATTCCCCGCTTCCTTTACCACCCCAACCCCATTGCAATCAGCGTCGAGTCATCCGCTCCCCTCCCAATCATGACTGATCCATCCCCGTACTTGACCCACGGAACCTACCCACGGTCAACGCCTCATCCAACGGCTCTGATTTCACCTCCCCATCCTGCTGCTCCTGCTGCGCCTGTACCTGATTCGTCCCTTCCGTCTCCATCTCCTCGTCCTCCCCCCTCCTCACGCGCTTGACACCGATGCAAACCCCGAACAGCCGGGGGCTCGTTCCCCCCTCCGCCATCCCTCTTTGACCGTCGTCTGAGGCCTCGCCGCCCTCCGCCTCCGCTGGGTAACCTTCCGGCATCAAATCTAGAGCTCTGCCGTCGGACGTTCCGCCGGAATCCTGCTGGCCGGCGGTGTAGCTCGTCATCAGCGCGTATATACTGCTGCAGAGGTTCCTCAGCTGCGTCAGTTCGTGGCTCAGCTGCGAGTTCTCCTTCCTGAGTCGTTCGTTCTCCTCTAGAAGCTCCGGCGTAGTGGTACAGCTGGTGGCGCGGAGCCCCGTAGCAGGCGCGTTCACCGGCGACGAGTTTGAGGATATAACTTGTTCGTCGCCTGAGTTCGTCGGCGACACTGTCCGAGCCACGACGTTCGCAGGAACCGCAGCCAAAGTCACCGTCGTCGCAGTAACTACGGCCGTTGCCGGCGATATTTTCCGGCGCTGTATGTCGCGGAGAAGCCCTTTCTCGCCTCTGCGGAAGCATTCGTTCGCGAATTCCCACCGATCAGGAACAACCTTTCGAAATCCCTACGCATTCAACCCGCCAATATCACATCAAGACTAATTTAGACGAATCGCTGCCTGTACCAAACTATTTAAAACTAAAAATTAAATCTCAACCAAATTCACGTATATACGGACGCTTACATAAGTGTTTAGTTGTCGAACAAAGCTCGAGAAGTTGTTGTGCTTGAAGTATTTGGGAAGCAAATCCCGAGCAAACTCAGCAGGCCGCCAGACTATGAAGGTAGATCCGTCTTCGTTCCAGGAGATCAGGTCGTCGAAGGAAGGATCATCAACAAGTTGATAAGTTTTGGTGAGGAATGGCGTCGGGAGAGATCGCTGCGAGTCCCCATGGACGGATTCACCGGTCTGTTCGGCCGGCAATGGCGCCATGGCCCTCGCCCTCAGATCCAAACTCCAGAATACTGGAATTATGGGGATAAATTCCTCGCCGTTATTTACCGAACTCACGAATCAACCTCAATTATCAACAAAAAAAAAAAAAAAATATTGTATAATCGCCCGACTGGTTACTGAGAGAGCGCACAACAGAACAAAAATGATAATAAATCTGAGTAATAAAATTGTTCATGTTAATAGAACAAACGGCAACAAGAAGCTCCAGTCAATAGGAAAAATTCAACCACACGTCGTTATTTGGGTTAGGCTTCCAATTGATTTTATTTCCCTCGGGTTTTCCCAACAACCAAACAGGAACAAAACGCAGTACCTGGAAAGTTGAGATGTCTTGTAACGAAGCGCGCGGTCGTGTGCTCTTTCTGCACAGAAGCGCCGTCGGAAGTTGACCGAACCAGCCACCGGAAAACCAGACACCGTCACCGGAACGCGCAGAGAGAGAGAGAGAAGGGGAGAGAGAGAGAGAGGGTGATGGGTATTTGTTGTTTCTAGAAGGTTCTGGCGTTCCGGCTGAGGAGATTAAGATAAGAGTGGGGAACAATTCGTGGGTTCCAGAAGGAAAAGGAAATTAATGAAAAGAAAGGAGGGGTAAAAATAATAAAATAATGATAATATAAAAAACAGTGGTCCCCACGCGCACGCGCACATAGACAAGGAGCTGAGGCTGTGGCCTGCCTGCGGACTATGGAAGGCACCAGAAGCTCCCCCAATTAGTTCCAGAGCGAAATTACACAAATGCCCCTCGGACACTTCGTATTTTCCAGAAGCTTCTCACTACTGGAAACCGGATGCGGCGGCCCACGTGTCGGTCAGCTTATAATAAACTGAGACTAGCAGGGCTAAAAATGTATATTCGTATATAGCTGTACACCAAAATAAATAAACTAAAACTAAAGAATATCCAAATTGTTATCTTCAGAAAAATGTACTATTAAAACTAAATGAGTAATTATGTCATTAGTAAAAAAAATTTTACACAAAGTTAATCACTTTTTTAAAAAAAATATATTTATATTTTGTTTAAATACTCAGTAATGTAGATTTTACAAGATCTTAATCTTCATTCTACTTCAAAAATTAATAATAAATAACTGAAACGTAAATTTGGGCAAGCATATAAAGCAATTTGGAATTATGCACAAAATAGTTCAAGTTCTTAGCTACCTAAAAATGAACACTCAAAATACAATTTTATATAATTATAATTAAATTTAACTCCTTTTAGATTGTTTTTATTTTCTAAAAATGTTATGGCTCGTTGGTTGCCGTCAAAAAATATATTAAAAGTTCATTTTATTTTTAAGTTTTCTAAGACCCGTATTACATTCTGTATGCATTATTTCGTTTGAGGATATTTTGGTCTTTTGAATAAGCACTTTATTTATGGATACCCTAATTCAAACATGAGGTTGAATAATAATTTTATCCCGTTCAATATAATTTTGCTTCATAACCCTTAACCACCGTGCCAAATGAACCCTGAAATAATTATATTACTATACACTCATTGCTACTAATTAATTTATTTTTGTTAATACAATTTAATAATTCACCCATCTCTTGTTTCATATTTCTTTTATCAAACAAAAATTAAAATGTAAAAGTTTTAAGATTTAATTGTTCAAATATTTCTTAAATAAAAGACTAAGATTTATAATTTTATGCTACCCAAAAAATTTACCTTGGAATGTGTTCTATCAATGTTATGTAGAAGGGAAAATAAAATATCGTTTCTTTTTGTTTGGAAGGGTTTCAGATTTGAATTTATATTAAATATGAATAAGATATAATATAAAATTTGTATTAAAATTTGTCGAAATTCATCTAAATCCAAATTTAAGATTTAAAATTTTTACTTCCAAATGCAGCTTTTAATTTGCTAATGATGAATAAACAAGCGTGGTAGAAGGGAGAAAAAAGTATATACGATGAATGTGTCCTTAACTAGGAATTGAAAGGGCACTACATGTGATTATTCAACCCTATGGGCCCATGAGAATTTTTTGTTATTTGAAAAGTTATAGATATATGTATTAAGTAGGCACCTAATCTAATTAAGGATTATCTTAACATGTGAGTTGTATTTGTTTGGGCAAAAGACAATAGTTTTGTTGAAATGACAAAAAAAAAAAAAGGATCTTCATTCAATTTTTAAAAATCTTACAAATTTATATTGAGGTTTTAAAAGTTTCATAAAATTTTCCTCACATTTGATTTTTAGGATGCTTATAGCTCTAAAAAGAATTGTCTTTTTTATCAAATATGAAAGGAGTGTTACTGTAGAAATTTGGCCAAATAATTCGGATCAATCATGACCTCGATAACTTGTGAGAATGAAGAAAAAAAAATTTTGGAGGACTCGAGGGATTGCTTTGATGCTTGAGTTAGGAAAAAATGAAAGAATTTGCAACAGTATGAATATGGCTAAAAGTGAGATGATCTTACCTCTTTTGCATTGTCGGTAGTCTATTTTATCCAATTGTTAGCTTTTTGAGTCTGATTTCTATTTTGATACTGACAAATATAAATGTTTCTTATGTGTGTGTTTTAAAGCGTGAACAGGTATTATTCAAGTCACACATAAAATCAAAAGAACATGAATGCCAAGGTAGGTCTCAAAGTACAAATCTGACGCATTCCATGATGTCAAAGAGTAAAGGAGAAGAAGAAGGCATGTTTTGAATTATAAATGCATTTGTTTTTATTATTTAGTCTATAATAATGCATGCATCTGCATGATATGGATTGTATGCTCAAATAGGTCATAGACAAACCTTATGACAGATTTTGGTCGATCTTCAGTCGACCAACGTTGGGTTTTTGGGCTTAATTAAAAAGCTTAGGCCATTGAATGACAATAGGAACCATGATCCTTACACTTGAATGTCATATTCTTTTTCTCTAGGGTTGAAATTGCACAAGAGACCAAATAGGACATAAAGGCTATTTTTGGGATGTTTCAGGCGACTGAACCTTGGCAATATAAAATGCCTTGGTCGACTGAACTGGCTAGAGGTCAACAGTTGACCATGCCTCGGGCGACCAAATCAAAGTGAACGTAGCTTCCACGGTCGACCAAACCCTAGTCACTAGCTTTTCCACTATTTTTCGGCAACCGAACTTGTAGTTCAAAAAGGCCCCGAGTGACCGAACCTTATGTTCGGCAAACCAAACTTGAGAACGGGTGACTGAACCTCGAAAGTTTGGATTTTCACCTTACTTGGTCGACCAACCACTGCCTTCAGCAAACCGAACTTGAATTTCAATTCAAATTCTCTAAGTCTATTCGGTCGACCAACCCAAAGGGTTAGCAAACCGAACCTCTCAGGTTACCAATTTTTTACAAGGGTAATTAGGGTTAAAATTCAATTAAAATATTTCCAAAATTCCTAATTTGTCCCCAATGATCATATTTTGTTGAAAAACTATGAATATCCCCTCATTTGCTTTGATTAGCAACTTTGATTAGCAAATATTTTCTCTCAAATATTTTTAACCTCTTGTTAATCAAAGTTCTCCCAACTTATTTTTTATTGCAAAAACTATTTCTTGGGGCAAATCTTTTACTCTCCAAAACTCTCTTTCATTTATTATTGTAAATCATTTTTACAAGAGAGTATTTTATTTGGGTTTTTGTTTGCTTTGATAAGCACACACTCTCATTTTTTATTTATTCTTGAAAATCATTCTTGAAAGAGTTTGCTTGATATTTCTCCACTTGTTTCTTCTTCATGAATATTTTTTTGGAGAAACTCATTTTTAACTTGCCATTTTTTTTTGCACACTATTTCTCAAACTAAAGATCATACATATTCTTTTGTATAAAAATTTCTTTGCAAACAAACCCTAGGTTTTCCTGATTTTTATTGAAATATATTTTTGTAGAAAATTTCTTATTAGGGTTTAAATCTATTTAAACACCCTTACTTTACTAAACATATTTCATATCATATTAAAGTGCATGTATTTAAAGTTTAAACGTTGTACATCTATACTTGTATTTAGAAACATTTTATCATGTACAAAAATATTTTTATTGTATCGGTTAGGTTCAGCCCATTAATTGAACTGGAAAGTTTCAACCCCGTAAGTGAGACCGGTTGGGTTCAACTCGAAAATTGAATTGGGGAGTCTCAGCCCTGTAAGTGAGATAAGTTGAGGCTTAACCTTGTAATTGAGCTGGGGTTTTCCTCACTCGTAAGAAGAGGATGTAAACGGTTTTTGCTCCACCCGTTTAAGTGAGTAGGTTCAGTGTAATCCTTGGGGGGTATTGTAACGACCTCAAAATTTATATCATTTTTTTTCTTCATATTATATATATATATATATATATATATATATATATATATTAACTATTATGATACCCTCTGCTATGAAACTCGGGCCTTAGCAGGCACCGGGGTAATCTTATATACAATATTCATACCTACGCAGCGGAAACATAAATCATACATCCATACATACAATACAATACCAGAGTTCAATACATTCAGACCATAGTCATATAAAACAACTCCCTCCAGTATCACCTATCCGAAAATATAAAACTCAGTCACAAACTCACCCTAAAACTAGGGTTATCAAGAAATCACTCTATCTGCGAGCCTGTTCTGCTCGCCTAGTTGGCTCAATTGAAAAATGGTAAAATAATAGGGTGAGACGATGCTCAGTAAGTGGAAATATACTATTATTAGTATGTGACGACCGAGTCGTAAAACTATAATAATAGTATGTAAAACTGCATGATCTGGTAAATTTGTAAAAACACATATATCACATGTATAGTAGCTTAAAATATATGTATCATCTGAACTTTCCATCATTCATACTGTTAATATCATACTATGTACAACAAAGCTGTAAAACTGTATACATATACATAACTGTGTTTTATCCCTGGAACTCTGTATGCTATGATTTGACCCCTCATGATAGGATTGTGCGGCCCTTAGGTGTGACTTAGTCTGGTCGGTCCTCCAAAAAAGTCATCATACTCTACACTACCTTAACCTGGCCAAACTGAATCCACTCCTAAGCTCGGGACTGGCTACTACCTCGTCAAACTGGCCCCCTCAACCTAGGGAACTGGGGAGCTGCATCCTCTCCGAGCATAGTTTGACGGGTTCCACACACTATCTAAGATATGTGGTTGTACTCTATCTGTATTAGCAATGGTATCGTGCTCTATATTTTGTACCTGTATCTGTCTGTAATCATTCCTCAGGGATCTAACACTATATATATACATATATACTCTTTTACTGTATTCATCATGTTTCCAAAATTATCATAACGCTATCTTTTTGTACTGTAAATTCTATAATCTCTATATTCTGTATCTGTAGCATCTTGATGCTATCTCTGTATATCTGTCTATAAAATATATATCTATATACTCTATCTGTACACTCTGAATGTTATGGTGATAGGAAACATGGCATACTGCAAATGCTATATATGCTGATCTGAGTAAAACTGTAATATACTATTCTGGATAAACATCTGTAATATACTGATCTGTATAAAATCATAACATACTGATCTGAGTAAACATTTGTATACATATATATATATATATCTATATATATCTATTTTGTGAAATTATTTGAATAAAAGCTATATATGTACGTATATCTATCTGTATAATCCTTGTGAATATCTTACTATATCTGTATGTTCTGTATAACTTCATATACTGAAAAAACTGTATAAAGTTCTACATCAAATATTATCTACTCAGGCCACACATACTTTAAGAACACATATTTTGAAAAACTACATAATAACTGGCATACATATATGTTGGTAAAATTTCTATTAACATATTCAAATTTTCTAGCATAGCATATTTCCCTTACCTTATCTCTAAAAAATTCCTACTATACTCTAGCCCTATACCTGCAGGGTTCTTCACTCAACACCTTGAAAACAACATCCCTCATAACAAAACATCAGTATTTTCCTACATACAACATTTCTTATAACTGGAGAGAAAGCAGATTCTGAATAAAACACCTTATCCTGAATTTGGGACGAATTTCAAACTTCTTCCACTGACGATCCGCTCCTGCAGACTTGCAGAGAACTTCGTCAAGAGCGTCGTGGTGGCCTCGGATCTTCAATCCGGCGAGCAACGGACCTGAAATCGAAGAAAGAAGGAGGAAGAAACGTTGAGAGAGAGAAAAAGGATTTCTTGCACTGAATTTTCATCAAAAATCTGGTTTTTCACTATTTATCATCGACGAGTCCTTAAGAAATTTCGTCGACGAACTTCCTTCCTCATCAACGAATTTCAAACTGCCCAAAAACCTCTCTCGGTATTTTCTCGTTAACTAAACCTGACCTCATCGACGAGCTCCTTTTGTATCCTCATCGACGAATCCCCTGTGTTCATCGATGAAGCCTACTGCCTCCTTCTATTTCTGTTTCTAATTCCCTCCCTCTTTACTATTTAAATATCATTATTCTTTGGGTCATTACACTCTCCCCTCCTTATAAAATTTCGTCCTCGAAATTTACTATTCATATAATTCATCATTCTTTAAAGACAAAACGGTCTACTTATTTTATTACCTGCTCTCACTTATGGTGGAGGAATACCGTGGTTACATTTTATGTTCTGGGAGATTACAAAAATAAAATTAAAAACTACTTACTAACTAAATAGTGCATGTACCTGCAAAAGAAACATTACCTAACTATTTACATTACCTAATTACTCTTGAAACAAATGTGGGTATTTCTTTTTAATTTCATCCTCAAGTTCCCATGAGGCTTCTTCTATAGTATGGTTCCTACACAAAATCTTCACTAGATGAATTTCTTTAGTATGCAGTTCTTGTGTCTTTTTGTTTAAAATTTGTACTGGCATCTCTTCATAAGCTAGTGAATCCTTGAGTTCTATCTCTGCATAGCTGATTATATGGGACGAATCTAGGACGTATTTCCTTAACATAACAACATGAAACATGTCATGAATTCCAGCCAAAGTTGGTGGCAAAGTTAGCTTATAGGCAACTGACCCTATTCTCTCTAGTATCTCAAAAGGGTCAATATACCTAGGGCTCAACTTGCTCTTCTTTCCAAACCTCATAACTCCTTTCAGAGGAGCTATTTTCAAAAATACTCGATCTCTCACATCAAACTCTAGTTCTCGATGGCGAGTGTCTGCGTAGCTTTTCTGCCGACTCTGTGTTGTACTGATTCTTTCTCTAATTAATCGGACCTTGTCGGACGCCTGTTGTATTATCTCTGGACCCAAAACTCGCCTTTCACCTACTTCATCCCAGAAAAGAGGAGAATGACATCTCCTGTCATATAATGCCTCGTAAGGTGTCATGCCGATGCTAGTCTGATAACTGTTATTGTAAGCAAACTCAACTAACAGCATAAACTGAATCCAACTGCCTCCAAAATCAAGCACACAAGCACGAAACATATCCTCTAGTGTCTGAATCATCCTCTCAGTCTGACCATTTGTATAGGGATGGAACGCAATGTTGAATGCTAACTATATACCCATAGCCTCTTAAAAGCTCGTCTAAAATCGTGAAGTGAACTGAGGATCTTGGTCGGAGACTATGGATACCGGCACACCATGAACATGAACTATCTCTTGAATATATATTTCTATCAATCTATCCATGTATTAACCGAATTTAATCGGAATGAAATGAGCGGTCTTCGTCAAACGATCAACAACCACCCAAATCGCATTCAACCCTTGCCGCGCTGGTGGTAATCTCATAACGAAATCCTTCGAAACGTGATCCCATTTCCACTTGGAAAAAAAAATGGCTGCAACTGCCCTGTTGGTCTCTAGTGCTCAGCTTTAACCTGCTGGCACGTCAAACACTACTATACAAATTCAACTATCTCTCTCTTCATTCCACTCCACCAGAAGTACTCCTACAAATACCGATACATTTTAGTGCTACCTGGATGTATAGTGTATAGGGATCTGTGAGCCTCCTCTAATATAGTTTTCCTAATCTCAGTATCTGCAGGAACACAGAGCTTAGTACGAAACCGTAGGGCTCCATCATCTGATATGCTGAATGTAATAATCTCAAAAATGGATATAGAAGATTAGTGGAGTGATTTCCAAAAAAATAAAATAAAATAAAGTTAATTAATTAATTAATTAATCGGATTTATAAGAAAAGAAAAAAAATTAAAATTTATTTTTATTTTTATTAATAAAATATATTATTATTAATTAAATATATATTATTATTATTATTATATTAATATATATAAATTTTACATCCTGAAGCTTGAAGCTTCAAGATGCATCTACAAGATCCGCAGACCCCCCCCCCTCTTTATTCCTTCTCTGTTGTACTCTGCGCAGAGACCTGTGCAGTCTCTCTCTCTCTCTCTCCTCAGTTACGTGGCGGATTCTCGTCCGATTGAGAATCAAAAGATATCGTTGAGCTCCATTCTCCGCTACCGTCATTTCTACGGGAGCGAATCGGTGGTAGGAGCGGCGTAAGCGTATCTCCTGGAATAAGCCAATTTTCCTTTTTTTTCTTTAATTTCTTGCAAATTATAAGCCCGATTGACGAACGGACACCACCACAAGAATTTAAGAATGATTCTCTACAACTCTAGTGGGACGAAATTCTCGTGGGGTCGTCATGGGCAAAATCCCAAATTTGGGGTACAGGGGTTATTAAGTGGCTTATTTTTAATTAATTAGGATTAATTTAGAAATGCTAAAATGTTGAGCATTTGGAGTTGAAGTAGAATTTTTAAAATTTAGGACCCGAGTGAGCGTCGCGGGTGTAATTTTGGGACTCATAGGCAAAATTCAGAAAATTAAGTGAGGGTGTTTAATATTAGTTTAATTGTTAGTTTGAGGTACATGGAGCCTAGGGAAGGCTAGATGGGTATTATTTTTGGAAAATGAATTAATTAATCTAGGGAAAATGTAAATTGCAGGAGTTGAGTTTCGGGCGCCAAGGGCTTAGGATCTGGGTGTTAACAAGACTCTTAGTAAGCCAGGTAAGTGGAATAAATTATAACAGTATTTTTAGAATTACCGTTTGAATTAATATATGAAAATGAGTATATTGTATTTTGGCTGAAAATTATTATGATATAAATATCAGATAAATTGTGTGGCATTTGAGTAATATTTATTTGTGATGCTTTGGAGTCTGAAATTAATATATTATAAATATTAGATAAAAATTGTGTGGCACATGACATGTGTTGAAAAATGTGGAATATAACGATGAGTATTTTCTGAGAAAATATTGAAATGAGAATGATTGATGTGATTAGTGGAAAATAATGAAATGTGGTATTTATATGTGAGTGGACATTATTTGCATGAGAAATGAGTTTGTACAAATTACTGATATGAGTATTTTTAAAAAATGTGAAAAATATGTGAAATATGATATATGTTATTACGAGATGATGAAATGTGCACATAAAATGATGAGAATATTTATATTGAACTGAATTGTCATATACTGTAATATGATTGATGAAATGCCAATACTGCATAATGATTGCGGGTATGTGGTAGTGAACCCTGATGGGTGGTTATGATATTGAGCACGGTACCATTGCTAGTGGTGTTAGTGCAACCACACAGACTCTTGGAGCGTGTGGCGTGACAGTCGACTGTGTCATTTTGTAAGGTTGTTGCTGGCCAGTCATACTACATACACGATATGTGATATGATATTTTGATCTAACCGGGTCGGCTAACCGCGATTAGATCCAACCTTTGGGCCGTACAACCTTGACCATGGGGGGAAACATGGAGTGGATAGAAAAATCCTCAAGGTGACCATGAGTTACAGACACGATGTTGGTATTTGATACCAAGGATACTCATGAGTCGGAAAGTAAAATGGAAACGGAAAATGAAAGAATGATAAAATTGGCTAAAATGAGAAATAAAAGAAAGAATGAAAATTGAGAAACAGAGAATGACAAAATTGAGAAACGGTATTGTGTGAGTTAAAAATATAATTAATTGAAGCGAAGTGAAACTCTCCGCCTGAAGGCTTACTGAGTAAGGCAGGCGCCCTGATAGGTATCAGATGTGGCTATTCCTGATTGCATAACGTGTTAGGGCAGAGGGAAGCAACCTGTATGGGCGGGTAATCTTCCCAATTCTCAAGAACTTCGTAAATAAAAATGTGTTGGAATGATTGGTTTGGAGAAATGGTTTTTAAGCTTATAAAAGCTTGTGTTGTATATCTATATGACTATGAGAATATATTTGCTAGTGTATTTTCTCAGATGAAAGGTTATTTTGAAAAGTAAAGCATGTTATAACTGGACTCATATGACCACACACTGCAAATAACTTATTCCTTCTTACTGAGATGTGTCTCAGCCAAATTATCTAAATTTTTCAGGGGATAAAGATAGGACAGGCGATAGAGTTTCGTGATCATAAGGAGCTGGGACCCTGACACGCAAGGTGAGTTTTTGGTGGACTAGGGAGGTGTGATTCCCTAAGGTTGTATTATTTTTGGGTATGAGATAGTATTGTGTATATGTGTATGTTGATACTCTGAGTATTGTATTTCGGATGATATAAATATACTGTCTTCCGTTGTTAGGTTATATAAATAAAATAACTTTTTACCCGGTACCCAGTGCGGGTCGGGTTGTATGAATGATAGTAGGATTGTTGACGTGGCCAATTTATGGGTGTTATTTATGACGAGTGAAAATTCATTTATTATTGGAAAAAAATGTACGAAAATCGGGGCGTCACAATTTGGTATCAAAGCCTAGGTTGCTAGGTACTGTAGACTTTAGTGGACAACGGAATACAATACTAGAGTATAGGAGTGGATTTTGAGGGGAATGGGAGATGGGTAGAATGAAATGTGAGTTAGTGATTGTTAGAGGATGAG
The DNA here is from genome assembly GCF_029873635.1 of Malania oleifera. Lineage (NCBI taxonomy): Eukaryota > Viridiplantae > Streptophyta > Magnoliopsida > Santalales > Ximeniaceae > Malania > Malania oleifera. The sequence continues at coordinate 77,455,021 of NC_080425.1, forward strand.
GTGAGAATTTAGGATTCTATCTTACGACCTAGAGACAGGAGTATCGGGGTTGTTTCTGTATTTTTCTTGGAGTGACGATTTCAAGAAAATCATGGATACTATCGTTGGGTCTTATTTCTGAGTGGTAGGACTAAGTCTTAAATGGGGATTAGGGATGTGGATAGAAAAGTAATTTATGAGTTATAGTAGTGTATGGGTTGTGTGATAGTAATTGTACGCTGAGATTAGTTGTTTCCTTTGCAGGATGGATCCGAAAAACAACAACACGAATGCGAGAGGTGATGGAGTAGGGCCTTCCAGTATGGGTGGTGCAGACCCTGACGCAGTGTTGTGTAGCGTTACTCAGCAAGTGATGGCTAAGATGGCCAGGAGCTCGGGAGAGCGGAGCTGCACGATTGAGCAGTTCACACGTATGCAACCCCCGTATTTTGCTGGAGGAGTGGACCTACTAGTAGCAAAGAACTGGGTTCAGGACATAGAGGATATATTGACAGTCCTCTCATGTACAGATGAGTAGAGGGTGTTATTTGCTACATTTAAATTGACCGGGGAAGCAAAGCGCTGGTGGAGGTTAGTGAGATTACTTGAGGAGCAGAGGTTTGACCCTGTAGCGATGACGTGGAGTTGCTTCAGAGAGATTTTCTTCGAGCGGTGCTTTCCCGCTATGGTCAAGAGTGCGAAGGCATCAGAGTTTCTGTATCTGACACAGGGGTCTATGACGGTGCAACAGTACGCAGGGAGGTTTGTTGAGCTGATATTTTTCTACCCCAAAAGACTCACCCTTCTAACAGGACGATACTGTAGCCCCCTTCTATCTACAAGTCTGATCTGTTCGCCTAACTGGATCACTTGGAAAATGTAAATTTAATGAGATAAGTCGACGCTCAGTAAGACGAAATATGCTATTGCTAGTGTGTGGCAAATGAGTTACAATTATATAAAAGTCTGATTTTATATAATCATGTATAACTGCATCTATAAATATAGTACAAATAATATAAACCACCACCTATATCCATGTTGCTTAACTTATCCATATTTTAGGTTTCTACTCATAAATCTTCTAACGTATATAAGTATATTCTCTATTTTTATAAAACTATATAATAATAATAATAATAATAATAATAATAATAATAACTGAAAAAAAATCCCTAAATGGATAATTGTGTGTCATGATTTAACCCCTAATGATAGGGTTGTGCAGCCCGTAGACGGGATCTATCACTGGCTAGCCTACCAAGATAAACCACTATACTTCATCAGTCAGATCAGCCCTCCTCAACCCATATATGATGGGGATCTTGTCCACAAAATAGGCATGATTGACTTATCTACCACGTATTATCTGAATGCATGGTTGCACTCTGAACTGTATATAGCTACGGTACCGTACTCTGTAAACTGTATCTGTAATGGTCCATCAGCGTCTGATACTATATAATACATCTATATATACAACTATCTGTTTTACCATGATTCTGTTATAACTGTATTAACCATGACGCTATAGTAAACCGTAACTGTATTAATTGTATTTTTGAGATTAACTGTAAATTTGTATGCCATGATACTGCAAAACTGTATAATCATGGTATACTATAAAGCATGTTCCCTGTCTGTATATTCTGTAAAACATAATCCTGAAAACACTGTAAAACATGCTTCTGTATAAATACTGTAAAACATGATTTTGTATTGTATCCATATTCTCATGCCACATGGTAATTTAACACATTTTAAACATAACTGATAAAATGTATAAATTCATGCTCTGAATAATAACCTGGTAAAAACATATAATACAAAAAAAGAACCTTGTACAAAAAAGAAAAGGTTCATATGCCCCCACCTTTATTCCATCACCTGCACAAGCCTAGCCAAAGCCCCCCTACTCCTCCAAAATTCAAACTCAATTCCTCCAAATTCCCAAAATTTAAGTTTAATTGAATCTTAATCTTCTAGTTGAAGTCTAGATAGATTTCAATTTCTAAAAATAAAGCTTAATTGGGCTTTAGTTGTAAAGCTAAGAATTAAACCTTAATTTAAGTCTACTTTCATCGTTGGAACATCTAGTCTCACTTTAAAACATCCTAATCACTACTAATCTAAATTTTACTTTTTACCATGTGTTCTTTGGTAGGATAAGGCTACTTGGCTTAATGTGCTTCCTCTACGTACTCTAAGTGGTGGTCATCCCTTATTGGCTAAAATTTCTTTTTATCTTATTCACTAGGACACTTTTCCCAATCTCCCTAAAACCTCAATACTCTTCCTCCACATGCCCTAAATGGTGGTCACATCCTATTAGGAAAAATTTTCTTTCGTTTTATTCATTGGGGCACTTGTCTCATTTTTTCAAAACCCTAATGCCCAATCAATAAGCTTCTCCCAACACACTATCTCTCTTCCTCACTCTTTCACTTATAAATATTCTCTTTGAGGGTTAGGGTAAGGACACATACACACTTTTCAAAGTATTATCCTACTATTATCTTCTTCATTCTTCTCTCTACTTTCACTCCCAACACCCCCCCCCCCTCCCTCACTCTCCTAAATAGCTAGAGAAAAGAGTGAGAAAACAAAATATAGAAAAAAAAAAAGGAAAGTGGGAGAAAGATTATGTGTGGGAAGGAGATTTTTTTTTCTACTTAAAGTTCTCACTCTTCCACCTTTTCTAATTTCATTTTCGATGGATAAGAACATCATTTTTTTTTTTTATGCAAGAAGTGAGAGAAAGTGAAAAAAAAAAGAAAAAAAGAAAGTGAGACAAAGATTGAGTGATGGAAGGAGGATTTCTCCACAAAAGGGAGAAGATGAGTAAAGAGGATTGCAGGTATTGTTTTTTCTTCTCCTTTCTCTTTTATTTATTTCTTCCGTTATCTTGTTGGTTCCCCTCCTACACTTTTCTCGTTATCTTTTGTTCTTAAATATTATTGTCATGTTGATGTGAAAATGCCTATGAAATTTAAAAAAAAAAGACATGACCAAGACATGAAGTGAAGTGATTAAAAAGGTCTTCGTATCTTTTATCAATCACTTTATAATCTTGCATTAAGTTCATGTGCTTGAATTTTGGAGCTTAAGATGAGTTATTTTAAGGGCATTATAGTTTTATTTTTTTTAGGGTACATCTCATGCACTTGGACTTATTTCCCACCTAACCAAAAGATGCATAACCACCTCCTAATTTGACCAGAGTTTGACCATATCACATTTTCTCACCCCTTTGAGTTGTTTTACAAATAATATGCCATTTTAAATCTCTAAATATGCTTTTTGATGGTTTTGGTCGTGCACAATTTAGGTTCTTAAAACTAAAGTTATGGCTATTTGCATCGAAACTGACAGTATAGACTCATCTCTCATGGATAATTTTTGAGACTCAACTTTGGACTTGTATTGTGAACTCATATAATTGAATCACGTGACCTAACACCTATAATTTTGAAGCCCTATGAGTCTATGTCCAGGTGGTGGTACTTTTGCTTAAATTAAAGATTTGTGGAGTTGGGTATCGTGTATAGATGTTCAAATGGAGTTTATGTCCTTTTTTATTAAGTTCACATTTTGTCCTTGACCTTTAATTTTGGGATGATGAATTTGTTTTGTTTTAGACCATTTGAAACCACATTTGGTACCTAAGGTTCAAGGGAGTAACCTCCTTTTTTGAATAGAAGATTTATTTAAACTCTCTCCTTTTTCTAACATGGATCTCGATTAAAGTAATAATTAATCACTTAAAAAATTTTGACTTCTCTAATTTCCAAAGATAGATGTTTAAAAAGGGAGTCAAAACCTTTTTCATAGTTTCAATAAAAAAATGTATTTACCAAAATAGAAGGGACCCTAAACTTGAGATTTTGCTTAATCCATAAGCATAAACCATGGGATGAAAATAGGAGCCTAAAGCAAACTCAACCTCTAAATCACTTTATTTTTCTTTTTCAAAATATAATTTGAATGTCATATCCTTATCTTTTTATGTTTTCAATGAAAAACAAAAGAGAAGTTTTATTTCTAAATTAAAGCATTTAATATCACTTATTTCATTTCTATTGACTTGAGGAAGTATTGTTTTGATACATAGTGTGCACCTGACTAGTGTTAATGTGTGAATATTATTGTGTGATGACATGTATATATTATTAATGTCGTTACTATAATGGAGTTTATCGTATATGCGCATGTATTGGTAAGTGTATTGTGTGAGTTACATTATGTTATAGCTATTTGTTAGTATGTCATTATTATTAGTATAATTGTTGATATTTAGTTATTACTTTTATTGTTATTGGTTTCTAAAAAAACTATAAAAAGAGAATATTAAAAAACCTAAAAAAGGAAAAGTCATTCTTTTGTCGCTCTAATATATCTTATTAATGTATCATGTCTCTAATTGCATGACTTTGGTTCTCAAAATCTAATCCTAACTTATGATGAGATAAAGGAAAGATTTTATTGTATAGTATTTTCTCCCCCTTATCCCTAGGTATGATGAAATTTTTTAACTTCCGAAGACCGTATGGTTGAAGGGAATTATGGTCTAAATCAACGGATTAGATTAAATCAATCCAAGAACACCTAATTAGATGCTTGTTGGTTAGGAGCCTCCACCCAATAAAATGTTTTCAAAAAATCAAAAATTGTCTCAAAAGTCTTCTTTATTTTAAGCAAAAAGGTCAATGATGAAGTTCTAGATTTCAAAAAATCATGCATTCCATCAAAACATATTTCGAGACTCACTCTTTTCATTCACCTTCTTCAAAAATCAATAATACAAATCCGGTCCCCTTTTTCTAAACTTTGTTTTTTAAGTCGAATACAAACCCAATGTTTTTCAAACCAAATATTTATCATCATCACAATCATCACCGTCCTCATGTTTTCTTCAAAATTAGGGTTTTAATTTCAAACCCCCTTTAAAAGCTATATTCTGAGTTTCTAGAAGTTATATTAGAGTACTCATAGATAGTAATGCTTACTAGATGATCAGAAAGGGTGTTTTTCCTATCATTTTCATAATTTTAAAAAATTGGAAGAAACACACACACACACACACACACAATTGCGATTATTGTTCTATGAACGGGTGCCATTAAGGTTGCTGATTAGTTAACCATCACCAAGATGGTTAAATATTCACCTTCTCAACGCACAAATGTACTCCCAAGCTCGATCTCCGACTTTTGTAGACTTGGGATTTTTTAAAAAAAAAATTCCTATTTTTCAAAAAATAAGGTGGCAAATCCGTATTTTGTTTATGATTGTTTATTTATTCTTTTCCATTGTTTTCTAATTTGGGGATCACCATGCATATTTTCCTATGTCGATACCCTTGATAGAATTCGACGTTAACATGCATGATCCCTTCTATAGGCATTTAGGTTCTCCCTCTAAAAACTAAATTTTCTAAATTTCATTTTTAAAATTTCAATGGAGCCATCTGCGCTCATAGAGTTCTATGTAGATCCACCACTGTTAATAGAAAAAATATAAAAAAATAATAATAAAGATGGTTTAGAAAGTTACAATATATATATATATATATACTAGTAGAAGAAAAGCAGTCTAGTAAATATTAGGCAATTAAGTTAAAAGGCCTTCCATCTCCTTTGTTCTGCTCTTCTAATTAAGGAGAAAGAATGTCATAAAGTGTGGCTAAGTAAATTCAACTATACTCCCACACAAAGAGGAGATATGCTAATGGAAAATCTAAACATTCGTACAATATAAACTTGATTCCATATAAAGAAAAAGTTCTATTGAAAATTAATCAGCTATTTCTGGGATACTCAACGGAGCAATTCCACATAAGAGACATCTAATTCAAAAGGAATCAAACCAAGATCATGATTGACCTTAAAGTTCAATGCTATTGCTAGATTACCTTTTCAAGGTCATATGATATAGACGTTGACTTTTTTATAGTGAATATTGTCGCAGACTTTTTTATAGTGAATATTGTCACAACATGCTAGATAAGGGTTCCAAATGACGAGTAATAATAATATTATAAGTTCGATGAAGTCATCACTAACCTATTATTTTTCTAGGTACGGTTAGTTCACCTAATTACTTTTAGTTGATTGGCCTTTAGAGTAAACCCAAGTCAAAGAATCAGTAGTCTTGGTCTGCATTTATCAGAGTTGGGATTAAAAGTTCAGTCATGTAAGGGGAAGGTACTAGCACTCCCTGCACACCCGTTCTACAAATGATACCTAATTAACCATCAATTATCTCTAAATTGAATATAATGATCTTTAATTAATTCATTCAAAAATAAATAAATTTTAAAATTTTAAAATAAAATATAAAATATGAGTGATTTAGAAATATCTAATAAAGCTTCTAAATGAGGTGATCTTATTAGATAAACTCTGCTCAGAACGAATATAAATGAGGTCTGAAATACCTCTTTACCCTTTGTTTAATCATTAGGACGCACACACACAAAAATAAAATACATACGGATAATAAATTTATCAAATTTGATATTAAAAAAAAAAAAAGAGTCTTTCAAACATTCTCATAATTTTCCAAAATCCTTTTAGAATTTTATGAAAATTTTTCAACATTTTTTCTGTAATTTTTTGGGATTTTAAAAAACTTTTTCCTTCATTTTTGATATTTTTATTTTATCATTTTTTGCTATCCGAGTCAAAATAACTCAAATAATTTTTTATTTTTTTTATTTTTAAAATATTTTTCCTGATTTTTCTCATTTTTTACTTTTTTTAAAAAATTAAAATTAAAAAAGTAAATTAAAATGAATTTTAAAATTAAATAAATTGAATAGGCGGTTCAAAAGAGTCAAATCGGTTCAACCGGTCTAAACCGAGTCAACTCTAGTTGACCCGATCAAGTTGACTCGATTAGGAAAGGCTGGCTGCATGTCAGCCAGCAATGGCGATACGTACATGGCATCTATTCATTTTATTTTATTTTATTTTATTTTTAAATTTTCTGCAACAAGGTGACGTGAGTGTGACATCACCCGCCACGTGACAGAGCACGACTCGTCTTGGAGTTTGACACGGATCATTGTAAGTCTATTGAGTTGGCCTAGATTTCATATATCTTTGTAAATCCACACATTTTCTTTTATTAGAGTTTTGTTATATAAAGTCCGGTCAAAAATTCGTGTCTTTTGTCTTTATAGATTTATTACTTTAGGAATCCAAGAGACAGATATTCCTATCATCCTAAGTAACAAACTTATAAAGAGATGTAGCTATAGATACCCTATTTTTTTCGGGAATTATATACAAAAGATTGGGCAAATTTTCTTTTTATTTCAATATAGTAAGAAAATACAAAAAATAAAATAAAATACAAGGAAATTGAATTTTTTACATTGAAAATAAAAAAAATCTATAAAAATAAAAATAGTAAAAAGGGGAAGGCCAAATGCTTCAATTCCATGATGCCACCTGCGCATAGGCACAAAAGAGTAACAGTTAAGAAATCAAAAATAAAAAACTAATTGATATGATTGATCATCTTAAATTGGATAATTAATTTGATTAACCAACTTGTTTTAAGTTTGATTGATCAATCAAATTTAATCCAAATTGCTTTTCTTAGACCTATAAATAGAGGTCTTTTGAGGGTGAGAATGACACATAGACAGATAGACACAAGACAATTGAAAGTGGGAGCCAAAGAATTGAGAGTTTGAGAGATTTGTGAATCTGGAGAAAATTCAAGAATTCAAAGGAGCTTAGATAAAGGTTACGATATCAGAATTTAGAATAAGAGAAGTTGTAAGGAAGAGTTGCAAAATTTGAGGCTTAAAGATTGATAAGCAGAGGGCTAGAATCAAAGAAGTAGTGAAGGATTGATATCAAGCTAAAAGATTGGAGGAATTTGAAGATAAAGGTTGGTTCCTTTAATTTTAATTGTAAAAATTTAAATTCAAAGTTTTGTGATTTGAGTGCAAGTAAGAGTTTTAATTCAGACTGATTAGTCATCCGGATTCAAGATTTAGATCATTACTTCACATCCATACCTGATTACCCTAAGTCCTATAACCCTTATTTGACTACCCGAGATCCGACCCAATCAATTGATTCGAAGACCCAAGACTCAAGTCCAATTTAGACCTAGGTCCATTGACCATTGACCTTTGACCCTAGCCCATAATCCCATTTAATTAGACCCGAAACCTAATTGGGTCTGAGACAGCTCAACTTAATCATATAAAATTAGACCCATAACTCAATTGGGCCTAATACATTTCAAGCCCATTTAATCCAAGTCCATACCCATCAAATATGTATGACCCATCAAATCTAAACCAACTAACCCAATCTTAACTAACCTACCAAGTCAAAATCTTACCAACATTAGAACCCAGGTCAACCCTAATTCTTGTTTGGTTCATGAGAATTGCTAAGAAAATTCAAAGGAAAATCCAAAAAATAGAAAAATATAAAAAAAGAACCCAAAGTTCTCTTCTAATCCAAATTTGCAAAATAAAAAGATCTAAGATGAGATAAGGTATAATGAAAAAGAAAAAAAAAATAGACAGAAAGAAAGAATGAAAAGAATAAAAAGAGAAGAGAAGTAGATATGTGTGAGAAAGAGAGATATGAGGGAGAAAATAAAGTGTGATGGGAAAAGAAAAGAAAGGAAGAAGAAGAAAACAAAGAGAGATCTGAGAGAAAAAAAACAGAGTGAGAGAGAAAGAAGAAAGAGAGAGAAAACAGAAGAGAAAAGAGAGAAATGTAGGGAGATATGTAGGGAGTGTTAAAGCTTTATATACATTGTTGGCCCACAACCTAATAGCTTAACCTTTTAGGTAAAGTGGTAATCTAATATGGCATCAGAGCTCTGGTTACCAGGAGGTCCTGAGTTCTAATCTTGTCGTCCGTCTTTATTCTGTGACATAATTTGTCATCTGTTTATCTCTTCACGTGCTATCGGGCTGCACGTGCGGGGGAGTGTTAAAGCTTGATATACATTGTTGGCCCACAACCTAATAGCTTAATCTTTTAGGTAAAGTGGTAATCTAACATGGAGAACGAGAGAGAAAGAAGAAAGAAGGAGAGAGGAGAGCAAAAAGAGAACGCAAGAGAGAAAGAAGGAGAAAGGAGAAGGAAATGGAGAAAAGAGGAGAGAGAGAGAGAGAGAGAGAGAGAGAGAGAGAGAGAAGAAAACTTTTATACATGTGTTAATGGAACACGTGTCACTGTCTATATGTTGACTCGTGACACAACTAGGGTTGTGTCTTCAGAAGGCGACGTGGTGCAACTTTGGCCGTCCAATCTATGTTTTATTTGGACGATCAGATTAATGTCACGTGAGTAACTCATGTCAAATAGTAAGTAATATGTGTCAAATATCCAAAGCCAATCAGAAATTGCCACGTGGTGAGTGACATCAAGTTGTCTTGTTGGATACTCCTTCCTCATTAATAGGAACATCAATAGATAGTTTTTATTTTTTTATCATTATTATTGGCTTCCTTTTGATATGGTTTACCGGTTAAATAAAACATATATATATATATATATATATATATATATATATATATATTACTATAGGTTATGTGGAAGGAATTGATGCTAACCAAGGTTTTTGGCTATGCTCTTCCCAAAAACACTATTACCTCTTATCCCGAAAATATTTTACTAAAACGTGCCTTGAAGGAGTTCATACAAAGGATGAGGGAGAAAGCATCATCCCTCCCAATTACACCCTTTTTTTCCCAATGAATATTCATTATATTTTGGTTTATATTGTTTCATTAGTTTAGGAAATTTTTTGTTGCATTTTAATTGTGGATTATTAATTGGTTTAATAATAAAAGGGTTTTCTGCCTGCCCAAATCATATGACAGACATCCAACGGCTGTGATCAACTGCACTTCAATGCCCAATTCAGAGCAGAGCAGAGCAGAGGCAGAGATCAGCTTCATTTATGTATCAGATCAGCTTCATTTTTGTATCAGGGAATTATACAACCAGGCAGTCCCCTCCCCTACCCTCCCCTGTTCTGCATCTCCCCTGCTTCAACTCTACCACGCCAGTTAACAATGTCCACAAACCCAAACCCTCCATTGACAAAATATCCTTCCTTCTTCAAGGCCTTGATCGGCGATGCTTTCCGTCAACACCCGGCTCTCTTTCCGGTTAAAAAAAAAAAAATTAAGAAAGTTAGAGAGTTATTTTTACTAAAAATACTCATTTCCTCTCATTCTCAAAAGCAACAAACATAAAATCAAAACTTCATGATAATTGGTAAATAATACTATTTAAAACAATCATTACTAGTATTAATCAATAATGTATGAGTTCCCTAATTACTTGTCTCGGGCAATACAAAAAGTATATTTGTATCATTTTATGTCGGATCAAGATAAGATCAATGTAAACCGCACGATAAGGCTAGTAGGACCAATTAAGGGGCGTTCGTAAAATTAAGTGTTAAGTCTTGTATACTGAATTCAAATATGATTTTGTCAATCGATTCTAAATTAAACTTGAAGCAATCGCTTAATTTAATATCTAAATTTCTTTGACATCTAATATTTGAATATGTGTTGCTTTTTAGTTTTAACCTTTTTAATACTTAGGAGTTTATATATTTGATTAAATCAACAAGCAATTGAATAAATTAAACTTTTTAATTTAACATAAATAATATTTTCTTATAATATATTTAATTAATAGTTGTAAATAAAAAAATATAATTTATTGTTGTACAAATTTTTTTTTATTTAATCACTGGAGTGTTTAGGTTTTTTTTTTTTTTTTTGGTATCATTTTCAATTTTAATAAAGGATAAAGTCGAAAAAAGAGACCTCTGAATTCGAATTTAGTATGTTTCCATATCTAATTCTATATAGGAATTATAAGAAAATTGAGAGTTGTCACCAGATGCTCTGATGTCTAATCGATTCACTTATTCAGAGTTGTAATTTTTAATTAACCTTTTTAGATTTAAGATTATGTGAACGCAGAAATTAATAATAAATTTTTTTAACAATTTTTAATATTTTTAATTAATTTTGCCTTAAATTTTTGAAACTTCACACTCAAATTTCTGAATTTTCATGTTCTAAAACACTCATTAATATTTTTCAATTTTATATTTTCAAATTAAGGATTACAAAAAGAGTTATGATAAATTTTTTAAGTTGTGGAGATAATTAATTTTCTATTCTTATTTTTCAAATAATTATAAAATTATCACCTTATTTTTCTAATTTTATAAATTTACATAAAAAGTGAAAAATATCTTTTGTTTTCTATATTTTTAATTTCTTACATAGAATTTGAATTTTGGATTTAAATTTCACCCATCCATTAACCACATCTTCTTGTTAAAAAACAAGTTAATAATATGAAAAATTAAATTTTATTTGTTGATATGTTATAAATTTGATTTTCTTTTTTAATTTTTTGATTACCAAATTAAAAAATAAATAAATTATATATATTTTTTCTTTTTTTCTTTTTTAAAGGAGTAGAACAATCTTTCCATTCCTTCAAGATTCATCACTCTTTTAGCTTGCAAAATAGAACCAAATTCTCATTTATTCACCTCTTTCACCTCTCTCTCTCTCTAGGCTAAACATTGTTCTCAAAACCAAATAATTTTTATTGTACTTAGTGTAAAAAGAGTCTTTTTTTCTTTGATGTCAAAAATTATAACATAAATGCATTATAAAAGGCTAGCATGTTAATCAAAAGTCTTAAATAGCCAAATATGTAAAAACTCTCCTTTAATTTAGGTATGCTAATACAGATGGAGTTGGAGTTTTAATTTTGGGCTTGTTTGGTATCGTTGTTATTTTCTATTTTCTGTTTCTATTTTTCCACAGTGAAAAAACATACTATAAAAATATGGTTTTTTGGTTTCTGTCGCCGATTTTTCAGTTGTTTACCAAAAAATTGAAAATCAAATTTTAAGATTTTTAATTATTTTGTCAACCTGTTGCCAAAAATTTTAATGTCAAGAAATAATTTTTTTGGATTAAATTATTCTTTTTATATACTTTTAAATTAAAATCAAAATTAAATGATCATATGAATTTAAATATAATAAAAATACATAAATTTCAAAAAAAAAAAAAAACCAATTACAAAATACTTTTTCCTATTTTTCAATTGTCATGTTCAGTAAAATTTTTATTGTAATGTAAAACTTGAAAGTAGTACAACTAAGAAAATTAATTATAATAAATTTTATTTTTACTATAATAATTTTTAAACATGCATTATTTGTAATTGTTGCGGGATGAAAATAATGGGGATGCTACTTCGACTCCCGTTGATCTGAAAGAGGAAGAAAAGAAAGGCTTGGAGGACCCGGGGTGTACTCTGGGAGATCTCTCCGATGCCTAAGTAAGAGGAACGCTTTTAGGAAGGCTAAACGCAACAGTAGAATAGTATTTTGTCACTTACCTTTGACTTTTCTCCAACTCCCTAATTATAGGGGCTTGAGTTGACCGCCGGTTGGCTCGGATTTATTGCACGGAGGCGTAAATCGCTCTCCAGCAATAAATGTGTGCGTCTATCACTCGGTTATTAAGGGTGTCGGCGTGGATCTCTCCTCCTCTTTATTAGGTCGGAGCTAATCACTCGTCAGAATGTCAGGCCCGAAGAGAGTGCGAGATAAGCGTTGACCTGCCCTCATTAGTGTGATTTATTATGGGCATATCAGTTGTCCCCCCCTCAGTTTCAAATTTCTAGATAGAATTTTGAATAATGGTTTTATCTGCATCTTTCCCCTTAGAGGGTTTAACGCTCCATTGTGTTCCTCTCTTTTTCTTTTTTTTTTTTGGTAGAATAGTTGAGCAGCTCGTACCGAGCTGTTTTGCCGAGCTGTTTGTGCCGAGCTACTCGTACCGAGCTGTTTGTGCCGAGCTGTTTCATCCGAGTTCTTTGAAGAATTGATCGGGCCGAGTTGTTTTGCCGAGCTATTTGTGCCGAACTGTTTCGTCCGAGCCCTTTGAAGAATTGCTCGGGCCGAGCTGTTTGTGCTGAGCTGTTTCGTCCGAGCCCTTTGAAGAATTGCTCGGGCCGAGCTGTTTCGTCCGAGCTCTTTGAAGAATTGCTCGGGCCGAGCTGTTTTGCTGAGCTATTTGTGCCGAGCTATTTCGTCTGAGTTTTTTGAAGAATCACTCGGGCCGAGCTGTTTCGTCCAAGCTCTTTGAAGAATTGCTCAGACCGAGCTGTTTTGCATAGCTGTTTCGTCCGAGCCCTTTGAAGAATCGCTCGGGCCAAGCTGTTTCGTCCGAGCTCTTTGAAGAATTGCTCGGGCCGAGCTATTTTGCCAAGCTGTTTGTGCCAAGCTATTTCGTCCGAGCCCTTTGAAGAATTGCTCGGGTCGAGTTGTTTTTGCCGAGCTTTTTGAAGAGTTGCTCAGGCCGAGCTGTTTCTTCCGAGCTCTTTAAAGATTTGCCGAGCTGTTTCTTTCGAGCTCTTTGAAGAATTGCCCAGGCCGAGCTGTTCGACCTTTTCCCTGGAGTGAAGCTTGGACGACCTGTTCGTCCTGCTTTATGAAGGGGATTTGTCAATCTGTCCCATAGAGGGAAATTGGCTGTGCTCTTCGACTCCATGAAGGAAATTAGTCCGACCTGTCCCATGGAGGGAAATTAGCTAAGTTGCTCGACTCCATAAAGGAAATTAATCCGACCTGTCCCATGGAGGGAAATTGGCTAAGTTGCCCGACTCCATAAAGGGATTAGTCAGACCTGTCCCATGGAGGGAAATTGGCTGAGCTATCCAACCTGCTCGGCTGTTTGGCCTTATAAGTCATGCTCGTTAGTTGGGCCTTTGTGTCTATTAAGCCATGCTCCTTTGCTAGGCAATTCTGGCCTTACGAGTCGTGCTCTTC